>NW_017729029.1:60187325-60194787 GCF_001723915.1 Gavialis gangeticus
CAAGATGATTGGCCTGTAATTCCTGGGATCTACTTTCTGCCCTTTCTTGAAGATGGATACTACATTGGCCTTCTTCCAGTCTTCAGGTGCTTCACCTGAGTGCCACGAGTTTTCAAATATTTTTGCCAATGGTTGGGCTCTGACACCTACCAGCTCCTTGAGTACTCTAGGGTGTAATCTGTCAGGACCTGCTGACTTGAAGGTATCCAGCCTCTCAAGGTGATCCTTTACTAGATCAACACCGATGCTGGGTATAAATATGCCCTCACCCTGGCCATTCTATGCCTTGCTAGGCAAGACGGTCCCATTGGACTGATGAAAGATCAACGTGAATTACCCATTAAGCAGACTGGCCTTTTCCTGGGTGTCAGTTGTCAGCTGTCCCATTTGGTTCAGCAGGGGTTCAATGTTATCCTTGCTTTTTTCTGACTCCCCACATATCTGAAAAAGGACTTTTTGTTATCCTTGATATGTGAAGCCAGATAGAGCTCAGTTGCAGCCTTGGCTTTCCTCATCCGCTCTCTGCAGGTATGGACCAGTACTGAGTACTCCTCCTTGGTAGTAATCCCAGCCTTCCATCCTTTATAAGTCTCTCTTATAAAGAGGGATGCAGTGGTTCAGTTGCACTCACCTTTGATTCCTGCTCAAATTTTTAAAATGAATTGTTTGGGAGGGGGGAGCAGTATTTCTATTCAGGTAGAGTTGAACTCAATTGATTTCATGGCTCATTATCATTTCCCTGGTTCCTGTTAACCTCTCTGCACAGGTACTGATGACCCTCAATCCTTTTTAATTGGACTTGATGTTCCACGATTCAAACTATGCTTTAGTTTCAGGTCACATTCACATGTGGATAGAGATTTCTGTAATATTGTTAGAGATATAGATACTACCAGGAATTGCATCAGTAATATAGCTTTATAACTGAGTTGTTATAATAATATACTGGAGAAAAAAACCCCACTTTCCATAATAGTAGGACCCAGGTTGTTCTTGATCTGATACAGAACACACCAACAAGACGTGATGATATAGTAAACTTGATCTTGGAAAGAATGAGGATATCCTAGGAAACCTGGTTGTAGAAAACAGCCCTACATCACATGATCTCAAACCGATTCATTTAATTTAAATTAAATGGAAGGATAAATAAAATGTGTGTGTGTAACTAAAGATTCTTGGTTTCAAAAAGGGGAAAAGGTTGACAAAATAAGGGAATTAATTAAGTCAACTGGAAGGAAAAGCTCAGGGAGCTGCATGTGGAATAGGACTATAGTCTGTACATCTTTGACTTAGACTTTATCCCGAACTTGTATCCTGATCAAAGGGAAGTGATTCAGACCTAATAGAATGAATAACTACCTCAAAAAGAATATTAGAAATATTAGAAAGCAGAAAACCTCCAAGGAATGGGAAAAGGATTGAAATGCCACAGCTTAGAGGTCAGGAAGAGCAGGAATGTAGTGAAGCTTGGCAAACAGTCAAGTTGAGGTACGTATTACAAAGGAAATTAAATAGTTCTAGGTTCTTCGGCCATGTAAATAGAAAGAAGAAACAGAGAACAAACAGAAAAAGTGGGGCTATGCAATAAAAATGGGGTCAAGATACATATGAATACTGTAGAGGGTTGCCACTCCCTTAGCCAGACCCAGGATCGAACATCCTCATAAGGGCCAGTCAGCTCTTAGTTCTAGTTTCCAGTCCATTTATTTTACGTGTGGAAAGCATGTCCCTACAGCAAACAAAGCAAGCAACAACATAAGTAAACGTGCAAATAACAAACAAAAGTACAACCTCTGGTCTTTCCTCAGACCTAGAGAGAAAGGCAACCCAGGCTCTGTGTTTTTCCCTCAGTGTACCAGCCTCCTCTCTCTCCCTCTCCCTTAACTTCCCTCCCTAGGAGCTTTTAACTTCTTCTGGCCCAGCCAATCATTCCTGTCAGATGGCCCCGTCCCCTATGTAGCCAGCATATTACCCATTATCCCTCTGAAGCTAGTTTCAAGCCCCTGAGCCATGCACCCTTTTACAAATATGTTGCCTCACTTTTCAGTCAAAACAATGATGTTGACCATAGTGGTAAATGAAGGCTGGCCAATGGAAGTAAGGATTTGGAGACATGAATTACCATTTCTGGTATGGAAATAAAGAGCTCAATACACTCAAGTTGTAATGGCCAGACAATCCCCATACCAAAGACAATCAGAGAAAGAAGAAAGAGCTTGGTTTGTTCAGCCTAGCAAAACAAAGGATTAGAAAGAAAGTGTTGACTTTCCTTATGCATCTACAGAAAGCAAACACTAGGGAGACAAAACAGCTATTTAACTTAGAGGACATGTTTTTGGACCAGCTTTCCATTAGGTCTAGGAGAAAAACTTGAACTAGTGTTAAACAGAGCTTGATAAGTGATAGACAATATAATCTATACCTACCTTGGATCTCTCAAGCATATTTTACTAAATTACTTCTTGTTATCATAGTGGCAGGATTCTGACAGTGTCATCATCTTCCTGCTTTCCCTGTAGCAAGTTAGGGTGTTTATGGGTTTGATGTAGTTGTAAATGAGGGCTGTTTGTGCAGTTTTAAGGATAGGTACAACTAATGATTCTCAGCCAGGGTACCATGGGGTGCCTTGAGTCTAACAAGGTTGAGAACCACTGGGTTAGACAAACACTTGGACAAAATAGTTTATATAGGGATGATCTGGCTTTGAGCAGGAGATTGGAATAGATGGCCTCCTGAGGTCTCTTCCAGCCCTATTTTTCTGATTGATAATAAAAAAGACCCAGCTAGACAAAGCCTTGGGTGAGATGATATAGTTGTGGACAGTCCTCCTTTGAGCAGAGGGTTGTACTAGATGACCTCCTGAGGTCCCTTCCAATCCTAATTTTCTATAATTCTATGACTACACACCCACCCACACCCACACCTAATGTATGTATGTAGGTATGTATCAGTATATTATACCTTTAAAAAGGTTACCCACCTGCCAAAAATGTTGGAGGAAAAAAACCAACCAGGACTAGGTTACACCACTTGGATCATCTGGTCTTGTCTTGTTTCCTGCTCTTGAATATCCAGGGGATCCTTAATCTTGAGTTGCTATTTTCCTCCAACAAAATTTTAGCAACCGGGTAGCCTTTCTTAAGTTATAATTTACTACAATGTTTTAATGCCAATGATCCTGTCCCTGTAAACTCAGAATCCCAATCTAGTCTCGTACAAACACTGAGGGTAGAGTCTATAGGTTTAATTTTAAAAGTCTCTGTTCCTAGGAAGCTGGGACAATACTGCAGTTATTCTTTATTTTGCAAAAATTCAGAAGTGGGAGGAAAATGAGAAGCCTTGTCAAATGTAATCCTAGAGAGCTTCAGGGGATAGTGGGTGGCACTGTTTATACCTGTCAACCCTGCAGTATTTTTAAATTTCTTCCCACTCCTTTGGGAAAAAAATACCCATTATTAACATAGTATGGCAGGTATAAAACATGCTCTGTATTATGAGGAGTTAATAAAGGAAATGTTATAACACGTATTCAAGAAATAAAGTTATATTTGTACTGTCTGTCAATTAGATCAAATACATAATCGCCTAGTAATAACCTCCTAATAATTGTAAATGCCTTTTCTTTATGTCTATTTAGATTTAATATTATACTAGCAGTAAGGTTTTCCATCAAGACAATTATCAAGATTGTGTAGTTGTACTTCTTATAAGTAGCATTCCAGAAAAGCAATACCTGCCATGTCCTGAACCTAAACAAGGACATAGGTCAGTAATTTAGATTATCTGAAGACAAGCAAACAACAAAACTTAAAAGATATTTTTAAAAATAAAACGGAATGAGTTATTCAATTGCCGCATTTGAAATATCTAGACTTCCCAACACCACCCAACTATGGCACAAATGAAAAGTTTCTTTAAAAAAAGTTAGTTAATAGCGCACAGATTTAAACCTTTACTTTTTAATCATTAAAAACCCACAAGATTGCATTCTCTCTTTTATTTAAAAAACAAAACAAAAGCAGAAAGCAAGCTAATAGCAGCATAAAGTCATTATAAGGTTGCAGAGCTGCCAGAATTATTGCTACAGACAGGAACTTCAAAGACAGCTAGACAAAACAACAGACAGCTAGACAGAACAACAGAAAACAAAAATGTTATACAAGGAAATGAAGTTGTGCTTTCATAGCAAAAAAAGAAAGAAAACAAGCAAGCAAATAATACTGGCCAAATATAAACACTTTTGTGGAAATTTCACTTTTTCAAACTAACACAGAAATTTCCTTCTCAATGCTTTAAAGATTATATCAGTGTAAAATCAAGACTACAAAAATAACAAAACAACCCCCACCAAAAAAGTGCCACAGTGTGATTTATTTTCCAAATGTAATGTTTCAGGAATCCATCAATTCTAAGATCCCCAGTGATGGAACAGAAAGCTATTTTTATATGTAGGATATTAAACTTTTTTTCCACATTTTGGAAAAGTAGGTTACATTTACATTGTGTACTCCTTTGTCCCTTCACCCCCTGAAGTGTTAGGAATGCTTCCATAGGATTTTAATCTACTGGTATTTTCAAAAGGGTCTCTGATGTTTAGGGTGTGAACAAGAGTTCAGAAGACCCAGGTCAGGTTACGTCACTAACTTTGAGATGCTTATACCTGAGCCATGTTCCACTGCATGCAAGTATTTTTGTGGGCAGCCAAAGGCACGTAAATCTGAAGGAAGAGGGGGAACTGACTAATCTGGAGGCATACTGAAGGTGGGGGAGCAGGTAAAAACAGCACAGCTGGGGTTGTGGAGTGTGGCTGGGCTTTCACAGCCCTGGGGTTGTGCAGGGGACCTGTGGAAGCATTCACTAGGTTGAGTTACCCTATGTTAGATCAGGTTAACCATGCTGATAATTTTTATCTGAAAATAAATAACTTTAGATCAAGCATGACATTTTTAAAGTGACCTAAGCCCTGTGAACCCTTGCACACCCAGCCATTTAGATCACCCTAAGCTCACTTAGGGTGATCTAAATGTAGCACTTGTATGCATTCTCTAACAATATGGGCGATTCCCTTTCAGAATGGCTTATGCTCCCAAGCCATTTTTGAAAAACCTCCATCCTGATTCTCCAATGCCTTGCAACTTGCATGAGATATATGGTCTGAAGGTGTCAAAAAATTATTCTGGGGTTGTACTACTATAACTCAGACTATAATTTAGCCTCTGCTAACATGAAGTACTTTAGGAGACCTCATGAACAGAATTTAATTTTATGCTCCATTTGCTATGCAAATTTCTTGGTGGTCAAAAATAAAAACCAATTCAGTACACAAAATATTCAAAACAAGATATGTCCTGCCAAACCCGAGCACCATTAGAACTGAGCAAGTGACAAGTTTTCACTGAATTCCAGTCTTTATGGGTGCTTATACACGTGCTCCAGGAGTGGGAGGGAGGGCGCTTTAATTAGAGCAGCTCTCAGAATTGCTCTAATTAAAGTGCCCAGAGTGCCCCATATATCAGTGTCCCCGTACTTCAAAATGGTGGTTGGGGTGTGTGGAAAAGACTTACCAGACAAGGCAGGGAGGCAGCGGGATGCCGCGCTGGAAACTGAACGTGGCAAAAGTGAAACCGCGGTGGGTGAAGCTGCCGTGGGAAAAGTTTAAAAGGAAAAAAAGCGGCTGAGGTGAGAGGAGCTGGGAATGGCTCCCACATCCACATGGGCATGCTTCTGTGATGGGCTAGCTGGCAGTGACTTAGCCCAGGGGTTTTGAAAGGGCAAAAGATGATTGGAGGACTTGGGATTCCCTTTCCGCACCAATCAGGCCCCTCTATGTCCCCCAATTGGCCCCTTGGGTCACCTGGAGGGGGATAAAAGGGACAGCACAGCTGACGCAGGGGGGACCAGTGAGGGGCAACAAGGAAGGAGTGTCAAAGAGCTGGCAAGAGCTGGGCCAGCAGGGTGGGAGCAGTTGCCCCAGAAGAGCCTGAAGGAGCGGGACCTGCAGGCAGCAGTTGGACCCTCAGCAGCGCAGTGTGCAGCCAGCAGGAGAGGCTCCCGCTGGGCTCCAGGATACCTATGAGAGGCTGCAGCCAGCAGGAGAGGCTCTCCCACTCCAGCAAGGATCTGGGCAGCAACCTGAGAGGTTCCCAGCTCTGCTCGCAGCTACTCCAATAAGAGGCCAAGCAGCGCAACATGAGGGTGAAGCTCTGGGACAGTCAAGACCCCTAGCAACTCAAAGCAGTACTAGCACTAGTTGCTGTGTGGCAGAGTTTCTACCTGCCATATGGGACATCTGAGTTCAAGTCCCAGGTAGGGTGACTTGGGGTCAGTAAGCTAACAGGGAGGAAATTCTTCTTGCAGTGGAAAGGGGCCATTGTGTTTTCCCCTTTACTCCCCCTCCACGTACCTATCCCCCATATTGCTTACCATTTGACATTTTGTATTTTGTGCCTTTTTTATTTCACCAACCAGTATGGTTTGTTCTGCTGTTTGTGTTTTACATTTTGGTTAACCCTGTCTTTTGTCAACTGGATGAATATGTCTATGATTGTAAGTGTCTGACCTTTGTTGAATCCTGTCCCCTCGGGGCATTGTAGTGTCCCCTATACCCCCTGGTTTATACTGGTTATGTTCCCAGTATTGTTCTCTCATTAAAAGGTATATGGTTAAGTCCCCATTGGTGGTCTGGCTCTGCTCTATAGGGGGAGGAGAGCCCCTACACCTCCCACATCGCTTGTGCACCTGCTCTGAACCCTTCAATTGGAGAGGGGGTACCTCTTGGAGTACCGCCCAGATTACACTTTATAAGAGTGTGTCAGGGCCAATTGGTCAGCCAGACACCCAGGGCCGGGATAAAAGACCTGGCAGAAGACAAGCACAGGGGACCAGAAGTGAAGTCCCCAGCCAGCCTGGAGGGGCCAGAGCTCTTCAATGGTCCCAGCTAGGGGACCTGTTGTGTACCCCAGAAAGGGGTCACTACAAGAATGCAGGGCCAGAGAGGGCCTGAGGATATACTTACAGGGTCGGCGTGGACCGAGG
This sequence comes from Gavialis gangeticus, assembly GCF_001723915.1. NCBI lineage: Eukaryota > Metazoa > Chordata > Crocodylia > Gavialidae > Gavialis > Gavialis gangeticus. The sequence goes on from NW_017729029.1 coordinate 60,194,364, forward strand.
AAGGCGGCAGTGATGACTGGAGCCCAGCAGGACCCAGCAGTATCAGGATCCAGATACAGCTAATTCCCCCAGAGTGCTGAAGGAATTAGCTGAGGTCATTGTGGGACCCCTGGCACGGCTTTGGTGCTCTGGTGTAGTGCCAGAGGACTGGAAGAGGGCCAACATGGTTCCCATCTTCAAAAAAGGGAGGAAGGAGGACCCGGGAAACTATAGGCCAGTTAGTCTTACCTCGATCCTGGGTAAGTTCTTTGAGAGAATTATCCTGGCACGTATCCATGAGGGGCCAGTGGGGGAGGTTATGCTTAGGGGCAACCAACATGGGTTCATTAGAAGCAGTTTCTATCAGACCAACTTGGTGGCCTTCTATGACCAGGTCACCAAATCCTTAGGAAGGTCTTCGACACTGTCTCTCACCCCATTCTCA
>NW_017729029.1:60195139-60208026 GCF_001723915.1 Gavialis gangeticus
CCTGTTCCCCCGAGCACTACCAGGAGTGACTAGAAATAATGGTAACAAGCTGGCAGAGGGTAAATCAGGAGGCGCTACTTCACTGTCAAGGCGGCTAGGATCTGGAACCAACTTCCAAGAGAAGTGGTGCTGGCTCCTACCCTGGGGGTCTTTAAGACGAGGCTAGATAAACACCTTGCTGGGGTCGTTTGACCCCAGTACTCTCTCCTGCCATGGCAGGGGGGCGGACTTGATGATTTGCTCATTTCCCTTCCGACCCTACAAACTATGGAACTATGAAACTATGGATAGCAGGTACCAAACCTGGGGAAGAGGCAATGTGCTGGGGGGTGGAACAGTTCCGAGGCCAGACACCGTGTAGGTGGAGAGAAGAGGGGCCGTAGGAAATGCTTGGCATAGAAGCATCACCACTAGCCTGCAGCAGTAAGATCCCAAGAGACTGAGCACCACGAAAGTTCAGGACATAAACCTTGACAACACAGGTGACAACATCACGGTTGGCGTTAGGCGGAGTGTAAGGGAGACAAAGCCCCACAAAGCAGGAACAGCAGGAACGACCAAGGGAAGGTGCCAGGGGAGGCAGGACCAAACATCGTCCTCCCCATCTGAACATAATCAAAGACATGGCAGGTGAGGCCCCTGGGGAACCCACCCAAAGTCACCCCAATAACCAAGCTGTTCAGCCCATGAAGCCACAGCAAGGTTCGAGAAGAACCCACATGCGTGACGCTCAGGGGAAAGACACAGAAGATTACAGGGTGCTTTATCTAAAGTTCATCAAAGAGGTGCAGAAGACTGCTGGAGTATGGCAATTGCCGCACTCCAGCAGACTTAATTAACCTGCAGAATAACAGTATGTCAGAGCAGCCTCCCTGCTCATATAGAGGCACCCTATGACTCTTTATGCAGTTTTAAATCATAGTCCCATGCCCTATAATGCCTGTCAGGGACAAATCTCATGGGGTGGGGTTGCACCCTCCAGTGGTGCAGTTGCACCCTCCTTAGATTCCCGGTCTAACCCAAAGCGTAAAATAAACTGGCAGTGGCAGCAGTATTTCTATTCTGGCAGCAGTGAGGGAGTCATTTGATTTCATGGTTCATTATCCTCTACTTGACTCCTTCTAAAACTCCCCAATCCACAAAGTTAATGACCCTCTCTTCTTTTTTAATGGCCTAAATGTTCCACTAATTAAGCCTTTCTTCTGCAATTCAATTGTCTGTTAGCTGCTCCTAATGTAGCTTCTATTTCACAGCCCTACAGACTAGCTAAAACATTAACTCAGGTGTGGAAATAACTTTTGGTGAAGAATTGGATGCACTGTCAAGATGGTCAAGGCTAGATTTTATTTTATGAATGTGAAACAGATGTCCATTTAACTCTAGTGGCTACAGGATTAATAACACACATAAAAAAAGATTATTTTTGCCTAATTTATTGTGGGTTTGTACATAATATATCATAAAGCAAATTTATATTTGCTTTTCCACAACTTTAAAACTGAGTAATCTAGCCCTAGGACACTAACTTATTAGTAAAGCTTCTAGTTTCTTTTTAACTTGATCACAGTATACATTGTGTTTGATGCACAACATCATCTGCACACTCATTTTCAAAATCCTAGATCCATCCAGAGTACCAGTTATTTAGATAAAACTACATTCTTTATTATTATAGCACCTGGAAAACTGGATTCCACATCAGAGTCCCACTACTCAATATACTACAGTATATGGTAATAAAGAAGGTAGTGTTTTCTTCCATTTGTTAGCACCTTAATATAGTCAAAGTTATTTAAACACAGAAGTTAGAAATTTCAGAAACCAAATTCTCATAATATAAAAGTCCACAATCTTGTAAACGAAGATGATCTAAGGCAGGGTTGTCTAACTGGTGGTCCACAGGCTGCATGTGTTGGCTTGAAAATGGTATTTAAAGGTCTGGGCTTTTGGGAATTGGATTACAGATATAAATATATGCATTATAAGGGATCAAGATGGGTAGCAGAGGTTAATTGATTTGTAAGATCCTGGGTTTCACACACAGAGTTCCATATAGCCCTAGAAGCAGACAGGCTGGCTCTCTAGCACAACAAGGCCAATGGATGGACACAGCCTGAGAATTGAGGGAGGCATGCTATAACACGAGATCACAGCCTTCAAGGCAGACAGGCTGACTAACACAACAAGGACACAAAGCCTGGGAACCAAGGAAATATGTACCATACTGTCCCATAATATGAGGTAAGTGGCACCAGCTACAAGGCCCCAGAGCAGCAGGGGGGCCTGAGTCCCGGTTTTGGGGGAACAGACCAAATTAGGAGAAGGCTCAAAAGGCTACATGGACATGTGAACAGAGAGAGACAACCAACCAGAGATAGCCATGGATGAAGAGTCATCAGGAATGAAAGAGAATACAAAAGCAGAGATTTGAGAGTAACACAGGGTCCCTCCCTGTCCCTCTCTCTCTTCCTTCTGGTCCCTCCCTTTGTCCCGTCCCTCCCTGTTCCTTTTTGTCCCTCCTGCTCTTCCTCCCTGTCCCTCCCTCTTGGTCGCTCTTTTCTTCCTTTCTGTCCCTCCCTGTCCCCCATCTGGCTTCCTCCTCCTCCTCCCCAAGAGGGGTCCCCATCCCTATCCTCTGGGAAGGGTCCCTGTGGCCACCATGGACTGAGGGCATACCAGCAGCCCATCTCATGCAAGCCACTGAAAGGGGGCTGTGGGCCTTGGCATCCCACCTCCAGACTGCTGACACCTAAGAGAGAGAGCCTCAGAGTGGAGCCTGCATCCTGACAAGATGTACTTTGATGAGGGCCCTAGGATTGGTAGATATAGAATTGCTTGATTGTTTGTGTTGTTGCTTTTTTGTTATCACTCTGTATCACTAAACTTGCCTATTATTAACTGGCAGGTCAGTCTAAGAGTTGTGCTCGCCCGGAACAAATGTATAGGGGCTGGGTCCAAGTCCAATGCCAACAGCATGCAGCCCATAAAGAGTTAATCTGTAGTCCCTGGGCTTCCCCTGGCCCCTCATCACTCCAATTCCTGCTGCAGATGGGGATCTCCAGGCTGCCCCTCTTTACCCCTCTGCCTTTTATTTCCTACCCCTTCTTAGGCGGCAGGGTAGGTTGGGGCAACATGGCACAATTCAGCACAACCTGCAGTGTCAGGGAAGTTGGTGATGCAATGCAACAGGGAAGCCTGCAGCCAAAGAAGCTGGAAGGTGGCCACCCACCCACAGAGTGCAGTAGTGGGGGCACTCGACACAGGCAGTACATAGATGGTGGGGGGTGGTAGGGAGGCTGCTGCCTGCCTGTGCAGTGCCAAGGGAGCTTTAACCCAAGGAGGTGAGGAGGTCAGGTTGTGTTGGTGCAACCCCTGGCCACTAAGAAGTTGGATGGCCCTGATCCCAGGTACTCAATGTGTGGTGTATAGTAAATTGGTATCGTACTGAATCTACAGTTTAGCTATAGCAACACTTAATTTATGGGGAAAAATTCCAAAGGGAAAAAATCTGCAAAACCATAGCAAATAAAGTTAGCAAGTACATTCTCAAAGCAATACACAAGGCTTAGTCATATATCTCCTACTAACAAAAACTGTGTAGCTATAATGCAGTGCAACACTTTGAAAATGTAATCTTATATGCACAGAGGAAGCAAAAAATGTTGATGTATCTATAATAAGGACAACAGAAAAACCATGAAAAAAATAAGTAGTTTCCCACACAAATGACAGGTCTCTTCAAGTTTCACTTTATGATGCTAAAATGCACCTGGAGAAATAATACTACTAATAAAAAACTAGTACTCTAAAGTACTTTTACAGTTCAGAAGTCAATGCAAGTATAGTATATACTAAGAAAAATTGATTTCAAGTCATATCCCATACGAGATAAAACTTGTAACGTATAGAATTTTTCAGATTTTTACTTTGCTTTTAAACAAAAAATATTCAAAATGTAAAGTACAAAAGCTAAAGTATAACAGACTCAAGACTGTAAGGTACATCCTGTACTTTGGACATGACACTAAACCATGTGTGTTTGTTTATATTCGTAACAAAATAGGCATATACAAGTTGTCTTAAATATATGTTTAGTCAGACATTAATTTTAAAATTGCCCTTCCTGTTTTTCCCAGTACCAGATGTAGGTACGGTCAGTGGAAGCAGAACAGACACAAGGATGACAGTCTAATTCTCTGCAAGAAAGGGGAGAAAACCCCCCATGTAAGAGTCTCACAAAAGCACAGTGCAGGAAAACTAGACATCTGCCCAGAGTGGAAGTTAGTAAATTTGCTTTTTCTGTAAAAGAATAAATGCATTTGGTATTATTAAACCACATAGTTAAAACAATCCAAACTTCAAAGTACATACTGATTCCAAGTAAACAGGCCCGAGAATATGCTGTTCTTTACTTACGAGCTCAGTTCATACAACAAAAGTATTAAGAAACAGCGATGGTTGGTATGTGTATAAAATAAATAAATCTATCTTTGGGCAAAAGGAAGCTGCATGTGGAAGAATGAGAATCTACAGCTGCATGCTGATTGTTCTACAGATCATAACATCACAGCTATCCAAAAATAACTAATGTCTAAACAAAAAAAGATTTTTAAAGTTTGTTGGCTTCATTCAGTCCTACAAAACCATAGCATCTGTCAGAGTTACAGGAACAACAAAGGATTGTAACTGATATTCCTGCATTAGCTGCACTGCCCACTCTAAAGTTCTCAACAGCTGACTCCAAAAAACAGGGCAAGACTTCAGGCTGCAAAGTAAAACTCACTAGTGTGAAGAGAAGCCAACATAAAGCCTTCTACATTACATTACATTACATTACATAGTGCAGCTAATGCAGGAATATCAGTTACATGTGAATCCATTTTATGTGTTATATAAGTAGTAACAGGACTTGTGCTAGTTTTCTACAGAGATTAATTTCACCCAATAGCTTATTTAGAGGGGCAGATCCAGACCACCTTTCTAGTCCTGCCAGAGACAGGGAGGAGGAACTGTGATCTAGCAGTCAGCAGCGGGACAAGGAAAGAGTAGCTGTGAGGGAGCTGATGCAGCTCCTCTGAGCTCTCTCCAATGCTGTCCCAATGTAGTGTACCCAGAGCAGAGGCACAGGACATCATGGGGAGACTGGGATGGGGATAGGTGTGGGGGTCAGGCAGAGTGTTATGCCAGCTGCTGGAGACTGATAGTGGTGGTGTTACCTGGTCATGGCTTGGGCTCTTGGCACTCCAGCTGCTGCTATGGCTTGGATGCAGGTGCAGACTCCAGCTGCAACAGCTGGAGGATAGGCTCCCCATACATTAGCTGCAGCAGCCTCTGCGGCACAGGCTCCCTGGGAGCTCCTAGTCTGATGCCCAGGCCCTGTACCCCACTCCCTCCCTGCAGACATGTCTCCCACCCACAGCAGCTACAGCCTGCACCCACACCCTTGCCCCAAGAGCATCAGCTGGAGTGCTGGGGGCTGTTAAGCTACTGCTGTCATGGCTTCAAAGGTGGGCAACTGAGCAGTAGCCCCAAGTGCCAACTTAATGGAGGGAAGGGGCAGAAAATTAATAGCTACTGCAGCAGCCACATGGTTACACCAGTGAGAGCCAGAAGTTGCCACTGCCTTCATGCATCGCAGCTGCTCCGGTGTCCATCTCCCTTATTACTCTTCCATTAATCTCCAGCAGTCATAACTATGTTCCCCACCCCCACTCTACCAAGGGTGTGAAAACCCACAAAATCCACGTGAGGGAGAAGGAGATGCTTGCGGTTACACGGGACCAGAAGATGCATACAGCCTCCCCAACCATCCACCACAGATTGGGGAAGGGGCTGCTCAACATTCCTTCACCTAGGCTAGGGAAAAGATATTCAAAAAGCCTGAGCCTGAACCAATTTCAAGTGGATGGACATTCCCTTTCGATTCAGGAAATGCAGGCACGTGCCTGCAGTGGCTCAAGCCAGAAGCTGGGGGGCACTAGAGTGAGGTCTCCCTTCCCTTCCACAGTGCTGACCCGAGGGGGCGTCATGGCCAGGCTTCAGAAGGACACTATGATTAGGGAGGGATTTAAACCCCCACCCTGGCCTGCACAGTTCCCAGCCTGGAAGGGGAGGGAGAAGCAACCCTCACCAGGCTTTTCCCTTCCTCATCACTCAAGGGGTGAGAGGTGTTGCTAGACCCTGGCCCCTGGCTAGCACTCTGAGGCAAAGTGGTGGGGAAGAGGACTGCTTGTGTGGACTGTATGCATCTCTTGATGATACTGAGCTATTCAATTTCCCTCTCCCTGATTCTTCATACTTTCTGTAGCAAACTGATGGCACTGACAGGTTGTATTCATTGTAAGCCAGGTCATTTCTCATGCCTCTCTCTGTCCCCTGTTGAACACTGACAAATTGCAGACTTTGAAGCAAGCCAGCAGGGAGCTTATCAGAACACAAAGGTTATCAGAAACAAGAAAACAAAAACTTCTCTCATTAGTTCAAGCTCTTCTTGAACAGCTTTTTGCAAGGCATTTTTGTAAGGAAGTATGGAGGGAAATTAGCAGCTGACCTGTTGATTGGTTCTAGAAAGCCCTAAGAGGACACTATTCTGTCTGCTTTTGTTCCAGTGAAATTGGAGAGACCCACACACAGACATCTCTCGGCATTAGCTAGCATGGTAGTAGCATGGCCATGACCAGATGCTGGCTGGGGTCCATGCTATGAGAGAGGGGAGGGAGGGAGGATCCCTGCTTGAGCAGTGAGCAGTGGGGGAGGGGAAGGGGGAAGCCAGGCAGACACTGCTGTGCCCCTGCCAGGCAGACACTACCTGCAGTCTCCACCTCCTTCTCAGCCAGCTGGAGCCCCAGCTAGGAAGGAGAGGGATGGGACCAACCCTGCTCTCTGAAGCACACAGCCCAGCCCAGGGCTGCAAAGCATGCTGGGATGCTGGGGGACTCTGATTTAACTTAAACCAGGAAGGGGCTAGGACAGAAGTTCCATAAACCAGTTTGACCCAAAATAGTAAGTCTGATACTACATTCAACCAGGCTTATCTTAAACCAGTTTCGGTCATTTTGAAAGTGGTTTCTGTGCACTGAACTTTGCTCTGTTACAGGTTTAAACCAGTTTCTGATCACTTTAACCAGTTTATGTGTAACTTCTGTCCCTAGCCCTATTGCCTTCACCTCAGGGCATCTGAGTCCGGCAGAGCTTGGATCCTGCTTTGGCAGACTACTACCCCAATCAGCAAAAGGAGGTGGGAGGATGGTTCACACCCCACTTTTCAAAATCCTAAATCTGCCCATGCCTGCATATACTAAACCTCATAATCATCAGGGACAGCTGACCAGAGATTCTGTACCCAAGTGTGGGCTGGCCAGAGCACGGATCTATAAACATACTGCCTTTATAGTTTCTAGGCACCTGTAGTCATACTAAATATACATAGGCACCTAATATATGATTTGCAGTTTACTTCGCTTGTATATACTATATGTTGATTTTCTGCACAATGCAATACAGAGATGCGCATCTGTCTGCACATCTTCTGAGGCCGCACTGAAATGCACTGTTTCTGGACAGGTTTCTGATAAGCAGAATCCTTGCAATTCCCCATTCACCACAAGAGTGAGAAACTAGCTTGGTACTACTAAAATAAGAGATCACAATTTCATCTTTGTGAAAGTGCCCTAAAAATTTAGAAAGGATGAAGTCATTATGTTTCTGCATGAAACACTTTAAAAATCCATTGCATCTCTTTTCTGTAGTTTATTGACCCAACCTCAGAGAACTGAATAGCAAAGATACAGTTTTCTATCAGTTTCTAGAATGTGTGTGTGGGGGGTGTTAATCACAAATGGTTTGTATTTTCTCCTAAGTCCCACAGGACGTTTCTTAATGTGTCAAGTCCTGAACAATGAGTAGATGAATCCAAGTAGAAGTCCCCTTCATTCAGTGCCTTAATAAGACAGGCACAGCAGAGGCTCAGAACTAGGTGTCATTCCAGGCAGAATCCAGCATAATGGGGACGACACAGAGAACTGCACAGTCATTCACAATGCAATTAATTTCATGTCAGGTTGCCTATACCACCGTAACTGTCAGGCTGGAGTTAAGAAGGGAGGTCCAGCCAGAGTGGTACCTGTCAATGTTTTTACCCTCCGCTCTGCACTCCATCAACTGTCACATCTATCCTCTCATGTTTCCAGAGTGATAAGGGGACAGCACCTGCATAAATAAGACTAGGCCCTGTCTCTTGACCACACTGGCAAATATCAATACTTATTCAGGTTCATGCACCATGCATGTACATGTACTAAAAACGTTTTCAACTGCCGACACAGACTACTTTATCCGACTACCACTAACAATTATTAATACAAAGGCCATTTTGTAGTACCTGTGCCTGTTTGTTGTGGACACCTACAGTGGGAGCAAGATATTTGTTTAAACAATTCAAGTCCCTTCTTCTGCTTATTATGAAGCTGCTCATGTTGCCTTTCATTTTATAACTATTTGCAGTGACTCCTGCTGTGCACTGCGCTTTGCAGTTTAAGTGTTTCAGAGCAGATTTCTCTTAGCTTTGCACAAGTATTCTGAAATAATATATATAAACCATATAAAATTTGTGAATAGGTGCTAAACCAAACTTGTAAGCTGTATATAAAAATGTGGACTCTTTAAATCAATGACATTTTCCTGCAAGCCCATAAAGTCTGTTGTTCAAGAATGAATTGCTCCTACCACCGCTTAGAAAATAAAGATTCATTCTGTAAAGTATCAGACCATCCCCTATGGTAACTTTTAAATTAAAAGTGTCCAGCTCATATTTTTTCTCCTGTGCTCTAACACCTTCCAACCAAGACCATGACTTCACTGTCTACTGACATGGCAGTTTATGGCTCTCTGTAGGAATAATAAATTGACAATACTTGACAAATGAATAGACAGGTCATACCCAGTCCTTTAAACTAATTAATAATGTGTGCTATAAAAAAAAGCCTGCTGAAGTCAGCTCTTCACATAAGGTTACACACCAGCAAAAGCATTACATTTTCGAATAGGCTCTTACTCTGTTCAATAGTGTTCATCAGCCATCAGTGCAGCAACCAGCAATTGAAAATGAACACTCACTGGACCCTTAGAAAATGTTTGTGCTGCATACTACATAAACATCTAGAAAAATAAGCAACTAAAGACATTTCCTTGTTTTCATTTGCATGTATGCTGTATTCATTTATTAATATTTTGATAAATTGATTCATTAATAGAAATAAAATCATATCAGAAAGATTTAAAGGTTATACGCTCCATCTTGTCAACTGCTAAGAACATACAATCAGCAAGGCCACAAACTCCGTCCAAAGTACAGACTCTCAAACTGACACATCTGCACATACTTAGGACAGTGATTCAAGGGTGCTGCAAGGTACAACAAAATGCTATAACTGACAAATAGCAGCAGCACACCTTGCGTTGCCCCTACTTGTCCCCGGGGAATGCCTGTGCCATGCATGCTTTGGTGTGCAGCAAGTTACCTCAGGTGGGGTAGGGGAGGCTGAGCTAAAAAAAATAAACCATGGAAAATAAAAGCAGAGCAGTGTATGCATGAGCAGCACTCCCTTGTAGCATGGAGAACATCTGAATATGCAGTATGTGGCACCGCAGGTGTGTTTGCGGTGTCACATACTGCACGGCCACACTTGTCTGGATACGGCCTGTAGTGTTAAAAACATTCTGACCTGTTATGGGCTTTCCAAATTCTGTGCAAGAGAAGAACTGCTCCATCACTTTTTTTGTAGTCAAACAACAAGTGAAAACTGAGAGCTGGCATTTTCTGAGGGGCACCTTGAATCTAATGAATTTGGGAACTACCGCCTTATGACTTTCCTTCTTCTAGGCCTAGATCAAAGACCACTGAAGTCAGTGGAAGGGTCCCCAGTAGAACCGTTCAAAAATACAGTTTTGTGAGTAGTGTTAGAAGAAAAACGGAAGTTTTCCTATGCAAAATTTCAACTCTTGCAGAAAACAAACTAAAAAGAACCCTTATTTTCCAGTGAACAGTTTTGTTTCCTTTTTCAGTAAAGAAGAGTCTCTACTAACACTAACTCCCTCTGAACCGGCACCAGCTCATAACACCTATTAACCTATTATCCCATGATAGATCTAGGATAAGAGAGAAAAGAAACCAAAAACATATAGTCCATTTTGACTCACATCAGAAATAAACGTGAAGAATCATTAAATGCTAGTTATATATTTTGCATGTGACCTCCAAGGAGCTACTTTCACATGCAGTATACTAGGGCTTTAGGGACTATCCTTCATAAGAATATCAATCTTTTGCAGGTGCTGAACACTGGAAATTCATCACTTGTCATGTTTATGATTCTTGACCTAATTAGTGTAACTGCAAACTAAAATCAGCAAAAGTTAATATCCACCTACTCCTACTTCTGATTTCATTGAATGTTAAGCACTGAATTGGAGCTTCATATGTAGTAAACCAAAAATACTTCTATGCATGTCAAATAGTTGTGACTGACTGAAAAGATCGCATTGAGGAATATGAACTAAATGCCTTGAAACAACTGATTTTCTAAATCTTCATTATTAAGTGTAATTCATTTTCTGCCCTTAAAAATCTTCAAAAAGGGTCATTTAAATGTCATTCTATTTAAGAGGATTTAAATTAAAATGCAGTTCTAAAATTCATTGCAAAATTAAGACTTATCTGAAGAAAAACTTGCAATAAAGCATTTTTTTTTTCTGTTTTTCTAATTATACAACCTGCGATACCATTTGCCAGTAGTAAAAACCTGCATAGATTTCAAGAGATACTGCATGTCTGTTTGGTAAGCTCTAAGCATAGACCAGCCATAAAAATAGCTCTGTTCTTTCAAGTCACATATTTTATGGATTTCAAGAAGGTGTGAGCAGTCATGAAAGTAGTTTTATTGCTAGAGAGCTATTATAATTTATAGAGGCACCACTGAATGATTTCTGGAAAGCTAATGGATGGTCAAATGAATTTAGAAAGAGAAAAAATAGATGATAGGAATTGCTATGAACTCACATGCTCCACACAAACTAAATACACTAATGATAAACTATGACTGGCGAACTTGCTGCAGGATAAGTAAACAAAAACAGGACAAACTGAATGTACAAATAAATAAATGTTGAATTATAATAGTGTGTTTACCAACAACTTGTCTACTCTCTAGTTTTCAAGCAAGTATGGTTCAATCTGGGCTTCTGTTCTAGTTCCAATTATATTAGAGTTTTAAAAATTATAAATCACATTATGCAAGCTGCCAGAGTCTGAGTGCAGACCATTCTCTAAAAGCACAGGAAATAAAAACTAGGAAAGGATAATGCTATACACTATTAATGGAAAAGCACTCTCATTTCTAGGTTCCTTTTTGTTTCAACTCTGAGGAAGACTGGCTGGCTTTGATAGCTTTTTGTAACTTACCTGAAATAAGCTCACTGGTCTCAGTTCAATTCTTAGAAATCATGATTTGTACTAGGGCCAGGGACAGAATTTATACATAAACTGATCTAAGTGACTGGAAGCTGATTTAAACCTGTAACAGAACAGAGGTTCTGTAAACAGCCTTCAAAACAGCTGAACCCAGTTCAGATAAACCTGGTTGGATGTAGTATCAGATTTAACTGATTTAAATTAAACCAGTTACGGAACTTCTCTCCCAACTTAAGTTAACTCACAATACCCCAGCATCCCACAATGCTTTCCAGCCCTGTGCTATACTACCTGCTCCAGTGGCCCTGCCCCCAACTGTCACAGAGCTGTGGCACTAAATCCTCTGAACCCTATCCTGCTTCTGCCTGCACCTGTCAGCCCAGTGTGACAGGGAAGGCAGAGGAACAGACCTCCAGGGACTCCTAACCCTGGTCTGTACAGCAAAGGGAGGAAAAACCCTGGAACTGAGGGCTTCTTGTCCTTCCCTCCCCTGCAGCCCAGCAAGCCCAGAGGGCAGGGATCAGACCAGTCCTGACCCCACCCCAACCATCTGCTTCCAAGAAAGGAGGGGAAAGATGCCCCTCCTACCCTGTTATTGACTCTCTCAGCCAGGGTCTGCCCAGTGCACAGGGGAGGAAGCCCCTACAGGGAAGTACCACAGTGAGAGCTTTCCCCTGCGCCAGGCAGATGCTGACTGGGGGGCCGGTGTCAGGCTGGAGGTCCATCCCCACCTTTCAGAGGCGGGAGCTGGGGAGGAGGCAGGGCTGGGGAGTGATTATCTGCTGGCTCTACCCTCCTTGCAGCTGACAGCAGGTGGTGACATGTGTCCAGCAGCCAATCAGGCCTGGGCTGCCACTGAGCTGGGTTCTGCAGCCTTAGGCAGCCTGGCCATTACAGGAGGTGCATGGGAGTGGCTCCAGTCCTGGGGGGCTTCTGCCTGTCTTGGCCACCCAAACACTGAACGTCAGTTCAGTTTGTTATCACATCAATCTACACAGCTTAGAAAAAAAAAATTGGCAAGACTGAATTGACTACGCCTTGGGCTTTTTGAACCTCTATACTTAGCCTACATGACCAACAATTGAATGAACTAAAGAAAGCCTATCCTCCCATCTTTTCAGATGAGCATCAAGAGACATAGATAAAAGCAATATGCACCATCTATTCTCTGGCTTAAAAAAACCCCCAAAACAGCCCCCAAGTATTCCTAACACCTTTTACAACCACTAAATACTATTTCTGGAAAAGAAAAAAAAAACTTTTTAAAATTAGAAAAAAAAATCATCCAATATTCACATCCCAGACTTTTCCTCCCCTGACCACACATCCCCAGAGAGCATGGCCTGAGTGAAGCAATCCTGTTTAGATGCAGGGATGATCTGAAAGGTGGATACGAGTCTGCCAGGGGTCAGACTGAGAG
>NW_017729029.1:60213026-60222286 GCF_001723915.1 Gavialis gangeticus
TTCACATCCATTATGCCTGTTGACAGCATTTCCTATAAGGAGCATCTGTACTAGTCGCTCTATATTTAATTACATTAAACAAGCTGCATACACACTCTTGAGTTTTAAACGTATTTAGCGTGTATTTTCCTAAGCAAAGCCAAAGGCCTTTTCAGTACATTATAAATAGATATGTTCCATACTTGTGTATGTTTATTGCAGCTTTAAATTGAATCCTTTCTTGCTGACATGTTCAACCTGAAGCCAAAAAAGCAAAATCTCATCTCAGAGATTGTGTTACTTAATACATATTTGCCAATGGTATTTCTTAAAATAATAATAATAATTTTAACAAGTGATCTATAATAATTTCTTTAGGAGGATGCAAAATTGCAAGATATCCTAACACTAGAATGCTCATGAGTCTATATCAGGGGTTGGCAACATTTTTGGGAAGAGTGCCAATAAAAGCCACCACCTCAATTTGTGAGATGCTGGTGTGCCAGGGGCGGGTGGCAAGAAAGCTATGAGGGACCCGGTACTTGTTTGGCAGCACAGCCCTAGCCACTTCCCTATTGTCCACCCTGAGGCACAAGTGCCAAGCAAAATGCCTTCACGTGCGACACTCCGGCATACATGCCAGGGGTTTCCTACCCCTGGGCTCTATAGTTTGTTCAGCAAAACACTTCATTTTCAGCTTTTGGACTCTCAAAGACTAATACTACATTCTAAAGACAAGAGATATGTTCTTAAATCAATCTATGTAAGAAAAGTTATAAAACAAAACACCTTGTATGACTGACAATAATTTGTCACTATTTATGTTCTGTTCAAGAGGCTGTTATGGATACAAGTAATTATAAGAATATATGTACAACATAAAATGAATTATATATTTTATAATCTATATTGTAAGTTATAATCTGCTCCTCTAAATGGGAACAAGTTCAGGTTACACATGCCAAAAATGCAGAGTGCACTATACTGTATAACACAATGGATGATAACTAAATATAGTCATGAACTTGATGAAATTCAACGCAAGAGATTTAGTTGAAATCCCGGGCTTCGCTGCAGTTACTAGCACACCTCATACCTAAAGCCTGTGTAGCCTGGCAGAGAAATAGCACTCACATGAGATCCTCAGGTGGTAGAAAGCTAAAGCTGTGACTCCTAAGCTGGGGCTGGCAACCTGCAAGCTGGATCTGGCCCGTGAAGAAGTCCAATGCAGCATGAGGGAAATCAGTGACATGGAGCTGTACTGTGCCACCTAGCCCCTTTCAGCACTCTGTCCCCTGCAAAGCCTGCTGCTCCCTACCACTTCTGTGCTTCCCTCACTTCAGAGTGGTCAGGAATATGCAGAGTGAGTGCAGGCAGCAGGTTGCTGGGGTAGGAAGTAGGGGGAAGGACAGAGATTTCTGGCACACACCCACAGCCAGGCCCAAGCTCCAGCCTGTGCCAGGAAAAGGTTCCAAACCCGTTTCAATCCAAACCACTCCCTATGCTAGCAGTCAATATATGACACCCCCCCACAAAAAGAGGAGCTAAGGTACCTTTCCAGGGTGCCATGACATTCCCCTGGAGCCTACTGGTATCTAGTTGAAAAAGCTGAAAACTGCTAGTTGACATCTGAAGCTCATAATTTAGGGCTTAAATCATCTGTATGCTGCATTACTACATTGCAAAAAACACAGATACGACACTAACACCTACTTACTTTATACAAAGGAAACTCCCACTGAAGCCATTATATCTGTAAAGGCAAGCAAAATTTGACAAGCAGAATCTTCTATACTGAAAACTTACGCAGAGTACTCCATTTATATGCACCTGCCCAATATGCATAACTCTTTACTATCCAAAGCAATGCCAGTCCCATTTTGTTTCCTAACTTACTGGGTAACAACCTCTGGCTACCTGTATGTCTATACAGCAGCAACGGCAGTAGCTTTGACATTCTGGGGACAGAGCTGTCACTACTACAGCTGTTGCTGTGTAGTCAGGTCAGGGCCAGAGCTACCATGTGCTCCGTGTCCCAGGCCCAAATGGGACTGGAGTCACAACTGACAGTAAGCAGTGAGGGAGCAAAGGGTCCAGGGGGCAGGCAAAAGGGAAAGCCAGTGCCAGGGGGAGGCAGCAGGCAGTGCAGGTGGCAGAGGGAGGCAGTAGTGCAGCCTGCAGGGGGCACAAGTGATGAGCAGCAGAGGCAAAGGGCAGGGGTCAGGCCGCTTGCCATCCCCCACTGCCTGCCCTCCTGCCTCTGCTTTCCTCACTGTAGCAGCAGGGGGAACGAATTTAAAGATGGCCCTCCAATAATTAAATTCTATACATAGAATCAATGAGTCGGAAGGGACCTAGACAGATCATCATCAAGTCCGACCCCCTGCCATGGGCAGGAAGGAGCACTGGGGGTGGGAGGGGTCATAAGACCCCAGCCAGGTGCCTGTCCAGTCTCCTCTTGAAAAATTGTAACAAATATATACATTTTCCATGTATAAAATGTAACTATTGTAGGGTCATCTTGACTTCAAAGCCATCTTGGATTTGGGAAAATATGATATTTACAAAACTGAAATCGTGGAAGCTCCCTTCAAATAATCAAGACTTCAAGTACTTAGTTTCAAGGCTGCTACTGGAAGCAGTGAAAAAGCTAGTCAGATCCAGAACTGCTAATGGTACTTCACTGGCAGGGCTGTGTACTTAACGAGCATCCTTTACAACAGCTCTCCAGGCCTGAAACGGACTAGCTTCCTTTTTCCCCAAGGCTTCTAACAGAAGCCCTGAAATTGACTACTACAAGCCCATAAAATGAGGGAAGCTTAGTCAGTTTCAGAGCTGATACCACCAGAGCACTGAGGGCGCTGTGTACTGAATAAGTATCTTTTACATTAAGGTTAGATAAGCACATATTCTCGGTAAGTGCACAGCCATTTTTTAGTATCTATATGAAATATTTTAGTTGCTGAAGTTTGATTATTAAATTAGTATGCGAATGATAATTGATAATGAAATACATATATTACCTGCCAAAGCAAATGTATTAAATACTGTATAAAAGAAACTACAGTCTCCATTCATATCAAGAAGTGCATCTCCACATATCTTGTAAAATTATATAAAGTGTGTGTGTTATCATACAGGATGTAGTTTAGGATACATTATACAATACAAACACTGTAACTTTCTATCACATAATTAATTGCCTTCTCTAAAACCATAGACCTGACATATACTTAAAACATACACTGAAAACCATACAGTGCAGAATAAGGATAATATTATTATTGTTACCTACCACTCAACATCCAAGCAAACTATTATATCATTGCATCATACCCTGAAGGCACTGGAAAAACGTTCCAAAATTAATTAAACAAAATGTAATAAGGACAAATGCAAAGTCCTTCACTTAGGATGGAACAATTGTATGTATAAATACAGACTGGTGAATGACTGACTAGACCAGGAGCACTCAGTCCCTGTGTCCATAAACCAGATCTGGCATCCAATGCTGTGTCATCTGGCCAGTGAGTCCAAAAAATTGGTGGCAAAAGGAGAAGTGGCACTGATCCCTTGCTGACAAATTTCTGGACGTGTGGAGAGTACCATGGATAGAGAGCATGGCTCTGCACACTGGATCATATGTGCTGGGTGGCACAGGGCCTGATCCCAGCATACAGGGGCAGTGCAGGGCCCTAGCACCCAATCCCAGTGCATGGGGGTAACACATGGCCCTGGGTCTGATTCTTATTTTTTGGTAACATTTTGCCTACAGTTTTGATTTCTAGTATTTTTTCCTAAATTCTGCTCAGAATTACAGAGACAAAGTAATGGTGCTAATGTATGTTGCATATAGATACAGTAACAATACATTTTTGCATGACTTGATAGAAAAATCATCCTCTCCTACTAGACTGAAGCTCATTTTAAGAAAATGATTGAGTTTACATACATGTTATGGTAGGTAAGAGTTTGGTTCTTTGCTATGTGTTTTTACATTCTGTACACTCTGAGAAAGCTAATACATAATATGAGTGTAAATAAATAAAACATAAAAGTTAGGAATAATCAATTCCAGTAACGGAATAAGGATGTTGGTTTTCTTTAAAATTTCTCCTTCAGCACCATGGACTGCTGACTGCAGCTGTACTCACTGATGCTATCACAAAAATGCTAATATGACTGAATGAATTAAAAAATGTTTCACTACTTACTGTCTAGCAATAGATTAACTGTTATATCTTTTGCCAACTTTTCTCTTTGCTTCTCATAGCATAAGCACAACAGGAAACACAGTATCATTTTGCACAGAGAAGACTTCAGTGTAGAAGAAGTTCATGTTTTTGAAGGATAGGATCAGCAATAAAAAAGCTGGAGCAGATAAGCAAGCAATTTAAAACATGAACTGCATTTTAAACAGGTAAATCTGTAGTAGCACTGTGTGAAAACCAGATATTTATAACTCAAAGGTCAAGCCAAAAATTAATCTCAGGGTGACCAAAACCTAAAATGAAGTATTTCTCTATCATTTTGGGTTATTTCATTTTAAAAGAAAAGACATTTTAAAACAACTTTTTCCCATTTAAATCGTAGACTCATAGACATAGACAGATTCATAGACATTAGGGCTGGAAGGGACTTGAAGATCATCAAGTCCAGCCCTCTGGCCCAGGGGCAGGAAGTCAGCTGTGGTCAAAGGATCCCAGCAAGATAAACATCCAAATGTTTCTTGAAAGAGTCCAGAGTAGGTGCCTGCACCATTTCTGGAGGGAGTCTATTCCAGGATTTGGGGGCTCGGAAAGTAAAGAAGTTTTTTCTTATGCCCCCCCTAAAACGGTCCTTGTTATCCCTTGGGGCACTCTGATGAACAGGCATTCCCCCAGATCCTGATGCATACCCCTTATGTACTTATAGACAGCCGCCAGGTCCCCCCTGAGCCTGAAACAAAATGAACTCACAAAACAAAAAAACTAAATGCATTTGAAAATACAGAAATAATATATTGCCACCTTTATAGATTATTTTCCATGTTGTTTTTTTTTTTCTTCAGCCAAAACTCTTTGCAAATTTTGGTCAAATTAGGCAGGCTTACTTTTTTTTTAGTGAATTTACTTCTCTCAGAAAAAAAAAGAATTAAAAAGTAAGCCTAACTTGATTCTTCTTTTTATATGGTTTCAGTGGCTTCAACATATTTTTATGAAAGATTCCATTAATCTTGACAGCTTTGCCAAGTTATTCTGAACCATACCAAGAATATAATTATTTTTGGGATAGCTAAGTAAAATATCTCTTTTTTTTCCCCCATTAACATTAGTCAACTTGGACAAACCAGCCATGGAGGACAAACCTATCCTGGCTTATAGATAGCCTCCCCCAGTCTCCAGTGGCATCTCTCAAGCAACAGGCTACTTAACTTCTATTCTCACTGAGGTACCAGGCCTTGCAAGAGGCCCAAATGCAAGCTGTGCCCCCCACCCATCAACAAAGACCATATCATCACTGGACCAAATAAAATGGCATGCTGACAGGCATGGGAAAACAACCAACCAACCAACCAAAAAGCACTTTACCAGAAAAGGAATTGTGCCAGTTTGCCCCAGCTCCCCAGCATCTGTATAACTCGTATGTGGCTTTTTGGCACTTTTATCCAATAGCTGATCCAATCAGCTGTTCTTAGACAATAAAACTTTAAAAACAAACTTGGGCACAAAAGTACAAAACACTAAATCATCACCCACAGACTGCACTGGGTTACGTGTGGTCAAAACAGGGACTACAGAGTCTTATTCCATTACGGATTAGCTTTTGTGAACCCTTTGTCCCTATGGGTTTATTACTTGTTTGCCCCACCAAGCAGTGTCCCCTCCCCACTCTCCTCTCCCATCTTCTGTATTCAATCAATCTATTTAACACTCTTTTCCATGCATGTTCTTTCACAGATTCTGACAAAGTCAGCTCACAAAAAGTTCATGCTATACATCTCTGGTTATTAGTCTGTAAGGTGCAAATATACCCTCCTGCCTTAACTGATTTTGCTCATTGACAGAGAAGCCTGGATGATAGAATTGCAAAACTGAAAGAACTGCTCCTGTTTTTCTTTTCTTTTTTTTAATTTTAGCTCCTTTCACAGCATGCTGTCTGACTTCCCCTCTGCTGTACAGATTCAAGATACAACATTCAGTAGCAAGTACCATTACAGCTAGGTCACAGAGGCACTGAGGGCATGTCTACATGAGCATTAATGCACTTTTCTTAATGCTCATTGCATCTAGTACCTCCAGGGTGAGGTACTAAATTAATGCACATTAGGCTGCCCTACTGCACAGTAGTGCAAGCACATGCATTTTAGATGACACTTAATGCACAGTAGATGATTTTACTGTGCATTAGTGTAATAGCATGTTTTTTACACACTGCTTTAATGCACAGTAAAATAAGCTACTGAGGATTAAAGCACGCGTGTAGATGCATCCTGAGGTGCATAACTCCTACGTAGGATCCTAACTCCCTACTGATTTTAATTTGATTTGGGCACCTAAATATTTATGACAATGTGGGCCTCTGTGTCTATGTATCAGTCCCATGTGGAGAGAAGTTTTATAAACCCAAAAATCAAAAATGTTTTAATTGCTTTACAAACCTATGGTGCAGCAGACTCACCATTTAGCCAAGCACATTGGGCTGAGCTCTTTTATTCAATGCAGGCTTTGCAGGATGCATTAAACTAAACATGAACAACATGCCAGAAATGGCATAAGCAACATCTGTGTGGGATCCTTGCTTTTATGTGTCCTTGTGACATGGTAATTAGTAGAATTTGTTGGTTCATTGGAGTTTGACAGGCTGCAGTGGGAATGCTTCTGCTGCAGCCTTAAACTAGTAATCTCTAGGCTGTCAACTTCATGCCTTAGCACCCATGGCACTCCAGTTCACTGTGTGTGGCATGGGGCAAATGAGGAAGGGAGCAGAAAGCAGAGCAGCAGATTATGCAGGAGAAAGGGGATTGGAAGGGCCCTCAGGGAAGGCATATGGTTTAATTTATGGCATGCCTTCCAAGAAGATTGGCCCCCAATCAATCAAACAACATTTTCAGGGACAGGGCAAGAGGGCAAAAATCGGAGAGCAGAACCATGAGGGAGCTGAAATGAGCAACAGGTTTAGTGTCACTTTAGGGTCAGGCTGTACGCTGCCTACACTGCTCAGTGTATTTACCAGGTAGGACACAGCCATCAGATGTGGTGAAAGCCACCAGTTTTAGCCAGATCCAAAAGGGATTGGAAAAATTCTTGGAAGAAAGGAGCACTGGTAGCTACTGAGCATGGAAATTAGGGATTAAGCCTTCGAATCAGAGCTTGCTAGATCTTAAATGCTGGATGCTGCAAGTGAGAGGAACAGTGGAAAACCCCCTGATCATACGCAGTTTGCTCTCCCTTTCAGCATTTGCTGTCTGCCATCATGTGACACAGGCCTTTCCATGTGCCATTTCAGATCATGAGCCAAAGCCCACCAAGTAAAGATATAAGCCTCCCTTGACAAAGCAGGCCACTAAGGGCACATCAGTGATTGCTTGGGACAACTGAAAAAAAACACAAAATGGGAATAGGAGTGAAGGTCAAAGATTCAAAACAAGTGCACCAAGGGGGACACCAAGCAGAGCACGCTGGGCAGTGCTCACTGGCCCTGGCCCTGTAACACAGGCCAAATTGACACAAATTGAGGACATGATTCTTAGGCCCAAAGAGCAATTGTTAACCCCACCTGTTAACAGAGGGAGCTATTGGATATGTGTCACCTGATTATCTGGGACAACAAAAGAGCAAAACTTGGGTCAGAGTGAAGGT
The DNA here is from genome assembly GCF_001723915.1 of Gavialis gangeticus. Lineage (NCBI taxonomy): Eukaryota > Metazoa > Chordata > Crocodylia > Gavialidae > Gavialis > Gavialis gangeticus. The sequence continues at coordinate 60,220,847 of NW_017729029.1, forward strand.
CATAGGTCCATAAGGAGTGCACTGAGGGGGGCCACCAAAAGCACACTGGCCCTGGATGGCTGACCCAGTGAATGGCCCTTCTTATGATGCAGGAGGCATCACGAGTAATTGTTACAAGGGGGAAATAAGCATTTAGTTTGCCAATTAATGCCTTGTCTTATAGTGCAGGGGGAACCACGGTTAAAGCCCAGCTGGCTCACCCTCACCTCTCCCTCCTCCCTCAGCCCAGCTGAGGCAGGGAGCTGGGCAGGGCAGAGGGGGCAGCACTCCCCCACTATCTCCCACTCCAAGGCAAACCCTTGCGCCCCAGGAGGAGGGGGGAAAGGTACCTGGAGCAGGCAGTGGCCGGGCCCAGCATGCTCAGCCAGGCTGGCGTTGTACACCTGCCGCTCGAAGACAGGCTCATTATCATTGACATCCTCCAGGCGGATGCTGACAAGGCAGGAAGAGGACAGTGGGGGCTCGCCCAGGTCCCGGGCCACAACGCGCAGTTCCAGCACCGCCTGCCGCTCACGGTCCAGCGGGCGCCGGGTGCTGAGCACACCACTCAGCGGGTCAATGGTGAACAGCTCCAGCACCAATGGTGTGCCCAGGCCATCCACTTCCTCCAAGGCATAGCGCACCTGGGCATTGGGTGAGCCAGGCTCATCTGCATCGGTGGCGCGGAGGTGAAGCACGGCAGTGCCAGGCATGGCAGCCTCAGAGACAGTGGTGCCATAGTGGGGCTGCTCAAAGGTGGGTGCCTCGTCATTGAGGTCAGCCACCTGCAGGCGCAGTGCGCGGCGGGTGGAGCGTGGCGGCTGCCCACCATCCGTAGCCACCAGGTGCAGCTCATACAGGGCCTGGCGCTCCCGGTCCAGCGGGCCCTGCACACAGAGCCAGTAGAGGTCGGGACGGCCACCAGGCCGCAGCACAAAGGCCCCGTTGCTGCCATCCTCCAACGCAAGTGCCGCGCTGCCCGCGCCCGCCTCGTCAGGGTCAGACACTGCCACCCGCGCCACATAGTCGCCGGGCTGGGCCCCCTCCGACAGCCGCGGCCCGCCGGTCTCGGTGAGGAAGAGCAGGCGGATGGCGGGTGCGTTGTCATTCACGTCCAGCACAACCACGCTCACCAGGGCGCTGGTGGCCTCAGGCGGGGTGCCGCCATCCCGGGCCTGCACCACCAGGCGATGCAGCACCCGGGCCTCGCGGTCCAGCGGGCGCTGCAGGCGCAGCACCCCCGTGCGCTCGTCCACTGCGAAGTAGCCCTCGGGGTCGCCGTGGCGCGGGTCCAGGGCGTAGTGCACCTCGCCGTTGGCGCCCAGGTCGGGGTCGGCGGCCTGCAGGCGGCAGACGGCGGTGCCGGGCGGCGCGTCCTCCCGCACGCGGGCGCGGTACTCCCGCTGCGCGAAGCGCGGCGCGTTGTCGTTCTCGTCCAGCACCCGCACGTCCAGGCGCAGG
>NW_017729029.1:60222583-60227723 GCF_001723915.1 Gavialis gangeticus
CATTCCGCCTCCCGCAGGTGCGTCTCCTGCCGCTGCGGCGCGCGGCAGCCTTTCAAGCGGAGGAGGGGCCCGCCCCGCGCCGCCGCCGCCTCCTCCCGGGACTCCTCCCCGCGCCCAGCTCCGAGGAGGGGGCAGAGCGCCCGCAGCCCCTGCTCTCCTCTCCGCCCAGCTCCCTTCAGCGCGCGGCAAAGCGGAGACAAGCCGGGCTGCGGGGAGCGCAGGGCCACGCCCCCGCCCCTCCGGTCTTGGAGCGGCCCCGCACAGCCCTGCCTTGTCCAGGCGGCCTCAGATGCCCCGGGGCAAGCGCGGCCGTCCCCGCCGCTCAGCAGTGCCCCTGCCCTCAGCGCTTCTTCCCCCGGGGGTGGCGGCCCCAAGTGGGTTTGATTCCCTCACAGATTGTGAGGCGGGAAGGAACCTTGGAAGATCATGGGGTCCAGCCCCCTGCGCCAAGCAGCAAAGACAACGGGGGTCGGGTCATAGGCGAGGCGTAGTGAGGCAGCGCCCTCCCTGAGAGTGGCCTTCACTGGCCAGCGAGTGGGGACACCGAGTGAAGTGCCAGCCGGTGCCCTCTGCCCAAGACTGGCGCTGGTGGCACTGAAACAAGTGCCAGGGGCCAGAGACAACCTGAGCAGGGTGTGGGACCTGCCCTTGGACACGAGGAAGCCAGCAGCAGATGCAGCAGCAGGAGGGTGGGTGCCGAGCAGCAGGACGTGAAGCCAGCAGCAGCACAAAGTCGCCGCACCGCTCTGCCCAGCTCCATGGGGCCCAGGCAGTCAGCCCAATTCACCCTCCCTCAGGGATGGCCCTGCTGCTGGCCACTTCAGTTTTTGCCGCCAGCACTGCGATCAGCTGCTGGGAGACCCCCCCCCCCCACCACCACCGCCTGGTCGGCAATCGACCGCTGGTGTCCCCCCACCCCAGACCCTGGAGGCACCAGTCACCCATGGGTCAGGTGACCCCAGCAAGGCGACCGTCCAGTCTCCTCTTGAAGATTTCCAGGGTAGGTGGTTGTACTGCCTCTGGAGGGAGCTTATTCCTCTGGATGGGGATGCAAGTCTGTAGGAAAGAGTCACGAACAAACTTTCAAAGTGGGTCAACAAACTTTGAAAATGGATTCTCCTTTAAAAGGAGAAAAACGTTGGAAGCTGTGGCTTTTCCCTTGCAGGCTGGCAGAGCTCCAGCCCACAAGGGGCTGCTTCGACATACACCTCATCTTGCCCCCACACGCCCACCCCCTGCCCCACACACTGGGGGCTGCAGGTGGGGGCAGTGGGTCGGGAGTGAGGGGTACCAAGTCAGGACTGGCCACAGATGTTTACAAATGGGTCCTAGTACAAAAAAGGTTGAGAACCACTAGCGCAGTTACGTAAATTTGTAAATGGCGGATCTAGTAAATACTTTAAGTAGAAAACAGCCCCCTGGCCCTGCCACTGCCTCTCACTCCTGCCACTGCCCCCCCAGTGTGTGGGGCGAGGGTTGGGTATGGCAGGATGGGGATGGAGCTCTGCCAGCCTGCAAGGGAAAAGCCAGGTTTTGCCCTGTTTTCTCCTTTAAAAGAGCACCCCTTTTTAAAGTTTGTTCACAACCTTTTCATATATTCTTGCAATCCGCTTGTGGGTCACGACCCGTGGGTTGAGAAATGCTGCTGTAGCTGAAGCATGCTCTTGAGAGTATCACAGAGCCTTTTCCCCGAAGGGAAGAGCCCTTTATTAAATGCTGGCTCAAGGTGCAGCTAAGACTCTTTTGCTAAGTTCCTAGCCTCCCTTGAAACCATGCATGTAGACAATATTGTCATGTATTAATGCAATCCCTAGAGGGAAGAAAACAAGCCAAGGTCTGGATATTGCAGGGGGAAGGGAATGTGGTATAGTATATTTACCCCATGATAATGCAAGGCACACAGAGAGAAAGTCTGTTTTCTAGGAAATTGAGACACCTTGCAGCCCATGTTTCAGAAGAGTGATTTTCACCTTCTTCTCACTTACACTAATAAATAACCATGCTTCTGTGATTCCTGTCCTCTCTAGCCCTGCTGTTGCTAAATTTTATGTAATTACTTCCCACCTCACTGATCCAAAGCCACCCTGAACCTGGAGAAGTCTTTTCTGAAAAGACTGAAGGGGGCTGGAGAGGGGAGTGTTTTGTAGGAAGCATTTCTAAATGAAAGGAGTAAATTAAGCATGAAGCATTTTTAGATGCAGATATCTGTTTTATAGAGAAGGAGAATTTAAGCCATACCTAATTATAGGTATGCAGTTTTAGTATAGGCAATCCAGTTTTGTTTTCTTTATATTCTTCCTTTAATGTTCTATACACGTACATGGTGACTTTTACTGACCTAATTCGGCTAGGATAACATAGTGCAAAGCATTTCAGGAAAGCATTTGCCAGAAATAACTTCTAAGTGAAAACTCCTATTGGCTTCAATGGGAGAGAATTTTGCCCTCTGTTTCTCCACTCTTCATTTGTCTGTCTAGCTGGGAGTGGCAGGAGGATGAATTATAGTTTCTCCAGTGACATTGAGAACATCCAGGACTACGTAAATGTTAAGCACTGTGACAGCTATCTTTCTACAAGAGCGGTGCACAATACTTCAACGTTTACAGGTCTCTTGTGGCTCTCACTAGTCCTTCACTCTGCTAAATCTCACCATTTCTAGCAGAAGCCCTTCTTGGTTAGTTGCAGAAAAGGAAAATTCGGGTGGCATAGACACAGGAGAAAGGAGAATAAGAGAAAGTGGGAGGACAACTTATTGTGAAAAATGTTACATGGTATAAAAGAATGTAGTTGCTTCTTTGTTTATAAGACCATTGGGAGAATGATTGTTTTGCTACTTGCCACATTTCAAGCACATTTAAAAGTACTGTGTTTTTTATATCAGTCCTAGACATGCTTAGGAAAGGATAGCACTGCTGTAACAGCATTTAAAACATGAGTGTTGGAGCTAAAGGCTCCCCCTCATCCCTCTCTCCCCAGCCCAGTTATAGCACAACAGTGCCACGTATCCAGATGTAGTAAGCATTTCATTTCTGAAATATTTCTAAAAGTATTTGGGCAGCAGAAAGACAAAGAGGATAAAATGCTTGAAAAAGCTACTCCTACCTGTCCTGCAGATACTTACAATAAGGGCTTCCCTCCTTTTGTGGAAAGGTGGGGTTATGTAAAAACTAGATCTCAGATCCTGTTGAGTGCAGCAAAAAAATACTGAGGAATAGGCCTATGCTGTGATAACTGTGAGCTCAGACGCAAGAAGGAAACATTCCAGGTCTTGCCAGTTCCACTAATATTAATTGTGAAAACACATGGGTCATCCCCAAGTCACAGATGTTCAATATGAAAATGCCTGGATCCTATTGAATCACAGCAGGTTTGGAAAAAGATCCGTGTCCTATTCAGCCCATACAGTCATTAAGGAAACATGCGAATCATGTTCAATCAGGCACAGTTACTGAAGAACTAAACAAAACCTGCTGTTTCCAAATGCACACAGTACCTAATAGTGATGTTCTCTACTTAGATATAATCAGCGTGAAGATAAATGGATCCATCTTCTTTTTGTCTGTCTGAAATCTGGCAGCATGGATACCAGATTTTGCAAAGAGCTGTGTGCTTTCTCATTATTTGTATCCCATAAACTCACATGTAAAAGGACAGGCCAATAATAACTGTTTAGGTTGTAGCACTACATGTTTCCATAATTACCACATCCTAATTAAAGAAGAAATATTCTTTGTAATCCTGATCTCGTACAGCTGTTCTCCTTGTCAGTGTTCCTTTTCCTGACCTTTCCCTTCCTCCCCCCTCTTCTTTCTGGATTCTTTTCTTTCCCCACTCCTAGTTTTCTCACTCCCTCTGCCTTTTCTCATGGGCATTTGCCTTTTTTTCTTCCTTCCCCAAGCCACAAATAGAAGTTTTGTCATTTTTAGGAGATGTTTGAAGCTTACTGGATAAATATTGCCATCTCTTCTGTTGTTTTTCTCCTGGGTGGCAGGAATTATATGAAGTGTGGGAGGAGAAGCCACTTTCAAAGGAAAGACTTGTCTATGAAGCAGCTTACCTCAAAGTAACCACAGTCAAGTAAGTTTCCATATACTTTTCACGTGCAGAGTAACTTCCCCATGTAGATGGGTCCAGAAATTGCGGAGTCAATGCATGTACATTAGAGAGTGTTGAACACCTGCATGGAGGCTCTCCTTCAGAAACAGTGTCCCTGGTTTTCTGTATATTAGTCCTCCTTGAATAAATTTGGAATGTATTCCTCTTTGAAGGAAAATTAAGCTATGGCAAACTAAGGCCCTTTACTTCTGAATGAGAACATCCATGTTGAGTTGAATTAGCTTTAATGTACATACAGTAACTTTACACTGTTGGTTAATTTTTCATCATTTTCCTGAGTGTCACCATGTATTACTGCTACTTGGAAACCACTCTGCTGTGATAGCTGCAAAGCATTCTTAAACAGTTTTGTAAGTTCAGTATTTCAGGTATTTGCATTACTGAGATTGAGGGCTGGCAACAGAAACAGGTGCTCAAAAGTTATTCCCTCCACCCAATCTACCTTCCTGTGGTGGCCATGGCTACTATGGATATTCAGCCTAGGGTACATTATGTATGCAGAAAGCTTTAAGCAGTGCAGATCCCCAGATATTTGAGGACCCCTAAGTAAAGAACTTACAATTCCCTAAGTAAAGAATTTTTAGTTTAAGCAGCACCTCTTCTAAAGAGCATCAGCTGCCTGGCAGATTTTGTGATGATCAATGGAAATCTGCTTGTACAACTGATTTAATTAGGGATACAATAAAATTTAGTCATAGGCATTCCTGCTGGTAGTCATCATTCACCTCTGTTGCTCCCACAACCGATTTCCAAACCTCATTTAGTTCTGAAGCTGGTGCTTAGTTCTTACTGATCTGTGGGGATTTCACTGTAAAAATTAGATTGGAACTCATTTATTTTATTCTCTTTATTTTCAAAGGTAGGAAGGAATTTCACACTTTTTTGAGTGATGTGTGGCTGCAGAGAAGCAGCAGCAGTTTTTGAGAGTTTCAGTTATAACCTGAATGACCTGCTTTGTCACTTAACCAGTTAAGAAAACTTTTCTTCTCAGAAGAGAGAGGTTTTACGTGTAAATACAGATATT
>NW_017729029.1:60227734-60228609 GCF_001723915.1 Gavialis gangeticus
ACTTTTTTGAGTGATGTGTGGCTGCAGAGAAGCAGCAGCAGTTTTTGAGAGTTTCAGTTATAACCTGAATGACCTGCTTTGTCACTTAACCAGTTAAGAAAACTTTTCTTCTCAGAAGAGAGAGGTTTTACGTGTAAATACAGATATTTTTGGAATCTTTACTTTTATATGTCTAGATGTGGTGATCAGTCAGGGTTAGGCACTAATACCCTTACTTACCAAGTCAATGGGACTTATTTTGAAGTGAGGTACGCATCTTCATGAGGAAGGGGATCAGAATTTGTCCCTAACATTTGTCTAAATAGCATTGTTTAAGGCAATACTTAGCATATATTGTTTTCTGAATTAGTATTACTTTCTTTCCTTCTCTCTTATGTTCTCATCTCAGTCCAGGTTGTGGAAAAGTAAAGTAAAGTAAAATAAGAACACAAGAATTCAGTGAGATTTTCTTGGGAATCAGAGCCAGATTCTGATACTCTTCTATTGAATGTTTCTTTACTTACCAGTGGTCCCAGTGGTGTAAGTGGGACTGTCATGTTGAATAATACTTCAGAATTTGATCCAGAGACTGGTATTTCTTTTCCAACCTTACCTATTTATTGTGCTACCATAGTATAATAATGTACTGTGCTTTAATACAAAAGAGACACCAGGTACCATGTTTAAAACCACTGTTCAGTTACTTGAATTCTGGTTTACAACAGAACAAAGAAGTTACTTGAAAGGCTCTGGGGAAAAAATCTCATTCTCTCTCCCTTGCTGCTCACTATATAGTGTTAATTTAATACTGGCTTCAAACTGGAGCTGGCAACATATTAGGATTGAGAAGGATTCACTGTTACCTGTATTAGATATATACATGTAACTGTGTGTGT
>NW_017729029.1:60228679-60247367 GCF_001723915.1 Gavialis gangeticus
TGTGTGTGTGTGTGTGTGTGTGTGTGTGTAATATGAAGTATAAACCATTCTTCCTGTTTACCCACCCACAACTAAATCTGATGAGACTCCTTAATGTGGAAATAGCTTCTGGAAAGAACCAGTTTGAGACAACTCATACTCTTCTCGCAGCCACAATTTAGCCATAATTCTGTTGATTGTACACAACACTGGCACAAGTACATCTAAATATAGTAGTTGGGAGTCAAGGGAGTTCAAACTGGAAATAATACTTTAAAATGAGAGTTATTGGAACAGATTACCAAGACACAGGATGCATTTTCTGTCTCTTGGACTCTTTATGTCTGGATTAGATGGCTAGTAGATATGTTCTGTTCCAAACACAATATTAAGAAACAGGATGCAGGAATTGCTGAGTGAAATTCTAATGCCTGTTTTGCATGTGAAGTCAGACTAAATGATTAAAATGTTCCCTTCTGGCTTTCAAATCTATGAAAATCCAGTTTCCCAAGGCAGCTTTCCTCATCACCAAAGAACAGCCCACACAGCATGCCTGAGATCTGGAAACCTGCTGCAATCACTTCATCAGTTAAAGTCTCTCCTGAGGACTCAAGCTCATGGCCCTGAGAAACAGGATTGACACACAAACATGTATCTTAATGTGCTGGGCCACTGTCAGTTCATTGCCTTGCTATTTCAAGCTAAGTAATTATTTAAGGTAGCTAAAAAAGCAAAATAAAGTTTGCTCTTTAAAGTATGTAGTTATCTGTGTGTGAATTAAGGCATTTGTCTAGTTTTGCAAGAAAAATTAAAAGCAACCAGTTCACTCCAATTCCTGTACACTCCTTTTTCCAGATGAAAATTTCACAGGGAACTTCAATGCATAAATTTGGCTGCCATGCGCCAAATGACACATGAATGATTATGACTGCAAAAGGTTTATACAATTTCTCAAATATCCTTTTAAAAAGACTATAAGTATGTAAGAACAAAATGATTCCCTTTTTTACACATGAAATGGCCTCTCTTCTCTCGATTCCCAGAGTGTGCCATAATGTACACCTTATAAATATTCTTTGTTACGGCATTTAAAAATGTACTACAATCTAAAGCAGCTTCTCTTTTAACTTCTTCCAGCAATTGTGTGTCTGTACATGAGAGCCTTATTTTTAATTTTTACAACTACAATACAGTGGTTTGGAGATGGGGTTGTCATTTTTTATGATATTTATGCATTATCTTAGCATCTTGCACACTCCATTGAATGACTTCTCACAACACTTTTGCGAAGCATGAAAGGCATCTTCCCAAAGCATAATGGAAACACAAAGAAGTTATGTTACCTGCTTATGGTTGCACAGGAAAGCAGGAAGGGAACTTGGGGCCCCTTAGTCCCAGAGCAATGCTGCATGATTATAGACAGACAAACCATTTGGCACCCTTTGGATACAAGGTGGCAGGGCTTTACCATGTGTCTCTTGCTCAGTGGTAATTGCTGACATGGAAAATGAACCAACATAATGTATCCCTCTTTCATTGTTCAATACCTCTACAACTTTTCCTCCCTTTGCTTAATTGGTGAGTTTTCTTCTTTGTGTATCTATGAAATATGATTTCCATTTTTACCAGGTTAGTTTTAATCATGTCATTTCTACCCCCATAGCTGAAAAGTATCACCAGACCCTACATAGGTAGAATCAGTCTTCAAATTTGGGGTCTCATCGCCATAGCAAAAGTTTTTGTTAGTCTCAGACATGGGACATCAACTAATTCCCAGTATGTTAATCTACATGTGCACCTTACTGTGGAGTAAATTAATTAGCTGTGCAGTAAAGCGTCACCTTCTATAGGTGCACCGGTATTAGGGTGCAGTAAACTAATGAACTCTGTCATAAGTACTGTTAGGGACAGTACTATCTTATGGAAGAAACACATGTAGATGGTGGCCGGGCAGAGGCCAGACCCCTGGTTGCTACCTAGCCACGTGGCTCTGCAGCCAGCCCCTTCGCTGTTCAACGCTGCCACCCAGAACCTGGAGCTGACTCCCTGTGCTTCCTGCCAACCTAGGCCTGCTCTGCCCCGGCTCAAATTGCTGCTGCCCCTGGTGCACATGTAGATTCTGCATGGGGGGAATTTAATCCAGCTCAAATAGTTTATTGCTTTACCTTAATTTCATATGTAGATACACCCTGTGAATACACCCTGTGAAGACTATGTGCCCACCTAATAAATATAATCAGGAAGCTTTTCCTCTTGACTTTCTTTCCATTGCTCCTCATTATAGTCATACATATCCCCTAAAGTAATTCCCCTCTTTCGTGGCCTTTAATACACCCAAAATTCATAGTTTATTATATCCTCTCCCTTCCTTAGTTGCTGCAATATTATATTCACTCCATTCGATCTGATTCATGCAATTTCCCACCTGAAGCTGTTTCCAAAACCCAGATAACTTCAGGAGGTATATCATCTCTTCTTTTTCTTGAATCCTGTCAGCAACTTTCCCTGTCTAAGTGGTCACATTATTCAGGTTTTGGTTAGCTTGGAGGTTTGCACAGATCTTAGCTTGGTGCTTTTTACCACTAAATAGAATGTTTTGGAGAAGAACAATTTAGTTACCATTTATCTTCATTCAGCAGTGAACATCAAAATCAAAGCTTTCATTTCATAAAAGATTTAACAACAGTATTAGAGGGAGGGGATGTTTCATAGCCTTTAAAAGAGGCTTCAAAAAACCCTTAGAAACACATTTAAATGCAGAGAAAAGAATAGATTGATATGTTCAACTTTGTATGGACTAGCTGAATATTCATTAGACAGAGGAGGAGGGAATAGGAACATAATTCTGTTCTTCCAGTCCCTGCTATAATAAATACTTGATAAAAACCATGAATTGAAATACTGAAGCCTCCCTTCTCACACTTGGTTACCTTAATCAGAAGGCATACAGTCATGTCCACAAATTCTCCCTTCTCTCTCTGGCCCAATGCATATCCAATTCTTCTATGCAAAGTGGTTAGAAGGCAGCTTCCTCCCCAGAAAATTCTATAGCCTAATGGTAAAAGCACACTCATGGGAAATGGTTGATGTAGTTCAAAGCCCTCAAGCAAAAAAAGAAACTAAATTCTGGTCTCCCACATCCTGGGTGAGTGCTGCAACCATTGCACTGTTTAATAAAAGGAAGGTAATGGTACCACCACCACCTTATCCTCTCTCTCCTGTATCTTATAAAGTCCAATCTGTTAATCATGCTGTGACTATACCTACTGGACTGGGCCTTGCTGATGAGACTGGTGGAAGAAAGATTAGGTGTGAGCTCTGAGCCAAGCTACTCCACACTAAGAGAGGTGCTTCTGGACATACCAACAGACTGAATTTATGTGTTATGGGAACTTTAATATAAAAAACTTAGATGCCTATGGACTTTAAGAGCCCCAAGGATTAGATAAGGCTTTTGAGGATCTAAATTTTGGACTTAGGAACCTGTGATATCACTTAGGCACCTGAATCCTGTTGGGGAATTTGCCCTTTGTCATAGCATTTTTCTTCTATTCTATTTATTGCTCCCTTTGGAACACCTTTTATCAGCATGCAAGCAATCTGTAAAATCTTATCTAATTGATTTATTTTTTTAACAGAGGTCAGAACTTATCACTTGCCTAATTTTGTTCTGTGAACAGTGTGAATTATTTTCTCCTTTGTCATCCTTTGTGAAAGGCAACCCACATTTCAAAGTTTAAGCCACTATAAGCTAGTCTATTACACATTTTTAACGAAGTATATATGAACAAATGTGTTGCTAGTCTTACTGTATATTGTAACACATTCAAGATTTTTGCTTCCAACTTTGCGCTGTTGCTGAATTTAATATCTGAGGGTGCAAACAGACATTGTCTTTGGAGCAGGGTCAGCTGTGCTGGGATGTGTCCTGGCACAGCTGATCTACTTCACTGACATTTACAGACATCATCCAACACCACTGTCCCACAGGGTTGGGCCCCTGCCATTCCCAGGGCTTTGGGGGCCCAATTCTGCAGGTCTTTGGCCCCATGTGCTGCACCCTGACCCACAGCTACATCTACAAGCAGGGGAACCCCCATAAGTTGAGATGTTTGCACAGCAGGAGTCTCCTGCAGGAGAATCCCCATGGCATGCAAAAAGCAGAGACATCCTCCCCTATAAGACATCACAAATTGTTACTACCTTTAGTTGTGTCAACTTTTTGGGCACTTGTAGCATGACAAGTGCTAGGATACCTGTTTACTCACAACTTTTGCCTCTATAAACATTTTTATGGCAGCACAAGGAGGAGGTCTAAACCCCGAATAGAACACCCCCAAGTAATGTTTTGGAACTCTGCCACCTGGTGGTAGTATAAATGCTGGAGACAAAAATTAGAGTTTCTTCTTAATTAGTTTCCCATGACCATTTCACTTTATTTCTCCTTTGGTCATTATACCACTTAACTTCTGCTATTCTAGATATAAGTCTTCATCTCATTCAACTTCTAGGTAATGTATCTTGTCACAATAATATCTTAAAAGAAAAAGGGCAAGAACAAAATTTCTCCCTTTGTTAACTTAGGGCAGAGGTGTTAAACTCACCTTGGACCTTGGGCCAGACCGGCTGGTAGGGCTAACAGTATCTGAGGTAGAACCACATTTGGGTAGCAGTGTGGAACTGCATTCAGGCATCAGCATGGGGCTTCTTCAGGTAGCAGCACAGGTGTAGGTTCAGGCAGCAGTGTGGATCTATGCATCTGCCCCTGATGAGCATGTCCACTGGGGTCCAGGGATCCTGAATTCTGCAGCAGGCCACACATCCTACCTTCCTATAGCCTACCAGGCCAGATCATTTCAAAGCACCAGATCCATCCCACAAGCAGCATGTTTCATGCCCTTAATTTAGGATATATCTGTCCATTCCCTTAGATTGCCACATAAGTACCCAGTTGATAGGTACACAATGATATAATGCCCACAACAAAACATAGCAGTTATTAACAACTTTGACTATCCCTGTGCTTGTTGCTGCTTTAGTGGGGAGAAAAAGGAGAGGAATGTTTAAGACCTTAATCCACTGGCAAGCATGCTTATAATTATTTATTTGAGTTCAATCCTGATGTTACAGAAAACAGCATACATGAAAGTGCTCTTTTGAGGCTGAAACTGTGCTCTCTCCCAGGTTCAAATCTCACTTTATACCCATACAAAAGCATATTGCCAGCATGAGCTCATGACACAGTGATCCCTCTCTGAACACTCATTTTGGCTCTTGCACTCAGAATGGCTGGCTATTTTCTCTGCAGCTCAGTTGTGTGATATTTCATCTCACTCTTCATCAAGAACTAGGAGGAGGTATATCTTGCAAAGAAATGAAAAAATGACAGAAATTTTAGATTAATGTGCACTTTTCTTGTGAGAGGACTATTTAAACTGTCTGCACAAGTTTATTGTAACACATAATGAGATTCTTCAGCTAACAGAATTTTTGTAAGGCACACAGTTCCAGCCTCTTGCCTTCCATTTTTTCTCTATCATGAAATAAGAACTATTTTTACTCATTGATACAAATAGCCAGGACTTCATAGCACAGAAACTGTTGCTGGTGGAGCATGGGAAGATAAATGAATCTCTGCAAGAATAAAAAGCATGCAATTAAAGTGCCTCTCATGTGAAGATCCCCAAGTACTTCAAGCAAATTAATGAACAAAGCCTCATAAAAATCCTGTCAGGTAAATAGAAAGTATACATTTCATTTCAAAGCACAGATTATGACTTACCCCAAGGTCATATAGTAAGGACCTGATAAAAACCTACTGAAGTCAACAAAAGGCTCCCAGTGATTCCAAGAGGTTTTAAAAATCAAGATCTAAGTCATTGAAAGAAATTCAGTAAAATTCATGCCTATCAGCTCTCTCCTACAATTGCTATACTAAGCCACTTAAAAGGACTTAATTTGAAATGTTAGGGAATACACAGAGAATCTAATTGAAGAATTTATGATACAAAAGAATATATATGTAGGCTCTCCGGGGAAGATATGTATTTGCAAGCACAAATAATGGTGCTTTGCGGCCATGATTCTCTTTGAAGATCTGAAAAAGCCAAGACATCCCTATGGGCTACTTCCCACTAGCACTAAAGTGCTTATCTGAAACACTTATTTATTGCAACAGTTTCATGCTATTATCATCTAAATTAATTGCCTGAAAAAACGATGTTGGTGGTATCAGATAGGAAGTAAGGCAGAGTACTGTGCTATTTGAATAGCAAATCCAGACCGTGCAGAGTTGTACTTTATTAGGCTACTAACAAGGTACAAAACAATCTGCAATGAATATAATAACATACTTATTCATTTTAGAATATGGTTATTTTCATGAACATGAATAATTATGCCTAGCCAGAGAGAAAAGAGCCATGACTGATTTTACATATATTCAATGGATGACTTAGAATTATCCTCTAATCAACAACAGTTTGGGAGTAGAAAATATAAGAGACCATTGTTGCCAAGCTTTTTAGATCAACAGACCACTGGCAACTCTCAGAATTTCTTACGGATCACCATTAACCTTTACCACACTTTTAAATAAAAGGGGTAGGAGGACGGAGCAATCCTCATACCACTCACCATGGGCTTATGATCCATCAGTGGTACACAGGAGGGCTGTGCAAAACTTAGGTCACTGTTTCAATTTGGAGGAGATTTGGCCTGATTTGGTGCTGAATCTCTGAATATGAATAGAATCAGGAGACCCATTAATTTCTCTGAATCAAATCAAAACCCTCCAATTCGATTCAGAGAGATTTGACAATTTGGCCATAGACACAGCTTTATATGTTTTTTCTACATACCTTGAGGTACTAGGCATGGCTCATAAATGCTGAGATTTATGAGTCATAAATGGAGGGGGGAAGAGGGCAGATGGAGCGTCCCACGGGAGTGTTGGGGGGTCCCCCGCATGCTCGATGGTGGACCCAGAAATGGACCAGAAGTACTTCCAGCCCAGTTCTGGGTCAGCCACATAGTGCATGCCCTCTTCCCCCCTCCACCTCCCCCCATTTCGTGCCTCCCGGGTCTGGGGGAGCACCCAGGGTTCCCCCATGGCTGATCGCTGAGTTGGGGTGGCCCTGGAGGGGGATCCCACACACACTTGGTTGTGGCCCCATAAGTGGACTGGAAGTACTTTCTGTCCACTTCTGAGTCTGCTGCCAAGTGTGCAGGGGAATCTCCGTGCTCCCATGAGATGCTCCATCCACCCCCCCATCTCAATATTCACAAGCCATGCCTGGTACCTTGAGATACATAGAAAAAACATATAAAGCTGTGTCTATGGCCAAATTGCTGATTCTCTTAATCAGAATTGAATCTTCCGATTCAGTTTCGGCCAAATCGAATCAGGACAGTGATCTGAATCAGTGAATCGAATCACTGTCCCCCGAATTGGGCCAAATCTGAATCGAATACTGCCTGCTTCTCACACCCCTAGTGCACAGATCACAATTTAAGATTCTCTGTGACGGCCAACATTTTCTCCCTTTACCCTCTTTCATACTACAAACCACACCCTTTTCCCCAAATACAATACATTCCAATTATTTCAGACTAAAGGGAGTCTCAATCACTTCACCATACAGAAATGAGGGAAAAAGGTTGTCCTGGCTAATGTTGCTGCTGAGTTTTGTGAAATCTAACCAAAATCTGACTGGGAATTCCAACCTTGAATTGTGAACTTGGAATGCCTTAGGCAAATAGACACATCCTCAAAGGATTTTAGAATCCACTTCTCCAGTTAATAGCTTCACCCAACTGGCTTCACGCTAACTTAGTTTGGATCCAGTTTGCCCCCCATTGATCCATAACTTTCACATAATCGATGGACAAAGTAATCTCCAGTTCTTACTGGATCAGATGAGAAGAAGGCTTAAATTGGAGTGCTAATACTGTTTTGAAGACTCAATCTGTATTTCCTTCCAGTGATTTCATATATATACATATCAAAAAAGAGGAATGTTTTCCAGAGGTAGAGAAGAACTATTCCCCATAAAACCCTCAAAGGGGAAGGTATTAGTTAATGTATACATAACCACAATTTAATTCATAAATATAGAAAAACACATGTAAAAGTGGCCTCACCAAAGTCAATGACAAAATTCCCGCTGATTTCAACAGAGCCGGGACTTTACCCATTATGTTCCAAAATAAACATTTCTAACCTGCACTTCCTTAGACCTTAAGCAACATAGCACCCATCATGCAAATAGCTCTGTGGCTAGTATGTGATCATCAGCTAGCTCGGCACTTTCCTTTATACCAAAATGTTTTCTTCCCTTCTCTCCTCATTGGAAAATAGTGTTGAACATTTTCCTTAGAAAATTAGTACAAAAGGTTTTGATATTTGCACTGTACCATCAGGGGTTGGCAGACCAAGAGATCTCCTTGGCTGCTAGCCCTGATGTTAATAGTGTGTAACCACACAGTTTGGGACTTGTCCTTTGTTTTCCCTTTCACATATGTCACTGTGGCCAATTTCAAACACAGTAAAATGTGGAATGAGGAATAAACTTAAATAGAAAACTTAAGCAAAGGGGGAATATATTGGAATTTCTCTCAGACAGAAGAATACCAATTATCTAAGTTTCTCAGATGGTGAGGTAGCTAGGCTAGAAAATAAGTTGAGATGTTGGAAACTTGAGGTACCCAAGGGAGTTCTGCATGTGAAATATCTAAGGATGTGAAATGGAGTTAGATAACAGGTAGACGGGTCCCTACGGAGAATCAGCAGAGTGGCTAGTACAGCTTAGGAAAGGAAGGAGACGTGGTGAAGGTTCAGGATTGTAACTCCAATTTATGCTTGAGTTTCTACTCAGCAGCAGGATTTACCTTTTGGATGTCTGGCATAAAGGTCCAATTTTGAGCCTCTGTTCTTTACTAGACAACCACACTAAAAACTAAGATGGTGCCGGGGACAAAACAGCTGCAACATATGTGCTGCTCAAAAACTCAGACAACTTTTTGTACTTTAGCTGTAATTATGTCTGACAGTTTCAGATTGTGATTCAAGGTTGCAGATGTAGAGTCTACATCTGCAAGTTCAGAGGGATCTTTCAGTACAGGCACGTTTTGATGTGAAAGAAAAGATTCTGAAAATTCTAGAGTCCGCACCGTTTTCTGCTCCCTGCCCAAGCTGCTACTCAGCTTGGGCAGGGATTTCTTCCCTGTGTTCCCTGCCTGATCTTCTGCTCTGCTTTCTGCTCCCTGTCCTATCTGCCACTGTGCTACCTGTCCCCTCCCCAATCTGGAATGTGCCACACACAAAGGCTACCCATGTGGCACCTGAGCTGCAGGTTGGCGACCCACAAACTCTTGTGATCTCACCCCGCCCTATTTTATGTGATTTCTGTGTGTGAATGTGTTCAAATAATCAACTCTCTATGCATATCAATACTAAAATAGGATTTTTCCTTTTCTTCAATACTTCACCATGGTGCTGTGAGGATACATTCACTAACGTTTGTTATCCTCTCCACCACTAGATCAAGAGTCAGAATCTTTGCCAGGGAGTTCTGAATAACTAGAGTACAAATAACACAGTTGTACTATTTTTTACTCAAGTTTGGTGTTTATCCTAGCCCCAGAAGGCTAGTCTACTGCAAAAGAGCAAGACCTCTGTCAAGGTGGAAGGAAAGATTCCAAAAAATAAAGAGAAAAATCAGCATTTGGAGGGATTTTACTTCTATTACATGCTAGGGATTATTTATAGTTGTTCTGAGTTTAAACAAGTTTCCAGAGCTGGTTAGTTTTTATTGTTTACTTCCTGGTCACTCTCTGTATTAGGGCAGTGTGAAATCAGAGAATAGTCTGAAAGAAAAAAAACATCACTTCAAGTTTACATTATAGTATTTTAACAGGAATAGTAATATGTAACCTTTATCTCTCTTGAATACTCTATATTTCTGGTTCCTTGTCTGCCCCCTCTGAACTAGTATTATGAATTCATTGTAGCACACTATATTTAAAGACATAAAATCTCTCAAATTAGATAGAAATCAATTCCAGTTACTACTATAAACTGCTGCTTGTAGCCCAGCACTAAACAAGGCACAAAGACAAGTACAATATATGCTCCAAAAATCTTACTAAGGACTGGAAATGAAAAGACATGAGAACCATATAGATTCAGTTATATAGCTTCTGCCTCATATAGCTTCTGCTCCATGTGCATGGCAGAATTTGGATACACTGACCTTTGGACTATTCTGCTGCAGGACTCACCTGTTGGCTGAGGCTTTTTGAAAGGGGGTAAGATCAGGACAGGCTAGGGATACAGGCCAACTTGGACATGCTTTCAAGGTGAGCCAACCAAAACCTGATGGCCTTCAATGTACAGAAATGTAAGGTGCTGCACCTCAGTAGGAAGAACCCCAACATACTTACAGGCTCGACAGTGAAAGGGACTAGGGGGTCTTGTTTGACCACAAGATGAATATAAGCCACCAATGTGATGCGGTGGCTGGCAAAGTAAACCAAACTCTGGCATGCATCCACCAATGCATCTCAAGCAAAACCAAAGAAGTCATCCTTCCACTTTACTCTGCCCTGATGAGACTGCAGCTAGAGTACTGCAACCAGTGTTGGGCCCCCCACTTCCAGAAAGATGTGGAGAAGCTTGAGAGAGTCCAGAGGAGAGTCACTTGTATGACCCGAAGCCTGGAGGCAAGGCCGTATGAGAAGCTGAGGGACAGTCTGGAGAAGAGAAGGCTCAGGGGGGGACTTGGTGGGAACATACAATTACATAAGAGGGGTACATCAGGACCTGGGAGAACAGCCGTTCACCAGAGCTCCCCAAGGGATAACAAGGTCTAATAGCCATAAACTCCAGGAAGGCTGATTTAGACTGGATATAAGAAAAAAGTTCTTTACGGTGCATGTGTCCCGGGTCTGGAACAAACTCCCCCCAGAGGTGGTGCAAGCACCTACTCTGGACTCCTTCAAAAAACAGATGGATTTATTTCTTACTGGGGTCACTTGATCCCAGCTGACTCCTGCCTATGGGGGGAGAGGGGGGAAGGGGTTGCTGGACCCTATGCTCTCTCAAGGTCCTTTCCAGCCCCTAATGTCTATGACATCTATTAAATCTATGAAGATCCGTAACTGAATAGGGTTGATGTTTTGAGCTGTGATGGGCAGAAAAGCCAATGCTACAGTCTTCTCTTTGCATACTGTGTGTTTATAAAGAGGGTGTATGTGCCCAGGCCACCAAATAAGCTGAATTTAAAAATAAAAATAAAAATAAAAATAAACACTCTACTGTTCTCAGCTCCTGTTTGCTTCTGTACTTTGCATTTTCTCTACCTTCTACTGAAACAAACCCCCCCAAGGATACATGAAAATTATACAGAAACAAAGAAAATGAGACAGCCAAATTGCTGAGGGCTATTTTTTTATTGATATATTCCTTGTAGCTATTCTCCTCCATACCTCACATCATTCCTTTTAACCCTGCATTCCAGTTTCCAACCCACCCTTAGAAGTGAGCTGGACTCTCCAGCCTAGCAATCATTTTTGTGTTCATCGTAGAAGCAATTCAGCCTCCTTTCGATTCATTTTAAAACCAAAGAGAAGTGAAAATCTGTTACTCTTATTATGCAAGAGAGCTAGCTTGGTTACTCTAAACTGGAGGCAGGAGTGGGGAAGATGAGCAGGAAGAAGCGGGAAGGAAGGGAAGAGGGGAAGCACGAAGTTTTGTATTTTGTTAAATAATTTATCTTTCAACAAACTTGACATATTGTGCTTGCATTTTGTTATTTCTTCCAGTTAAATTTTATCATTTCATTTGATGCAAAAAACTCTTCATACTAATTCTCCCTGACTCTCCCGCTGCTTGAAGAAGGGTGTTTGTACCCAAAAGCTTGCAAAGGACAATTTCCCCCACTATTTAGTTGGTCTAATAAAAGATATCGCATCTATCCAAAGAACCTTGTCATACTCATTTAGACACTTAATGGAAAACAAATGCATGGCTTCAATGAGCCAGATATTGAGAAAATGTCAATGAGGAGATTTTTGGAGAGGGCAAGGAAAACTTCAGAGTGGAGCCTACATGATGACACTTCCTCTCTCTCGTCCATTGTGGAATGCAGCAGTAATGAACTGCTACACTATGACTCTCAGCATTTGTTTTGATGCATAACTCAAGATGGGAAGGGAGAAAGGAGAAATAGGAGCTGCAAACCTTGTTTCCCATGTTTATTTCCTCAGGAATGTGCATGAATCTTATTTTTTGGTTTAATGTGCATCATAAGGAGTTAGTGGCTAAGCTTTGGAGTGGAAGACTGGACTTGGCTTGATGATCCTTCTCATTTAATGAAAAGGGGGTCTTGGATTTTTTAAAATCAATACTGTACTCTTAAAGACACTGCCCTTAACAGTGCTGGAGTTTCAGGTTTTCTCTTAGGGTAAAATCTGGTTTCCATTAAAGTCAATGTGCCTGCGGTTTCATTTGATCTCAAGCAGAACAAATACAAACTTGCCATTCCACCAGGCACCAAGTCTCACACTTATCCAAGCACTGTGATTCTCAACCAGGGTGTCACGGGACCCAGGGGTGCCTTGAGATCCTTTCAGGGTGCCACACAATGTCTGCACTGTTAGGTGTGCAAACATGATTCACTAGATAAACCCAGTGATTTCAAAAAGGAAGCCATAGTGTTTCATAGTTTCATAGTAATTAGGGGTCAGAAGAGACCTATATAGATCATCTAGTCTGATTCCCCGCCACTGGCCGGAGCACACGCTGGGATTACATGACCCCAGACAGGTGTTCATCCAACCTCTTTTTGAATTTACCCAATGTTAAATACATTCTGATTTATTGTGGCCTTTCTGAGTTCTTTGCACCAGAAAAATTGCTCTATTATTTTTCTGTAGCCAAAAACCATGTCAAAACTAAGAGCTGGCATTTTCTGAGGTGTATCTTGAACCTAACAAAGGCTGTCTTGAGTCTAAGGTTGAGAACCAGTGTCCTAGCAGGAACAGCTGCAGGGATCTGGTGGTATCTAGGATCATGCAGTCACTGTCAGCTCAGAAACTGACTGAATACCAACCCAGATCACCCATCACATCAAAACAGCAACATCTTTCTAGCTATAACACCTCTGACCACATACAAACCAATGGTCTAACTGTAAAAGGCTCCATAAACTAATAAATAATGCCCTGACATAACTCAGGTCCTAATAAAAAAAAAAGTCAACAAAGAGTAAGAACCAGAAGAGAGACAAAAAGGATAGAGCAAGACAATTTCTCAGTGAAATCTTGTCACCCACCACTCAAAATGTAAATGTATTGCTGTCTGTTTGGAAGAAAGCAGATTGTTACACCTGTAATTGGGGTGAGGGAGTTAAGACATTTTATCAATAACTGCAAGGCCAAACAGAGTGTCTCCAATAAATAGTATGATCTCACTCAGAGCAACTTAGAAAGCTAGTGGAATGAAATACAGAGGTGCTACTCAGCCTGATTTCAAACACAAATGAGCATAAAAACAAGTTTTTTGCAAGGAAAACATAGATAGAGCTCTACATAAGAAGTGCATTCAGTGCTTATTGCAGGGAATATGTATATTTTTTTTTCTGATGCCTTCAAACCAGACAACCATCAAAATCTTTAAGTAATACCAACAGAATAACTGAAAAAGAGGTAGAGTTGGTCTGTGGCACCAGTCTTCTATTGGTGAAATGCGTCTACATAGTCCTGCAGGGCTGTAAAGAGCAGCTAAAAAGAATTCTGAGTCAGTTAGAATGAGTAAAAAGGGTCAAGCCAACTTAAGCAAGCTTGTGGGGTTTTTATGAATATGTATTTATATTATAAATGTTCACCCAGCTTTAGCACAGAAGTGTTTAAGTGGAGTTAATACCTTTTAGACCATTCCTTTTCCCAGGAAAGGATTTCATCAGTGTTTCTTTTCATTCTGCTTCATTTGATATGAGTTTTGATCACTTCTATATCAAGGGATAAGAGGGAAGCCTTACATTCCGTTCACATGGGAATATGCAGGAAAAACCTTTAAAGAACAAACATAAGAACATTAAAATGATGAGATTTCCTTCTTCTTTAAAAGTTCCAGTGCAGACTACAAACCTTTAGCCAGGCTCTACCACACATTGCTTAGGTCTCATCCACACCAGGAAAATACACCATAGTAGCAAATGTACTATGTACATAGTAGCAATGTACAAGTTTTTATGAATATGTATTTATATTATAAATGTTCACCCAGGTTTAGCACAGAAGTGTTTAAGTGGAGTTAATACCTTTTAGACCATTCCTTTTCCCAGGAAAGGATTTCATCAGTGTTTCTTTTGTACATTGCTAAGCTCAATTTGGTCCTTAGCTGTGAACAAAAGCTGTGTCTTAAAATGTGTTGGTTGCTGGTGGTTAACCCTAAGGTGCCTCCTAGAGTTAATTATCACCTGATAGTGTTTTTAAAATTAACTTATCCCTGTTTAAACCAGGTGCTAAGTTATGTTCAATATCATGGGTGGCTAAAGTGTTTTTTAGCATGACACATTTCTCCAATATAAAAAAGACTTAAGACATACATTTACAGCACAACACATGAACATTTAGACACACAATGCCCATTAATTTTCATTTATATTCCTTCTGTTTGCTCTTTTGAGCAGAAGAAAAACATCCATGTTTTATTTTTATAAAAAGATGGATTGGGGAAAGAGTTAGGGAGAAGGCTATTACAATTCTCAGCAATACCATTTTCACTGTCTTCTTAATTAAATTGTGACTAATCCTTGCATTAATCACTTAGTACGGTTTGCAAATTTAAAATATTTTTTTCCAAGGCTTACACATTCTGGAATATTCTTGAGGCCACAGTTGTAAGAGGGCTTTAAGAGTTGTCAGCCACTTTTGTGATCTGCATTACTTGCAATATTGGGTCCCTTAGGACACGTCTACACATCGCTGTACTATTGCACATGCATCCCCTGAGCACTGTGGTGCACCTGTGAAAAGGTGCCACTAACGCTGCTGGTGGCGCCTGCAGGCGGTTGCAGCTTGCCACGCCCACCGCCAACACCACTGGCAGCGTCTGCGGGCGGTCTGCGATTGCCACTGGCCACTGCCAAAACTGTTGTCGGCGTCTGTGGGTGGTTGCCACCCCCTCCCCCTGCTGCTGCTGACAGCGCTGCAGCTGCCTATGGGAGCTCCCTGCTTTCTGCCACCTGCAGGAGTTCGCTGTGCCTCCCCAGCCTCCGGGGGTATGTGGCATTCATGCACCCTACAGTGACATAGCGATGTGCTACATCACCATATGGCGTGCTATGGCGATGCAGCAATCACGTGGGTCTACACATGATCACCAGCTATGTTACTGTAGCAGCAGACTCCCCTGTGATAGCGCATTTCTATGGCGATGTAGTGGCAAAATCTAACTGTGCACCACGTGCATGGTACAGTAACAACCCATACTGTGCCATGCTTTAGTACTTCCAAAAGGAAGTACTAAAGCAGAGTGATGTGTAGACATGCCCTTAGTGTATTATTCACAGCCATGACTTAGGGATTTACAAAATTAAAGTAGAATAGTAAAACATATCAATAGAAACACTCTTAGAGAAAGATGCTATCCTAGCATTTAGTCAAAAACAAAACTTGGGTTTAAATGTAAGTTGACATTATTCCATGCTCATTTCCTTTATCTCACACACTCCTGCTCAACTTCAACACAAAATCACTGCAAGTGAAATTCCTTGGGAATTGCTTTGGGTCACAGTGAAATTGTTCTGGAGCATTTTATAACAATGCCGTTTATGTGATCATCTAATACCGGCTTGTTTTTTTTAACACAGGCTGATAATTCCATAAGGCTTTAGGTGTAGAAACAGGAGTCTTCTTTTAATTTGTTGGTTCTAATGAGGACTGGCACCTTTGACCACTTGGGAAGCAGAGACAGACAGACAGACAGAGACTTGTTGGTAAAATTACTTAATTTTTAAATGCATCTTTATGTCCCCAGAACGTTCACACACTGCATGTTTTCTCAGTACTGACAATGGAGAAGAATTGTATAGGGAAACAGAACGTAGGATGGGCAGTGAGATCTGCAAGTGAGCAGGAAACAGCCATATATGGTGATCAGGTGGTACAGTCTAGGGAAAGAATGAGACTTTATCCTATACAGTACACCCCTCCCAAAATTGCTTTAAATGCTCCCACCCTTTGGCTCTGTCACTGTGGTAGATGGGACAGGAGATAGAGTGCCATGTGGGACACCTGGAAATAAAAGCAAATCTCTCTCTACACAACACTAAGCTCATCCAGAGCAGCTGAGCATCTTGCAGGCTCCACACCAACTTCACCCTCATGGAATTCCTACACACTTTTTTTTATGGGGGGGAAGAGGCATTCCCAGACTGTTTTCATTATGCGAGTGAGAAGGGCTGCAGCTATCTTCCAGTGTCTTTCACTTTTGAAGGTTTACTATCCATTTCCATACTTTGCAATGTTAAGTCACCAAATAACGTTGATTCCTTCATTGTACCATCCGCCAGCTACTGAACAACAACGATCTCAGACTCCTGGACTGCATCTACACAAGACGCTGACTGTGCAGTAGCCCATGACTACTGCACAGTAGCGTCACATGGCAGGGAGCATAACACGATGCTGCCGTGCCACCGTAGTTTCAGGCTACTGCACAATCAGCCACTTGCTGACACTACTGTTTAGTAATTCTGCTTATTGCCCAGTCATTTAGTACTTGTTTATACAAGAACAAAATAACTGTGCAGGAATGACGGTGCAGTCAGTATCTTGTGTAGATATGACCCTGGACTCAAAATCTTCTCTCTACACAGTGACTAGAGATGGAATATTCTTACACTGAACTATCTTATTCTTCTTTTTAGAATAGTTGTTGCTTTAGCATTTAAGCTAAAATGTACCTCAGCAATCCGCTTTGTTGTTTGGGGGTTATTTGAAGACCATAAAGGCATTAAAGAAAGGTGACTATTTTTCATGTCCATCAGAAGTGATCAAATTGAAGACAATTCCACAAAGTTATAAAATGTCACACAATTTAAGGATAGTCCAAATTATTTTATAATCCACCTGGGTATGCACAGTGATGGGATATTGCACACTACCTATCAGACAAAACCAAGACCAGATAGTTCTATTTATCAAAACTATAGGTAAACTGCACACATGTAAATTTTACCACTTTTGAAAGAATTGAGACATTTACAGCCTTAACTCCTGTTTAACAAGGGTTTTTGCATTAGAAATAAAAAAAAGTACTCTACTGCATTCATTTTAATCTACAGAAAAACGCTTCTGTTAAGAATTATTTCAGTTTAATTTCTTAGTAGCTTCAATTTACTAGTTATTGTTGAATTTCCCTTTAAAGCAGAGATGTAGATTCAGACTGACATATAGTAATAAAATTCAGTTGCCAAGGTTTTCATTTCCAAAATAGGACTAAATTGCTAGTGCAATTGATTGATTCCACTGCCAGATTTTGTTTTAAAGATGCATGTGCACTATTATATTGTTTGGAAAGAAAATAAACACAAAGCACACAAGAATTAACCTGCTTACACTGGATGTGAAACTTGACTCATCTGGCAGCTGGATCAACATTCACATTTTGTTAGAGGTAAGCAGATTACATGGAATTTTTATGCTCATACACTGTATAACCACTTTATTGAAAGCAGATATCTAGTTGTCAGTTGCAGGAAGTCCCTTTGCTGAGGGGATTTACTTGAAAGGAGTTGAATCATACTACGAGTGGAGTCCAGTTGTGCAAGTGGCATCCTTACTTGCTGTATTCTCCCATGCAGCTTCCAGGGCTGTAATTCACCATGTTCCATCACTTGCATCACACTTAGGATGCAGCAACCAATTGATTTGGATCCTGGAAGGCAAATTCACATCCTGCAATCTTTACATAGGATGAACTTAAATTACCTCTGCTGGCTTCTAGACTGAGTACAGACAGGCAAAAAGCCTGCAGCTGAATCAATTCAATCTTTGCAGGCTAGTCTAGGTTGAGTAGATTGAACCGATAAGCAAGTGAACAGACGTTCATTTTTTATTCTGGAAATGCAACCACTTTCCTGCAGTGGCCCAGGCCAGAAGCTGGGTGGCACTAG
This sequence comes from Gavialis gangeticus, assembly GCF_001723915.1. Taxonomy (NCBI): domain Eukaryota; kingdom Metazoa; phylum Chordata; order Crocodylia; family Gavialidae; genus Gavialis; species Gavialis gangeticus. The sequence continues at coordinate 60,246,841 of NW_017729029.1, forward strand.
AGCACACCTCCTTGACTGACTGGACTAGACAGCTTGAATCTAGGAGGGGATCTGGTAAAGAAGTTCAATAAGCTGATTTAGCCTAAGTCAGTTAAGTCTGATATTACAGCCATCTGGGTTTATCTTAAACTGGTTTTAGCCATTTTGAAAGTGGTTTATGTGCACTAAACTTCTGTTGTGTTAAAGATTTGAATGGGCTTCCAATCATTCATACTGGTTTATATGGCATTTCTGTTCCCAGCGCTAAAGTTATTAACAGTATAAATTTTAGCTATATTAAAGAATAGGAGGTAAGGGGAGGTGATGCTGAGTAGAGATGGGAAGTGAGGGGATGCCAAAAGGCAGGGGGATTTTATCTGCTTTAGGGACTTAAAAGGTCCTCAACTACTGCTCCCAGCATGGTAGTCCGCAGGGGACTTGGGTATCCAGTGCTGCTGGGAGCAAAAGCTGTGGAAAGTCAGAGCTATCTAGCTACAGTACACAGTGGAAAGCGGGGGGGGGGGGACCACATCACTGTGTGTCCTCTG
>NW_017729029.1:60252367-60273371 GCF_001723915.1 Gavialis gangeticus
AAAGTCAGAGCTATCTAGCTACAGGACACAGGGGAAAGGGGGGGGGGGGGGACCACATCACTGTGTGTCCTCTGGGTTTGCCCCTGGATAGACCCCTTGTGTGTACCCACAGACACATCCCCCTAGATTACACTCATACATTTTCACTTGGATGCCAAGGAACCATCTCAAAGCCACTCTCTCCAAAGTTTAGTTTTCCCTTTTTCTCTTCTTAACCTACCTTCCTATTTTCATTGACAACTGAAATCTTTCATGTTTTATACCATGAAATCCAGTTGTTCTCTGGACTAAGTTCAATGTCCATATAGTTTTAGCTTACATTATAGCAATGCTGAATTGGACACTGGTACTAAGCTCTGCTGAACACCAAAGCCTTGAGACTGCAATCCCCTTCAGTTATAAGGCTTCCAGTTAAGTCACAGACTTCAAGGGGAGTTTTGCAGGGCGGTTGAGGGGTGGGAAGGGCATACAAGGCAGAGGGGTTTGAAGAATTGGGACCTATGTCTGGAAACTGTGTGGAAGCCTTATTAACACCTGAAATAGTCACTTCCTTCATGCCTTTATTAGAAAATACGTTGTGTTTGGTATTAGAATTCACAGACTCAGTTTGTGTTTATTGGTGACTATGATTTGACTAAGAAAGTCAGGGGTAAATCATAACAGTTGCTTGCTCAGCACCACATTCTGTTTTGAGAACTGTTATCACCTTTTTGTTTTTAGGAAAGAGAGAAACATCCGTTTCAAAAGAACTGTGAATGGAGTCATAATAAGCAGAAGAGTTTTTCTTAAAACATTTTAAAATACAAAGCAAGACCATTTTTTTTTCTTCACTCCTTTTTTTTTTTTAGGAAAGTTAGAGGCCTGGATTAATCTACTTCAACAACTCCAACCCCCTGCTCAAAGCGAGACCAGCCCCAACTATATCATCCCAGCCAAGGCTTTGTCTAGCCGGGTCTTGAAAACCTCGAAGGATGGAGGGTCCACAGGCTCTCTGGGTAACCTGTTTCAGTGTTTTCTACCCTCTTAGTGAAAAAAATCTTCCTAATATCAACCTAAGCTTCCCTTGCTGCAGCTTGAGACCCTTGCTCCTTGTTCTGTCATCTGCCACCACTGAGAATAGTCTGGCTCCATCCTCTTTCAAACCCTGCTTCAGGTAGTTGAAGGCTGCTATTAAATCCCCTCCCAGTCTTCTCTTCTATAGACTAAATAAGCCCAGTTTCTGGGCTCTCCTCATAAGTCATCTGCCCATACCTCCTCACCATTTTTGTTGCCCTCCACTGGACCCTCTCCAATTTGTCCACATCCTTTCTGTTGTGGGGGGCCCAAAACAGTACTCCAGCTGTGGCCTCACCAGTGCTGAATACAGGGGAATAATTATGTCCTTTGACCTGCTGGCAACACTCCTACCAATACAGCCCAGTATGCCATTACCCTTTGTGGCAACAAGGGCACACTGCCAGTTCATATTCAGCTTATTGTCCACTGTAACCCCCAGGTCCTTTTCTGCCCATCCAGACAGCCCCCAGGCTGTACTGGTGCATGGGATTGTTCTGCCCCAAGTGCAGGACTTTGCACTTGTCCTTGTTGATCCTCATAAGATCTCTTTTGGGCCAATCCTCCCATTTGTCTCGGTCACATCTTCCATTTTAATCCACTTTATCCTTGTCAAAATGATTTCAATCTTTACTACCACTATTAGCTGAATTATTGCCTGAACTGGTGAGATCTGATTTGCAGATGACAGAGAGACCCAATTAATCCAGGCGCGGTTTATCTACAACTGGGAAATGTAATTCAGCTTTGAACATTACATAAAAAACCCACTTGTCATAAGAAAAGGTTGGTCTAAGGAAAATTAAAGTCAAATAAAGCTTCCTATGAGCGGAGTTCTGGTTTAAAAAACAAAAAACAAAACAAAAAAACCCCACAAAAACCAAAAAAACAAAACAAAAACAAGAAAAAAATTAAAGTACCAGAATAATGAATTACATCATCTCAAAAAGGTAGAAAGAGGCAAAAAATGCACCTGGAATACACTGGAAAGATGTGCAAAAATAAAATGCAACCTATGCATAAATGCATCTTAGGGAAATTAAAATGCCACTGAATTCTTGGTTGATTGGTTGTAGTTAAGCGTCATATGCTGAAGATTGGGAGCATAGGGTGGGTGCATCTTAGAGTAACACATTTGTAGCATCTCATGATGTAAGCTGTCACGTACAAAAGCTTACATCTTTCTGAATGAGTTAGCCTCTAAGGTGCCACCCTACCCTGCCTTCTGCTCGACTTCAGATGAACACTGCTAGCTACCTTGGGAGGAAAAACCTGCAGCATGCTTATAGGCTTGCTAGTGCTATGCTGGTTGGCACTACAGATGAAATGGACTTGGGGGTCATGATTGACCACAAGATGAACATGAGCCTTCAATGTGATGCTGCGGCTAGTAAAGTGAGCAAAACGCTGGCTTGCATCCATAGATACTTCTCAAGCAAATCCCAGGACGTCATTCTCCTGTTGTACTCAGCCTTGGCGAAGCCACAGCTGGAGTACTGCATCCAGTTTTGGGCTCCACAATTCAAAAAGGATGTGGAGAAGCTTGAGAGAGTCCAGAGAAGAGCCACGTGCATGATCAGAGGTCAGAAAAACAGACCTTATGATGACAGACTGAGCCAAGGGACTCTTCAGCCTGGAAAAGCACAGACTCATGGACAATCTGGTGATCACCTGTAAGTTTATCAGGGGTGTTCACCAGGATCTGGAGGAACGCCTGTTCACCACAGCGCCCCAAGGAATGACAAGATCAAGTGGTCACAAACTCCACTGCGACCAATTCAGGCTGGACACAAGGAAGAACTTCTTTACTGCCCGAGCCCCTAAGGTTTGGAATAGACTGCCGCCGGAGGCGGTTCAAGCACCCACTTTGAATGCCTTCAAGACACATTTGGATGTTTATCTTGCTGGGATCCTATGATTCCTGCTGACTTCCTGCCCCTGGGGCAGGGGGCTGGACTCAATGATCCTTCAGGGTCCCTTTCAGCCCAACTGTCTATGAAATCTACCTCTACTCAAACTGAAGAAATCTGAAGTCAGATTTCAAAGGGAGTTTCACAGATGGCGGATTGGGGGTGGAGGCTTGAAGAATTGGGTCTTATGTCTGGAAACTACATGGACATCCTGAAGTTGTCACTTTTTTCATGCCTTTATTACACAAATACATTTGAAAATATAACAGGGTTTGCTTTATAGCAGTTGCAAGTATTCTTACCACTTATGAAACAAAAAGCCTTCTCAGTTGTTATGACATTTTGCAAAAAAAAGGCCTGGCATATTTTCCAATGTACAAGTGATTTCACACTTATTCTAATGTTATTTATTTGCAAATGGTACCTGAAACTCATTAAGTGCAGATGTAAATGTCATTATTGAACAACCTAAGGCTGGGGACAAGGGAGGTTAAATGCAAGCATAGGAAAATGCATTTTTCCAAGGATGGCTAACCTACAACAGGTCTGCCACAAGTGGCATAGGTAGCGCGTGCACGTGTGTATAATGAGGATTGTCAGTACAGTGGCAGATAGAAAAGCAGCATATTGGGTAGGGAGCAGAAAGCAGAGCAACAAATTGGGCTGGGGAAGGGAATCAAAGTTGTGTTTAAGGAGGATGCAGTGATATTTTGTGGCATGCCTACCTGTCAAAAAGTTGGCCTCCCTCCCCCTGTATTCCATTCCATCACCATGGAACTCCTGTGGGGGGGAAAAGTGTTCATAAAAGAAATCACACTGATAACCCCGGAGCCTGAAGCTCTCAGCTCAATTGCAGAACAGGAAGTTGCAACACACATTGCCCAAAGCACAGCACCTCAAACATCGGCTGTGAATGCAAATCTGATTTCACTGATGAGGTTACCAGTAAAAAGTGCCAGTCACCACTTATCTTGGTAGGTCTCCTAATGCACAAATGTCTACTACACAATGAACTAAGTCTGCTAGACATAAAGATTGCCTGAAGATAAACAGCAATAAATCTTGGACACCATCATCAAGAAAGCAACAGTTCAATGCCATATCTTAAAGACGACATGTTCTGAATCACTAACAACAAGCCATTTAATTTTCCTTCTTGTCAACTCTCAAACCCATGGAAAAAACTAGACAAAATCTCCTTTAACAAAATGGTTTGTTTGCATTCGAAGGAAAGAAATTAGTCCTCAACGTCTGCAAATCTCATTTGAAAGAAAATTGCCATTAAATAAAAGCATGCTTTCATTTGCAGCATTCTTTGAACTGTGTTTGTTTCTCTAAAACAAAATGCATAAGGCTGCTTTTGTTTTGATTGTAAATATACAATAGTAACAGTTTTTTCAGATCAATTCATATATAAACAAATGTTTTATTTATATAAAATTTCATACTGTGCTAATTGTACATTTCAGCAATACATTAGAAATTACTGGTATGAAGCTTGATAAAGCAGCACTCTAGTTAAGAAACAGTGCATCAGATTATCCTACCCATTTAGTTGCTGTAGCTTACATTAATGCTTTCACTTACTGATCTCATTTGTGTTGTTTTATAATTATCTTGCTACACAATAAATCAAACTTAAGAGAAAAGATTACATGAAATCGCACTGTATTTAAAATTTTATTGGTGAGTAAATTGTCACTTAAGTCAGGCATAGCAAGTTTATTTCTCATACAACTTCACCAAAAAAGAAAGGTCTCAAAGATTCATTTTTGTGCAACTTAATTAGGCAAATTACAGGTTATGCCCAATTTTTCACATAGCCAAAAGGACATCTCTAATTTACACTGTACACTTATTGTACAGCAAAGTGTGATTTTACAATTTATCACCCTTACAAGTTACGCAAGTTTGCAAAATTGTTACATTCAAAACCACTCTCTCTTATGTCTTTACTATGTACAGTAAAAAACAAAACTGAAACGAAACCAAAACCAGAAATGGGATGGATTTGATCATATATACAGGAGAAACATCCGATTTTACAAGATACATGGCAGTAAATCAACCATGTAATAATGAGACTAGAATTCAATACAAGATGCAGCAAAAGGAATTATAATATGATACTTTACAGCAACATCAAAATTATGGACCCAATCCTTCTTTGCCACATTATCTTATGATTTACTTGCATGTAAGTGTAAAACATTCACTGTATATTTATAAGGAAGGATCAGATATATTTACATCAAAATTGTCTTGCACTAGAGAACACTTAGAAATAAATCCACAACATTGATGTACTATAAATAAATTAGAACACGTGTAATGATATTGATATTATTAAAAACTAATAGAAAAAAATTAAACTGCAGTTAAAAAATTAACATGCAGGTCAAGTTGTAAATAAAACAAAAGGACCTAAGTTTAGCACTGGGACAGTAGAGAATCAACATGAAAAAAATCTCAGAATAATGAATATGCAGTCTTTAACTTGCAAACCCAACTCGTGTATTAAATCAGAATGATCTACCTGCACTGCCATGACAAGAGCATGCTCCTAAGTCTTTGGTGCCAAGAACTGCACCCATGGTCAGCTCCAGAACTCGATTCAAAAACTGCAGCCCCTGCCAAAGACCATCTGATCATCTTCTGAAGACTAGTACACCAACAGGACAAAGCAGCTTTCAGGGGAAGGAGCCAATACAGAAGAGCATGCAAGAGTTGTAATCCCAAGCCTCTAATTTTCATCTCTCTAGTCCAAATGCATGTATCCTGATTAAAAGAGATTAGAATGGAGGGGGCTTTTTTTGCTTTTTCTTCTTTCTTTATAAAAAGAAAAACAGGCTTTGCTTAATCTTTTGTCCTCGGTTAGAAAATTCTGTAATGTACCAAACATTTTATAAATTTTTGGGATGCAAAACAGTTTGCGATATTTATACATTTGTAGAAATACAATATAGAGGACAAACATGAATTTCCTCTGTAACTGAGATTATAATGGCTGACAGCTGCTTCAGAGATCCACAACCTGCAGTATTAACAGAATAAGATGTACTCAAATATGATGTATTGCAACACTTAATACCTTAATACCCTTGTTGTCAATCATTTTGATCAACAGTAAAATACAAGTGTAATTCTTGAATCATTGGTGTACATGGAAGTAATGTATGTAAAGTTTCTTTTTTAAACCAGATGTTAAACTTTGCAAGAAACCAAGCTATTTTTAGGATCAGAATAAGCATTTATAGGTGATAAAATGCCCTACCCTGTTTTATATACTACCTAATGCCATTTCCAGTCTTCACCATGATGCATTTACCAGTGAGAGCAACAGCACAGGCAAAAGGCTAATGGCAAATGTATGCATGGGGAGTGGGAGGTGATGACCAGGGTGGTAATGTCTAAGGGTGCAATATCTTTGTGCATAAAAGATTCAAGTAAGGGATGTCAAAGATATGGCCTGTGGGCCAGATCCAGCATGAGGAGCCATTTCACTCTTCCCATGAGCTTCCTGGACTGACTATGAATTTAGGGGCAAGGCCTACCATCAAACTTCCAAGTACAAAGCACTGCTTAGGGATGTGTGTTAATGGGGGGTAGAAGGGGGAAGGGGAATGGGAAGGAAACAGGATGCAAATGACAGCTGTGTTAATGCCTGTGCCACTGCCACTCACCCACCACTTGCCCTCCTGCTGCTGCTGGGTCCAGATCCAGCCTAGGCACCCAGGTGAATTTGAGAATGCTGTTTTAAAGGTAAACAATTTTAAAGGATTAAAGGTGAAAATGCCTCTTCAAAAAGTAAGATTCCCATTTATTTTCATAGCAGTTTAATCCCACAATTCTACATTGGTAATGTTAAGTATTTAAAAAACAGATACTTTTTTTTGAAGAAGAAACATGAGGAAGTGTCAAAAACACTTTCCCAACTTTTTTGCTATCATATTCTGAAGTAGCTTGACCTGAAGGTAATGAACCTTGATGTGTGAAAAAGTGAACAGCAGTAAACGAGTTTATTGCAATACTTGTAATTTTGTAGATTTGACAATAGAAACAACAGGCTTGAAGCAAACTGCAGCTGTTTCATCTTCATGGCGTTTTAAAAGAACACCATCATGTATATTTTTAGAGCAACAGTATTCAACAGATGCATATGAAAGTGTGTTCTTATAGAAAATGAAAAATTTTAGAAGACATTAAATTATATCCTTGCAATTTTAAATGGACTTGCATTACAAGTTTCCAAAAGACTGATACACTTCACAGAAATAGCGGGCTCTAGGCATTAGCAATAGAATATGACACTCTCTCACTAATAGTTCTAGGCTAGCACAAACTAAAAGTTTTCCTTACCCAATTACAAATCTAATGACTATAATAAATTTCTTAAGGGGGTGTGTGTATGTGTGTGACCATATACTATACAAGTCTCATATGAAACCCACCATCACAACCAGTCCCTGTTAGCAGTGTTAGTGGAGCACCCATGGTCTGAAAAGTCAGGTTTAATGCTCCATACTCCCTCTCACCCCCATGTAAAATTACTTCAGAAAAGGACTGAACAGAGAGACAAGATGCTATAATTAAAGCTTACACTGCCTTTTATATGTTCTGTAGACAGATAAAAGACTTCCCTCTCCAAAGTTATTAACTGATCCCCTTTCAAGAATACAAGAGTTGTCTTTCATATTAAAAAAACAAACAAACAACTCAGTAGCGTGGTGGTAGACAAAGAAAAAAATTCAGGGGATATAAAACATAACTCAGGATTTATGGCCATAATAAAAACAGCTTTACAAATACTTTGTAAGATAACCAATGTTATCTTTTCATAACTGAAGAGACAAAATGCAATTAAAAGATATGTCAATTTGATCTTGAACTTCTTGACAGCGGCTCTTTAATGTAACTGTAAAATATTCACCATATAAAAGATCCACACAAACATAAAAGTTTCCATATACAACACCACAGATTTTACTTAAAACCTTTTCTAGGGGGAAAAATGTATCTTAAGTCATTTTCACTGATTTCTACAATCTCTGGCAGTTCTCACTGGCTTATTAGGTTCATGATGCAAAACGAGTTAATGTTATATAGTCCTGCTTCTCCACTGACAGCTTTATTTTTCAGTGACTTAGAGTAACATAATAGTAATAAATGGTAAACAATACTGCTTCAAAGTTTAAAGTGTCGTTCTCCAAGAAAAGTCATGCAGAATGACCTCTATGAATAAACTTGCAATTAGTTCTTGAAGTCAAATAGGGGTCTTACAGTAAACCTGGCTTAACCTAGTATTTTCAGAGCTCTTGCACTCAATGAATGCGTAATAAAATAACCACCTGCACATCTATCCTTTTCATGAACTACATATGCTTGACAAATCTAAACAGTTAACAGCTGCGACTGGTTTCCTGGGATCATACCAAAAAAAAAAAGACAAAAACCTAAGAGAAACAAGATTTATTGTAAAACAAGTTGAAGAAGCAATGACTTTAGCAGAGTTTTGCTTTGCAATCCCAGACAGAGCATGATGCGACTGAATGCTCTCAGGAAAGCTAAAAACAAAATTATAGTGTAACTGTACAGATGTTGCCTCATTAAAATCGCTTTCTCTTGATAATTTCTGGTTTCCAGCTGACAGGATGGGTTTCTTCAGTCTGAAAAAATAGCATGAGAAAATAAATTGAAGTAGCTATTTTTAACTGTAAATTAAGCTGTAGTTTTGCTTAAAAGGTCTGTTACACAGGATATGCTATGTCTTATACACATGTAACAATACTTTGATAAGTTAATATTTTTTGCTTCAATTAGAATGTATAGATTAACTGATTAGAATATACATTTGAATTTACTGTTTCCCCGTGCCACTGTCTGAAGGGCTAGACATGGTTGTTCCTGCTACTATTTTAGGCTGTGAAACAAGAACATGGGTGGTCACTAGCAATTAAGAAAAAAAAAAGGTTTTGGAGAAAAATAAAAAGTATAAGGTTGGCAGCCATGAGACTCAAGTTCTACTCCTGGTTCAGTCACTTACATCCCATGTGATCTCAAGCAAGCTCTTTAATGTCTGTACCTCACCGACCCCTCTGTAAAATGGGGAATTAATACATTTGTCTTGTTCCAAGAGATACTAGAAGGATAATTCAATATTTTGAAGCACTCTTAAAGAATTCACCCCAACTGTGATTAGATTCCATGCTTTAAATTTTTGCTTATTATAAATAGCAATACAATGATGAGTTCTATTCCATAAAGTAAATCTGGCTCAGTTTATAAAGTGTAGTGTTTTGAAAATAAGTTACCTACACTACATTTTAACTTTCTTGCCTTTTAAACTGTTGTACAAGAATCACAGTGTGATCTACTTTTCAAATTGTAACCTTTGAAAAGACTGTGATTATAGAAAGGAAGCAGATGCAACAAGCCTTGACATTATACAGGTCTCGCTGTATGCTTTTTGTAATAAAAATTCTCAAACTATATCACAACAGGGCTTTGGACAAAAATAGGTGGTATTAGACTGGTTTGCTTGAATGTAGTTAACAGGAAAACTAGTGCAGAAACTAGCCACTACCCTGTATTATTTAATATACATGTGTACACATACTAATTTTTTTTTTATATATGATAATGGCTAGCTTCCATGCTATATCTATCTACATATCTAGATATATATTAAATTATATACATTTAATATTTATAAATATTAAAAAATAGCATTTATATAAATAAAATGTGTGCATGTGTTTATACATACACACATCCCCTATATTATAAATTACATGTACTCAAGATATTCTCCTCTCATATACAGGTTGCAACCCTAACAGAATAAGAGTTCTATAGAAATCTTTTCTGTTCATTTCATGATTTACAATGAAATTGGTTAAACTGTAGATTTTTAAAAAGTACAATTAAAAAGCATGTCAACATACCGCAGTATCATCTTCCCTGTATACTTTTATAGTTTTATCAGCTTCAGCAGTAAGCAATCTGCTTTCTGACTGGTCAAATGCACAAGCAAATATTCCTGATTCACTGTCCAAAGATCCAGGCTGTACAGCTGCATGCACTCTCTGGAAATTATACCCAGTTCTCCAGTCCCAAAGATGCATAGTGCCATTATCAGCTGAAAAAGAAATACAATTGATCCATTTCTGTCACCCTTTTAATAAACAAAAAAACAGCTCTCCAACCAGCTGTCTAATGCACAAGGAATTTGCTGATTTGGAACAGGTTAGTCATAGCATTCTGTTAGAATAGTTTACTGCCCTCCAAAGAGGTGTCCCATTTCCTGCTGGCTTCTTTGTTCCCTTCCTGCCTAAGAAAGTTGGTGGCAGCTCTCTCCAAAATGCTCTTAAATCAGCTTTAAACATCACGCACAGAATCACAAGTACTCGCATCAAGTTGTAATCTTGAACACAAATTCCTTACTCGATGACATTACTGATGGGATGACAGTTCTACATTTAATTATGAACAGAGACACTACAGAAACAATGACCTTGCATAACCTTAAAAAGTGTGGAGACAGTACTGACAGTAGTGGCAGATGACAGAAGGATGCTCAGAGGGACCCCTCTCAAAACAGACTTTCAATTTTGATAAAGGTGTCAACTAGTCAAAACAGAGCTTTGATAACTTTAATCTAACCCCAACTGCCAGCCAGATAAAAAAAATAGACATTTTAGATAGTGCTTCCGCTAAAGTAAAGACTTTAAATCTCAATTTATTTTAGTTCAGCCCTAGCTCCTTTGAAGTTGCTACAGATTTTTTGAAAATCTCTATACAAGCTATGTTCATAAAGCCCTAGTTTCAAAAAAAGGGGAAAAAGGCCTTTAAAGTATATTTCTGAATAGAATAACACTTTGCTCTGGGGAAACAGACAATTTTCCCCAAAATCCTCAGCTATTTTAAGGGGCCTGCCTACAAATTGAGAACCCCCCAATTTTTACATGAATACCAATACAAACGTCATTGAAAGATCCTTGCAGGACTTACACTTCCCAATCGTTTAGAACAAAATATAAAAAGGACCCATCATTTTTCAAGCTCTTGCCCACACTATGCACATGAATCCTTATGCTGTCAAATGCAGCTTTAACCTGCATTCAAAAATAAGAAAACCCACTCTTATTTGTACTTAAAAGCATACAGTCTGTGTAAGCTGACACAGAATATGATTTAGCAGTTCCCACCCAAAGCATTGTGACTCCAAACCTTTAGCTTAATGCTGAACACTATATTATGCACGAGACACTAATTAACATTTATACATTAAATAAAAGTGCAATTCTTTCCTGAAAAGTGATATTTTTCAATGGACTTCCAGAACAAAAGTGTTCAGTTTACAAGCGAATAGTGTTTTGTCTTATGGCTATTTCTGTGAACTCATCCCAGAATTTGAAGTCAAGCTGAATTAACACACACAATTCTATGGATCAAATTCCATTCTTGGACTACATGCCTATGTTTGCCTAAAGGAAACCAAGTGCAGAACCTGACCCTGCACTTGTGAGTATCCACAGCATTTCAATCTACTTTCCTATGGCTATGCTGATGCTACAGAAAAAAGCAAAAAGCCTATTAGTCTTATGGTTAAACCAGTAGACTGGGACTTCAGCTATCTATATTCAATTCTCTGCTCTGCCTTAATTCCTATGTGATCTCATAGCATGTGGGTGCTCAACTGGCCCACAGGGCTCCCTGTGGATCCAAAAATTTGGCAGTGGGGAACTGATGGCAGCTAACTGCCGCTCCCCCACTGCCAAGTTTCCAGAACTACAAAGAGCCCTCTGAGATGGATAGCATGAGCCTGCATGCTAGATTGAGTTTGCAGGGCTGATCTGGGTGCAGAGAGTCCTGATTCAGCCCTGCACCACTCATCCAGTCCACAGGGGCAAAAGGTTGAGTACTGCAAAGCTGCTATACCTGCGAGGGAATATGAGAGATTTAAGATTTGTGAACTTAAGTAATATCTTTTGCTAGATCAGTTATATAGAGCACAAAGCTCTTCTAGCATCTCCCAGTTACACAGTTCATCCAATAAAAGATATTATTCAAACTAACAAATCTTGTCTCTCGCATATATTATCCTAATCAAAGTGAGAATCTTTCTGGGGCTCACTTCTCCTTTCTGTAGAAGAAAAAAAGAAATTTTCTTTTTCCCCCCTCTTCAGCTGTCTTTCTATTCAGATTATACATTACTTTAATACAAATCCTATCCCCTACCACATCTTCCATTACAAAAAGGATGTATGATAATTCAGATGAGACCTCCATAAGCTACCTTTCCAACAGCCATTTGCCCCTACACACACACACACACACACACACGCGCGCGCGCGCGCGCCTGAATATATATGTACAACCATATAGCTTTTGCACATCAGCAATGATTTTAGTATATCCTTACTTTAATCAGAACTACAGCATTCTAATAAGTGAAATTATGGAAAAATGCCACTATGAATTTGAGCTAATCAAAGTTCAACGAATCAACTGCTAAAAGATTGGGTTAAGCAGTAGTCAGCATTTTACAAATAGATACTGATGGCTAGAAAGTGGTATTTAGAGGTTTGTTTTGGGGGATTGGCTTGTAGGTAAAAGTAGATATGCATTAGAACAGGGGTAGGCAACACCCAGCATGTATGCCAGAGCATAGCAAGCAAAGGTGTTTTGCTTGGCATGTGCACCTTGGGGCAGACAGCAGGAAGCGAGCCTGGGCTGTGCCGCTGCAACAAGAATCAGGCCCTTCATGGCACCCCTACTGTCTGCCCCAGCACGCCAATATCTTACAAGTTGAGGTTGCAGGTGTTTTTGGTATTCTGCCCAAAAACACTGCCTACCCCTGCATCACAACAATGGTCTAGGGGAATGGCGAGAGATTTCTGGTTTTGGTAAAACAGACCAAATTAGGAGGCCTGGTAAATAACCAAATTAAGATGTGTGCATGTGGTGAGTTCGTTGGAACAAATGAATATGCTGACATGGCAGAACATGGACAAGATGATGACCCCAGGGAAGCCAATCAATAAGGCCCAGGAATGAAGAGTCAAAGGGGAGAAAGAATACTAAAGGAAGGATTTCAGAGCAGCAGAGAGGACCCAAGAGGGGAACCCAAGGCCACTACAGACAGAGGGCACACCACCAGCCGATAGGGGAAGCGTAAGTCACCAGTCTTACCCACCCCATCAGAGGGGGGTGAGCTTTGGCCTTTGACCTCCAGGCTGCTGACATCTGACATTCAAGAAAAAACCTCAGGGTGAAGCTCTCACACTGGCCAGATATACCTTCCCTCTGTGAGAGCTCTAAGATTGGTAGCTGGGATCCTATGATCCCTGCTAGCTTCCTGCCCCTGGAGTAGGGGGCTGGACTCAATGATCTGAGGTCTCTTCCAGCCCTAATGTCTATGAATCTATGAGCTATAGGAATGGAATTATTTATGCCATCACTGTATATCAATAAAATTTGCCTATTATCAAATGGCGAAGTCGTGGTTAGTCTGAGGGTTTGGTTCTGCCCGGAATGAGGTATGTGGGTCATAAGTCCAGAGCCAACAGATACCATTTGTAAAACCATCAGAAAAAGTCGATGGATTCCATGCATATAAACATAGGAATTTATGCAGTTAGAGGAACAACATTGTTAATTTCTTTGTAGGTACATACACAGATTAAGTCAAGCCATACTTCAATATACTAAACCCAGCCAAATTAAGTAAATTCTACCTGTATTTACTAACAGGGAGATAATACCCAACACATTTATATACCAGATATCACCATAACAGAGAACATAGATAGAAAGCTTCCAGGCAGAAAAAGCACTGCATTCCTATTGCATTTAAGGAGGCAATCAAATTGGAGGGCTTTACATGAATGAATGTACCCTTTGCAGACATACGTTGTGTACCCACTCTCCACACACCCCAATGCAGCAAGCTGAGAGGAACAGCGATCAAGTAAGCTAGGAGGATTCACTATTATGTGGATTTTCCAATCCATCCCATTCATTAGGGAGGCAATGGCTACTCTAGGTTAAGGAGGCAATAGGGTCAGAGTGACACTAACTGCTCTACAGCAGCCAGTGGAGGAGAAAAGAAGGCTACTAGGCTCCTCGGAGACATCCTTAGTCACAGACTTGGGCTCAAACAAAACAGACACTGTGACAAAAGAATTAAAATCTAAAGAAATCTCACTTTACCTCCAGATACCAAAACTCCATCCGAATTCACAGCCAGTGTGTTGATAATAGCATTATGACCAGAAAGGTTTTGAATGAAGTTTCCATCTGGGAATTTCCACTGTTTAATGTTATCTGGAGAACCAGATGCAAACGTATAACTGGAACAAGATTAGCACAGTAAAGTAAGCCAGAGTTAAAAAAAAGTTTTGTACTTGCTTCTCTTTAACATGTTTCAGTGTAGCACATCAGTATTACAGCTACTAATTATACATACCAATAGTAAAATGTGATTCTCCAAATTACTTAACCACTAAATCATTTTTTCAACAGCAAATGTACGTAAAAACACCTGTATTATGCATGTTTTATCTAATTTTACTGTTTAATTGCATCTTTTTCTTTATACAAAATGGATTACCTAACATACAAATATTTTTTCAATACTAATAATATAATTTCAATAATAAGTTGCTAATAATATAATTTCAATAATTTAATAATATAAAAGTTCTGAAGAAAGAGTTACTTCTCAGTAAGAGCACTAGCTTTTGCACTGCCCAAAATTTAAAACTGGCTTGTATTTTAATTTTGGCAATACTTATGCAGAGAGGTGTTACCAGAAAATGACAAAGAAAGCACTTTCAAAAGATGTAGTAACATCAAATGCAATTAGGGAGAGAGAGCACAAGAGCAAGCAAGCTCTTTGATTTTGGTAGCTGATTAGTTCTCCAATTTGTCTGAACAAGTTAACGATCCTTAAATTATTTAATTCACCTCCCTCATAGAACACTTACAAACACAGGCAGCAAAAGTGTTTTTATAGGGCTGAGAGGCAAGTTCAGTCCCCTTATTTAATAATCAGAGTACAGAAAGTAAGGATATATTTATAAAGATGACAGAGACGTGGTTTTGTAACATGCTCAGACAAACTGGGCTGGAACCATTTCATTTCACAGAGATTCCGAAGTTCTGCAGTAATTAAACTAAAATTAACAGGACTCCAAGTACAGATATATGATAACATTGTGTGCCATTATTTCTATATTGGTACTATAGTAGTTGCATTTTGGTGGTTTAGTTAGCTCAGTTAGTCTCTGTTTACTACTAGGATTAGATGTTTCAAAGGCAGGTGCAAGAACTGCAAAAGCAAGCACTTTTAGAATGAACTACCTATAAGATCAATTTTTTTTCATAATAAGATCAAGTTTTTTTCAACAACTTATGCAATGTTGCATAGTTCTAGTATCCCAACATTAATTGTTCTCTACTTGGGCTTTCTTCCAGTAAGCAAGTTTTGCTTAAGTTCACTACCATAGCTTTCTTTTAACAAAGACTCACTTGTTCCCTTGTTAGCAATCGTGGGAGTTGTAGCGGCACTGGTCTTTCCCCATCATGGTCATTAAATCCTAGTGCTTGAGAAGCCTATGTATACTGGTGCTCCCAACAATGCTAATACCAGCTCAGTTAATGCAGCCAAGTAACAGTCATTAATTACAACTGTCTCTTGTTGTATATACATTCTTATCTCACTAAAGTAATGTGTACTCTTCAATTCATTAGGCAGGATAGTACTTCAAAGAAAGCTACTTTAAAGTATATCAAAATGTTGGCTTCCTGCTACCACCATGTGTTAAAAGTCAAGACAGAAACAAGGAAAAAAACCAAAACTTACTGCCTTGGATGCAATACAACTGCTCTTACAGATTTCTTGTGATTTGTTAAAGTGACACGAGTTTTTCCTGCCACTAAATCCCACAGTCGTATTGTGGTATCATGGCTTCCTGTAATTAAAAAGAAAAGATAGCAAAGGTATACAGCATAAACAGCAATGCTATCAGTCTGTACAGATATCTAAATATAATATATAAAAGTTTAATAAAAATAACAGCATCTTTCATCCAAAAAAACTCTTGCAAACAAAAACTACATAGAGAGATTTTTAATCCCTCACCCAGATCTTCAATCTGCTAATATACTGTTATCCCAGAAGTAAAACACACACACTTTAAACTGCATATAGCAACATTATAAAAATTTAGAATAAACTATATTGTATCTTGTTTAAATCAGCAAGAGATGATCCCAATTTGAACCTAGATCTTAACTAGTATAACATAAGACAAGAAATGAGAGACAAAGGTAATGAACTGGGAGAAAGGACAAAGATAAACAGTGATACAAACACATTGTTATAAATAGCTACATACAAAATTATCTGATTCTTAGTTGCTTGGTTTGGTAAACATCAACCATACCTGTAATAATCTGTGGTTCTGCAGCTTGGCACTTCACTGTTGCCACTGCATTTGTATGTCCTGTTAACGTGTGCACGCTGGCTTTTGTCCTCACATCCCAGATCTGTAAGGCCATAGTAAACTCAAGACGGTACGAAACATGTTCATCTTTTAGGAACTACTATTGGTTGTATGGATTACATGCCAGACCTGACACATACTACCATATTTGTGCTAGAAAACTAGCATAATCAGTTCATCATAACAATAAGCAGAAGTTGCCATTCATTGCACTAAGACATCAAGCCATCTTTCTTTAAGGTTAGACACCATAAAGTTATATCCCCCGCCCCTCTAAGGCCGACGAAGTTGACAGAATCTAATTGGTCTATATGATATTTTTAATAGCCCCAGGTGTGGGCAAAATAAACCACTCTTAGACATTACTAGCATTCTACATATTTTGGGGCAAAAGAGAATGCTTCAATTATAAATCTATAAAAAGATCTGGATCTTCCCCACTATGAGCCACTGGAGGACTCAAAATTAGCAGACTGGCTCAAGGGCCCAAATTTCCTAGATTATGATGTTTACAAAACAGAGGAAGTATGCTCTGAACAGTGGAGCTTGCTCCCCCTTGTCTGTCAGAGCCCAAGCATGTCACCTTCAGTGTTGGTTTTCAAGCAGTTTTTCTTTTTTAAAAAAGCACAAATATAAAACACAATAGTAGCAGTAATGAGTATAGAAGGAAGACCACAAGAATAAGGCTACTGGTCTAGCTGTATTTTTAAATCTTTATACACACCACTTGTTTAGCTTTTAACACTGAATATCTAAAAGCATGCATGTTCAATAAACCTCACCGTACTACTTACTCGTGCTGTTGAATCCCGGCTACATGTCATCAACACATCTATTGTTGGGTGCAGATCCAAACCATAGACAGCACTTAAGTGACCATGGTAATGCCTAATGACCTAGAGAACAAACAGACTTTAACTTGGTATTTAAAGGACAAAGTTTTAATTCTCTGATTCCTACAATGCTACAAGTGCACCTTGATATAAGAAAAATAAATCTACATCTTACCTTATTATACTCAAGATCCCAGCATTTCACTTGTTTGTCTTCTCCACAAGAGAAGAGGTATGGACTTCTTGCACTTACTATCACACCTCGGACAGTACTAATGTGTCCTGTCAGAGACAGCTTTAATTTGCCACTAGCAAGATCCCAAATCTACATTGAAAAATGTAAAGATTTTAAAGTTACCCAAATGTAAAAACAGGACAATTAAAAGAGAAAACTGAATTGACCAGGATTTGTCAATCTATTCCTAGACCACCTTACCTTGATAGTTCTGTCAGCAGAGCCAGTAACAAACCACTGATTTCCTGGTTCCACGGCAATGCATCTCACCCATCCCAAGTGACCACTGATCACCTTTAGAAAAAACAACAAAAAACATTCTGACTCAAAAAATGAACATACTTCTGACAAGTGCAATTAGTCCAAGAAATGATTTAAAATGAAAATCACATTTAAAATTAGATTTAAAAAAAAACAGTTTTGGTCCTCTCACATAAAAACAATACTACTAAATTAAAATTCAAAATATTTTAAAATTTAGAAACTGGATGGCTTTGGTCATTTGCAATGGGACCCCTTAAGGTGAAGTCATTGGTTCAAATCCTTAACAGGTCATTAGTAACTGTAAATTAGATTTCTCAAGGTAAGGGGTTTCTTCAGTTCATCCCTGGCATCTTCCTGTACAGTATCGAATAAACTACCAGTGCTCCTACAATAACAATTATAGAAATATGCACCCAACCTACTGGTTGTTTAGTCACATTTGCAAAGCAAAATTTCAATTTCCAAAAAGTTCTTAATAAAACAGCTGTATCTCATTAATAAAAAAATCCGTTATTACTAGTATCAATCAGCAACTGCTGCATCTTTCAATTCAGTTCCTTCAGCTCTGGACAAGGCAAAATGCCAAGGAATAGGCATAAACCTATCCTACCCAGGCACAGACTATACCTGTTCTATAAATAGCAGAAACAACTATTTTAAAGTAAGTCAATAATGTACATTTCACTAGCACCAAAACTCAGTTTTAAAAAAAAAAAAAAGCCAGTACAATTACAGGCTTTACGAACACACACAAAAAAAGAGAAAATACCTTTTATTTGCATTTTAGTATCTACAGCTCTGCAGGATGCTTCCCCATTAATATGTTCACTGAAATATAGTTATTATAACACCACCTGCTAGCAATTAATATATAGTTTACTCCACTTACATGCATATTAGATAAATACCTAATTTGTAGGCTACTGCTTATTTTGTAATAAATTCCAGTTATCTGCACATCAGGTAAGTATATACATTAATTAAATACACAGATCTTTTAGACCTATTATCCATCTTGTAACTTACCTACGTACCAAGTGTAACTGTCTGCTCTGCAACCAATTGTCCTACCTTTAAGTGCACCAGAAACAATGCAAGGGAAGCAGCTGTCAAAGGGCTATTATTAGCCCTGAAAAAATAACAGCAGCTAGTTACTTGAATAGCATCTTTCTCCCTTCATTTTCAAGGCTTCTAGAAGTAGCTCCAGTTGTGACTACTGGTAGCTTTGAAAATGAGAAGAACTAGTTAGTTTCAGGGATTTACATCATTGTAAATGATGTTCCTTAACTATACAATTCTTCTAATACCACTTCCATAACTAACTATTGGAAGCTTTGAAAATGAGGGCAGTAGTCAATGCTGGGGATGTCAATATCACAGCAGTGATAGTGCTGTATAATTAGGGGCACTGATTGTTAGCTTTCATTTGCATAAGTGCATACTTTTAGTAAAGGTAAATTTTCTTTCTAATCCAGAAATTGCACACATACATATACTCTGCATAGTCACCCAACCACACACCATATAACAGACAAAGCTTATCTGCTAAGGCCTTATAACCAGTGGAAAACACTATTTGCAAAGGAAAACTCTATTGATGGGAAGCTGGGTAGAAGTGATTCTGCTGCCTTCGAACCAAGGCAGTTCCAAGGGACAATCTTCTTGACAGGAAGGGGAAAGTGTGGGCATGACAGGGCACCACTGGATCAGAGTGGCTCTTTTGTAGCTCTAATGCCTGTCAGAGTTGGGAAACCAAGAATGAAGGAGCCAAAATGATTTGTCTATGGCTCTCTCTTTAATACATCTGAGTTTCACTGAGATGTAGAGAAGAATAAGGGCCACAGTACCAAAACAAACTGAACCTTATGGAGGCTTTGAAGTAGACATGGATAGAACATACCAGGTGAGTTAGTCTGTCCTGTTTTTTTGGCTGCAGCCGACAGTTCCTGGTCCCCCAACAAGAGCTATAGGTAGATTGTGCCACTGTGCCTTCTACCAGACATCTTATTGTCAGGAAGAACAAATGTATTGAATCTAGCACCTTGGCTTTAGCCCCACACACGTTTTCTCTTCCCCGCAACATATAAAACTGCTCTAAATCAAGTAGGTGCACTTTCCATGTGCTTATTATGTCTCAATTTTTCTCAAATAAAATTTCTTTTAAAATTTGTATAAATAAATTGCTCCAGAACTATAGTCCTATTTCATACACTTATACATTCCTTTGGATTAGACTGTTTTTCAGACAAGTTGTCTTTACATTAATTTTAAATTTTGTGCATATTCAACAGATATTTATGAACTCTAAAACTGTTCATACACAGCATTATACAGTAAATTAACTACACTAAAAAGACCAGATACACATCTCTTTCAACCACAAGAGATTTTTTCCTTCTCAACCAATGAAGTGTGGTCTTTCTTCAGTAACAGACCATGTCTGAGCAAAGCTGAAAGTTACTCAAATTACAAATTAGGTAAAGAGTATTGGTAAATAAGGTACATCTAAAAAATATATTTATTTCACCGCCTTCAACTCATTTAATTTCTACCATTTACTTCAATGCATTTTCCCTCTTGTATACCTAATCATAACGAGGTCATGACCAAAGTATCTAACAAGCATATGCAATAACTGAGGAACTAATTGGTATAACCTGAGATAATCAAATTAAAAGGCAAAAAATAATGATAAATGTACCAATTAGATTGAGATGAAATGCACACAAATCAACCAATTTAAAATACAGGGATAATTCATTGCATCTTAAGTGCTCAGACAGCATTTTCTATTTTCATGTTAGAGCAAAACCAGAGATTTATTGGAAAAGGCTCTAGTGTTAATTGTGCTGAAAAATTACATTAGAGGCTTATTTCATTGTGATCCATTAACACTGTTAAAAACAGCAATGACACTTAAACTATATTTCAAGTAAGTAAAAGTAATTTAAGGTCTTATGTCCATCCATGAATGCCATTACCAATGCCTATGTTTTTTTAAATCATGCTCTTATTTTTAGAAGTTTCCCAAACCATTGTTATACCCACACAAACAAGACACAAAAACATAAAATTGTACACAGATGGCAGTCCAAAGCATATTATATAAAAAAAGGAAAATTTTTCTCATTCTAATCTCTGTCTCTCTCAGGAATATTTAGACCTCCCAACCAGGGAGAAGAGCTTGACCTGGAATTC
>NW_017729029.1:60273382-60274297 GCF_001723915.1 Gavialis gangeticus
GGTCCCTTCTGACCCTAGAAACTATGAAACTATAACCAGCAGATGTAAAAATGTTAAATACGCATTAGACTGAAGTCCCTTTAATTCCCCTTTTCCTGGGGGAGAACCAAAGTTTGAAGATAAAGTCTTTAGAACTCGCAGACTGCATTATTGTGTGTGTAAATTTTCAACTTACTCTGTACAGTTTCCACGGTGGATGCCACTGAGGTTTGGGCATTGTTGGAGCCTTCTTTGCAATCAATGCAGAATTTTTGCTCCCTGCTTCTATGATGGCCTATAATTGTAAAGGAGATAACAATCACATATTTTGACAAAACACCTTCCACGCAGCCTAGAAGTTACTCCTTGTAAAGCATAGGGGAATCATGCCCTCCTCTGAGGCCTCATATTGTAAATAGCACTATCCAAATGACTGTATGGGACACAGTGCAGGATAAGAGGTCAAGTTCAGAAGCATTAACTATATCAATATTAGAAATGATACAAATGATCACAAACTCACCATGGACATACTAGGAGGCTGTGAACGCTCAGGAATTCCAGCATGCCTGTAAATATCACCCACACCAGCGGCAGTACGATTTGCATCTATCCTAGATTGAAGGGCAGGGGCAGGGTGAGGGATGGTGAATAATGAATAGGACACGTTTTAAATGAATACACCTTATTCAAAAGTTAACTAAAATCAGTAAAACACTCAGATCATTAAGTAATTTTTAATCATGAAGCAACTTCCACATGCAGAAGGACTCTGCCCAGCTCGGGCCCTTTCATACACCTATATAGCATCCAAGACAAACTGTGAAGATTATGATGTGGATTGTTAAAGATGGTGATGAGAAGAGCTGCCACATATATGGCAGCAGTTCCCCATAGGGGAAAAAGGGACATGGCAGGGCTCCAACTCGGCCCTGC
>NW_017729029.1:60274596-60310614 GCF_001723915.1 Gavialis gangeticus
GCCACGGCCGTGGGGTGAGGGGTTGGGGGGGGGGGGGGGCCCGACGTGGGGGCCTGGATCAACCCCACAGGGGAAGTGGGTGCACACAGGGCTAAGGGTTCAGGAATTTGGCAGCAGTCACTGTATTAATGGCCTCTATTCCCCTGCTGCCAAATTTCCAGACCTGTGGGGAACCCCATGGGCTGGATGAGATGGCTCCAAACAACCACAGAGTGGAAAATGAGCAGTCAAGCAAAGACCCTAGAGAAGAATATCATAGTCCTACTCAACTCAAAATTCTAATACCAAGAGATGAATTGTACCACTGTAAATTAGCATTAAGCCAAACTCCACCTTCTATGATTTTTATTGCGATCTTTAAGAATGAGTGTGCCAAGTTTCCTCAGCTCTAGATATCACAGAACAGACTGAACACCAAATAATACATTTTCTTCTTCTATGTCAGTAATGAAATTAAACTGATATAATCACTAGGAATCTGGTACATTTCAAGTTATCCTGCCAATTTTGTTTTTTAACTGCTTTTACAAACACATTTTTCTAAATTGTTGCAAATCTCAGATATGAGGAAGTCAGCAAAATACTTCAGACTACTGTGATTTCAAAGTGGAGGGTACCTTACTCCTGGTTAACTGATATCAAGTATTTAAAAATAAAATTAAAAAAAAATTCTTAGGTAAGATAGCCTTTATTGATCCCAGCCATTTTGAGTTGAATAATATATAAAAAATGGAAATAGGATTACTATTTGTGAATATTTGCATTTTAGTAGAGATGAACCAGACAGAACAACATTTAAGTGTATGGTAATCTGAGGGAACTGGGATCTAAACTGTCAGAAACACTGGAAACAAAGACAAAGAATGAGAGGAATAGGAACTATAGTGCTTGCAATACAGCTCACAGTGATTAGTTCAAAGATTGCAGAAAAGGGGTATTTTTGACAGTGATTACATGAGCTATTTGTTCTATGTATTCCACAAAAAATTCATTAATTCAGAATTAAGACTACAAGAATTATATTCCTTAAGGAAATTGTTCTATCTTTAATAAACCCCCCCCAACAAAATACCTTTATGTGCTGTCCCTACAAGATGTGCTTTAAACAAACCCAAAACATTCTCTTTTAAGATTCTACATGTGCATGTCCAGTTATGTGTATATGGATGATCCTAATGCTTGTTCATTCTCTCATGTAACCATGGATTTTGTTACAACATAATCCATCTGTCATATAGATTCACTTTCACTAGTGCTCACAGATCAATTAAAATATGATTTTATTATGAAAAGTTATTTACCAGTTAAAAGCTGCATACTAATAAGTGTAGAGGCTAACCTTTTAATTTTTTTTAAAAAAGGCACACATTGAGACATTTGGGGCCTAAGATTATTTTTATCACTAGCTGCAAGTTACTTATTTCTAGGCCTGTGTGAAGTGCAAAGTATTCGCTTTGGATTCAGCAATTTGGAGAGAGAGAGATTTGACTCAGCAATGTGAATCACTGCCCTGATTCAATTCAGCCGAACCCGAAGATATTCAGCAACAGACTACACAGACAGGCAGTGCAAGCAGGAGCAGCTGGAGGAGCAGCCGACTGAGGCTGAATCTCCTCTGAATTGAATTGGCTACCAAAGCTGTGCACAGCCCTACTTATTTCCCCATGGAGTTTCTACAAGTTATAAAATGTTTTAAGAAAGTAATTTAAAAATACCTTGATTGAGAAGGAGGAAGTGCTACAGCTAATGACTGAGCAGCTGATTCACTGGGCATCCTCTGGACCTTAGTGTCTGCTGTCAGAGCCACACCTTGAAGAGAGAACGTGCATCAAAAGGCCAGATACATCTGCTGAAAAAGGCTACTAATGTTTGTTTCTAAACTTGTATAACAGAACAATTTGGTTAGAAAATCCTTGTCATTCCCTCTTTGTGACATGTTTCTGTAACTAGATGTTCAAATGATTTCTTTTTCTATACTAAACTGACAACTTGTTTGTCTTAGGCCCCCTCTACGTGTTAGTATTTGCACATTTAACTAACTGGTTAATTGCGCAATTAACTTAGACCAGCTACACCATGCAAAGCACCTATCATACTACTAAAAGCTCCAAACAGATATAAAGATAGACCTCAAAAGTGTGTACTATCTTTATAGCTGGTTGCTATCAAGCTTTAATTTGCAAATGTAGAAAGGAATAAATTGAGTGATAGCAATCTGCCAGTTCTTTGGCATCACAGGTACATTGCTCCATCTCTAGTGTAAACTTCTCTGAAAAAGAACAAGGAGGAAACCCCTGCCCAAAACAATTCTGAGCACTAGGTTCATTCCCCTTACCCAACAGCACCCAGGAGAAATAACACCCTCTCTGCACCCCCTACACAAACACAGACCAGATGAGCAGGGACAGCCCTGCCAGGCTGGAGCATCCTGAGCAGAAGTAAACACAGGGTGGAGGGGTAGGAGAAATCACCCCCCACTTCCCTGCACAAACCCAGCCCAGCCCAGACTCCAGGGCAGCAGAGGTCCCCCCACCCAAACTTCCCCCAAGGGGCAGGGACATCCTGCTGGGCTGTAGCAGAGCCTGAGCCTCCTAGACATCCTAGGGGATGACTCCTTAATATCTTCAGTGATGCTGTTGTACAGAGAGTGCTCCCTGACCTGGCCAGCAGCAGCATGCAAGTTGCTATTCCTTTTACATTTTCATCACACACGGAAGGCTCTGCCACAGATGAAATAATGACTAGAGCCACCCTTAGACTATATAGTTTAATGATGAAATCAATCACTTGAAGTTCTACTAGAAATACTAAAAATCCCTATTTTCTAAAATATGATTTGAAAAATAAAAACACAAAGGGTTTAGAACCTGCAGCTTTGAATCAATCAAAACCCCTGTTCGAGTCAAGATAGGTGAAGCCTCCTTTATTCTACTTTGGGTAACTTTAAGTTAGAATGGCCGTCTATTCACTTTTTAAAATCTTTTTTCTTTAAATCCTCCTGAGAAATACTTCATTAGCACACAAAGCATCTTTATGAACAATTCACAGATTAAACTAAAATTACCAAGAAAGTTGCATTACTGGCATTAAGTCTGACTTCTTTCCTTTTTGTTGGTTTTAGCTTTCTTGTTTTTAATTTGTATCTAAAGAGTGTTCCTTTTTATGAAAAAAATTTACTTACCAGGCCCAGGCGGATATGGATGCGTCCCTGTTATCATATATTCAACTTCTTGTCCTAGAAAGTAACAGATGTTTTATTATTTTACATTTATATAGAGCAATAATTAAGTGACAAATTACAAAAAAAAAAAATCAATGTAAGACAGCATTTGAAGAAAGTGCAGTCATGCCAAAGTTGTAACACTATATTAGCATTACAGTACTTGAGTACTGTTCATTTGTTCTCAGTGTTTTCTAGAATTGATCAGAAAAACTCCATCTATGAACCAGTGATGCCACTGCTCACTACCAAAAGACTTGCCTTCATGAATACTCTAGTCTACCACAAGGTAACTAAAGAGTAAATTTTCATATAACCAAGGATTTATTATAAAAGTTGGTTGGAGGAAGAGTATTTCATTACTCAGCAAATTCATGATCCTTACACATACAACACATACATGTATTTTATAGATTAAAAACTAATGATCTGATTCAAACAACTTGATTAGTATGTGACAGTATGAATTAAAAAAGGAAGCATGAGCTCTTTTCCATTTCTCAAGAAATTGATACCAGTCTCTCACCACTCATCACTCCCAGAAGATTTTCAAAGAACATCTTTTAAAAGAAAATCTCAACTAGAATATGAAAATATTAGGCATTCTTGAGACATATTGGACAGTATCAAATAGGAAATTTAAATACCCCAAGAATTATGTTGTGGCCTTAAAGGGGCCTTACTTGAAAGGGAACAGACATCATAACACAAAGTTATCCAACTATTACTTTATTTTTACCTACACACTTAAAGGGAGTTTGAAATTGTTTCACAACACTTTTAGCAAACACTCTGCATGTTAAACTATCAATAACATTTGTACTACACCAAAGTAGGCTGTTTACTCTCTTTGCTACCATTGTGAACAACATGTTATGGCACTTCCTTTTTATGCAGTACCAAAACTTACAGTCTATATTGACAAAGACTTCCCTTGTTCTGAATCACTTGCATTCTAAAAAGACAAGCTTGTTACACACAGGACAATAAAAATAGATAGTTTTCCTTCTAAACCTCTTTCTAAACTAGAATTATCATAGAATTATCTTGTAAAATTATCATAGCAATTCTAAGATTTAATTTCATATCACAAGACAATATTCAAATATACAAGCAAAGGCAAACTAACCTTGATTTGCAGAATACTGTTTATGTCCATAAGGATCCACCACACCCTGGGAACCCTTCTCTCTCAAATTTTCCTTCAGCATAGGCATGTGCAACACAGAACCATACTCTGTGTGAAGCTTAACTGACATCTTTACCTTGTGACTGGTTGAGAGAACAACATTTATTAATACTTGATCTTCTGAACAACTGCAAATTTTAAAATGCTTTGGAAATCATTTTGAATCATGTCAGTTCTACTGCTTTCTTTCACCACCACTAGATGGTAGTTCTGCTTGAACATACACATTCTGACTTGGATAAAACAAAGCAACTACTTGTATACACTAACATTTTAAGACACAGCGACAGGCTAGTGACAGCTATATTTACCTTTCTTCATCCAATGATATAGGTTTTGCATTATCAGCCACAAACATATCATGGGTCCTCTTCAAGGATCTGAACACAAGAGTGTGCACAGAATGTTTCTGTACGTCCTACAAGAAGCCATAACAAAATTTAAAGAAGAATCAAAAACAGCAATATAAATTAAATAAGGCAGTAATTTATCTCCTTAATAATTAAAAACAAAACAAAACAGACACTACTGAATTTGTAAAAGAGTACACTGCCATCCTTAGAAGCTGGAAGCTACAGATTTGGCCTGATAAACTGTTTCACTGCCCCCTCACTTAAAATAACACTCCTTTCCTTGGGATATTCTCATGATCAAGAAGGGCAGGCCAAAACTTTGACCAACTGTTTCCCATTCCAATCACTGAGGTAAAAACAAACTGAAGATAAAAGCTTGTCCTTCACACTTACTGGTTCCATGTTTATACATGGACAATAAAACAAATGGTTCAGGCGCATCAATGGTGCAGGCTTATTCATCTGATTGCAACCACAGAGCAAACAAGCGGAAAAGAAAGATCATTTAAGAAACACCACACAAATGATGGCACCTGTGTGCATGTCTCTTAGCAGGAAACAGCATGTTCTTGTGGATTCCAAAACCTGCAGGCCTTGTTTTATCAATATAATTGCTTTGCTTTGCTTTTTCTTAAAGTGCAAAAGCACCATTCAAGAACTAACAAAATTAACAATACCAAAGTCACAGAATCAGAGAAAATTAGGGTTGGAAAAGACCTCAGCAGGTCTGCACTCCTAGTTGGACTGGATCTGATAAAGATTTTCTTGGCCAATTCCAATGGCCGATTATCAATCAATACCAATCCAATAGCTGATTTAAAGGAATGCAGCCGGGCACGGTGGGCATCAGCAGCACTGGGAGGAGTGGCTACAGGGAATTTTTGGAGTAGCTGTAGCCCACCCTGTAGCCACCCCTCCCAGGACTACTACCCACTTCGCCCCCTCCTGCCCTGAGTGCAGCCCAAGCTCCCTGCCAAGAAGAGGACAGCCCCTGACCCCGCAGCAGGCAGCCTGCCCTAGCCCCACGCACAAATCTGAAGGTGCATGTAGTAATCCCTAAAAAAGCTGCCCGCATTTACCGCCCTGGCTGGGCAGTGCCCTCTGCCCTTGCCCCACTCCTTCCCTCACTGTGGGGACCTTAACCTGGCCCCCCCCCCCACACCACATCCCATTACCCTTCCTCCCACCCCTTCCTCCCCACAGACATACCAGCCAGATGCTGCTCTCCAAGCTGCCAGGCTGCACTCCTGGTCACATGCATGCTGTGTCTGCCTGCATGCATACGGCATTTATCGGTGACATTATCAGCTACACTGGCCAAAAAAAGGCCAATTACTGATAATGTTAATTTTCCTTTTGTTAGTGCTGATCTGATATGCAACCAATATTGGTACACCTCTACATCCAACCCCCTGCTCAAAGCAGAACCATCCCCAATGAGATCACCCCACTCAAGGCTTTGTCTAGCCGGGTCTTTTAAAACCCTGAAGGATGGAGATTCCACCACCTCTCTGGGTAAGCTGTTCCAGCGCTTTACTACCCTCCTAGTGAAAAAGTTTTTCCAAATATCTAAGCTTCTTAACATCTCTTGCCACAGCTGAAGACCACATCTGATATCCAGATTTACATGTCTCCCCCAAGGTCCCTCTATTAGCCTGGAACACTGACCAGATGCCAAGTTTACCTCCTGCCAGGGAGGGGAACGCCCCTTGCACAGCACCATTATAGGGGCCCTCCTCTGCTCGGCAAAGTTCTTTAGATATGACATATTTTATTCGACAAACTAAGATAAATATACACAATAAGAGTATATAATATATAACAAGAGATATCACATGCACTCAAAAAACCTTGCCTGCCTACGTCCTTAGAGCAACACAGTTACAACCAAAAACCTAACTTCTATGCTAGCGCATTTGCCAAAAGCCCTACATGGGAAGTGCTGGTTATGATGTCAACAGGACATGCAACAAGGCCACCTGGCCCAGTCCTCTGGGTGTGGTGACCTCTGGATGGGGCCTGCAGCCCATCTCCCTTCTGCTTTACTGGCCAGGGAGGTGGGCATTTATTTATTTATAGCACGGAAACAAATGTCCGAACACTTCAGAGTCAATGCATCGTACCCGCCCCCCAGGCCCGCAGCAGGGCGGAGGCTGCAGGAAGCCAGGGCTCAGGCCCGAGCTTCAGCCCTGCGTACGGCCCCTCAAACCCTCCCCGCGCCCCGGTGCAGGGACACCAGCCCGAGCCCCGCCCCGAGGACTGGCAGCAGACCGGCCGGTGGGATGCGCTCAGGGCCAGAGGCTCACCTCCACCATGTCGCCTCTTCGACAGCAGCCGCCGAACCGCTATTAAAACACTTCCGGACGTGTCGGAAGTGACGCTACCACGACCCGCTCGCGAGAGCCGGCGCCTAGGCTGCGCTGGAAAGGGATGGTGGAGGACAGCGGGGGGCGGGGCTAGGTGCAACAACAGCCAATTGGTGGAAGAAGGGGCGGGGCAATGAGGAGAGGAGGTGGGGTGAATCGGTGGCGTGCGCTGGCCGCCGGCTGGCCCGGTGAGGCGGAGGTTCGAGCCCGGGCTCCCGCAGGGCCAGCCCCGGCCGCCATAGCCCTGGCCTCGGGCCTGGACCCTATGCCCCATCCCCAGTTCCCCCCATCAACGCGGCCCCATATCACTGGTCCCATGCAGGGGGCCAGGCAAGAGGGGTCCCATATAATTATTGAGGTATTAACATATTAATTTTAATAAAATTAAATTTTAAAAAAATTAGATATTATAGAATGTTATATAATGTTTATTAATAGGATATATTAATTATACTATATAATATATGATAAGTTATATTACATTATATAGTATACATAATATATTTTAATAAATCATTGCTACATTAATACATTCCTTTTTATAAATTAACCATTAAATATTTTTAAATGAATTTAAATTATCTGGTGATAATTTTTATCAATCCTATAATAAGAGTATTAATTATTCTATAATAAAATTAGTATTGCTATAATACAATTCTATAACCAAATTCTGTCATTTAATATAATATATTATTCATGCAATATAAATTAATACTTGACATAGTAATATATTATTTGTATACCTTTTTTAAATTGTATAATAAAATTTTGGGCGCCACACTTCAAGCAGGATGTGGATAACCCTGGAGAGGGTCCAGAGAAGGGCCACTCGTATGGTTAAGGGCTTGCAGGCCAAGCCCTATGAGGAGAGACTAGGGCACCTGGACCTCTTCAGCCTCCGCAAGAGAAGGCTGAGAGGCGACCTTGTGGTTGCCTATAAATTCATCATGGGGGCGCAGAAGGGAATTGGTGAGACTCTACCCCCCCCAGGGGTTACAAGAAATAATGGCCATAAGCTAGCAGGGAGCAGATTTAGACTGGACATTAGGAAGAACTTCTTCATAGTTAGAGTGGCCAAAATCTGGAATGGGCTCCCAAGGGAGGTGGTGCTCTCCCTTACCCTGGGGGTCTTCAAGAGGAGGTTAGATAGGCATCTGGCTGGGGTCATCTGAACCCAGCACTCTTTCCTGCCTATGCAGGGGGTCGGACTAGATGATCTATTGAGGTTCCTTCTGACCCTAACATCTATGAATCTATTATTATTAATTATTATGTAATAAAATTATTATTTCCACCATCAAATTCGCCCTGCCTCACATTCAAGCTGGATAGAAAGCAGCCGTAGAGTTGTGGTTACACGTTCTCCAGCGCTCGCTGTGTAGCTGCCTGGCTCTTTTACAGACTTTTTTTATCCTGTGATAATTACTCTGCATGTGTGGTCAGTCTAAACTGCCTGAACGATTAGCCAGTTACATGTGTAATATATGTAAAGTGTGGTGTCAGTTGCGTGACTGCTGGGGAGCCCGGGGAAGCTGCTCAACCACAGCCTCGCGTATTAATCGAGTCTGCTTCGACATGCTGGAATTCCAGTGCATCGGAGCAGGCTCAGCACTCATGTATAGGCTCCCTATAGCGCTGAGACAAGGGAGAAATACGTGAGTATGAAATACTCACATCAAAGGGTAAACTGTTTAGGAAAGAGGCATAAACATAAAGATTTCCTTTAAATCAAAGGTGAACAAACTATCTGGAATTTAGATCACATGTCAGGAGGAAAAACTTCTGAAGAAAGGGTCCATGCTAACTGCATGAGTAACTACTTCAAAAAGGTATTAGGAATAAAGAGAGATCCAATGAGCAATGAAAGAAAGGACTGCTCAGTGAAGAAAGCTATGTCTTAGCAATCAGAAAGTCTATATGAAGTAAGATTTACAAAAGTCAAACTGAGTTGATCCTTGCAAATGGAATTAGGACAAATAGCTTCAGGTTCATCAACAGCATAAAAGGAAAACAAAGAAATAAGTGAAGTCACTGTAAAGTGTGGATGGGCCTGAGATTAAAGATAATCTTGATGTTGCCCCAAATTTAAAGGGATATGTTACCTCAGCTTTCAGTAAGGTAATACTGGGGCAAAGGCAGGATGATCAATGGAAATGAATGTAGATAAATGAAAATTACTACACCCTAGGTGGGAGAAAAAAATCAAAGATATTTGGATAATTTCAGTCTCAGAATACTAAAAGAATCAACACTATATTCTAATGGAATATAGCTTAAAGTGCAACATTAGTTAAACAATGAAAGTTCACGCCAAACTAGCCTGGTATCTTTCTTTGATAAGATAACTAATTTTCTAGCTCAGAGAAATATTGTAGATCTTATCTATCTGGGCTAGAAAAACATTTCATATGGCACCACATTGCAAATTATTACCTGTTGAGTTGGAGAAGAGGAGGATTAGTATATGAACTGTAAAGTAAAGTAAAGGAACAGGCTAAAGGGGATTCTGTTAAAGTAAAGGAACAGGCTAAAGGGGATTCAGGCTAAAGTTGTTATAAACAAGAAACCTTTGGGCTAGAAAGGATTACTAGTGGAGTTCTTCAATGATTGATCTCTGACCTTACTTAATATTTTCATTAATAACCTTCATATCAAGAGCATAAGTATACTTTCCACATTTGCTGGTGACACAAAGTTCAGAGTTATCACCAATATAGAAGATGATCAGAATATGCTGCAGGAAGATGACATTATGGACTGTGGTAATAGAAAGGGGATGAAATTTAGTAGTATAAGATGCAGAATCATACAATAAACTTCAAGTTTGTCAGTTTGAAACAACGGAGGAGAAGAAGGACCTTGCTACGTTGGTCTTTAACAGAATGATTGAGCCACCAATGTGTTTTCTCTATGAAAAATAAAAATAAGATCTGAAGATGTATCAAAACAAGTATTTTCAGTCATGTCAGGAAAATTTTAATGCCATTGTAAATTGCAGTGGTGAAACCTCATCTGGAACGCTGAATGCTAGGTAAAATTCTGGCCAACTAGGTTCAAGAAAGGTAAATTCAAACTGGAACAGGTGTGCAGAAAGGTTATTAAGATGACTGCGATAAAGAGGAGCCTAAGCAATGAGAGGAGACTGGGGCTATACCATGTTCTGAATGAGGCCAGCACATTGCCAGAAAAAGTAGGCCCTGTCTACTTATGACCATTGTGCACATGTATGGTCTGACAAATTTATGTGGTAAATGCCTTTGTGTGGTCCCAAGAACATGTGACACCATGTTCAGCTCTTTCAAATTACGTGGCTTTTTATCTGGGTACTCCAAAGTTCCCTTAAACAGGAGGGCCAATTGATTTGGGCTTTTGAGATATTAGAAAGCACCACAACTCTGTTTCTCTGACTTGAAAAACAGTTAAATAAAAATGATACAGATTCTTTTGGTGTCCAGAAACGTCTTAAAACCATTACAATTACATTTCTTTGTAAGGGTACCTGCTGTCAAGTCTACCTCTCCTATTAGCATATGATATTTTTTAAATATTAAGTGCTCTTGCAAAATGGCTCTGTGACATTATTTATAGTGCATATAGCCAATTTTGTGAGAAGCATGAGGCTTGAGATCTATATAAAAGAGTTTCATAGATTACCTTCAAACTTCCTGAAACTGAACTAATGTCTCCTGTGGCAGGGGTGGGGTAGGAATCAGTAGCGTATACAATTTTGGCAGTGACACATTACTATATTAAAACATCAGCTTCATAGTGAACAGTATAGATAAAGTTGCAACTTGGTAACAGGCTATTATTGTATTGTAACAATAGCCTGGTAATCAATCTTATAAAGTTTAAATATAGCTTCCATTAAAACTCACTTCTCATACACGTACCATTTTTAAATGTCCCCTTTTGTGATTAG
This sequence comes from Gavialis gangeticus, assembly GCF_001723915.1. Classification (NCBI taxonomy): domain Eukaryota; kingdom Metazoa; phylum Chordata; order Crocodylia; family Gavialidae; genus Gavialis; species Gavialis gangeticus. Next base: position 60,285,650 of record NW_017729029.1, read on the forward strand.
ATTATCTATTCTATCCATACTAGATGTTGCAAATGTGTATTGAATTAGCTTTGTTCTAACAAAGTTACAGGCATATGTAATTTGCATCCAAATCGTAAGTGGCAGGCCATCTTAAATTGAAAGAAAATCTGAAATCACATTTACGACATTTGATAGGTTTCAAGATAGGTTAAGAGGTTGCTTTAACTAAATATAAGATCAGAGCTGATCCACCTCTCATTTTTCAGTGTTATAGGCAGAATGTCTCTGGATTTTCCCCCACTTTCTTTTACTCCACAATAGCTTACTCAAATTTGCTAAAGCTGGAATTTCTCCCCCCTACACCCACACCCACATACACTTTGAAATTAAATTCTGAAAATTTCACCCAAAAGAGAAATCTTGAATAAAGCTGAAGACAACTGAAAAAAGACTGTTTTGTGGGGGAGAGACAACCAGCAGCACATGTGCCCTAAGTGGCATAGGCAGCCTCTGTCTGTGGCAGACAGCAAATCAGGGAGACGGCAGGAAGCTACAGATAGAGCAGGAAGCAGAGCAGCAAATCAGGCAGAGGAAGAACGACTGGAGGGGGAACTAGGAATGGATGTGGGTCCAATTTGTGCTATGCCTGCCAAAAAAGGTTGGCACTTACTGGTTTAGAATTTATATACTTTGGCAACTTTATCTACAGCTGCTGACATATATTTTTGTTTTAGCCAAACAAAAATGCCTTATTTCTACCATCCAATGCTGCCAATTTCTTGATGGTGAATATATTTAACTATATAACAGCTGTATAGAGCTGGTGAACGTAAGTATATATACTAATTACAATTACACATCTTGAACAGATGAGTGCAGTAGTTAGTTTTCAAAAAGATGCCCAGTATTTAACTCAGCCTTTATAACACTGGTTAGAGCCTGCTGACAAGTGTGTCTGTACTGCCTAAGTAAGAAAATGTCTTTATAGGATTGTTCTGTGAGTTTGGACTTGATGTCTTGTGATTTAATCCAACTTCTTCTTTGTGCTGTGTAATGGAGGAGTATTTTAGAAGAGTCTAAATTTTTAATGGGAGCTCTGCTGTATTAAGATTTAAGTGTGAAATTAGCCAAAGTGAAGTGTAAAAGGAGAAATATTTCTAATTCTAAAACTGTAAAATGTAACTTTAAATGGATAACTGTACTGTTATGTTAAATTAGGATAACTACATCAACTAACAAAGAGTAAATGCCTAAAGAAGCAAGGGCCTATTTTTCAAAGAGCACATTTTCACTTAAATTTTAACATACAATTACCAAGATAATATATTTGTAGTTACAAACATCTCTTTATGTATCAGCATTATTTATACATATACATCCACATTGCGTACATTTGGCCTTTAATAAAGGCAGAGAGAGGGAATTGTTATCCTTTCTGTGTCTACATGGCAGTTTTCCAGTTAAAGAAATAGCCTTTTTGTCACTTACACACTTTGCAATTCTGTTACTGATATGGTGTGGTGGATGTGTAAGCATCCACATAATTGTTGCACATACCCATTGGCCAATGCATAGGTGTAAGAAGTGTAAGTTTCTAGGAAGTGGTTAGGTGGTAACTGTAACTAAGTGGTTAGGACATTTCCTGAGGAAGCACACAGGGGGTGCTTCCCCCTTCTAGGCCACGGGATTTGAATCTTCTTTCTGACCACTGTAATGGGGTGTACCCCTCAGGGGTGGTCATGGCCCCCTGGTGGCCCTGTGGCACCTTTCTGCCTACCCTGGCACCCTAATCTGGCTCCTCTCTTTCACTTGCCATGCCTTGATGCTATAAATTGATATGTTATTTAGGAGGCTGCCTTTGGGTAACCAAAGTCTAGTCATGGGTACCTTACTTCCCCCTCCTCCTTTGCAACTACAAGTCTGACCAGGCAGCACAGAAGTCCATCCTTCTCTCCCTCACTCTCATTGTCTGCCTCTATCATTGGCTGGGACCCAGCCCTGTTGGGCTTCAGCCTGCCTATCTTTAGTCACTGCCCCTGGCCTGTCTGGGCCTCAACCCCACCCAGGCCTCCAGTCCACTAGTCCTCCACCCCCTCCATGGCCCCTTCCAGTCCACTGGGTGGTACTAACAGTATGAGCAGAAATAACAAAAAGAAAAGTAGACCCCAATCAAGTTAAAATAAAAGGTCTTTGGGGTGCACCCTCTCCCTCAGGCCTCTCCTCGCCAATGTAAACAGTCACCAGTCCCCTAGGTTTGCTCACTCCCCAGGGCTCTTCCTGGGTTAACATAAACAGCTCTCAGTCTTCTTGGTGCCCACTTCCCTAGGATCCTTCCTGAGTTAACACCAAGAGTCCCCCAGGGCTTTGCATGCACTCATTCACTCACTCTTTCTTCCCTGATAGGGGCTCCTCTTTTCAGGCATCAGGTCCTCTAGCCAGGCTTGCATTTGTTCCTGGCTCTCTGGAGCACTCCATCCTTCTCAGCCACAGGGACAGTACTGGACTGGACTAGACTGGACTCGACTGGACTGGATCAGTCCCCCCCCTCCCTTCTGCTCTGGAGGGGAGTTTATATCCCAGTTATCTCCACCACCTTGGTCAGCGGGCCAGGCTTGCTGTTCACCTGACCCAGGTATAGCTAACCTCCCCTTCCCACTCAATGCAGTGTTTTTCAGCCAGATGTTTGTGAGCTAGGCTCTGCAGAAATGAGTCCACAGCCCAGTGTCAGTCATCTTCCTTCAGGAGACTTCTGCTCTCACCTTCAATAAGCAGCTTGCTCTCTCTTGCTCAGCTGGGTATCTCTCCTGGTAGCTGAGACCTCTATTCTTCTGGCTGCTCTGGAAGGGCTTTTCCTGCTGCAGACTATCCCCCTCTCCTCTTTAGGCTACAAAAGTTCTGGTTTTAAATGGGCCTTGCTGATTTTTCTACCCTCGCCCTCTTTTCCCCAAAGCAGGGTTCCTTGTTACACCACCACACTACAGATTAGGCCACTGACTCTCAACCAGGGTGTCACAGCATCATGGGGTACCATGAGATCCTTTTAAGGGTGCCCTGCAATATAAGCACTGTTGCATGTGGCAACACCTACATGATTCACAGGATAAACCTAGAGATTCCAAAAAGTAATCCATGGTGTCAAAAGCATTATGATCTGTTGTGGTTGTTCTGAATTCTTTGCAATGGAATAATTGCCGTATTATTTTTCTGTCATCAAAAGCAAGTGACAGGTGCCCTCTCCAGCACTCCTTTTGAAGCTGGGCAGCCAAAAGGGCTAAGAGAAAGAGCCTAAAACAGAGGGAGTGTGGCTCAGTAAGAGGTGTGCTACTTTGGAAGGAAGCAGGGCTAGTTTCTAGCCTGGGCCTTTTCTTTCAAATGGTGCAAAATTTTCTCCATTTATTTTATGCATGAATATTAAACACAAGGTGCGATGCCTCTGCCTCAAGCTGTACACTGGAAAAGGAGCTGGATAGTGCCTAATCTGTTATGTGATGGTTTAAGAACCATGCTGGGAAGTCAGAGAGGTACAGGTTCAAACTCTCTCTGAGTGAAAAAGGCACTTGGCACTGGGTCTCCTGCTTCAGGAACCATTGCTCTGCTCACTCTGCTTTTGGGGTTAACATAAGGGAGAGTCCTCCTCTTGCTTGGTCTAACACCAGAGTCATGGGAGAATCTTCTTCCTTTGTCCAACACCTACCAGACATGAGTTTTTGTTCAGCTACAGTGTCATGACTTATTCACATGCACTTGCTTGGCCATTGTGTTACCTACTGAGCATGCACAGTAGTTATATAAACACTTCTGTATCTATACTGCATGGATAAGAGAATAGTAGAATTGCAAACTATGTGTAAGTGCTAAAAAGGCCATTTATGTGCCTGGAAATAATGCTATTTATATTGATAAAGTGTAACATAATTCTACATAACCTATTTCACTTCCATACTAAATCAAATAACATGCTTTAGTCCTGCACTTTAGTCCTACCTTGGCATTAACAGGGGATTGCTGCTGAGGTGAAGATTACCTGGCTGCTTTGCAGCACCCATGCTTGAGGTAATGTTGAGCATCCCTGCTATTGGACTAACCAAGGCAGGTTGTTCTTGGTGATTGCATTTCATTCAGCTGAGGTAACTTAAGGTAAAATGGCCATCTTACTAAACATGAACTTACTCCCAATGGCTTCTGACTTAACTCATTTACCATGTTTTGTTTGTTCTTTTAGGAATGAAGTTAGAGGTAAGGAGTAAGTGTATGTGGGTGTGCAGATCATGGCTTGTCATGGATGGATCATTACTTTAGTTTTGAGCATAGAGTGCAGGTTTCACATGGAGATGAACCCTCTAAGCCTAGTAGATTCTGCTGGATATCAGAGGATCCAGGAAAAGAACATGTAGCTCACTGGCAGACAACGGTAGCAAAGCTTTATGTCTAAGATACAACTACATTTTTTCCCTGCTTAAATGTCAAGCAAGAATGGTTTCTGAGACCCTGGAGATAGTAGGGATGTGCCAGTTCTAATAACTAGTTTAGATTGCTGCCCCTCTGGACTCAATAGAAAGGAGAGTTGCAGTCACTATTAGAGATAATTGTGAAATAATCTGTGAGAGGGTAAAATATTAGCTTCTCTTACAGAAGCAATTGTTAGAATATTGTTCAAGAAATATTCTCTTGCCACTAACAGTTTCTTCTTTTATTGCCATCTGTCTTTAACCTTCTTTTCATAAAAAGGTTATCAGGATGATTTTGGAAAGGGAGCTTCATCAATAACTACAGGTCTCTTTGATCTGCCAGTTCATGCTAGTTGTGGTTTTAGGATGGACACTATACTGTTTGTGTGCTTTGATGTTTTACTGGTAATGGATGAAGAATAGGATTGATGCTAATGCTTTTTGGACACACCAGTCTTGGATGGAGTTGACGATAAAGTATTGTTGATTTGCCTACAGACTCTGTAGAGATAGTCACTCAAGTGGTTCTATTTCTTTGTCTCAGATCTCACAGGTACTGTTAGGCAAGTGCTTTTCATCTCTCCTGAGTTCCCTCTTCGATGTATACAAAGGGGCACTAGGGAGCTGGTGAATAAATTTGGATTCCAATGTCTCTAAAAAGTAGATAGTTCTCAGATACACATTATCACATTTATGTCAGTTAAAGACAGATTGTATTTTGGTTTTATTTGAGGGTTGTCAAGAAAAGAGGAGGGTTTTTTTGGTTGATTTGTTCATTTACATTGCTAGATGTCAGGCCTTAAATTGATAATACACAAAATACTATGAGTAAATGTTATTCTATCTATATTTCAGCTAGCCAAAAAGCTAAACCACTTCCACCTGTGCTGCCTGTGACAGACACTAAAAATCAAGTGGCAGGACAAGATTCCGTACACTGAGGTGCTCAGAAGATCATCTCTCCCCAGTATCCATGCCCTACTAAAACTGGTGCAACTAAGGTGTGCTGGGCACCTTTCAAGAATGCCCAACACTTACCTGCTGAAGAAAATCTACGGCGAACTGTCAAATGCAGTACACTTTCATGGTGCACCAAACAATATGGAGTAAGCGGTATAAGGACAACCTAAAGATGTCCCTAAAGAGTTTTGGCATTGACCCAGAGTCGTGGGAGCAAATTGCTAGTGACCATCCATCTTGGAGGTCATCGGTCCAAAGCAGAGCATGGGCCTTTGAGCAGTGGCACACGGCAGAGGCAGTGAGGAAACACATGTGTGGCAGTGGAGCTCAATCAGCTGCACACACAGGTGGGATGAGGCACTCAGGTCACCACACAGAAGTACAGTGGACACGCCCAGGGACTCTGGCCCCAGGTTGAGCCCATCTTATAGAGACTCACCAATCCCAATGGGAGGGATGGAACATGGCAGCAGAGCTGAAAAACTGCCCAGAACAGGCAGGCGGGGGAACTGGAAGTGGCTGTGGCAGCACAGCAGTGGCCGTGTGCCTCGGGGATTGCCTCAGCATGGGCAAATGGTGGGAACCACAGCAGCAAGCGGCTTACACTGAAGCTGGCCTGGAGGAGCCAGGCAACTTACCAGAAGATGGGGACTGGTTCTCCACAGTAACAACAACCAGAGGCAGGCCAAAACAACCTCCAAGCAAGACAGAAAATCATGAGAAAAAGAACCGAGTAAAGAGGAAGGGGAGCCAACTTTCCTTAGTCTCGGCATACAAAAAGTGCTTTTGCTACAGACCTTTTACCTCCTGAGTGGAGGAGATATACTGGTGCTGCGGGTTTTGTTTATTTGATCCTTAATGCTGAAGAAGGAAGTTCAGAAAATTTTCTGAGCATTCTGTACCTGGGTAGTCATCTGGGAGGTGTTATGCGGGGTGTAGGGGAGGCAGAGCCCTGAGATGTGGAACACGTGTAGTCTGTGAGGACTGCATGAGGACGTTGAAGATCAGCCTCTCTACTTTCCATAACACCAAAGACGTAGCAGAAGAGAACTTATAGCTCTCATGCAGACGCATAAACCAACAAGCTGTCTACGTACTGGGGAATGAGTATACCCTCTCCGGGTGAGAAGTCCTGTCGGACACCAAAGGACAAGCACAGGAAGCTACACATGACCAGGAAAATGAGGATCTCTCGTGTCCAGTCCTCATCACCCTTCTGCCCCTGCTGCAGCAGATTGTTCAGGGCAAAGACTGGGCTTATAAATCACTTGCATACCCACATGACATATCCTCCACCCCCCTCCTCTCTTTTTCCTCTCTCTTCTTTCTCCCTTTCTCTTTTCTCCCTCCCTTCATCTTTCTTGCTTCCTTTCTCTCCTCCCCTCCCCACCCCCCACACTAGATGCAGTCATCTTCGCTTGCAAAGGACGAACAACATATCTTTCACAAAAACTAACAAGTAGTTTTTGTTCTTCATATTTTAGAAGGAACTTCCTATTAGTAATCTTTAGAGTTTTGTATTGTTAGAAGAGTTCTATTCTTTTCTACTCTATTTGCATGCACATATGGCATTTTCCAGCTACATAAGTGGTTTTTCTGGGGGCAATTACATAGTTTGTTTTCAAATGTAATCTAGACACACAAGCATCCACTTAGCTACTAAGCATGTTCAGCAGATGGCGCTCTGACCAAGCAGGAATGTGATGCTGAACGCTTGCTCGGGTATAGGATTGTAGCCATGCAGAAAACCATGGTTAACAGGTTTTATACCATGGAGGATGATAAAACACTCCTATGTTTTAGCCCAAAGGCTTAGCAGTTAGAGCATACAACAGGAATAGGATACACAAGTTCTAGGTTCTCCTTATCCAAAGGGGTTTAAACCTTTCTCTCCTGCTCCCCAGGACAGTGTTCTAGCCCCCAGGCTAAAAATGGTGGTGACATCTTTGGGAAAGTGCTATTTGGGTGTGTAAAGAGAAACAGGATTTAGACCAGAATGTCCAGGTAAACCCTAATTGTCTATTATGGCCAATTCTGGGAGAAAGATAATTTTTGAAGCTCATGTATTACAATTTTTATTCACATAGTTCCAGTCATTTCTAACATTTTACAAGTAAAAGACTAGCCTCTCTATCGTGAGGACTTTACTATTTCAGCTTGTTTGCCAAAACCTTTAGGATTAGAGTTTCTGCTACAAGGAAGATTCAAGCATCATGATTGCTCTCCAGGAAAAAGCACCACGTAATGGTTATATGCATGGAGATATGCAATGTAAATATTGTGTGAGGTGTGCACATTTCAAAATGGGCAAAGTTTGTGCTGGTAGCCTTAAAAGACATGGGACAAATTCACCTTTATGATAACTTCATTTGTTCCAGCAGTTTTATCCTAAAGATGAATTTATCCCAGATCTTTAATAAATCTGTTCAGTAAGCATTTTAACAGGTCACTTGCTTTACTTTATTTTTTATAACGTCCAAGAACACATTTCACTTTCTTCAGAAATTCTGGAAATTTTGTTTACAAACTAATTAAGTTTTTATTGGTCATGATTTGGAAAAAGTCATTAGTCATTTGCATACACATAGTACTGTTTACAAAGCTGATGTGAACAGCGAAGACTGTTCTACTCATGAATCATTAAGTAGTATCTTGTTCTTAAGATATGTTACTTAGTTTGATTCTCATTTACAAGAAACTTTTGCAATACATATTCGTTACCAGTAAAACAACAGCTGAGGGAATCAGAGATTAGTTTCTTCACCTACACTATTGTTTTCAGAGTCAACATGACAACATTGCAACATTAGCTGTTTAAAAAAGACATTTCTAAATCCCTGGCTAACAAATGGTAGTCTTCTTAAAATTAAATTCAGTAAACATTATGGCTTATCTGTGGCCCAAGAAAGTCCAGCTACCTCCCCCCATTTAGACTGCTGCAAAGGACAGCATTTACCTTTGATCTGGGAGTCACTAAATCAGTGACCTTGACTTGTCTGACTCTGTGGGCTTGTTTAAAGAGCATTGCACCACTGATCAGAAAAACCAACAGAATGAGAACTGCATGGCCCAAATATTCAGTTCTTTTTTTTTTAACCTCAGGTAGTGTATATTTTTGTTCCAAATATCATACAGGTGAAGATGACAACTAGGGACACAACAGTTGATTGCCTTATCATCACAGTTACTGGTAATAAATCTGCAGCAATATCCAGGCAGCAGAGGTTCAGGAGAGATTTCTCCCCATCCATGGATGTCAAGAAAAAATATTTGAGGAAAAATACATGAAAAGTGTTTACAAATGTTTCTTGCTTGTAACACAAATTTCCCCTGATACTCATTTCTGAGTGATTTTAAAAGATCTGCTTTCAGGTCTAATTTAGGCTTTGTCTACTCACAAGAGGGTTGCTAACATCTTTATGTTGTTTAAGAATGTGAAAAGCCATACCTCTAACCAACAATAGCTATATCAGCAAAAACCCCAGCGTTGATGCACATAACCAAAAAATCCCTGCTTGACAATGCAATTTATTCTGTTTTGGAAACTGGGTTACGGTATGAGTAAAAGAATGCTTTTGCCAGTCTGAGCTGTATCTCCACAAGGTAGGTGTTGGTTTGCTCATATAGCTCAGCTAGTTTGGCTAGTCAGCCCTGTAGTGTAAATGAGACTTCAGGTTAGAACATAAACTTTGCTGCACTGGAGTCCTCATTTGACTTCAGCATTTGCAAGATGAAACTACTAAACATTTCCTGTACAACAATCACACTTTGTTGTGCTTCCAGGCTGTCCTCAGACAAGCATAACAAATACATAATGACATGCTGTATTTTGACATTTAAGGGGGAAGACCAGGCAAAGGTACTGGGTGGGACTGGTCTTCAAGCAAGAAGAGCACTGAAAGCCACATCAGACACATGGGTCTGCACCTGTCACACCATCACTCCATTAGCTAGCAGGGCCTCAAACTTTTAGAGTCAGGGCACTGCCTCCCCCCACAAATATTTTGAATTTGGTGGCTACCCCTGTTAAGAACGATGGCTGATGCTGCCTCTGCTTACCTCAGTGGTTCTCAACCAGTAAAACTGCCGTGTGCCCGATGCACAACCAAACTGAGGGCCTGGTTATATGTTCTACCATGAGCTTGCATAAATGTTGATCAGCTTAGTGCTAGCTTGCAGTAACACCTTCAACCTAAGCAACACATCTGTGGGGAGTAGCCACACTTTAATGGAACAGGAGTTGGGTTATGTGGATCAAGAAATAATCCTGCCCTGGTATAACTTTGAGATGCATAATGAGTGCTTTAAGCCACTTAAAGGTGTTAACATGTGGACAATCCAGGGGTTAAGAGCTCCAGGAGCAGGCAGGAGAGCTGAGCCATGCTGCTACCCTTCCTAGTCCAACCCTTCATGGCATCTCCCAGACAGAGACACACAGGGCAGGTGGAACTGTCTTGCGTACCTTTGTTTCTATGAGAAGTGTGGTGGGAGTGGACTGGGAAGACCTGTGGCACGAGGAAGCTGTCCTGCCTGCTTTATATTTATTGGAGACCCCTAATGAGGCAGGAGAAGTGTGTGCATGCCACAGCCCTTTTCAATCTGGCTGGGCACCAGGTGTGTGGGGCACTCTTACCTGGTCACCCACCACCACAGCAGTGGCAGTGGTGCCTGTGCCTTTGGGTGCCTGGTACTGCAGTTGAGAACTACTGACCAAGGGCCTGCACTCAGATGTGCACATTTCATGAGCCACAGGGCTGAAATGAGATTTTCTTAATGTTTGTAAAAATAATATTATAACTACCATTCAGTTTCAAGAGAACAGAGGTCAACTGAATGTTATTAATTCTGTGCATTTTGCACCATGCCCTAATGGCCTAGTTGTAAACTCCTCTTCTGAGACTCATGAAACCTGGTTTTAATTCCCTGCTCCACCACAAGCTTCCTGAATGACCTTTGGGCAAGTCACTATCCTTTCTATATCTTCAGTTCCCAATGTATAAAATCAGGCTGTTAATACTTCCCTAATTCAGAGGAGTGTCATGGGAGTAAGTGGATTAAAGATTGTGAGGTGCTCCAATACAGTGTCAATATGACTACTAAAGGTAGTCCTAGATAGTCCAAAGACACCTAAGATAAGTCCTAAGTTATGTCATTTACTAGTTAACATAGAAAAATGAATACAATAGGATATTATGGTCATGTAGCCAGTTTGTGACTTCTTTTAGCAAATAAAAACAGGAAATGTGTGTTGCCAAAATGCTTGTGGGGTCAAGACACCAGGGGTCAAATTCCTTGGAGTAGCACTTGCTTAGGCCACCACTGATTTTGATCCAAGATGCTTAATAATTAAGCTCATAGGTAGGTTAAGCAAATTTCGGGAATTTATGTGGTTTACAAGAATTTCAACAACAGCACAGGTATAGGAAAAAGGTCTAAAAACAAGCAATTTCTTATCTACCCATCTTTGCTTCTCATTAAATGGAAGGAGGTCTTTTAAGGGGACCCTGAAGAAAACTATCTTTAGTTGAATAAAAATATTGGTTCTTTTAGAAAGAAAAAATTGTCTTATCATGGTCTTTAGTTTTTGTTCTGTTTGAATGCATGAACATTTGCTTGATGGTTGCATTATTACTACAGGAAGATACACTGGATTTCTTTTGTAATCTAAAGTAAAATTATAGAGAGAAATAACCAGTGACATGAAAACTCCCATGTTTGTATATGAGATCACTGAATAACTGAAATTCCCTTGCAAATACCAATTGGACAAATATTGGACAGTATTGTAAGGACTTAATTCAATAACCTGCAAGCTTACAAATTGCATACATGCATCTTTTCAGGGGAAAAAGCAACTGAAAATAACTGGTAAATAAACAAAATAAAATAACAGCCTTGTGTCTGAATATATACAGAAATCAGGGTTGCTGGTTCAAGCACAAATATGTGGCAAAGGGCACAGAACTAGGTGCTTCTCCAAAGCAAAGGTCCATATTATTTGAGCATGATAACTAGTTGTAGTAATTAATACGCCTCAGTGTAGGGCAGCCACTAGAGGGTTACATAACTACTCATGAGAAGCACTAACACTTGGTCTGATAGGATATACTGCATCAGCTTGTATAATATACTGCCTACATTAAGGGGAGATTTGTTTGCTTCAATGTGAATATGGCATGTCTACTAACCTTAGTGGAAATAAAACACAGGTATCTTGTGCAGGAAAAGAATACTTTTCCACTCCTTGTTTGCACATCCATATTTGGCCTGTAATAAATAAGGATCAAAAGCTGAAGGAACTTTTGAATACTAGTCTTTAGGTGAGGTTGTTGAAGGCACAGATGGCAATAAGTTATCTAATACCTGTCTTTAAATAGTTCACTCTCACAAAAATATCATCTCAGAATTTATTCCCCAAAACAGGCATGCCCGTTGTTGCTTATCAAACTCCAACATAAGGAGTCTCATACTATTCTCTAAAAATGTAAAGCGCATATTAAAATGTTGGCATCAAATAAACATAGAAAAAGTTAACAAATACTAATATACCAATGTTACCGTATGCCACTACTGAGTCTTTTATTGTTGTAACCTAATTAGACACATTAACTGCACAACACATTCTTTAAAAGGTCATTATGCACATATAACTTTTATTCACAGGCAACTATAACACATGATTATGCTCTGATATTTTCGTAAGATGAGACATTCTTGTGAATATTTCTGATAGTCAAATTATTTGCTATATTAGTCATCAACACAGAACAGAGAATGTACAAGCGTAAGAGTTATACTTCAAGGTTTTTAAATTAAAGTTGATATTTCAGAACATTTTTTGACATACAAACCATCTTGGGCAGGAGGGAATCTTCAACATATTTTTTTTTACAGTAAGGCAAAAAAGCCCAATATTTGTATATCCTGGGTGCGTCTACACATTCATTAATGTACCATAGTTACTGTGCATTCATTTTAGTGCTTGGCTAACCAAGTACTAAATCAATGCACAGTAACTCATGCTACAGCAAAGTAGCACTGGCATATGGGTTTTTAGTGATGCATACTGTGCAGTAGCATATTAACATGGTTTTTGCCAGACACACTACTGTGCAGTGTTATTGGGCTACTGCACAGTTAACATCTCATGTAGACACACTCCTTGTGTACTAAATATCCATTGAGTAACTGTGACAGCTGGTACAGATGTTCAAATAATGTACATACCATACCATAAAAGGTATTTTTTCTTTGTAACACCAATATTAAAAAGTGTAGCTGTGGGTCTTCTGGCTCTATTTTGGTACCTCACTCTCCCTGTTTATGTCATGTTCCACATTCTGAGCTGGATTCTGACATTTATATATGTATATGTATACTGAGCAAGTGTTGTCAAAATCAGGTTCCAGTCCCACAAAGCATGTCAATACTCCCATTAAAATAAATAGAACTAGTCATATGCTTCCTGTTGGGGAGGTGCAGAAGAATGCTTTGTTCAACAGGCACCATAATTTTAAATACCTTTAAAAGAATTCTCACACATTAGGCCTCTGCTTCCCAACCAAGACTTATGAAGTGGTGCGTTAAAAATTATTATGTAGCCATTATCTACTTGCCATATACTGATACTCATAGAAATATATATTTATTAAGTATGTCACCTTCAGATACCTCAGATCTGTACAGTATAATTTGGTACTATGGATAATATTTTGATTAATATTAAATAAAATTCTTATTTAAAATTTAAGGTTGCAGAAAAGAAGAAACATACAAGGTTGTGACATTTGGTACATATGTCCCCCAGTTAATATAACTTTTATGGTGGTTTTCGGAAAAAACTAATTTCACGTAATCTGGTTAGGAGGTGATTTTCAGGATGAATCTACAGATTATCTACAGATGATTTCTAAGGATGGATTTAAATTATGCTTTTAGAAAGGGAGGGTATATGTGACATTGAGATAAGGTCTGTCCTGAGATGTTGCTCAACTAGTGAATTTGTTCAGGGACAAAGTGAACAGAGATGTTAAATATTAACAGAGAGATGATGACTCTTAGTCATCTGACCTATCATAAACAAGACAGGAAAATTAAGAATGCCTCATCCATATATATATATATGAACTAACAGTGTGTCTTGCCATCAGAGCCTTCAGCAGAGGAAGCTGAGATGTTCAAGCAAGTCAGCATCATGAAGTTGTTGCTCTTGTTTCTGCTCTGTGTTTCCATAGTTAAAGCCCAGGATCAAACAGACTACGATCCTGAGGTTGTAGTAGAGATAATACTTAATAACAATAATAATGTTTAATTTTATTTGATGGCATGCATGACTTTGTAAGCTTTTGAATTCAATTAATCTACAGAAATGAAAAATGTTAAACTACATCGAGAATATATTCATGCTCCACTTATGGAGCTCAAGTGCTTCTAATTATATTTTTTCTTTCATATTTAACAACAAAATAGTTTCATTTATATTTTCTGATATGTTTTCCTTTCTTTCCTTCTCTTGTTGTAGGATGGTGACACCCCTACGGTAAGACTGGACTTTTTGCTATGCTCCACTAAATAGGTTCAAGAATTTGCAGCAATGTTGATTTTTCATGAATAGCCCAGGAAGCAAACTCTGCAGGTTGAAAAGGGTAGCAAAGTATGCGATAAGTAATGTGTTGAACCAAAGTTTATTGTTGTCAGTGGCAATCTTTCCATTGATTCATTCGACTTTGAATAAGACCTTAAATGAGCAACAAAAGCAATTGGCTGCCAGCTCATACAGCTCTGGATTATAAATCAACTCTGGATTATAAATCTATATGTGCACTGATGCACAGTTAAAAACTCTACAGCAGGATAGTACTTGTATTAACAAGTACTTTGTATTAACAAGTACTATCCTGCTGTGGAGTTAATTAATTTACTCCAGCCTAATAGGGGTGCACGTGTAGATGTGTAATGTTTACTGCAGAGCTACTTAGTCTACTGTGCAGTAAACATCCTGTATAGATGTGTCCGGAGAGTACCTTTTGGAACAAAATTAGAGGAAATTGCAAAACAATCAGGGACCATCTATTATTAGCTTATTCACATTTACACCTCTGATATATTTCATTTTACTGAAGGAAAGAATTTAAGATAAAATTATTATTTGATTTAGGGTCTGCCAATATTTGTTTTATATTTTACAAACCCCAAACAAATGAGGACCACCAGCTGGGGATGAACAAGAAACTTTTTCTTAAATATTATTTTCTGGAAATATTATTCTACTAAATAGCTTCCCAGTAGGTTTCTAATGCATACATTGCTTGCTTTTTTGTTGTCTAATCCTGAAGTCCTTATCTGTGAGATAAGTGTTACTAATTTCAGTGGGATAGCGTAGAAGTGTGGAAGGTTGGAGAAGCATTTGATTCAAAGTCTTGATCTTTTGATCCAGACAAAATATTTACGTTCCCCACCCCTGTTTTTGTTATTCAGCACTTTGGAGTTTTTAGTGATCGTGTTTTAAAATAGATAAATAGGGTTTTTTTAGAAAGTGTTTAATGCTTTCAACAGCTGAAAATATAATGCACTACAGCAAATGAATAAATTACAATCTCAGTGCTGCCTACAAAAATTTGTGGACATGATTCAAATTCTTAAGTCATCCCCCTCCTCCCTACCTGACACCCACTATTTCCTGCTACAGAATTTAGGATCATGGCTGCTTTTAGTTATGTTTCTGTGCTTGTGGTAAGTAATATTGCCCAATCATGGTTTTAACGTGCTTCAAAAATTTACCTTACTCATTGACTGAGGAATTAGTTCAGGCCAGAGCTACAGCTGCACAAGTATCTTATTTCTGACCATGTCCAGAAACATACATCACAGGAAGGTTCAAGAGAATCCCAATTGAGGGCAATTATAGAATAACTTGCCTTTCATTTTTTATGTTAATCGCCTGAGTACATACTGTCTTCTTAGCTATATGAAAAAGTGGGTAATCCCCACTTTTTTTTAATTCCCTTTTAAAGCTCCATGGTATACAATGGTTATGTTGTATAAAATGTATTTCTTGTGATTCGCTCTAAATTTGTTAATTTTTTCTGGGCCTTTTCTCTTTTTTTGCTATTCTGAAGTGTACTGTTTAGCCTGGCAAGAAAAGGCATACCTATTACTAACACATAGCATAATATTGCATTATTATTCCTATTTCACTTAGCTCTCCTAATATCTTTTTTCACTCTTTTTTGTCAAAGCTTGTTGGGTAAATGCTTTTGTTTACCTGCCCATGATAATGCTTAGGTCTTTGACCAAAAATATCTTTTTATTTTAGATAGAATTAGCATGCTTCTTTTGTTAAATTTAAAACTGATAAGATGGTGCAATGATAATTGAAATGTACAGATAAATACTTATTTTATTATTGCATGTTTACATATCCAACTTAAAAAAATGGGTATTATAATATTCTAACAATGAATATTATAATGCACGGTTATGAAGGGTTTTCTCTTGCTTTTCTTTATGTAGGGTGGAGAAAAAACCGCAGATGCTCGAGGACACAGGCCAGTGGATAGAAGACGGGAGCTAAGTCCAACCCTTAGACCAGCTCCTCCTCCCATTGCTGGAGGCGGATATCGTCCTCGTCCAACGAAACCACCCACCAGTGGCCAACAGAAAAGGCCCATTGTTTATCCTGACGTTGGAGGCTGCAAGCATGCAGCAGATGAGCTAGTAGGTCTATTCATATTATAACTGTAGCGTAGACTGATGTTGTTAACAATAAGAGTTTTTTCCTTGATTTCAGAAATGTATCAAATCTCACAGCAGTGTGGACTTATCTGAGCAAAAAAAGGTTTCCATTAGGTACCTGCCAATCCTTTCACTTCATTACTGTTGTCTTTTATCAATATTGCATGTGGAAAATGCAGGGTTAGAACTTGGTGGGCTTGTTCAGCTGCTCAACAGGTCTTTTCTTCCTGGAATATTCCTTAGGCAATTGAGAATTTGATACACAGATTTTTCCAGTTGGATATTGATGCTTCTCCAGAAATATTTTTTTTCTAGAATTTATCTTTTAAAATTGTTGCTCAGTTCATTCTTTTATTCTTTCTGACACATTCTATATTGCTGTTGATTTCATGGCATTATCCCTGGACTCAGGTCTTATTTAAGCAACTAAAATAATTAACGCTTTGAACTTATAGAGAAAAAAATTATAGTGAGGCTAAGCATACCCATGTTTGAAAGTCTGGGCTCTAAGGGTACTTGTACACAGTCTGGGGGGCTGCTCCAATGCACTGGAATTACAACTAGTTAGAGCATGCTAATTAACATACTCCAGCTTCCATGTCTTATGTATTTGCATCCCCACACTTCAAAATGGCAGCAGGAGTGCTTTAAAGCTCATTCAATGAGCTTTAGACAAAGTGCCCTACTGCCATTTTGAAGCATGGGGATGCCTATACACAAGATTCTCCAGGAGCATTAATTAGAGCAGTACACAGAGCCATTCTAATTAAAGTGCCCCCCTCCCCTCCAAAGCATGTGTAAAAATGCTCTAATTTACCACACTTGTAACTGATTCTTTTGTTTTTTAGGGCGTGTTGTGTCCAACTGGATGTGAGCTGCAAATGACATTGGTAAAGCAAGAGAAAAGTGTGAAATCAACTGTTCATGACCTAAATGATAAAGTACAGAAATTATCTGAAAACTCTGGAACTTTCCAAGTGTATGTGACTACGATAGAAGAGAATTTGGTAAAAAGAAAGAAACAAAGAACAGGTACATTATTCATAAGTATCAGTGAATTAAATTGGGATTACAGACATTTATATTGCCACAGTTACTTATACATAACTTGGGACTTCTTTAAAGGGTTACAGATATTAAAGAGCATTCATCTTGGGAGCTACGATCTCACAAACTCATAATCATAAATCTAATAATCCAACAGGAGGGACATGAGCTTGGCTCTGCTTTTATTGAAGTCAGAGGTAGAGCACTCACAGGGCACCCCAAAGTTATTCCAACAGCCCCCTCTCTTCCCTCACTGCTTTCCGATGCCCATCTCGTTTTTGAGGTCCAGTTCTTGGGCAGCCATTGTGGCTTCTAGAAGCATGTCTCTTACAGTTCCTTGGCAATAGGAACAAATAATGAATCTACAAGTATACCCTCATTGCAGGGCTTAAAGAAAAGTGTTTGATGCAGTGGAATCAAGGTAGCTAGGAGAAAAGCAATAAAGCAGTCTTTCCATGGCTAAGGAAGAAGTAAAATCTTAAATACTGCTGACTAATCATATTTTAGAATGAAATTGTCTTCAACTATTTGGCAAACAGGTTGCAAATCATGATGCCTTTTATACATTTTTGTTTTTCAGAGAATCAGAATGTAGTTTCTGAGTATAACACAGAAATAGAGCAGCACTATCATTTCGTTAAAGAGAATATGGACAACAACATTCCATCTGCCATCCGAGTTCTTCGTTCAATTGTGGACAATTTACACAAAAAGATACAAAAACTGGAAGCTGCCATATCATCCCAAATGGACAACTGCCGCTCCCCTTGCACTGTTTCTTGCAATATCCCAGTGGTTTCAGGCAAAGGTAATTCATGGAGATCTAAAGAAAATCTCCCATTTAAATCCTGGTACAATTGGTACATTATCCAATTCAATTTCATCTTCTTGTTAAGTGTCTGATACTAGCAACCAATTAGGATACCAAGGCAGATAGACCAGCATCCTAAACGGATATGGAAAATCATGTGTGTTACCTGTTGTATATTTTAATTGGGCTTTGGATTTTTAAATGGCCTAATTGTTGTGGGAGCAGAAGTTTCACTGGCTTTCAAAATATTATAGAAAGCGAATAGGAATTTGTGCTCCTAAATCATTTAGGCAATTTTGAAAATCTCAGCCTATATGAATGTCGGTTAGTGGCTCTTTCTTGATTCTTTTGAATGGCATATCATTTATCATTTGGATCAGAGATTCTTAACCAGGGTGCCAAGGCACCCTGGGGTTCCACAAGATCCTTTTAGTGCTGTTAAATGTGCAAACACCCACATGCAAACCCAGACATTTCAAACAGAAATCTGTTCTGTCAAAGCATTCCGACCTGTTGTGGTCTTTCTGAATTCTTTGCATCCTTGAAATAGATAAATTGCTTTATTATTTTTCCAGAGTCAAAAAGGTAAGAGCTGACATTTTCCAAGGGTTGTTTTGGGTCTATAAAGGCTGAGGGAGTGATTTAAACCAAGGTGAAATCTAGCTTAATTTAGATTTTAAAAAATATTATTATTGTGTAATCAGCAAAAAGAAGGATATCCTTTTAATCATTTTCTCCATGCAGAGGATTGTTCTAGTAGAAGATGATAGCTCTCAAAATAAGATGCACTATTGGTTTATGCTTGCAGAATGTGAAGATATTTTCAGAAAAGGAGGTGAGACATCAGAAATGTACCTCATTCAGCCGGATACTTTCACCAAACCTTACAAAGTTTACTGTGATATGTCTACAGAGAAAGGAGGTCAGTGTGAGATAAATTATGATGTTGTGAGAAGGAAAATATTGACAAAAAGAATTTGCACTCTTACTTATTTGCATTTGTGCATGTTAGGATGGAATCACAATTTACTGAATTTATTATTAGTTAATTTAAAGCACTTGTTCTCCAGCTATGTCTTGTGATCCATTTATATTTTATTACTATAGCATCTTCTCTGTAGGTTATGGCATATTACTTCCTCACACAAGCTTTTTTTGTAATCTACAGAATTCTTAAATGTTTTGAGAACCAAGTACGGGGAGACTGGGTTTTGAGACAGAAGGGGGCCCATAACAAGAGTTTCTCTAGTAAAGCTGTGAAAGAAATGGTTGAATAATCATGAAATGGGCTTAGTATATAAAATGTTGATACATTGTAAAAGGACAGTGTAGTTGCGGGGGCTAGCTAGGGCTGCATACAGACATTTGGGGAGGTTAGGGGGAAGGAAGTTAGATTGAGTTAGAAATAGCCACCTGATCTAAGGCAAGTCAGGATGGGCTGGTTGTATGGTGGTTATTGATCTGCACTTGTTCAAGGACTGCATTGTATTATTTATTAATCCACAAAAAAGAAGGAAACATGGGAGGAAATGCAACTGAGGCTTCCTCTGCTTCCCAGAACTCCTCCTGGAGGTCTAGCACCATATCATCACCTCCAACCTATTTCAAAATCTAGTGCAGCATGAAGGTCTTCTAGTATTTCTTGCTTCTGACATGGAGCTAGATGCTCAAGCCAACAGAACAATTTAACTTTTGAAAGATTATTTCAAGTAGTCATGCTCCAAAGAGAGAACTATTGCTTCTCTAATGTTGTCATTGCTTCTGTCTTAAGGGAACAAACAATTCCCTGAGACTCTGGGAATAAGGTACTGCTCAACTTGAGTAAAGAGAGAAGTTTATAAACAGTAACATTTCAGTCCTGCACCAATTTGAAGTCAACTGCGAAGTTCCCTTGGACACAAATAGGATCAGGGCTGTGCCCTAAAATTATTTTTCCAGTATATAATTTATAAATTGTTGCTGTTACAGGATGGACTTTGATTCAGAACCGTCAAGATGGAAGTGTTGGCTTTGGGAGAACATGGGATTCATATAAGAGAGGATTTGGAAATGTTGCAAAGGGTAGAGAGAAAAAATACTGCAATTCCCCAGGTAAAATTCTGAACACAAAACATGAACCGGTTTTGTACTTACAACTATACTGTTATGTTTCTTATAGTTTCCCACAATCAATTAGAAAAAATTTCATGAACTAACCAACTGCAATAGATTTTGGGCAAGTAGTAAAGATGCATTAAAGTATATTCTGAATGTCATTTTCCAGAATTTGCTTTCATTGTTTTCAGGTGAATATTGGCTTGGAAATGATAAAATCAGCCAGCTCACCAAAATCGGACCCACTGAGATTTTAATTGAAATGGAGGATTGGGATAATAATAAGGTTTTAGCTCAATATGGAGGATTCACCATCCAGAATGAGGCACACAAGTATCAGCTCTCACTTAGTAACTACAAAGGCACGGCTGGCAATGCCCTTATGGAAGGAGCTTCACAACTGCATGGCGAGAACAGAACAATGACAATTCATAATGGCATGTACTTCAGCACTTTTGACAGAGACAATGATGGATGGTATGCGCAATATTTGCATTAGCGATTTCATTAGGTTGGGGTTTTTTTATATTGAGGTGCAGCTAACATATGTAAGACCCTAGTGCTTAATGTGCAGCTAACTACATTGTTCCATAGTGTCTTCAAATATGCTCATTCAGCAAAGTTTCACAATCACACAAGGTATGTGATCTGCCAGTCATGAGCCAGGTACATGCAATGTTCCACTGACATATCCAAGGGCAGAATTTTCCCCAATGAAGCCATGGGTTGGATTTCAGCCATACCAGAATCAAATACTAAGAACCTTCAAACACAGCTGCACTGTTTCTGATAATCATATCAATGTCTACAAATTGGCATTTTTTCACACCATGCAATCCTTTTAGTAACTGAAGATGTTACTGATTAAATAGCACTCATAATGACACTGATTCAATAAACAAGTGAATACTTAGTACTAGAAAGAATTTGGGCAAGGAGTACTAGTGGAAGGTAATATCTGTTTAAGTCCTTGACGTCTTATAATCAGTTTTCCAACCTAGAGGTGACATCTCTGTGGTATGAACTAATGTCAAGTGCATTCTAGAATAAGAATAAGGTCATCAAGATTATTTTCAAATGCTACCAAAACTGCATTGAACCCAGATAACTAGAAATCAAAATAGAATACAGGGAGTGTGTTTACATGTGACATTTACTGCAGAGCTCACTAATTAACTCTGCAGTAAAGCATCAGCATCCACATGTACAACACTATTAGGCCACAGTAAACTAATATGCGCTGCCATAGGATAGTACTGCCCAACACAAGTAATATCTTAAGCAGCATTATAGTTTCATAGTTGGTAGGGTCAGAAGGGACCTGAGCAAATCATCAAGTCTGACCCCCTGCCTCCACAGGCAGGAAAGAATGCTGGGGTCAAACAACACTGGCTAGGTGATTATTTAGCCTTCTTTTGAAGACCCCCAGGGTAGGAGCATTTATTTAGTGTGCTGCAGCACACATGTAGATGGGGATGGGGCTGGCTGGGGCATGAGAGTGCTTCAGTGCGGGGGGCTGCCAGCTCAATGTGCTGTGGTCATTGGCACACATTGGCAATGTGTAGGGAGTGCACACAGGTGCATCTGCACCCCTTGCGATCGGCTGGGCACCCTCTCAAAGTGCCAGCCATGAAACCGGAAGTGCTGATGGAAGTGCACTTCCGGTTTTGCCGCTGGCTCTGAGATCTGCCCTGTAAGTTTTAACAAGGCACATAAGTAAGCCTGTTTTGTTACCAAGGGCTGACAAATATCAGCAAACTAAAGCAGACCCTCCCCTAAAAAAGATAGAGCAAGAATTGTGCTCAATAATTTGATGACAGAGGATCATCTTTCAAAAAAGATTACTTAATAGCATTTGTAGATGATTCATTTTACATGGCAATTCCTTTTGTGAACTTTTCATTATTGATTGGCTACTAGCAAGCTTTTTTATCCAGTGAGGTGTATGGCGCACACTCTAGACAGTTAGTCTTTGGTGGAAAATTTAGGGACAACTTTTGATACATTTTTAGGATCAACAAAAATAGACACGCACACACACACACAAACAAAGTTATTCTGTTGTCTTGTCTATGTACAGTTCATTCATTATTATTAACTGTGTATACTTTTTCCTCTAGGATACATGCAGATCCAAGAAAACAGTGTTCTAAAGAAGATGGTGGTGGCTGGTGGTATAATCGCTGCCATGCAGCCAACCTCAATGGCAGATATTATTGGGGTGGGCTATACACCTGGGATATGGCAAAACATGGTACAGATGATGGTGTTGTATGGATGAATTGGAGAGGGTCATGGTATTCATTGAAGAAGGTGAGTATGAAGACTAGACCATACTTTCCACAGTAAATGAGCAATGTCAAATGTTTTCATGCTCATATCTTGGATACCTTCTTTGAGTGCATACCCACTGAATTTCGTTTACATCAAAGAAATGCACCAAAGTTTATATTTGAATATATTGTGACCTAAACTGGAATGTATGCCTGGCCCATTAAAATAACTCACAAGAACTTTTGTACCATTTTTTATTTGATCCCACGATACACATATAACTAGCAGCATTATTTATAGTCTTGAATCAGGTCCATTCCATTTGCTTATAAAACCATTCAAAACCAGAGGGAAAGAATTCTTTAATTTTACTAGCTCCTTCATTTAAATTATACATATTTATACATTTTTAACACAGAAACAAGTGTTTTCAGTGAGGTGTATTAATATTCATTAAACATTTTCTGCTACTGTAGAAGAACGTGTTCTTATTTTATATAATGTAAGGTGCACTAACCTGACACACAATCCAATGAGAAGGAATAAAGAAAAAGATTGTAAAAAGTCACAAGCCACCACTTGTTCTGTTCAGATCTTACCCCCTTAGTCAGTGGTTCTCAACCAAAGTACTACAGCAAGCTGGGGTGCCATGAGATCTTTTAAAGGCTGTTGCATGATGCTTCTCAATATTAGCACTGTGATGTGTACAAAACCTACAAAAGTCACAAGATAAATTCAGAGTTTTCAAACAGGAATGTCAAATATATTCTAACCTGTTATGGTCTTTCTGAATTCTTTGCAAGAAATGAATTGTTCTATCACTTTTCCATAGTCAAAAATGAGTGAAAGCTATGAGCTAGCATTTTCTGAGAGGTACCATAAGCCTAAGGAGGGGTCTCTTGAGTCAAAAAGATTGAGAACCATTGCTGTAGACCAGGGATGGACAAAATACATCCCACAGACCAGATCTGACCCACCAACTGATTGTATACAGCCCACAGCTGCCTCCATGATGCTCTGCATTGGGCTGAGCCTCACCTGTTCCCACCTGGGGCAGCCTGCACCGTGTTCTCACCATACCTGCCCTATGCCTGGTGACTGTACTGTCCCAGCCCTGGCCCTGGCCCTGGTCCCAGCCAGCATACACAGCTTCCCAGTGGGGCTGCTCCCACTGCTGCTGCAGTCACCCAGGTACAGCTCAGCTCTCCTTTCCTTCCTCTTCCTCCTTCTCTTACTGTCCCTGATGCACCACCCCAGACAACAGGAAGCATGTGATGTAGTGGTAGAGTGGGGATGTGTGCCTCTCCCTTCCCCTCCTCCTTTCCCCAACCCCTAGCCAGCTCCGAGGACCTATTGAATGGGCAGCCCCCCACAAACACATACACACCCACCCCCCTCACATACACACCACACCCCTTCCACACACATGCTCCCACCCCACCACACACACAATATACCAGTGTAAGACTTTATTTTGACCTATATGGAATCACCTCTATATACACTACTCAAA
This sequence comes from Gavialis gangeticus, assembly GCF_001723915.1. Lineage (NCBI taxonomy): Eukaryota > Metazoa > Chordata > Crocodylia > Gavialidae > Gavialis > Gavialis gangeticus. Next base: position 60,309,492 of record NW_017729029.1, read on the forward strand.
AAACATAAATCAGAGCAAAAAATATTTTTTGAAATAAAATTAAAATGTGTTATAGTAGATGATTGATCTTTAATATGATTTTTTTCAACTATAATTTGTTAAAATGATATCTTCTGAAATATTTTGTGTGTGGCTCTCAACAGGTCACCAGAACTTATTAAGTGGCTCTCCAGCTGAAATAATTGCCCTCCCCTGCCCTAGACTGAACTTGCTTTTCCCTACTATGTAGTTCACATACCATATCTCAGATACTCCTCTTTCTCCACTTATTGCATAAATCAAAGCTCTATAAGGACACTGAGGATACATACATATAGTTTCCACATTGTTGAAGTAGATTTATCTAGGCCTCTAACTTGACTATACATTTATCCAGGCCTTTAACTTGACTATAAATTTATCCAGGCCTCTAAGTTGGCTATAAAATGAAGAAAAAAATGCTCTTGCTTAGTATTTTAAAATGTTTTAAGATAAGGAAAAACTCTTCTGCTTATTATGACTCCATGCACAGTTCTTTAGGAACAAATGTTTCTCTCTTTCCTAAAAACAAAAAGGTGATAACAGTTCTCAAAAACAAAAACTTGTTGATGAGCAAGCAACTGTTATGATTTACCCCGACTTTCTTTTCCAGGATGCTTTGTTTAAACAATTTTAGGTATAAAAAGGTATATTAACTTGTAGAGGGGGGGAGTTCTGCTTAGATCTCCTCCCTATGATTGTATGGTATGAGTGCCAATAAACTCAGACTGGGTCTGTGAATTCTAATATGAAACACAACACAAAGTTTAATTTCTTCCACAACATGTACCACATTGTACTACTGGAGCACCTAGAGATTGTAGTCAGATAAGGAACCAGCATGCTGGGCTCTTTATGAATGCATAGTGTAGCAGTTCCTGTCCTAAAGAGCTTGCAGAGAAGATGCAAGTGATTGTAATAAACAGCATGGCAGAGGAGGAGCTACAGTAAAAGGACAGTGTCGTTGGGTGGGCTTGCTGGGGCTGCATACAGACATTTGGGGAGGTTAGAGGGAAGTTAGATTGAGTTAAAATAGCCACTTGATCTAAGGCAAGTCAGGATGGGGAGGTTAGCAGCGGATGCTGGGGGGATCAGGGGGACAAGC
>NW_017729029.1:60310673-60320116 GCF_001723915.1 Gavialis gangeticus
GGCTCTGGGGGGGGGGTCAGGAGTCCAGCAGGGAACAGGGAGGCAGGCAGGGTCCACAGGGAGATGGGGGGCAGGCAAGGTCTATGGAGGGGTGCTGGAACCCAGGAGGTTTTGGCAGGATCAGGGGGGCTTATGGCTCTGTGAGGGGTTTTGGGGGGGTTGGGGAACTCTCTCCACCCCCTGGGACCAGAGACTAAGGGGTTGGGTGGCTATTTTTAGCCACCCAACCCCTTCAACTGGAGATGAACAACCCACCCTATAACCCTATCACATCTGCCCTTCCCCATACCCTGTCTTACTTCCTCAGCTTCTGGCATTGGCAAAATCTGATAAAACTTGCACCAGGAGTGGCTTGTGGGATGGGGGATTTGGTGAACGAGGGCTGGCTGGTCCATGGGGGAAAGATGTCTGTCTCAGGGTGGGGCAAGAGGGCTGCTAAAAATAACCCAATGCCAGGTATGGGGTAGAAGAAGCACAGCCCCAGGGCTAGGGCCAGTGGCTGGGCTTTCCCAGACCTGGCGGTGTACTGGGAATGGTACAGAAGTTCAGTTAGATTAGTTTCACTAAATGGGAGCTAAGTTAGAATACCTTGGAAGTATTAACTTAACTTGGATCAGGTCAGTCATTTTTAGAATAATCTAACTGTCCTGAACTTCAGGACAGTTCGCACATGGATCCACCTAACTAGTGTAAAGTCCATTCCTGGGCAAATTAAGTTAGATTGGGTGTCCATTTTTAACATGATCTAACCTTCCCCTAACCTCTCTAAGGCTAAGGACAGATAGTCAGAAAGCCCAAGGCTCAATTGATTCAACCTTCGCAGGTTAGGCTGAGCTGCATACATTGAACCAATAAGTAAGTAAACAGACATTCACTTTGGATTCCAGAAATGCAGCCACATGCCTGCAGTGGCCCAGGTGAGAAGCCAGGAGGCACTAAAGCACACCTCTCTGCTCAGCTGGAGCAGACAGTTTTAGCCAAACCTAGCCCACCCACCCTGTGAGGGGGGCTTGCAAGGGAGATGAAAAGCATCCTGGGCTGCTGGGGGACTGTGAGCTAACTTGAATCAAGAGAGGATCTGGGACAGAAATTCCATAAACTAATTTAACCTACATCAGTTAAGTCTGATACTACCTCCGTCCAGGTGTCTCTTAAACCAGTTTTGGCCATTTTGAAAGCAGTTTATGTGCACTGGATTTCTGTTGTGTTACAGCTTTGAACCAGTTTCCAGCCCAGGGATCCAGATTTTCTGTTTGCTGATGACAAATGCAGATTATTTCTTTTAAAGAAGAAAATAATGAATTTTCTACTTTGAAGGAGAAAAACCTGGGAAGCCACAGGTTTCCTCTTGCAAGCTAGCAGAGTTCCAGGTTGCAAGGGGCTGATTGGGGCTGAGGGGAGTGGGATGCGGGGGAAGCCACATGCATGTGTCTGCACATACACGTGCATTTGGCAGCCAAGCAGCTGTGGAGAGCATCTCCTGCAGATCCCCCAGGTAAGTCTACTGGGGAAGCACAAGTGATTGATGGGGGGAGGGGGCATGTGATCTTCCAGATTTCTGTGCCCGCAACAAGGCACAGGGCTGTACCCAGGCTAGACCAGCACCAAGGTAAGGAAAGCCCTGGCTACCAGGCAGCAGTAGGGAGCACAACTCCATGCTGCCACTGCCCCTGCCACATTGGTGGAGGGACTGCCATGTTGGTGCAGTGGTCCCTCCAGTGCTGGGTCCCACCCACTCAGCTGTGAAGGTGGCTCCTGCCCAGAGCTGGTCTGGCCTGGCTGCAACCCTGTGCTCCACTGTGGGTACAAAAATCTGAGGGGGGGGAACACATGTCTCCCCACAAACATAACTTGTGCCCTCTCTGCTCCCCCATGTGTGGCCTGTGCTCCTCTACCACCAATGTGTTGCATGTGCCCACACCTCCCTCCCCCACACACCCACCCTTGTCCTCATACACTGGGGGACCGGGGCCAGAGAGCCAGGGGCAATGGGTTGGGAGTGAGGGGCACCAGCAGCGGTGTGGGGGGGCTGTGGATCAGGAGTGAGGGGCACTGGCAGGGCTGCGGGGGCTGTGGCTTGGGAGTGAGGGGAAGTAGCACGGGCAGGGGCACCAGCACATCAGGGCTGCTCAGTGCCACAAAGGGGAAGGACACCCACATCTGGATTTGTATCCTGGTGAGCAAAGGGGGCAGGGGGAGCTCTGATTTTTCATGATAAAAATAATCAAATGTCAAAATATATAAGTATTTAGAATTTTTTATTATAATAATTGAGGTACTTGCAGGCTTCCAAATTGCTTTAAAATTGTAAATATATCAATAAAACATTGTGTTCAACTGATACCTATATAGATAGTGGTTTCATTTTAATTGCAGAAAAACACAGATTTGGGGGGTTTAATCAGAGAATTTGCTATTTTTAATCAGACAATTTGCAATTTCTAAACAGAGAAAACCAGGATTCTTGAATCACTTATATTGGTTTATGTGTAACTTCTGTGCCTGTCACAGGTTTCACTCTGGTTTTTTTGTAGCATCACATTGGCCTGGATCTAGAGAATCTCCAAGTTGTCTGTTCTGGTATCTAACCTCCCCCAGCTCATTTGACTCCTTTAGGTGTGCTTCCAGAGGCTCAAACTGCTAGGCTTGTTAACAGAACCTTATTGCTGGCGTCTCAAAGCATGGAAGCATCAGTTCAAATTAACAGAGCCTGGACACTAATTAACTAGCACTACTTCAGCATGTGGTTACCTGGAGTTATGGAAAAAGCTTCAGGGGAATTCAGGATCCTCTGCCACAGCCCCTCACTACAAGGCTGGAAACTTGAAGATGATCCACAAGCAGGCTTCCACAGAGTGTGGCAACTGGGAAACAATCTACAAAGCAGAAGCTCCTTTTCTATGTGCTCAGGCTCTTAGTCTCACACTGGTCACTACAGGAACCACAGTCCTTCAACAAAACCTGCACTCAAATTAAGCAGTGAAGCCTAATCTGGTTAGAACTGAAAGGGTGGATGAACAATTATCCCTTTATCAGAACTTGAAGATGTTATTAAGAGCTACGGCAATGCTAGGATACATGGGCGACTGGTGCAGCTTTAGTCCGGGGGGGGGCACATGCCCCCACTGCAACAAGTCCCGCTGACCAGGGCAGGGCAGGATACCCCGTGGGCAATCCCACGATGGCTGATTGCTGCGGCCGATCTCTACAATCACTGCGGCCGCTTCCAGAAGTGGCCACAGCCACTCCCGGAAGTGGCGGCAGCAATTGCAGCAGTCAGCTGGTGCTTGCAGTGGGGGGCACTGGCACTTCCACTTGCCCCCCCACCCATTGCCTAAGTGGCGAGCATGGCCAGCCAGGAGGTGCACGTGCACCCCTGTGTACCCCCTACACGTTGCCACTGCTAGGATAACTGCATTTTCGCATGGCTGAAAATAAGGAGAATCATGTTTCATTATCAACAGCTAGACAAAAACTTACAGGCACTATAATTATTTGTAGTTTAGTTTTTAAGCAGTAAGGGACAAATGTGAGATAAAAACAAATACATTCCTGTTCCTCACAGGGAGCAACTGTTCTTCCATAGAAATTAGCTTTGGTAAAAAAAAATCTGATAATAGCAGGTTGTGGTTGTATTAGAAAAGGACATCTTCAATGAACCCCTACTGCACATACCCAGAAAGAAACACATTGAGGAAAATATATAAAGATATAATTAAAAATATATAATACAATGTTATTATTGTTAACATGTTCATATATGTGCGTATGTGTGCATGCATGTGAAGATAAAATTAATAGATTTATATATAAATATATCCTATCATGAATATGATTACATTCTGGTACATTACTGCATTTTAATCTGGTGGGGGTTTGAAGCAGGCAGGAAAATGTATTATATGATTAAAGGATGTGAAGACACTGTAAATGACAAGAGAGAGTAGATTTCTCATTGCAATGACCTAACGTTAGTCTTTTTTTTTTAAAGAATGTCATTACAAAACACAAACTTTGTATTGCAAGTGATTTATTTTATAATTTTGCATGGATGCCCACTCATTTTTAGTATATTGTTTGAAAGGGTTCCACTTACTAAATGTCATTTTTACTGAATATTTTACAACATTGTGAGGGTATATGTGCCCTTTAAAACTTTTCCGGTACATTGAAGTAAATTATTAAGTTTGGTAAATGATATTTTTAAAAGGAATGTGGGATGGAAATGAACTATGTTAAGTACCTATAAATACCTATCATAAGTACATAAGATGACCTGTTGCAAAGGTGTATTAAAATTCTATTGCTTGATATTTAAATATTATTATGTTTTCCAGTAGATTGAATGTATTCATTGATTTTGATTGACTGCCAACCAGGAAAATGATTGTGTCTCAAAAGCCCCCTCAAAAACATCAGCAAACTGACATCAAACCATGTTACAACATAACTCTTGCATAGGGTGTTACTTTCCAAAAATTACATTCCATTAATATATTTAGCGCAATTATTAAAGGACATGATAGAGACAAGCATTATCGGATCAGAGGAAAGTAGGGCTGGAAGGAATCTCACAGGGTCATTTAATCCAGCCCTGTGTTCAAGGTTTCTTCCTTAAACTAAAAAACTCTAGTTCTTTCAGCTGCTCCTCATAAGTCTTGCCTCCCTGCTTCCTCCCACCCCTATTTATATTTGTTGCTCTGTGCTGGGCTCCTCCGAAACTTTTTATATCCTCCTTGAAGCGCACAGCCCTGAACTGGACACATTACTCCAGGTAAGGTCTCACCAGTGCTCAACAGAGCAAAAGAATCACTTCTCTTGGTTTCCAAATAACACTCCTGTTAATAGAAGCCAGTATTCTGTTTTGGTTTTTTTGGTTGTTTTTTTTTTTTGCAAAAATGCACACTGTTAGCTCATATTCATTTATGGTCTACTGCAATCCCCAGGTCCTTCTTTGCAGTACTGCAGTCTAGCCTGTCATTCCCCAGTCTGTATTTGTGCATGTAATTATTCTGTCCCACATGCAGGACTTTGCACTTGTCCTTGTTGAATGTCATCTGATTGATTAAGAACTATTTCTCTAGTCTACCTAAGTCATTCTGCATCCTAGCTTTACCCCCCAGACCAACTGCAACTCCACCTAACTTGGTGTTGTCTGCAAATTTGCTAAACATGCACTCAATCCCAGATCCCAATCCAATAATCCAAATCAGGAATGAAGATATTAAACAATACCAGATTCAGGACAGATACTTGGGGAACCCCACTTGATACCTCCTCCTAACTAGACAATGAGCCATTCATGATTGAGCACAATGATGCAACCGGTTCTGTATTCACCTTACAGTACTTTTATCTAGTCTATATTTCCTTAGCTTGTTCATGAGAATGTTATGAGAGACAGCGTCAAGAGCCTCACTAAAATCAAGGTATATCACGTTCACTGCTTTCCCTCATCTATAGAACCTGTCACTTGATCATAAAAGGAAATCATGTTGATCAGGCATGACTATCTCTTGGTGAATCCATGCTGTCTGGTCCTGATCACCTTGTTCTCATATAAGTGCTTCACAATAGATTCCTTGAGAACCTGCTCCATGATCCTTCCAAGTATTGAGGACAGGCTGATTGGTCTGTAGTTTCCCAGATCATCCTTCTTTCCTTTATTAAAGAGGTGCACTACATTTGCCTATCTTGTTTAAGCCCACTATATTGGCCCATATTTTATATTTGCCCATTGTGTAATGGATAATTAAATACATGGAATTGTTTAAATTGTGAACATATTTAATACATACAATGAAGAAAAACAACTCTACCCATCATGTGACAGATATACCTACTATAGTATCACAATTTATCTACAGACAAGATGCTTTGTAATTTTTTTTGAGGGTTGGGTTATAAATGAGAGGACAAAAGAAACATTTTGCTCATAATTAAACAATGTTTATTTTTTTTAAACCACAGATGTGTCTCAGTTGCTTTCAACTTCATTGGGTAAAGATATAGCATATATTTTAACGTATATAAAATAAAATAAAACATCGTGTCTTGCTCCTGCTTGCCTACAGTGTTTCTTTTGGCCTGATTTTCATTCTAACGGTTTTGAGAGAATAATCAGAAGCTCTAAAGGGTATCCAGACCACTCCATTTTCAACCTCATAAGGAACATTGTTTCTTGGATCATATTGGCCTCCTAGGTAGTACATACCATTAAGATTGGCAGCTTGACAATTGTTATACCACCAGCCCCCTCCATGCACTTCTGCACAGTTCTCCTCCCACTGGTCACTGTCCCTATCAAAGGTGCTGAACTTCATGTTAGCATGAGATGTATATTCACTACCTTCATCCACTGAGCCTGTGATCAATGCATCCCCAGCTGTCCCCTCATAATTGGACACACTGAGGACATAGGCTTGTGACTCAGAGCCAACATGGATATTATATTCAGCATAAACTGTATTGCCAGCCCAGTCCTCTAATTCAACTCGAAGGACAGTGTCCTTCTGGGTCAACAAGTGTATGTTTTCATTGCCCAGCCAGAGCTCTCCTTTCCCTTTGGCATCCACGCTGCCGAAACCTTTCTTGTAGTCTTGCCAAGTCTGGTTAAAATTCACTGATCCATCTATTCTCTGTTGGATCAAAAGCCATCCTCCCAAAGTGGTCTCTTGGTCGCAATAAACTGATAAAACCTTATTGGATCCTGCTGGCTTGATTCTGAAAATGCCACTTTTGGCATCAGAAGTGTGTTTCTGGCGGATATCCTCACAGTCTAAAAAAAAAATTGATCTGGTTGACAGAAGTTATCAGTAAAACTTTACAGAGGCTTCACAGGAATCCAAATAGTGATAATGCTGACGGAAATTTGCTAAACACATCTTTGACTAAATGGGGAAATATGTCATGCAACATTAAAAAACTGATAGATTTTAAAATGCAGATAACATTCTCTAGGCAATGTATTAACAAGGCAAAATTTTGCCCCCAATGCTTTCTAGATGGTATCAAACAGACACATTGTTAGTATTGTATAATCAAATTAAATGTATTGCAGTAAAACCAGTATGTCAGTTTGACTGAGGATTATATCAGGCTCTGTTACTGTACTATCTATTTTTTCTCATGTGGAAGGGTACCTGTCCCAGCGGTTCTTGGCCCTGGAAAGAATGTATCCGTTTTGAAACTGCGTGCCTTAAAATCTGGGTCATCTTCAGCGCTCTCGTCGTGTAGAAACCCATCTAACTCTCCAGGCACTGTCTTTAGTGATTTGGTTTCAAATGTGGAGCCACCCTTGTTGAAGCTAGTAGAGCTGGACACTACTGTCTTGGATGAAACGGCACTCGAAACTTTGCTAGGGAATTCAGATCCTGTAAAGACATCTTCTTCCCCTTCCCCTAGTTCTGCAATGACATCTGAGCCTTCAAAACCCAGTGAGTGACTACTTCCACCACTAACATGCCTAGAACCAGTTCCAGTGCTAGTATGGGCAAAACTGGTAACACTGCTGCTGCTACTGCTATGTCTACTACCAACTGACTCAGAGTCTGGGGTAAAAGAAAATACTTTATCAAGGTTTGAAAAGCCATCTCCCTCACCACCTGTGGTGACTCTGACATTGAAGCCCCCTCTTATGTCTTCCTTTCCTAAACCTCGCAAATGGGAGCAGTCAGAACCGTCAGATGAAGTGTACTTTTCAACAACCTCTTCTTTAGGGCCATCAGGTCCAGTAACAACCTTTCTGGTGACAGTTCTAGTGCATGTATAGTGGGTAGAAGAGGAGCTAACTCCGTCCCCAAAAGAAGTTTCGCTTCCATAGCTAGAGTGCACTAATTTGCTACCTTGTGTTTCTCCATCTCCCCTATGTACTGACGAAGAATATGAGGTATCTCCTGGGAACAATTTTTTGCCTGTTTCTGGAGTTTCTAACACCAGTTCAACCTGCTGCATCTCATTCAGAAAGTTCAGGTCTGGGCCTTCCAGGTGATGCCCAGTTTTAAAGTGCGGAGGAACAGTAGAATCCTTCATTGGCTTCATTTTTAGCACCTTGATGTTGCTAAATGATAAGTCAGGATGCAGCTTGATAGAACTGGCCTGAGCGAGCTGCTTCTGGATGTTGTCATAGCTTTCCTTGTCCACGTGGTAATCAAAGCTCTTAGCACAGGATCCTTTGCAGGCACGTATCTTAATATCAATATCCACCTACACAAAAAAGACACAATCTATTTAGATGCTGTATCATGACTTTTTCAATAGGGTTTTGGGTGTAATTGGGATGGTTGAGGATATGAGAGAAGTGAGAGGTAATGTTATATATTTCATTGGAACAGTCTTTTAATGTTGAAGTCCAAAAGTTTGTCTTCTGGCTCTCCCAGGAATACAATTTAGTCCAAAAATGATATCCTTACCACACAAATCTAAGTTTTTCAAACAGCTGCATCATTTTGAGAGGTTTGATAACTGTAGTATGCCTGCTAAATTATTGAGGTGACCAAAACTGAGATTTGAGTTGCTCCAAATGTCAGCCTTGAAACAGAAAACAATTTAAGCTCTACTGTTGGTTCCAGTAGGTCTAACTGAGTAGGTGTCAGTAGAATATGAGGCATGCTATTGCAAGGCTGCAGGTCCTGCCATCATTATTCACACTGGGAACATCTACACATGATATTAAGGCAAATAAATAAATTCCATCATAGTTTGCACTGATTACTCCTGGGTGCAGTGTTTACACATATGCCCAGAAACTCATCATATTGAGCCAGAGCAGTGCAGCCCCAGCTGGCATAGGATCCGAGGGGTCAGTCTACCAGCCTGCGGCTGCTCCCCCCAGTTCAACATGCTGTAGAGGGGCTGACTGGGGCATGAGGATGCTGCAGTGTTGGGCTAGTTGGCAGGCAGTCCCCACACTGGAGCACCCTTGTTTCCCAGCCAGTCCCATCACCATCTACACTGTGCTTGTATCTGGTAGTTGTATCCTGTGGCAGAATAAATTAGTTTACACTAGCTTCCTAACATTGCATATGTAGATGCTGATGTTTTACTGTGAAGCTAATTAGTCTATTCCACAGTAAACATCTCTTGTAGATGTGCCCACTGAGTAGCATGAGCCTACTGATCTCAGCATGACAGTCCTGGAGTAAAGCACAGCCCAGTTTGAGTCTCAGGGGCATACATGGGCCTTGACTAGAGATGGAAAACTTCAAGTAACTGTCACGGAAGCAAAAAGTACCTCTATGGGGGTGTGTGTGTGTGTGTGTATATACATATACACACACACACACATATACACACACACACACACACACACGTGTGTGTGTGTGTGTGTGTGTATATGTGTGTGTGTGTGTATATGTATATACACACACACACACACACCCCCATAGAGGTACTTTTTGCTTCCGTGACAGTTACTTGAAGTTTTCCATCTCTAGTCAAGGCCC
>NW_017729029.1:60325116-60364140 GCF_001723915.1 Gavialis gangeticus
GTGTGTGTGTGTATATATATATATATATATATATATATATATATACACACACACACTGGTGAGTGGGAATCACTGGCTTGGATGAATAATCAATAAAAAAAAGCAGCAGCCTCTACATTAGGGTACAAAATCATTTTACTCCCCCTGTTGAATAATAGAGGATATTTTTAGTAGTCTTTCATTTTGATTTTGTGCATTGGGCCTGCCCCACAGAGCTTCCATCACAACCATTTTTAGTAGTCATCAGCAAAATCAGCCAAACAGGAGGCTAAGATTAATGATAGAAAACCCAGATAGGTTGGTACTTTAACTGTGAGAGCCCAAAAGAGAGACAAGCTATTTCCCCCTTCTTATAAAAGCTATTTCCTGTCCTGGTTGCACCTGATTTTTCCCACCAGCCATTGCCTGCAATTCTTTGCGAGAAAAGCAAGACATTACTCATTGTAGAGAACATCTGAGCCACACAGTGAAGAAACCAATCAACTAGAGTCTGAGGAGGCATCTGTATCATTTTGGCTTCCGCCTCAAATGGGCAGAGTCTACAAGACTGCTGCTACTTTTTCTTTTCAGTGAGAGCCCTGATCCAAAGATGAGGATTAACAGACAGTTTGTGTACTTGTATTTTGGAAATAATAGGAGTTGCATGACACTTACCTCCATGCGCTTCATTTCTACCACCTGTTCTCGTATGCTGTTTTGCAGAGCATTAATCCTCTCTATTTGAGTAAGAACTTTGTTTTTTAATAACACAATGCGCCTTCTCAGTTCTTCTGACACTTGTCCATACTTACTGTCACTATCTGAAGCAGAAATATGCCATTGTCAGATGTATATGAGGGTTATTTCCCTCATAACAGCAAAAAAACAAAGCAAAAACATAAAACTTGCCCATCCACCCTGCCAACCAAACACCCCCTCCCCTCTCCTGAAACTCAGATATGCTCCCAAATATCCATATTCATATAGAAAGAGTACCATTTAGGATTCTAAATTATGTATCTCTCTCATAATATTGAAGAAGTAGAAATTAGCAGTAGATTTTTTTTTAGTAAGACATTTCCTCTTGTTATTTTTGTATTTGTTAATAACAATAAGTTAAACTAAAGTAAATTTATTTTACTAATGCAGGAAAGGAACATAGCATTTTTGGAAGCAGTAGCCCAGCTGTACTGGAAAAGAAACAGCAGAATTATGATACAATTACATTTTTAGAAATGTTGTAGTAAATAGTTTGTGACATTTATGATGTTAAAAGCATGTAAACTTGGTCTGAAATCATGATGACTTTAGAATGGTGAAGCTCATTAAAAATATGCAATTTGATACAATTTAGACAGTCTTTTTGCCCTTGTTCTAATATTCTGGACTTGAAAGTTTCCTTCAATTAGTTTGCAAAAGAAATGTCTACGTTTTCAAAAATAATTAAAAATCAGTTGTATATGAACACAATAACCTTAAAACTATGAAATTTTTGAAATAAATGGGAGTTTCTCTTTCAAAGTGGCTGTCAGATTGAACTTTACATAAATTGCAGTGACAGAAGATTGTTATTGTAAAATAATATAATATTTTTACTCTTCCCCACTGAGACCAACGAGTGTCTGTCTCAGACTTGTTTTTGAAATATTTCTCTTAGCAATAGGTTTAGGTTGTGACCCCATGTGAATTGCATACCAAAAGCCCCTATTAATTTCAGGAAAGACATAAAGAGGGTTCAGATGAAAGTCCTAAAACCACACTGAATTACTTGATCACAGTGTAGTTACAATGCTGGAAAAGAAATGCAAAACAGTGAAGAATCAGGCCCCAATATTTTTGTGTCATGGTAACTTTTATAAAGTACAAAGTAAACCTGCTTGTATTTGTCCACTTTTATCCAAAGGCATAAGACTTAGTGTATATTTTTAAAACAGATCTTGTTGCTACTTACTGTGGTCATCGGCTATAGTTCCTTTCATGGAGTTAATTGTTTGTGTTGTTATTGTCTTGGATTTTTTGTATTTGTTTTCATTAACATCCAGCAATTTCCTAATTTTGTCCAGTCTGTGATTAAAATCATTACTGGTGTCATCAACCAGCCCCTGCATCCTGCAGCCTGAAGGACATTTCTGTCCCTAAAAAAAAAAGAAGCAAAAATTAAGGGAAAACATTTAATGCTGCCTTTTTTTTAACATTATGACCACCAAGTTTCAGAAAAGACTACAAATCCACTAACAAGTTCAGGGATAGATTTTGCTACTTTTCCTCACAGTGCTTATTCCACTCATTCTCTTATCATTCCCTCATTCTCTTATTTTCTCCAGAGGAAAGGAGAGTTTGCATGAGAGTTTGATAGGCCAGAGTCAGAATGGTTTTCCAGATGCTTAATTTTTAAGACCTACTTGTTAAAGCCAGCTGTTGAGTGTAGGAAAAAATGGAGCCCTGACAAAGGGAGCGGTCCTGTGCAAAAGGTACCCCTTAGCACATGGCAAAGGGTAGCCCTGCTGTTTCCCACAGGGCGTGTCTACATGTGTGCATTTACTGTGCAGTAACTGAAACTACTACTCTGTAAAGGTGTGCATATACACGTGCATGACTGTACTGCGCAGTAAATACGGCAATTTATGCCCGATTACTGTGCAGTAAAGCACTTGTAGATGCCTTACTGCACAGTAACACTGTGTGTGGGGGCTGACTTGGGACTAACTTTAGTTCCAAGTCAGTGCACACACAGCGTTAATGTGCTTTAAAACCTGCACATGTAGATGGCAGCCTATTCACGCTTACTGCGCAGTAACTTATTGTGCAGTAAATTTAAGCTGGCATAAATACACATGTAGACACATCCACATTGTAGCTCATGCTGGAGTCCTTTCTAAAGCCCTGACTTTGAGAGACTGAATCTTAGAGTCCAATGCTTCTTGTTCTTCCCTTTAAAAACCCCTCCAAATAAAAAGCCACAACCCTCACATTTTACAGATCCAACAATAAATGTACTAATAATGATAAGGTGATAATGACTTGATGGCCTGACTTAAATTAGGGTTAGGACTAATGGTCCCTACCAGTTTCCTTTATGACCCCTGATGTACAGGAAACAGGGGTTTTTTTCCCCTAGAAAATCAGGTAAAATTACTTTGACAGAGATTTAGACATGTCACATTGCAGCTAAGGTAAAAATAGATCTTTACTCAGTGATCACAACGCAAATGTAATGCAGTATGTCTAAGGTCCACAGTTAGCTTGATGTTTACTTCCCATACCCTTTCCTTACCCATTGATCATCCGAACAGATAGGCCAGCTCTTTTCATATTTGCAGCTAGTTTGGGCATGTTCTGACACTCTGGGGCCACGTCCAGCTCCTCCTTCTCCCTCAAAAGTCCTTCCTTCCTCATCTGCCTGTCAGGGAGACAAAGGGAAAAAAACAAAAGTGAGATTAGCTATGCAGGTGATGGCACAAAAGAGCAATGATGCTGAAGTCACTGAGCAGAGTATGGAATGGTTAACAGCAAAACAGTTACAGGCATGTGGAAAGCATAATCAGTCAAAAAAAGGATTTTTAAAGTTCCCCGCATTGAACTGTTCTATATATGTTGCCAAAGTAAGAGTTCCCTTCTGTTTTTAATAATGCTGTAAATAGGGCTTTTGATGATGCTCAAGATATTGTCATAACAACAATGCAAATTATGTGTTTTATATTTTGGGTTTATATACAAAATATGAGGAGTAGTGAATTCATTTTCACTTAGTTAGGTGCCTCTTGAAGTTTCTCTATTTTCAGTCCATAGTCTACACTAAAACTGGGCTTAAAAATTGTCCAATAACTCCAATGTGTTTTCTAATTGTGTGTTTTCAAAGAGAAAAGACCACTTGAAAAAAGTCCTGAAAGATAACAAACTAATAGCAACAACAATAGTGACTCCTTTCTGCTTTTGATGCCTGGTGCAGGGAAATAGAGATACAGATTTTGTTTAGTTCTGAAAGAAGTAAATATACCTAGCCACTAATTTTAAATCAAAGTGCATAAGGATCTTTCACCATGTGTGTTATTTCCTTTGTTCAGTAAAGTGGCTATGCAATATTCCAATTTCCATAATAAAGTAAAAACTTCTCTGAGCTTATTAAATGTTATCTGGTCTGACTGAGCACCTTTGAACACATTACCTCTATGAAAGCAGGAAAATGGTTAACGCACAGTGGAGGAAAGCTTTCCAGAATTTTAGCCTCAAGGGCCAGATTCTGGTGTAATTTGGTATAACATCATCAAGGTCAAGAGAGTTATGCTGGTCTGCATCAGCTAAATATTTGGCTTCAGCATATCTTTACTTCAGCAAGTAAATATACTCATTTTAATTTCCTAAATATGATCCATATGCTTCTTAAAACAAATGTAATGCCTAAGTGCAGGCATTATGGGCATAGACTGTAACAGCTTCAAAACAACCATTTCTGTTTAATCAGATCAACTTTCATATACTTCTGTGATTTGTTTAAAACATGTTTTCTTCATTTAAAAAACAAACATATGAAGAAAATCTCTTTATGAAAAATCTAATATAATCTTGTGAGCTGAACCCTGAACTGTATTATTACAGGATTAAATTAAAACAGTTGGAAATTAAGACTGACACTTCTCTTATTGCAAAAGGTGTCACTGCCCCATTTCAACTTGATGCTGCTGCCACTGAAAACAATTCTGCATTCTTACCTCGTGTCTGAGTAATACAATATATATGAACCCCAAACATGCTCAATAAACTACCAGTCAACTGGAAAGCGAAGATGCAAATAAAAGTAGAATTTGACTAATAACATTTAAATTATCTCACTACTTGGGGACACCAATACAGGCACAGTGCAAAGGTAATGCTCTACATCCCTACCCTTGCATATATTGATCTGCTTCACTAATACTGTGGAGAGATATTTTTGGCAACATTCATCTTGTGTTCTGCCGGAAGAAAGGGGTACACAATAAAATACAGAACAGACATCTGAATGAAAGCTCAATATTGAAATACTTAAGGCAGACTTCTGTGTGCGTGTGTGTGCATTTTTCAAGCTACTTAATAGCTAAAATGAATGGTTAGTCTATTAATGGTCATTAAATAATTGTCTACTGTTTAAGATATCAAGCCAAGCTATCCAAAGAATCAAATAAAATGAAATCCTACCCAGACTATGCTGACGCACAGCAAAACGCACAAGATCCTCATCTGTAACATCTTCAGGAGAATGGTAAGATGACTGACGGAAAGGATACCTTTCGTTTGGTTTTTGGTTCAATTTAAACCTTAGTGAGCAGTTTAGATTAATCATTATGTTCCCTTCTGTTTGCAAAGTCAACATGAAACATGCCCCAGTGACATGACCCAAGAGCTCTTGCACAAGTTCCCAAGCTTGTTTGTTCCAGATAAGTTTGTGCAATACTGGTTTGTGGGGGTGACCCTTATTCCAGGAAAGGAATTGTCTAAAACTTAGTTTCTACTAATTAGATATTGTCTGAGCAGAACCTGGAAGAATTCAGCCATACCTAACCACTGAAAGATATACATACTATCAATATGATTTTTAGAAGGACTTGTTATTTATTAAGATAATATTTTTCCCCCAGTTGCATGAATAAATCCTGTTGACTTGTAGTCATGTGGGCAACTTAGGTCAGCAAAGCAAGAAGGTTCCTAGTCTAATAAATAGCAATATATGCTTATCAATATAAATCAAATACTGAAGGATAATTTTATGAAACCCTCATGGTAAGCCATGTGAGATATATGACTTCATATTTCACCCTTTACTGGTTACTCAGACAAAACACATTAAGTGAAGTAAGGACTATACCTGACCTTAGCTATAAAAGACATTAGTTATAAAATTATATCCAGTTTTGACCATTTTATATTTATTTAGAATGGAATATATTTATCATTTTGCTTTGTTTTATGTGGCTAAGCCAGGTTGATGGACACTGGATTGTTGCTGTAGCAGCAAAAAATGGGTCAGGCAGACTACACTGCATCAGCAGCCAGGGAATTTTGAATCCCTGGAGCAGGTATGGCTTTCCCCCCACCCTTTCTTCAGCAAGGTTTGCTCAGACCACAAACCCTGCTAGTTACACCTCTGGTACATTCAATCTTTAATTGGTGCTTCTGTGTGTATGTGTTAAGAAAAAATCCCTAACCATATTACAAACTATCCTTTCACTGAGACCCTAGGTCATTCAGAGTATAGAGTATATACTATATTCTAGCTCATGAGTACATATACTCATTCAGTATATGGCTGGTACCTAATGAATAAGTAGCTTTTTGATAGTCTATTTTATCTTCATTATCCAATGTTCAAACATAGGCTCCACACTATTCAAACCTTCAAAGTAGAAGTATAGTAGAGTTCAGACCCTCACTTTAGTATCTGAGTGTTTCACAAATATGCATTTATTAATTGATATTATCCCCATTTCAGACATAGAGAACTAAGGCAGAAAACAATTAAAATCAAAGTGTCCACTAACTGTGAAAGAACAATTTGAGACATCTAGGGCCCAGGTTTTGTTCTGAGTATTTTACACATTCAGAATATAGTTGCTGTTGACTTCTGCTGAGGTACTGAGTGCTCAGTCACAGAGTGTCAATTTGTGCACCCATAAAATGAGTAATACCCATTGGCCGCCTCTGAAAATCTTTGTTTCAGTGATTTGCTTACAGTAACAATGACATTCAATGACATAAGCAGAATAGACCACTTTTCCGCAAATAGTATTAATTGCCTTAATGAGATCCTCCTTTGTCTTTCCAGTCACTGGTCTCACTCACCTTCCAACTTTTCCCAAAAGTAAGGCAACTGTGATTCACTATGAAAGCACCATTCATCCTGTAAACTGAATTATGCAAGTGTTCAACAGAGAAAAACAGAATCATAGAATTATAGCATTCTATGGGGTAGGAAGGGACCTCAAGAGGTCATCTTGTCCAACACCCTACTCAAGGCAGGATCATCCCTGACAAAGTCTTCCCTGCCAAGTGTCTGTCTAACCCACTCAAAAAACTCCTAAGCACTGGGATTCTACCATCTTTCTGGGTGGTCTGTTCCATTGATTAACCACCCTCATAGTTCTCAAATATCAAACCTACATTTGTCCTGTTGCAATTTAAGACACTGCTCCTTGTCTTGTCCCCTGCAGTCACACAGCACAATTTGTCTCCATCCTTTATAAACAGATTTATAACACCATCCTTTATAACCTGCAGGTATTTGAAGACTATTATCAAATCCCCCCTCAGTCTTCTCTTTCCCAGACTAAACAATCCCAGTTCTTTTCAATTTCCTCAGAAGTAGTGTTTCCTAGGCCTCTAATCATTTTGCTGTTTTCCATTGGACTTCTTCTAATTTGTCCATGTGTTTCTTGAAGTATAGGTCCTTGTCCCGGGAGCTGAAGTAATGCAGGGCACTTACCTGCAGCCTGGGACAGAGCACATGTGGTGCAGAGGGAGGAACCCATGCGGCTTGTTAGCCGCCTCTGTACAGCTGTGGCCGGCTGGTCACGTCAGCGTCAGACGGTGAAGTTAAAAATGGCAGCTGCTGCTGCAGAGGGGGCAGATAGCCCAGAAACCAGGCTGCAGCTGACGCCGGAGGCAGAGTGGGCTCCGCAGGCAGGCATCGAGGAATCCAGTGAGCCGGAGGTATTGGCAGCTGAGGAGAGAAGCACCATGACAACGACCCCGCTAATCAGTGAAGGAGCGACTGGCTGACCGAGTGAGGGAAAGCAGAAGCAACCCCAGAAGCACCACTGGATGCAGATGTGAGTGCCGGGACAGTGGGCTTGGAGGATGATGACACAGAGAAGCGAAGAGCTGAGGAACAACCCTGAAGGAGGGTAATTGGGGCAGAGATCGCCGCCGGGACCTGGGACATTGAGCATGGGATTGGAGCTGGTCAGGGGAGCCACAAATGGAGTGGAGCACCAATCGTCCCCTTTAAGGGCACAGGGATGGGGAATAGGTGGTGGGTTGGTGGAGGTGCTTTGGTGGTTTCAGGATACCCCAAGCTAGGGGGAACAGAGACCATAGGTGTACCACATGCTGGGGGTCTGTAGGGAAGCCTTCATAGAGGTAACAGTGGGGAAGGTTCCCCATGGGACAGGATTAGGGCGTGAAGCATCACCGGGGCAAGCAGAGTCTCCTGTCATTGGCTCCAGGATACAGAGCGGCGGTCGTGCTCTGCGGGGAAGACCACAGATAGCAACAAGGCGGTACACCGAAGGTGGCATGAGGCCAGGGTGTAGGGGTGGTGGAGTCCTGTGAGCAACTGCCGGGCCTAGCCCAGGCCACCAAGGGACCAGCTGACTAACCCCGTCTACTGGGGAACACCAAGATGTGGCAGGAGAGGACAGGGTTGACGACGCAGGAGGGAAGAACTACCCTGGCAGAAATCCAGCCCGGAAGGGGCGGGACAACCGCAACCAGATCAGAGTCACCCGAGAACAGCCAGCTGAAGCCCAGTGGTCACAGTCCTAAAACTAGACATGCTACTCCAAACGAGACCTCACCAGTGCTAAATAGAGTGTGTGGACCATTTACTTTAATTTGCAAATGACACTTCTATTAAAATAACCCAGTGTGCTCTTGGCTTTTTTGCAACAATTTCATTCTACAAATTTATTCTAATATTATAAAAGTCTTAGTCTGTCTGTCTGTTCATAATGCTTTATTTGCACTCTGATTGGTTTTCTTGGCAGCCAATCACAATGTTGAGTGAAACAACCAATCAGAGTGCTCCAAGAGTGCTCTGGGCAGGATGTGGTGGCAGCGGTGCAGTGGAGCGCCACCATGATGGTGGGGACAGAGTAGGAGGGTGTGGCCAGCAGCACTGGCCTTGCCCTCCCCCCCCAGCCCTGCTCCCTAGAGGAGGTGGTAGCATGGGGTGCTGGCCAAGGGGGATGAAGGGCAGCATGGTGAAGCAAGCTTTCCCTCCCCCCCAGCTCCTGTGAGGTGGCAGTAGTTTGGGGTGGTGGTGCTTTACCTTTCCCACCTGCCTACCCCCAGTGATTCCTGACTGGCAATTGGGTAGTCATTAATAAAGATATTACTGGACCCAGGACAGAACCCTGGGGACGCCACTTAGTAACTCCTTCCAACTAGACATCAAGCCACTAATAAATACTTATTGAGTACAATGATCCAATGAGTTATATATCCACCTTGCAGTGGTTTCATCTAGTCTGTATTTCCTTAGTCTGTTATTGAGAATGTCATGAGTGACAATGTCAAAAGCCTTGCTCAAGTAAAGGTATATCTGTTGTTCTTCCCATCCACAGAGCCTGTCACCTTGTCATAGAAGGATATCAAATTTGTCAGGCATAACTATTTCTTCATGAATTCATGCTTGCTGTTTCTGATCAACTTATTCTCTGCCAGGTGCATAGAAATGACTCCTCCATGATGTGTTCCATAATCTTTCCTGGTATTGAAGTCAAACTGACCAGATCTTCTTTCTCCTTTTTCTTAAAGATAGGTACAAAACTTGCCCTATTACAGTCATCTGGGACTTTATCCAACCTCTACAAGTTCTAAAAGATGGGAGCCAATGGCTCCAAAATTACCTCATCCAATTTCTTCAGGACATCAAGGGCCAACCTATTTTATAATAGCATGTGAACATGTAATTAAAGACCCATTTGCACAGAAAAGCATAATTAAAGCTGTACAAGCTACCTTCATTCTTATATTTCCTAACTTTTGAGTGCTTGGCTTTGCAATCTCACTATTCTTTGAACATATGTTTTTGTAAGCAATTTCCCAGTCTTTTAAAAAAGTAAACTGAAAAAATGAAATTCCCTTATGTGGTATTACGTGGACCCCTAAATGTATCATCTGCAGAAACAAAATCTTTCAATCTGCAGCACAGACTGCCACCTGTGCTAAGCAAGTAACTGATGCCAGTAATGGGTTGTTATCTTTGGTGTGGATAAGACACAGTTTAGCAGTGGCTTTCACTGCTATTTGTTGGCAACTAAGTATGGTGATTATGATGGCTAGTACCAGGCCATCTCTAACCTCTTTTTGAGATATCTGTACCCTGGCATTCTTTTATCTTAAAAAACCTTGGTTACCAACAAGACACCACTGACGTCTAGAAGGGCTAGGAAAAGATACTAATGAATCAGGATCCTCCAGGCAAGTTAAGAGGGCTTGCCTGCTTTGGGTGACAAGGAATGACTGCTGGATGAATCTGGGATAGAAGAGAAGTTTGTCAGGCTGAACACAGAATCCTAGGGGAGGCCAGGGTCTGACCATCAGTCTCTGCCTTTGCGTAGGTGGTACAATCAATAGTTTCATAGTTTCAGTGAGCTACGTTTGTTTGTTTCTGTTTAAAAATCCAGAGACAGCTAAACTTTGAGTTTATTTTTAATTAAACTACCAAAGAACTAGCAAAGAGCTTGCTATGCAAGTTAGCTCTGGGTAGGCTGCCAGACCGATACTCAGGAGTTTGGGGTTCAAGTGCTATTTATGGAGGAAAATGCGCTAGCCCGGTTTCTCCTGCCATCCAGCTCCTCATCCCAGTTCTAGCCACCTGCTGTTTCTCCCAATTCGAATCTGCATTCCTATAGCCTACTTCCAGTTTTCTTACCCAGCTGGTCCTTGTCTTTGTCCCTGGACTCTGTGTCTGAGACTTCATCTTACCCTAATCAATCGCAATCCCAATCCATTCTCAGTTTCCCCTCCCAAGGTCCTCATTGCAATTTTCATTCCCAAGCTCATTGCCCAGCCAGTCCCAGTATCCACTCCTCAGGCTCCCAGTCTAAGCTAAGTCTTTCTCCGACACTCATTCCACAAACTCCATTATCTCCATCTAGCTCCCAGGCAGTCTCTTTCTCTCTCCTGCTTTGTCTTTGTCCCTACCCTCTATTGGTCTGTCCAGCCACAGTTTATCCCTAACCCTCGAGCTCTCAGTTCTAGTTCATCTAGTATACGTACTTCTTTCCAACTCCTAGTCTTTCTCACCCAATTCTTTGAATCAATCTACTCTTCTCAACTCCAAGTCAAGTTGCTTACCGCTCCGCTCTCCCACCAACCTCCTCCCTCAGGGTAATGTTACATATTACACTTAAACCATATTAAGGGGACTTAAAACATAAGCACCATCACATTAAAGCTCATTAACTCATGCTAAGTGCCCTATGAGGATCGCAAAGTTATGGCACTTCAAGTGAGGTTTAACTCTGGGTCATGCTACCTAGCCTGTGTTAAGGTAACTTCAGTTACCGCATAGAGCTAAAAAGAACAATTTGCAGTCCTCCAGATGCACCCATCCCAGCCCTCCACATCCCTGCTCCCCCCCTCAAAGGAGGGATAGAGCATCCCTGCTCACCAGCCCTGCAAGTCAGAACTGTGCAGGCAAGAATGGTATTAACTCCTTAACGTGCAACTGTTCACAACATGGGCTAACTTTAATATTGCCTAGCATTCCACAGATTTAGTATAGTCTAAGTGTAATATGTAACTTCATCCCTGTATTACCTGGGTGCCAGCAAGAGGAGCATTGATATCACAGAAGAGACAACCTTCATGCTTTGGATTCCTCTGTCTGGTGCTACAGGAATTTCTGGCAGATTGGCAAAGCAATTGCAAATGTATGTGAAAGGAATGAGCGTGTTCAGTACAAAATGAATCTTCAGAGACTTTAGCTGCCAAACTCTAACAAATGTACACTCAGCATTTGTGAAGTGAGATATTCAAAGGTTTTTTTAGTATCAGAAAATCTTAATGCCATCTCTGCCCATAAGGATGAGATATTCAGAAAAAAATAAATCTGGTGCTTTCATTTAGTCTCTTAGGACACAAAACAACCATGAAATCAAAAGGCAACATATTTATTGTCACAAAATATAACTGAGGCAAAATTTCAGTGGAAATCTATAAATATCTTATCATTTAATATGAATAATGGATGAGATTTTTCCCCCAACCCTTATCCTTGTTCTAGCCCCTTTATGAGGTAAAGAGGCCAAGACATTGTAAAAGTCAGTGAAATCTCTGGATAACACCCCCAGATCAGGATGTGAGGACAATAGCTGCAGGTAGTGCTTCTCACAAGACCGAGACCAGTGGAGCAAAAGGATACAGGGGGTCACATCTGAACAGGATGAAACAATATCTTGAGGGCATGGTGCCTGCTTCTGACAGATATTTGAAGAGTCTGTCTTTGTCCTAGAATCTGGCAACATTGTATGGCTCATCATGTCAATAGGGTGTCTTTGAACTGAATTAAATAGAATAACTAGTGCTGTAAAGCATGTCAGGCATGCAACGGCAACTATGGAGTTTCTGGGCAGCTGAAGAATGCTATGATAACTAGATAGCCAGGAGCTATTCTAGACCGTGAAGCAGAAGTGAACTGGAAGAGCACAAAGGTGGATTAACACCAACAAATGTATAAAACTCTGGTTTATGTCCTTGAGTACATCATTAACTGCTTTTGTTTAGGAAGAAACTTCCCTGATATCCATGTCATTGCAGATGTATAAGTTATGATGTCTGCATAGCTCCTTTTATTACACCGTGATACTACACTAATTAAGGAAAGAGTTAGGATTAGACAGACCATTAGTCTGATCTGTGTACCAATATTCTTATTGTATACCAAGATTATTCTTCTAAACAGGAATATCTCAGACTTCAGAACAAGCCATTTTGCATGTTCTGTTAGGAAACATTAAAAAAGTATGTTACAGACTCTTCATCACTAAATGATAACATCATCTAAACAATACTTCACTACTTAACACACCAATTGGCTACTAATGACAGACCCACAATAAATATAACATTTTGAGTAATACTAGCTATTAATAGCTTCTAATTTGATTAGTGAATTAGTCCAGGACATATTCTGATTTGCTAATTTCCTCATTATTTAGAAATATTTACTAAATATTTTGAATAAGTAAATTTCAGGGTCTGGGTTGTTTGCAAACTCTGCTTTAATTTTTGATATTCCTCATTTTTTCTGTGTGTTTGCGGACATAAATCATGTTACTGTCAATCCTGAATGGATTATGAAAAAGTTGGAAAAAGGAAAATAAAACCTGAAGACTAGATAATAAACTGTGGTGTGAACTTTAGAAGCTTTTTGTAAATCAATAACATTTTCATGAATGAAAAGCAGTAACAATTAACATCAATGTAGCAAAGAGAATGAAGTGGAGGCTGATTTTTCACTCTACTAGAGCACTTCCCCCATAGACTAAACAGGTATCAATTACTTTGCAATTAATTCTGTTAAGTAAATGATCAGCATCAGTAAACCCAGCTACTTTCAACTTTCTATCTAATTTTAATTACGCCACAACAGATGAAGTTAGCCAGAGAACAGCATGAAAAATGCATAGGCAACATTGTACATAGTGCAAAATAATGTGAAAAAAATGGTTTCACATTTTCCACATGGGTATTCTCTAAATGAATAAGAGGAAAATAATGATGTGTAAATTAAAAACGAGTGAACAGATTTTACCATGTTAACTTTTCAACCTTTGTAATGTTTACTTTGTCTATTACTAGAACATTAATGGCAAATTTGTTTGCTTACTGGAATCAAAAATTTATTGAGAATACATACAGAAAAGTAACCACACAAAGAATATACCCAATAACCTGCTCATGGAGAAAGGCTCGGGGATTTCACAATTTTGTTTTTACTATTGGGCATAATCTACAGGCAAAGCTGAACTGAAGAAAGCTATGTGAGGTCAGTGTCCCACGTATAGAAGATTTTGTTTTTCTGTCCCAATAAATCTTTGTTAAAATGTCCCTTTAAACATCTCCAACCTAAAACAGCAGAAAACAAAATTGAAAAGGAAAAGAAAGAAAAGAAAAAGATCAAATAAACATGTATTATGCATAGAGGTTATATACATTTATATCAGTTATATTTACAAGTATACCACTTAAAACATGTATAGACAGAGTCCTTTCTGAGTATAAGACTGTGTCCATTTATTTGTCAGATAAATTAAATAGTAAGTGTACAAATATACTAAAATAAAATGCAAGTAGCTGTTTGAGAAAATGTCACAAAGATAAGTAGCAGGGGATGTGTGAGAATTAATATTATAGCTAAATCTATATTGTTTTTGGAAACAATAACTGGTTTTTATATCTTTCTAAACATCTCCTCGGCCATCTGATCCAACCTGTTTGACACCGCCTGCCTGCTGCTGTCCTTCTCCTATTGCAAGTCTGGTGAATGGAATGATTTTCATGGAAGTTTTCTTTAGGGAATACCACTGATCATGCCAGGTTGCCCAGATAATACCATTATCAGTTCCAGAATCTTTCTCTGAGTACCTGCCACCTGAAATGACAGTTGCAGCAGATTATTTAACTGGTTCATGAAATAAGTTATATTCACATAACTATGTCACATAACATATCTGACAGCGATAAATTGGATTTAACATGTATCATTGGCTACATCTCTCCAGTAATCTAGGTTCCTAAAATTTATTCTATTACTCCTAACCTGTAGCCATCTTAAAACTGCTGCCTTTGTAAAAAAAATATATATATACATATATAGATATAGATATACACACATGTAAAGTAAATAAATTAAAGTATCCATGTCTGTCTTCATAATTTAAATCTGTTGTAAAAATATGAACTTAAATACATATAAAAATTAGTACCTAAAGAATATTCTACCTGGATAATATTTGCCATTGAGGTGTCCAGCATGACATCTATTCATCCACCATCCAGATCCATGCTGTTCAGCACAATTTTCTTCATACCTATCATTGTCATTGTCAGATGTACTGAACTGCATGGCATTATGGGATGTAAAAGCCTTGTCACCTGGTTGAATCCCAAACTCAACCCCATCAAAGGCATCCCCAGCATCACCACCAATATAGTAGCCATAGGTCATTCGGAACTTGTCATTTTCAGGTCCCACTTTGAACATGGCATAGTCAGCAGTCCTGTTAAAAAATAGTAGTGAAATTGTGTACAATGGATTCTCAAATCATGAACATTTAGGGAGAGGCATCAGAACTTTAGAGATCGTAACTCAATAACTCCACCTTTTAATTAAAATGATGTGTTCTTGCTTGAAGACAATGCATTACATTAATGAATCATAATGATCCTTTATATACCTGCACAACAATGGACAGCCAAAGAGAGATATTGTAGGCTGTCTCATTGGCATGTAAGTATTGCTTTGCAGTAGTGTTCAGGATGTCTGTATTAGATACATAATCAGTCAGACATTGTCTATATTGATATAAAGTGGGAGAGCAAAATACTCCTAGAGGGAAAAATGGCTTGCATCACCCAGAACCTGTCTCATTGTCTGGAGGAGAAAATTATGACAATGACAGTCTCTGATTTTCCTCATGTAGCTGTCTCAGGGGATGTTGAGGGTAGTTTGGCATTCTAATCTAGGGGAAAATGGACACAACCTAAATGTTCCATCTGGGACTGGAGAAAACTGAAGAGCAGCTTGGAGTTTTCAGGAGCATATACAGCAACCTTTTAGAGGTAGTGAGAGAAGATTCTACTGCCATCATGTTTCTAGGTATTTTTTAAAAGAAGGCAGTTCCATAAAAAGAGTAGTTTGATTAATAAATCAGACCAGTTTACTAATTTTTCTGAATTCTGTACAAACTGATTCCAGAGTGTGATCTGGGAAAGGAAGCAAATGTCTGTGATTGTTTCAGTAAAATCAGGGCAGATTATAGAGTGGATTTTAAGTTGGAAATTTTAGAAAAGTTTTGTGAAATACCTTTTTTTGCCATCCCAGTCCTCCAGTTCTATTCTTAAGGCATATGGAATAGGAGACTGAGTGGTTATTAAATGAATCTTTTCATTGCCAAGCCAGAACTCTGTTTGGTCATCTGGTGACAAGTGTCCAAATCCTTCTTTGTACTGAACCCAATTTTTGTTGAAGTCCTCACTCCCATCAAGTCTCTGGAAAAGAAATAGCCTTAACCAAAGCTTCCTATGTCTTATTTAAAGAACCAACACTATCTAATTAGGATTATTTATGACACTAATTTATAAATAACATACTCTCTGGAACACTGTCCATCCATTGCCAAGTGTGTCAATCTCACAATAGACAAGGAACTGCTCTTTAGCTTTTAGAGGTTTGATGAAGTAAAGACCACTTTTTCTGACACCTTTGTTTGCAATGTCTTGGCAATCTGCAATAAACAATATACCCATTAGCATTACTGTATTACTACAGTCTTTCTTCTTTTAAACATGGATCTAAATATATCTGATACAATAATAATTTTCTTGCATCTTTTTCATATAATGATTAGAGTGATCTTAGCCTAAATCCTTTTATTCTTATTCTCAGAAGTCTTACTGAAGTTCATGGAACATACATAGACTAAGCACAATTTTACCCCTAGTAAGAACTCAGTTGAATGTAAAATGTGATTTTTATTTTAGTTTCTGAGTTATAGCAAGGGCATTTTGTAGGCTAGTTAAAAATACATTTTTCTTGAGAGGAAGGACTGGCAGGCTGAGCAGAAATATTATAACTCTGTAAAGGCGCAGTCTTCTTCCACAAAAGTCTGTAAATGTAAGGTATACTGAGATAGTCATTTGGAGCTACATAGGGCAAAAACGTGCAAAGACCTGTCCAATAGCCACTTGCATGTAGTGCACAGATCTAGTTCTTCTATTGAATAAAACACAAGCACCATAACTAAGAATCACCTGTATGCCTCTATTTAGCTTTGCAGACTCCAGACAGAAGCACTAAAATGGCCCTCATTTCTATAATGTCTGCAGACTATGCTTAAAGTAACAATTTGTGTAAGCTGCACAAGAAACATTTTCTGTACCTTTTCCAGTTGCATCCAGTATTTGGACAGTGTCTTTGCATGGTTCCTGACATTTCACTTCAAGCTGTACAATCTTTTGTTTCAGTTGTGTGATCTTATTATTATTTAAAATATACATATCTGTCAACTGCCTGGAGATAAAATATAGCATTTGCTTATTACATCAGTTGTTTCTTATTGAAAATGATACCTTTTTCCTTGGAAACATCTTACTCATTGAACGGGCCTAAAAGGTGCTGTTTAATTTGATATTGGAACAGTCCTTTAAAGGCAAGAGACTCTTTTAAATATTTTTGGTTAAAATGTGATAACTGGCCACAGCCCTTCACTGGGGACAGTAGAGAGTTGCAGCATTCCACTAAAAGGTCAAACACTCTGCCTTCCAGATGTACCCATTTGCATGAAAAGGGGAATAGTTTGTCGCAGTCAGCATTTGGCTGGTGAATAAGATGAGGGAGCCATGATTTTATTTACTCCTCATCTCTCCATCTGCCCCCTACTTTGTAATAGTTTTAACCTGTTCTGGAGTGGGAGCAACTGGGTAAAGTCTCTGTACTGCCCTAAGCTCAAGGACATATATGCTGGGAAGCCTTTGAGCAGGCTGTACAAAAGCAGATAGGCCCCTTCCTCACTTTCATTGCCCTTCTATGCAGTTGCATAAGGGCCAGCCATGGCCTAATCCTTGGTAAATACCTGTTGGATATCCCTATATATAAACTTTTTTTCTTGAATTTTCATTTTGTTTTCTTGAATTTGTGTAGGACTGAAATGTTATTTACCCTGCCAATTGCAAAGCTTATTTTCTTGCAACTCTCTTGGTGCTTCAGTGTCCTGGGAAATATACTTTCTTACCTCTTTTGTTCTATCTGGTACTCAGTTCTACCAGGGAAGAAGCATTCTGGTCTTGATCTAACAAAATACTTAAGCACATGCCTAACCTGAACCAATTTGACCTGACAAGTCTTTCTTCTTGTGTTAAAATAGCTTGGCTGAGATAAAGTACAATTAAACATAATAGAAACCCGGTCTTTTAAGGTTTGGAGGACACTTAAACATTTCTTATGTTTGCAACTCTTCTCTCAAATATAAAAGAGTATAATCATGCAATTATAGCTTGA
This sequence comes from Gavialis gangeticus, assembly GCF_001723915.1. Lineage (NCBI taxonomy): Eukaryota > Metazoa > Chordata > Crocodylia > Gavialidae > Gavialis > Gavialis gangeticus. The sequence goes on from NW_017729029.1 coordinate 60,343,079, forward strand.
TATCAGTTTGAAATCTCCTAGTAAAATTAGGTGACACAAATGCATTTAAAATGAAAAATTACATCAGCAGTTATAAAATCCAGACTTGTTGTATACAAACCAATTGTGAAAGGTAATATGTATATGGCTAAAGTCATTCCTGCTACAATGTTATATGTCAATGATTTGGGTTTGATATTATAGATATTAATTATAATTCATCTATTGGTAAAATGTGGGAGGCTAATTATGAGTTCAGTTTATTGAACAGTATGGACTTATGGATGACTATCATTCAGGTTAATATTTATTTGGGATTTCCAGCTCTCCAACAGAGAGCAGAATTTAGTTCATGATTAAAGAAAATTGACCAGTTGATTAAACAAGCATTTGATAAGTTCTCTGTTACAGAACAGATTCATGCTACTAAAATCTTTTAAGTTAAAAAAACTGAAAAATTTGTAACGACTTTTACTAAAATTGTTTAAAAATAATACCCAAATTCTGTCATATTTTTAGAGACTGATTTTGCATTCCATGCACAACCCATAGGACGTACAGGGAGTTTCCAAAGAATGCATGATGATGTCCTAATTGTGGTTTGCAAAGCAGTTATGAATAATACTACTATCTTATAATAATATAAGCTTACCTTTATAAGCATGGAAAAAAAACTTAATGACAGCTGATAAAAGAAAGTAAATAACTGCTGTGCATTGTTAGGTGATAGCAGAGAAAAATACCTACTGTATAACTTCTTCATTATTTATAATAGTTGCTTCATATCTTATAAATTCTTCAATTATTTTCCTGGATTTTTGAATTAAATCATCAACCAAATCTGTAGAAGCAAACATGTAGAAAATAATAATGCAATTAATTGTAAAAATAAGAAAGCTACATGAATACCTTTTTTTTCTAATTCTATCGTTCTTTTTATATTCTTACTTGGATGAACCTGTTTTTCTTCTGGGTAGATGTTGCGGATATGGTGGATCACCTGTTCTGTTACTGCAGTGCTGTTATCAATTTGCTGCAAGAGTTTTTCAATGATTTGAAGATCCCGATCCACAGAAATGTGATACTCACTCAAGAAGTCTGCAATGCCACATGTGGTTGGGCAATAGCTACCCTGTAGGGAAAAGAATAATGAAATGTGTTCATCATCATTATCAGAAACACCTAGGGCTAAGTCTACTATGAGGCAAAACAGGTCAGCCAATGCTTGGGGGAAGAAAACATCTAGTCAGGATTTAACTAGGCAACTGTGGACAAATGTTACAAATAGGAGCGTGTTTTCCCCTTTGCTGCAGCATCTGAATCTACAAGACACAGTACTCTCATACTGAATATAAGTATGTGCTATTATTAATAATTGGTTTTATAGCACATTAGAGAACAATGTGTATTTTTATAACATAATATAGTTTAATAACAAGAATTTAAAATAATGCACCTTAAAATAATTTTACAAATAATAATATGTATCAACAGTAATGTACAAGAGAAGAATCATAAGTCTACTTACAAATCGTTCATCTAAGATGCAGCAATTATCTTGGGTAGGCGGATACTGAGGGGGAGAAACAACAATGTTATTTTAAGCAATTTTTCTTCTCGTACGTTTCAACACTATTATTTTCTAATAGTAAGTTTGTAGTTTCACTTACTCCTGTGCAAGAGGAAAAGAGTAAGGACAGGAGAGGCACAGTAGCCCAGTTGTACAACATCAGTCTCATAGTGTCTATACTAATGTGTGCTCCCTGCTGGTTTGTACAGCCTGTGCCTGAAGGGACTCTATCCCTGTGAGCAGGGTAAGACTGAGACAGCCAGCTTTATGGGCCACTGGAATCTGATCTTGCTTGCTACACACCACTGGGGCTTAAGGGGCAGGTCAGGGGGTGGGAACAGCGATGCAATAGTTTGGGGTGGGGCTACTGCGTGGGAGAACAGCCTCTCAATAACTTTATGGTGGATTCCTAGAATTTGTACACCAGCATCTGCTCCTCCCTGTTTTAGCAGCAGTTTGCCATTCACCCATGCCACCCCCTTTGTATCCAGGCTGTTCTTAGGGTCTGTAGAAAGGTAAAGAGAGGCATGGAGCAACCATGTCCTGTAACACAAAAGTAAACTAATACATGCCTGAACAGTACTGAAATGGTACCTGAGATGAGTTGATTAGCTCAAGGACAAGCCGCAGTAACTCTTTAAGATGACTGGTAAATGTTAGAGATGACAATAATTTAACAAATAACAAAGAAACCTCACTCTTATCAGCAGATCTCAAAGTGCTTCAGAAGGGAGGTATCATTATCTCTATTGTACATATTGAGGAAACTGAGGCACAGGGTAGTGACACGACTTGCCTGAACTCATCCCTGGAAGACAATGACAGTAGAGAACAGGGACACTCAGCTCCATTCCCAGCTCTACTACAGATTTCCCATTTAAACATCATTTTATGTATTTGTGCCTCAGTTTTCCAAAATAATGGCAACAATGTGTCCTTTTGCAAACATCATCTCTGTTTCTCCAAGTACATCTCTCTTCTTTTTTGCCAGTCTCATCTATTTGGGTTACAGTTTCTTTGACCAAGGCTAATTTTTTACTTTGTGTTCCTAAAATGGCTAACATAATGGGGCCCTTATTTCAACTGAAGTCTCTAACAATATTTGACCAGTGAATAAATGGCAGAGAGAAGGTGGCGTATTAACTGGGAAAAGAAACACTAAGTTCTGTTACTGGCCTGCTATATACATATATTATTAAAATGGAGATAATGATGCCTACCTCCTTTGTGCTTTGAAGTCTATGGACAAAAACATAAGATAGAAGCTTGATATTATTTTTGCTATGGCCTGAAACATGAAGGTTTATGACCCCTATATTTTGTGCTCTTTAACATAATCACAGGAAAGAAAATATCTAATCTTTTTTTGTATCCTCATAAACTTTATGCTAACCAGTTGTATCTTCATAAACTCCAGCTCACAGGTTTTAGAAGGACATTGCACTATGACATAGGTGGTTGTTTCTCTTTCCCAAATATACACAGCTGAATATATATGGCTAAAAGCCAAACAGCAGTTGTGATGTATTCCCCTAATTGCTAGTATAGAAGCGGTCAGGCCAATAGCAGCTATAGCTTAAGAAGAAAAGTCATTGTTTACAGTCTCCCATAATTCTTTGCTGTTACTTTGTAAGCTCTGATGACTTACTGGAATAAGGGGGATACAGAAAACAGAGCATCCACGGCTATGGAAAGCACAGATAACAATAGACACAGATAGCAAAAGTAGTTCAATGGCTAGGCAATAAGCCTAGATACATCTTGTGAAATAACTAGATAATCTCTAGTCATAACTATATACTCTAAAACAGTGATTCTCAACCCTAGGGTGCCTTGAGATACTTTTAGGGGGCTATGGGGTGCTGCACAATGTTAGCACTGTTACGTGTGCAAACATTATTCACAAGATAAACCCAGAGTTTTTACACAGGAATCCACAGTGTTAAAAACATTCTGACCTGTTGTGATCTAAGTTCTTTGCACTAGAAGAACTGCTCTATTAGTTTTAGATTAAATATATCCTTCCCTTCTGACATTCTACCCAGCTCGCAACTCCCCCAAGAAGCCCTCCATGACAGAGAATGGGAGATATTATTTTGTCTTTCATATGTTCTAGGCATAAGTTTCAGGGTACAGAAAATATTTCAAGGGTCTGGACTGCTGATGAAAACTATTAGAGGCAAGGTTCAATGGAAGACAAGGATAGTCACAGCTATGGAAGGATTTCCATATTAGGTGAGGGATTAAATAGGTTGGGACTTTTCAGCTTGCAAAAAAGACACTTGAGACATGTTAACAGTTTACAAAATATTAAATGGTACACAGAAAGTAAATGGTGATTCATTATTTACTCTCTGTCTCTAGTACCTCTCACAATACTACAGCTAGGGGCCATAACATGAAACTCTTAGGTAGCAGGTTTAAACCTAACAAAAAGAAGTTGGTTTTCATACAGTATACATTTAAACTGTAGAACTCATTGCCACAAGATTTTGTGAAAGTTGGAAGCTTAACCTAGTTCAAAATGGGATTGGACTAGTTCTTGGAGGAAAGATCCACTAGAAGATATTGAATATGGTAGACAGTAGTGCAGCCTCTGAATCATAACTTTCAAACTTATCAATGCTGGAAGCTTCAATGGTAAAGGAGCAGGGAATGGGAAATTCTGGACATGATGTATTCACCTCCCCACTCAACATCCACCCTGCCACTGAGGGAGGCAGGATATGGGGTTAGATAAACTTTTGGTCTAATCCAATAAACAACATTTCTTTTGTGCTTATGTAAGAGTTATTACTTTAAAATATTTGTTACCTGAAAATGTTTTTCAGGATATAATGCAACACTTCTTAAGGAAGTAACTTTTAACTGCTACCCCACTAAGAAAGCATTCATTATTGTAATTTGATGCTTATAGGCGATTTGGTTGATTGAATTCAGAAACAATATGATTGTCAAAATAATTCCTACTGAAGACATTTGAAAAACAAATTTTCAGTGAAAACCTTGCATTTCCTCACAATTATACAATTAGTATATGGAGCTATACTCTATTGAGGGATGAATTTCATACTTTTTGTAGGAGTATTATATATATGGATTTTTTTAATAGTGCTATTTTGCAGCTCCCAGTTTATTCCTTAAATATTTCCAACTCATTACTTACCATATTTTGCAGCCATTTATGTAGTCATGCTATACCCCTGAATAGTTAGCTCTGTTGTATTTATGTCTCTTATACTTTTTCTCCTGAGCTGTCATTTTGTATAAACCTGGAAATGATTATTCCTCCTGGTTTTCCACTTGTTCCAGATCTGATATTGTGCATATTTAGCACAAAGGCTATTTAGTGAGTTTTCCTCCTTTACACGTCTCTTTCTGTTAGCTCTGGATATATGAAAATTGATCTGTTTACAGAATTAATATTTTCTTAGAGAATGGATGATTCATGTTTTTGGAAATCTATTTGTGCTCGAGTGTGTCCCTAAAATGACTTGGCTGTATTGATTTTTTGAGTAATTTTACCTTTCCTGTGGTTTATTTACTGATTTGCCAAGACATGATGAATGATTGATATAATGCAGATAAACAAAATATATTTTCAAATTCAGACTACCTTTTCTATGACAGCAGAGGTGAAAACTATTTTTAAAAGGTTAGCTAATTTAGTTCAAAAGATTAACAGATAAAACCAAATTCCCTCTCTCTCTCTCTCCTTATTTGTTATGTAAACATTGTTTTTTTTTCAGTAAATAAGTCCTTGAAAAGCTATCCAGCACTTTCCCATTAGCAATGTAAAAACTTTATATTTAGAAAACAAAACAAAACCAGGAAATGCAGCAATGTTTGTCAAGTAGTTACTGAAAGTGAGGACTTTTAAAAATTCTCTTGGAAAAATAAATGTTTCTACTTATTTATCTATCTTAGATTTATTAATTTGATCTCTATTCATTGCTACATTTGTCCTGTTGGAAAATGCCTATTGATGTAGGTTCCCAGCTAACATAGTAGCGAATGCTCGAAAATGGTCTTCAGAGCTGAATGTGAAGAAGCAGTGTTATTTTCTGGCTACTTTTGGGACATATTCTGATCTAAATTTCATTGATATAAATCTAGAGACCACCACTCAGGTCAACAGCATTATTTCAGATTCTTATTGTTAAAATGGATGTCAGATCCCAGCCCTTCACTGACACACCTTGCTTCTGATCTCAAGGCAGAGAAGTTTGAATAATTTATTCTTTATTTCATTGAAAATTTGAAAAATCAAAAATCAAATAAAGCAAAAATGTTTTGGGTCAGCCAAAGGCTAATATTTTTAACAATTGTGGATTAATTGAAAGCTATTCATTTTGAATCAAATGAAACTTTATTTGACAACATATGACACAAGACAATTTTGGACATTTATAACACAAGAGAAGAAAATGGATATGAAAGATTAAATTCACAAGGAGACTTAGTTGTCATTTACAAAACATAAAATGTCCTAGTAGCTATGGCAAGAGTGTGAGGTTTTAATCCTTTTTCTGCTGATTCTGGGTAGGGACTCATCTCTAGATTTTCTAACTTCTATGTGAGTGGAATGTAGGGTATTTTAGGATGGATGCCATTTTTTCCTGTAGATGCTGTTCCTTTTTTCATAAAATAAATACCTACTCAGTGGATTTAAGAAATCATATAACTCTTGTTTGGTGGTCAGAGCATGCAGATGGTATGCTCCAGTGAACAATTAATTATTTTGTTAATTATTTTGTTAAGTATTTTGTTAATTTATATGCAAGGTGGAACACCTTCTGTATTGGAAAGGCCCACCACTGAATATAACATGTGGTTAGTGCAGTTACCTGGGAGGTGAGAGATTTTAGTTTAAATCCTACCTCTGTTTCAGGCAGGTAAGTGATTTCTACCTCCTAGCTGAGAACTTTAATAAGAAAGAGGAAAATTCTGCCTCCTTCTTAGTTTGTGAGAACTAACTACAGCACTTTGTCACTGTAGAACAAATAAAAATACTTCATTTTAGACATTCCAAAATAAGCCATATTTACATTCCCAAATTCTGTTGCATTTTGTTGAATTTTTGTTTTGTTGTAATGAAATTAAATGGAATAGGTTTTGTCATCCCCAAACTAACTGTTTTGATATAACTTATTCACCAAAAAAGGTTACCTGCTTTACTACATCATCTCTGATGTCTACTGTTCCTGTTTGGAGCACTAATAATTTATAATGAAAAAAATGCATAATTTCAATTGCCAGGTTGAAAATAGGAAGGGAAATGGAAATGTCTGTGAAAAAAGTTTATGTGGCCAGACAAAAAGACAAGAAAGCTGACTAGAAAATTCCCTGCCATTTTAAGTATCGTGTAGCATTCAAATTCTAATCTTAGTGTGCTACAAAACAATTTGTTTGAATTGCTACTTGGTTTAGAAATAACCAGGGGAAAGTGAAAATGGAAAAAGAGGTTTTTGTGTCATTTCACCAATGTACACTTTCTCTTTCAATATGTAAATCTGGGGAAAGAAGTAAAGGGCAAAATTTCTTGGCCAATTCAGTAAACCATTCCCTGAAGCAGATATACCTCTTCAAACTGCCTGCAAAAAAATATGAATCTGCAAAAAAATGAACTGTCAGCTTGGTTCCAAGTGGTAATGTAAAATATTTTTATTTCTTACTAGTAAGGAATTGTTCCCTACCTTCATGTCACAAATAGAGCCATTTACTATATGATATTGGTGCTCTTCTACTCAAATTCAGGTGGGAAATTTTCATATTTCTTTAAAAAAAATTAAGAAAAGTGTGGAAGTTATTAATATAAGCATACAACTTATGTTGGGCATATTTTTGAGACATTTTATAAGGTATTTAGCTGCATTAAAGTTATAAACACTGTTACTAAAAGATACTGTAAAATCTCCTGGGACAGTATTTTTGTGTAAGTATACATGATGTATAACATAAGATAATACACTAGTCTTTCTGCAGGGTTAATATTCTTTAAAGAGATTCTCAAGGTGTAAAAAGGTTTAAAAATGTTAAAATACTATCATTTTAACTTACATATTTATTAGGAAAGAAATCATTGCAATTGGCTATGTCTTTCTGTTTTCTAAATCATTCATTTTCATAGCAAGAAATACTTCTAAGATAAGTTACTTCTTTATTGTAAGGTCTTTAATAGACTTCGTGGAGTTGAACCTAATGTGCTGTAAATTATCATAATTCTATGAGTAAGAACCTATGTAAATCATAGTGTTGTGGTTTCTGAGGAACTGAAAAATGGCAATCTCTTCAATAGTTGTGAAAAATGATATTGGCCATGATTTCCCAGGAAATCAACCAAACAATTTAATAAAGATAAAATGCTGGCTGTCTAGTGGAAGTCAGCAGCCCTTGATCCACTGCAGGCCAACTTTGCAGCCTGGCTGGGAGGGAAAGGTGGCAGCTGGCAGGGCAGCATGAAGGGTAGCAGCCAAGATGGCAGCTGCCCCCTCATGCCTCTCTGCCAATCAGGGCTCAGGGGTGGGGCTGCATGGAGGGCAGCTAGAAGTCAAGATGGCAGATGCTTCTCGTTCCTTCTTCACCTGGGGCATCTCCACCAATCAGCACCAGGGTGCAAGGCTGCCACAAAATGACTGCAAAATCAGCTCTTTGGGCCACGACCAAGCCACGAAAATTGCTTCCTCTCTCCACCAGTTAGATAGGTCCTTGTCGGGAGTAGGTCCATTATGGCCTTGTCCCTCTCCTACCCAACACATTACCAGAGTATATCATCAGTGTGAAGTCAGTGCTGCTACTGCCGATTTCCAATGTTGTGCCCTTGTCTGCCATGCCTTTGTATCTTTCAGTGTTGGGAGCTGGTTATGTTAGCTGATGGGGTTCTGGCCTTTCCCTTGGAGGACTCCTTCCTGGGGCACTGCCTTCCCTTACATCCCATCCTCACCATGTCCTGAATGTTACACATCTGGGTCATCGTGCCCTGCAATTGCATTTCAAACGCTGTGAATAGTCACCTTCTCGTAGGTTATCGGGATGACCACATATGCAGCTGTCTTAGCTGGATTATGTAAATGAATATGAAGACTTTAAACTCTGTACCCCTCTACTGGGCTGAACTCAGGTGAAAAATTCTTCCCAAAATAACTCACTAAGGATCCGTAGCTTCGTAAGTTGAAAATCAACTCATCCATTCATTCAACATACAAAACGCAATCAACCTTAATTAGTTCATTAAGGGTCCAAAGTCCAATCAGCTCAAATCAATTTGAAACTCCATAGACAAGCACTACTAACCCCATGGTGAACCTGAGCATAATTACCTCACAGGGAAGTCTCATGCCCTAAATCACATGGAAGAAGAACCATTCCTCTCCTTAAATCAATTTCAACCACTCCTGGCTTCATCCACTGGAGCAAGCAGGATTTTTTGACCAGGGTCTCCAATCACTTTGGAATTCCTTTAACCATCAAAACCACATTAGTTAATTTAGCAGATTTACCTGCAGTTCAGACCTTCCTTGCAAGGTGAGCCTTCCAGCTATGCTATTGGGAGTCCTGTCTTTCACTTCAGGGATCTGGGGTCCTTTTACCAAGTCAGCATGGCAGCTTGTTGGCATTGGCTCCAGCTTTAGTCTCCACTGCTTGAATGCCTACTTGGTCAGATAACTTGGACTTAATGGAGCTGTGCTCCTGTGTTCTTACAGTGGACCTCCAACCACTCCTGCTGGCTGTCTCACTCTTGCTGCCCATGTCTAGCCATGGGTCAATAGAGACTGGAGAGCCCTCCTGCATTTCCCTCTCTGGGAAACTATGGTCTTTCCTTCCCTGCCCCTTTCCAGGGCTAGAAGTAGCTGGTTCAGGGCTTCTATGGCCAATCTGAAGGGCTGCAGAACTACTATGGGATGCTTCCTGCACCTGCTGAATTTTCCATTGTACCTGCAGTGAATATTAGTTGATTGCAGTCTTTGGGGTTTCACCGGTGCACCGCCCTTCTCCCCTCATAGTCCCTATTTATGAGTTTTTTACTTGTCCATGATGGGCATGTAATTAGGTAGCTCCCAGGTCAGTGTGTAGCCTACCGTGAATGTATGTATGCATACATCTACACTACAGGGGTAATGAAATCACAATGTGTGCACAAGTGCCAAAAAAGTCTATTTATACAGCAGGAAAAGTGCCTTTAAGTGCACAAAGTATAAAAGAATTGTGTGCAAGGAGGCTTCACATCACTTGGGCAACAAGTGGGCATGCTACTGGTGAGTTCTTTGAAGCATTCTTCACTTCTGACCTGGGTCCATTTAATGTCACTAGTGTTCTCTGAGCTGGTTGCTTTTCCTCCAGATGCTAGTTCTTAGTCTTGCCATCCTGGCTATGGTTTTAGTTGAATATGTAGACAAACTGATGTTAATATGATGTGAAAGTGCATGTTAACTGTTTCTGTTTTAAATGAAGTATGAATGAAAAGGGATGTTACATCATCTTACAATTACTCTTCATTCTTTAAATCCCTATGTGCACTATAGGGTTCACAATGCTACAGTAATGGTTTGCTTTGCAAATCACAATTCGTATGTATGCACCCAACTAATCAAAAAGTACTAGAAGAAGGAAATGGGTTTTTACAGAAAAGATACTGTTCCATTTTTAAATTGGAAGAATGTACCTCTCAACTGTAAGTGTATTTTGTTGCTGGTTCCTTTATTGTTGGATTATTACTTAAAAACATCTAATTTTTAAAATTAAAATGTAAAGTAAAGAAATAAAATGTTTACATATGAAAATGCAATACCTTATTTTCAGTAGTAGCAATTCAGTAGAATTGGCTCATTTGGAAATCTGAAAAAATTCCTTAGATCCTTGCACATCTGATTACTGACAAGTCTTGTCAACTGGCCACATTCAGGATGGAAAAACTATATTTTGCTACATCAAAAATATCTTATAACAATATATGATGTAGTTTGTGTGTTTGCTAAATCAAGTACTCATATTTGCTAAGGATCTTGTAATGCCGCATAAGGGCATACTGCTGAGATTATATTATATGTGCCTAATACTATAATATAGGTAAAGGTTCTCACAACATAACCTTTAATGAAGCTTTGTGAGACTGTATGATATGGGCCTGATTCTCTAGTGTTTGCAAAGATTCACACAAAATAATGATTAACAGGAGCTTAGTGAGACTGTGTTGTAAGGGTCTGATTTTACAGTGTTTGTAAAGGATCTTACAACACAAGCACTTAATGCAGATTACTGAGATGGTATTGTATAGGCCTGAACCCACAGTATTTCAGTATCAGAAATCATACAGAAGTCAGGCTGGAAGGGACCTCCATAGGTCATCTAGTCTAACCACCTGCCTGAGACAGGATCATCCCTATCCAAACTATCCTATACAAATCCATAATATAATCTCTTAGTAAAACTACTGTGCACCCTGACACAACACAAGACTAATACCCTAAGCTGCCACAGGTAAAGCAAGGGAACCACAGCAGTCAATATCTTGTTTCTGTAAATGTTAATATACACTCAAGCAATTCCAGGTACAGAGAAAAACAAAATGCTAAATTTATTGAAGAAAAATGCCTCTTAATCATGAGGCTAAAGAAATGTTAGAGGCCTAGTTTTGTTCTTTATGGAACTCAGTTAGGGCCCAATCTTTTGATGGTGTAGTCAGAGCTCCATTACTTTTATTCTGATGTAGAAGAGGAGTTGACAACCTTATACAAACCACTGGTCAGAACAACCCAGCTCCACATGGGCCAGGTGGGTTTGGTGGTGTTTATCAATGGGAAAGGATTTTTGCTTGCTCCCCAGCAGTAGTGCAGGCACAGCTTCTAGACCATGGGGAATTATGCCAAGATCAGGTATCTGAAAATTGCATTTATGCTGCCACTTCTCCCCACTCCCCACAGATTCAGCAAAGGCACAGCTAGAAGCTGTCAAGCTGGAAGCTGCACCCATGATGTAGACAGGGGGTGTGGACACAGGAAAAGTCCCCTGCTGTTGCTGAATTGTTGAAACCACCTGGCTATGGGTGGGAGCTGGGAAGGCAGAAAGATATAGCAGCAACGCGGGTACAACTGAAAGCTGCTTAGCTCCAGCTCAGCTCCTTGGCTGCCTGGCCCTCCAGACCAGATCCCATGGCTCCGGGGGCTGGATTGGCCCTCAGGCCATATGTTGCCAACCCCGATTTAAAGTCTGGTCAACAGAATGGCAAAATCCATAATTCATAGTCTTAATTCTTAGGAAACAATTATTTAAATTGCATGTATTAAATGGGTACAACTCCTGTCATTCTCAATTACTATAATAATTGAATATGATTCTACAATTTAGATATCCATAAGCAAACCATAACATCCAGGTGAAGCACCACAGATATGAAAAATAAGAGCCTAAGGGTTGCATCACCATCTATGCAAGTGCATCCTAGTGCAATTAACAAGAGTTCCAGCATGAAGCAAAGCCAGCTACGTACATGACATTTTGATCTCTACTGCAGAAGAACAGATTAGGTTTAGGTGTCACTCTGTACTACAAGGACAGTACATCTTACTTAACTAAACACTGTCAATTTAAGCAGCTTGTCATACATGGGCTGTGTTCCCGTATCTGTACTCTGATAAATATAGTCACTGTTTAAACCATTCTACTCTCAGATCCGTACATTTAAAAAAAAATTGAGTCATCCCTTTATTTAGGGTGCTGATAGCATACTTCATGATAAGCTGTTGCTTGTCAGAGATTCCATACCCCCCACATCCATAGAGGTGAGGGGAAGAAACATGGAGAACTCATGTATATGAGTTCTGCTTCCCCCCTAACCTCTGATCTTGCTCATAGCCAACCCTTGCATATTGACTCTCAGGAAGCCACCAAACTGAGCTCCATGACTTCAAGGGAAGTGCGCCCCAGGGGTGATACCCTCAGTTTAGTTTTCCTTAGGCAGTGGAAACATACAAGTTTTATTATGGAGGGATTCTCTGCAGCCCCAGATGTGGGAGTAGGTTTGTTCTTAAACTGATTACTTTTGTCTAATTGTCAGTCAATCAAATAGCCCTAACAGAGTTTGGCTCCAAATGTATCCCTGGCCTTACCTGCCGCCTTCTGCTTATGACAGAACCTTGTACGTGTTTCGCTGGTGACATTTTTCAACGGTTTTTCTGCAGACTTTGTTTTGAAAATTGGACAAATCACATAGGAAAAGAATAGTTCTGTTAACAGCATTTATAATATCCTTGATAAAGATTGTTACCTTGGACAAAGGTTATAAGAATTTCTACCTGCCTAGTCCCACATTACTTCAAAACACAGCACTTCTTATATCTGAAAATGGTAACACTTACAAAAGAAACTAATGACTTAGGAATCTGAAAATTGATGGAATATAGAGTTCCTAAGTCACTTAAGCACATCTGAAAATGTTACCTTGAGTTCTCTTGGGGACCAGATGTTTAATGACTGGAAGGATTTGTTGTTATCAATAACCTGTTTTTAAAAGTCCCCTCATGCTCTTCTTTCTCACCATCTGCCAATTCATGTAACAAACAATATTAGTATTTTTCTTTAAATATGATTGAAGTTCAAAGAAATTGAGAAAATATAGCTTTAATAACAAAATAACTGTTATATAAACCAAAATGATCAATATAGTTCATGCTTACAAAAGATTGAGCATCTTATTGCTTTGTTATAGCTGAGGTTTGTCTAGGTTACTAAGCATGTAACAGTGTTGAATTTGGGTGTGTTAATGTTCCTAAACAAAACAGTCTTGAGAACAATTTCAACATTGGTATGGACTTTTTAATGTTTGGTAGCTTAGTTTTTTTTTTGTTTTAATGTGCTATATTTCAAATTCTATCTCATATTGATTTACAAAGAACATTTAGACAGTTGATTCGTTTAGAAGGGGTTAGTTCTTAGACTATCTTCAAAAGAGAGATTGCAGTGTATACTTTACCTTGAGTGGAAGAGCAGTGAACTCCATTTGTTAAACACAAATGTTCACTAATTTGCAAGGGTAAGATAAATAATAAATTCAAATATTTGCTGAATATTTTGTAATTACTTGAGGCCAGAGTCTACAATAAACTACTATTTGTTAATAACTACTGATATAGTGGTCTAAGATAGGAACAGGCTGATAGCACTAAAGGAAGACAGCAACATTTACTGCATATGATACTGAAAATTAGGTTTGTGGAACAACTTTCAGCAGTCAACAGAGATGAATGTTGCAAGCTTAACAAGAATCACAGAGAAACAAACTGAAGATGTTTTCTTATACTTTCTTCAATACGGAACACTCACTATCCTTTTTTAAAAAAAATCAAGATTTAGGTTTTCTTTTTCTGATCCAAGTGATTAGCAGATTGTTTCTAGTAGAAGGTAAATTGCTGATGGAGTTAGGTATTTTTTATACACTCCTGTTTATTTACAAAGATTATACAAAGTCCTATTTCCCTGGATGCAGAAGGAATCAAACCAGAGTAGACAGCTGCTTTGCTCACAGTTCCAGGCCTCTTTCAGCCAGTACTATACCCAAAAGCTATCATTCCCCCAAGGCTTCCATGTCTGTGCTTTGCTCATTCTCTGTGTCCTTCTGTGTTTCTGCTGCTTCTCACACACAAAAATAGATGGTTCCACCAACCAGTACCCTAGCCTTTGCTTTTGCTGCATCAGTATCCAGGAAAACTTACTGGATTCCATGACTAAGCTTCCATTGAAGCCTTGACATGTGCATGTATTTTGAATAATGGATCCTATTATTTTCCCCCTAAATTTCAAAGGAGCTAAAATTAACATAGTGATTTTAATAGTAGTAACTTAAGTAGTGATTTTTATGGAAAATAATATTTGGGTAGAATCTTCAGTGAATGACAAACCAGGGAATCATCATACATAACTGATGCTGCAATGTTGTCAGTTGTGTACAGCATTATGTAAAAATATTGCTTTAACTTCATGTATTTTAGGACATGAAGTTATTGTCTTGATGTTTCTAGATATTTCATGTTTATAAATGCCTCTATATTTCAGTTACATAGCTTTTGAAATACCAAAAGTTGAACCTGTTGGAACAGCTAGGGATTTTTACTATGATCTGTACCAATTATTCTATAGTTTCTCTATTCCGCAACAGTCAATCTGTAATTTATATACTGTAGTATTTCTTGTGAACTACTATTGCAGACAGGGTAAATTTTTTACTGATTTTCATGACAAAAGTTATTTACAAAGTTATTGCAACTACCATGGAGATTTCACTGTTTATTGTTGACTTCTGTGGGGCTCAGTCAGTGGTGGTATGAAGTACAAGCCACACGAAGATAAATACAGGAGTGGCTCTAACTGATAAAAGACTGACTCTGAAAAGATGAAAGCAAATATGAACGAGTCACTATAAACAAATCAGTGAAACCGTTTTGAAGATATATGTCAACATGTTTCGATTTATAGACAAAAAATAGAGAAGTTTTTAAGTGTGAGAAAAACAATATTTCTTATAAATTATGCAGCATGAAAGTAGCATGCTTATTGACTATCCCAGAAAATATCTTTTATCCAAATGCATTTTTCTCTCTCAAAAGTTAGTGGGAAAGGTGGTCCACATTTTAATTTAGAATAAAACCTGTGTTTTAACTGGTAGAGCCAATGGCTATTGACTCCTGTTAGACATGAGTGAT
This sequence comes from Gavialis gangeticus, assembly GCF_001723915.1. Taxonomy (NCBI): domain Eukaryota; kingdom Metazoa; phylum Chordata; order Crocodylia; family Gavialidae; genus Gavialis; species Gavialis gangeticus. The sequence continues at coordinate 60,358,322 of NW_017729029.1, forward strand.
GTTGACCCATGCTGTTTGACTATAACTACAAATAGAGATATATCTCTTACCACTACCAGCACTTGCATGTATTATATATCACTGCTATTTTCCTAACCAAGCAGTTACTACTGGGCTTCAAAAATAACCATGTAGTGCCATCTAATGTCTTCTATGTGCAATGTTACTTCTTCCAAAGTCTTAAGTCAGAAGTGTCAGACATACAGCCCACAGTCTAGATCTGGCCTGTGGAGTCATGTCCTGGGGCCTGTGGGTCTCCAACAGGGGACAGGAATTTGGGGATAGGGTGATCAGGGACAGGGCCCACCATGCAAATCTGAAGCATAAAGCCTTATTGAGCATACAGGTCAGTGGCAAGAGGTGATCAACAGTTGCATTGATCCCTGCAGCTCCCTGACACTGCGCACCCTGCTGCCACCAAGGCACCTGGATCCAAACCATGAGTAGCCCTGTGCTCCGAATTTGGCTCAAGAAGCTGGCTTTCATACCCCTGTCTTAAGTGATTCATGTAAAAACTCAAATCCTGAATCTGAAATGGGGTAATGTTTCCCTTGTCCTGCATGAAAACAGCTCTTAAGTAGCTTAAAAATTGTAAACAAACATGCTAATCTATAGCAGCTGAAAGTTCAGTGGTTTTCAAAGCTGCATGCCAGTCACAATCCAAACCAGTATACTTGTCGCAAAGACAATGCCTTTTTGAAGGGCATTATTTTCAAAATGAAACTTTTCATGCAGCACTATGATTTGGCTCAATTCTCAAACTAGGGATTATGATCCCAGTTTGGGCTGTGGCACTTACAGTTGAATTCGTAAGCTCGATGGCAATTCAACTAGAAAAGTCAGGCTTGCATTGGAAGTAGGGTTATAAATCATCTAAAGGAGTAGTTGCAAGCCCTGGAAGATGGAGAACAACTAAACTAGGTGCTTGGGCACAGAACTGGGAGTCAGGAGACCACAATTCTGCTCCTTCAGAACCATAACCTTTTAGCCCGTTACTTCAACTCTACCCTCACATATCAGAAACAATCTGATCCTGACTTGAATAACTGACAGTTACTGGTATAACAAGGATGCATCTTTTTGAGGCTGAGTAAAGATTTTGTAGGTCATGATATAGTAGATGGTGCAACACAGCCATCTATTGGCCAGGATTGTGAATGCAATGTTAACATCCTTCTCTTGGGTTAAGCATACATTTTAAATTCCAGAATCTCATTCTTGGTGTGGTATCCTGACCTATTAAAATCTGTGGGAGTTTTGCCATTGATTTCAGTGGGGACAGAATGTCATCCCTGATTATTTTCATATTCTATGAAATTATTGTATTTTAGTTTTAGTGACTAGCCTTTCTCTTAGGTATTTCTCAGCCACAGATGCGAATAACGTTTAAGGTGAATAAACTCTTGTTAGATCCTCAGATAATTATAGTGTGTCAGATAATAGCTAAGACCAAACACTACATCTGAATATGGCCACAAGGTCTGTGACCTTTTCTATCTAATGTAGACTTCATTACAATATCCATGCATTTCTCACCACTACACTAAATGATTGCAATGTGTTCTACTTTGGAATATGACTGTCTGTATTGCTGAGTGGCTGGCGAGTTTGTACCAAAATGGTGGTTTTTCAGGGTGAACTTTCATTACTTAATATAATAACATGCTATGAGATCATATAGACACTTTGCTTTTTTGATTTCTGGTCTGATTTCCCAGAGCGCATCTTTTCATCTCAGTCATCTAATGGTCCCACTGGGTGTGTCTACACGAGATGCTTTACTGCACAGTAGATCAATTTACTGCTAAGTAAGCATCACTGTCTATATGTGCAGATGCGTACTGTGCAGTAAACTGGCCTCCTCTGTGTTTAATTAGCTACTAGTCAGTCAGGCAGCAGAAGCCCACCCCAGCAGCTTTCAAAGTTGTCCTGCTGCTGGGGTGTGCTCTGAGCTCAGAGCCCAGGCTGGGACAATGTCCCCTTTCCCTGCCAGCTCCTGGGGGCAAGAAGCAATATCCTAGCCACCGCTCCACTCATGGAGCTGGGGCTGGGAGTTCCCTGCATAGGAAGAGCTCCCTGCACAGCCTGGAGCTGGCTGGGACCTGGCCCTGAACCTGGGACATTTCTCAGCCAGGCTGAGGTTGCGCGGGGAGGTCCCAGACCTGCACCCCAATCTTCCAGTGGGGCAGCTAGCAGCAAGTGGGACATGGGTGGGACAGCTCCCAGCTGCCCCGGCTGGGTGGGGGGGATTCCCCATTCAGCTGTGTGCTCACTGCTAGCTGCCCCACCAGTGGATCGGGGTAGGAGGCTGGGACCTGCCCCTCCCCTATAGCGTTTTCCCAGAGCTGTGGGGGACTTTTCCCAGCTTCATTCCCTGGATCAGGGCACAGGACTGGGAAACAGATGTGGGGGACGGATATAGCCTGGGGTTGGCTGGGACCTGCCTCAGATGGAGACAGATCTTGGCCAGCCATGGGGAAGCCCTGCTGAGCACAGAGCTTGTCCCCATGTGCACAGGGCAGGAGAGCTCTTCAGCAGCAGCTCTTCCATCCCGTTCACATTAAGACCTCTCCCAATGTGCACCGGGCCAGCAGGCAGCTGTCTTCCTGCCAGCCCCTGGGCTAGCACCCAGGAGGAGCCTGGAACTCCTCCTGGCTGCTGCAGGGGGCAGAGCAGGATGGCAGCAAATCTGCTCCCAAGAGGGAGCACATGTAGACATGGTCCCTAGTAAGCGTACTGTGCCTTATTCTTACTATGCAATAAGCCTACTTCAAATGAATTGCACATGTAGACATGCCCACTGACTATGGCAGGCTTCCTATTCCCACTGTACTGGAAAAGATATATTAGATTCTATGCCTTTGGCAAAATGATCCTCCATTTTTTCCTCTGACCAATCTTCATTATAGTTTTACATTTACTTTGTCAAGAGTTTCTGTTTTCCTTATTTGAGCATGACTAACATTTTTCAAATATTTTTAAGGTTTTATACACCAATATAAATTACTCCTGAATTACACAATTACAGAGCAATTACATAATAAATTACACAATTACAGAGCGATCTGATTGTAGCTACGCAGACTAGGCACTATTACTGTACTTTACCATAAGGTGCTGGAAAAACAGGTAATAGCCTTCCTGCATGCAGGAAACAGCTACCTCAGGAGACATGACACATGCCATTATAATAGCGGGTCTCTGCTGTTACCTTGCTGCTATTTTGTTATTGTATTTGCTCGAGTTGCCATTTTAAGTTGTTCTGCTTTCCTTGCTGCAAACTACCTGAGCCTTTCTTGGGAAGGGCAGCATATACATCACATAACTTAATTGTATGCCAAGTTCAGTATAAAGCTGTACTTTGTCTCTGCTCCTTTTTTATACTGGCATCAATGTGTTGGATATAAACCCTGAATCTGGAATGAAAGAACTGTTGTGATAGACAGTCTTGTGAGGTTAAGGCTTAAGTACCTGATAATGATTTGAAACAACTAAGTCCATCCAAATTAGTAAAACTCCTGCTTGTGTACTAAGAAGTATGCAGAACACTGGCAGTTAAGAGTTTGCAGTTACCACTGGCACTGGAGTTTGTTTTATGCTACATTTTCCATTATCGTTCTATAAAAGGGTTCAGTGTGGCATTTTTTGAGGTTTCTAATATTACCACTTTTTTCCATTTTAAACTGTAGTGGCTGGTACTGAATAATCAAGAACAAATGCATGCCTTTTCTCTTTAAAAATAATTTTCAGCAAGGAAAATCTTGAACCTTAGAAAATCAACTGTGCAATTAAGTTCTAAGAGTCAGGTATAATTACATATTTTCCACCTTTCCTCAGTTGTGTAGTTTCGTAGAGGCATGTTATATAGCCTCTTAGAACTCCATCAGGTTTTCAAACACATTATAAATAATTTTAAAGACATTTTAATTTAAATATTTTCCACATGGCAACGTTGTACTCCAATGAAAACAAGTTCTCATCATTATTTCCTTGCAATTGTTACAGTTCATTTTCAAATGAAGTGTTTTCAGCTTCACTACCAACCAAGACAAAAATAAATCACTTTTCTTACTATTTCATGGTCTGGCATAAATTTATTTATTCCATTTATATATGGTCCTTTAACAAAAGCTCAGGGTGGCTCACAATAAGAAAAAAGAGAAAATGTAAAGTTTAGGAAAAAAAGTTGATTTTAAGGTTGGCCTTGTTTATACGTGTGCTCAGGAAGTGGGGAGAGAGGCGCTTTAATTAGAGTGGCTCTGAAAGCCACTCTCATTAAAATGCCCTGAGCAAGCTTTAGCTAAAACGCTTCTGCCACCATTTTTAAGTGTGGGGATGCTGATACATGAGACGCTGGAGTCTGTTGGAGTGCAGTCATTACCATGCTTCAGCAGACTTGCTTAATGGAGCCTGCTCTGACGCGCTGCAATTACAGCGCATCGGAGCAGCTTTGCTGCTTATGTATAGGGGCCTGTGGTTTCTGCATTGGACAAGGGTGACAGTGCTTTGGAGTCAATTATTGTCTTAGCACAGCTTCCCATGACTTTAGACAAATTAGCTGGAGTTTTGTTTACACAGGGAATTAATCAAGAATATCTATCCTGTTTTCAATTAACACCCATTGCTTAAGTTCTCTATGCAAACAAACCCTCCCTCAGTTTACCATCTGCAAATGGGGAACATCATCACTATAGGGGGGAGCTAACACAAACTTTTAATTCTGAAGGGCACAAATATTACATTGGATAGCAGAAAAAACAGATTTTTTACAGTAATATTTTTCCATTCACTTGCATTATTAAAAATTTAAGTATATTACTGTGTTTGTGCATGGCAAATGGGAAGTGAAACTAACTGAAGAAATGTGAAACTGGCTAGTTATCCACGGGCCGTAAACTGCTTGGCTAATGCAGCCCACACAGAGCTGAGCACTCTCTCAAAAATCTTCCAAGATTTCAAAGTTGTTCTGGAACAAACCCAAGACAAGGTCTTCTATAAATCACCCTTGTATGCGGGTGACCTAGCATGTGGGAGACCAAGGTTCAAAACCCTGCTTTAATAAACATTTAATTATTTGTACTTAATGGTAACATTAAGGAAAACCCTTCCAGAAGTGGTCACTAGCCTGAGGGTTGGGCCCATTATAAGTCCTATATTCAAATCCCTGTGTTGCCTACTTCAGGACAGGGGTTGAGCCCAGACAGGTGGCAGAAATGACAGAAAAATCCTCTCATTTAGACCAGTTACAGCCTACAGCTGAGAAACCTTTCCTGTGAAATCTGGCACATACAGTCCCACAAAAAATGTTCCTTTCAAGAAATCAGTCTTTTTGGAAACAAGATTCCCAATCAAACCCATTCCTTTATTCCCTCCCCATGACCAGTATCCTTGGGGAATGCTTTAGCACAGTGGTGCTCAAACACATGGCCCTGCGGGCTGGATGAGTTGAGCGGGGCTGGTCCATGGGCTGAATCCCGGTCAGTGAACCTGAGTGCTCAGGTCGGTTCCTGAACGGCCTGGCTGGGCCCTGTGCTGCCTTGGCTCAGTAAGTCCAGTGCAGGACTGTGCCCCTAAATTGGGCTCCACGAGTCCAGCCCAGGCCCGTGCCCCTTGAGTCTAGGCTTGGCCGGGTGCCCTTAGGTTGGGCCCACAAGTCCAGCCCAGGCCCGTGCCCCTTGAGTCTAGGCTTGGCCGGGTGCCCTTAGGTTGGGCCCACAAGTCCAGCCCAGGCCCGTACCCCTAGGTTGGGGCCTGGGCTGGACCCCGCACTGCCTCAGCCTGGCATAGGGTGGCCGTTGCAGAGGACAGTCCGGTTGTCC
>NW_017729029.1:60369140-60369427 GCF_001723915.1 Gavialis gangeticus
TGCCGGGTTCGCGCGGGGCCGGGGCGCAGCGCTGGTGCCTCGGGGGCCGCGCCCCGAGGGGTTTGGGGCGCTGCGGAGCGGCGATGCCAGGTCTTAAATATAGAAACGATCCCATTGGCCGGTCCAAATGACCGATTTGCTGAAAAAAAATCCAACCCAACTTTGGTGCTCTGAAAAAGTGTGCAGATAAGTACGTAAAGAAGCCGTCCTCTGATTTACTTTTGGTTGCTCCTTGCTCTTAACTGGGCAGGGAGTGACAATGGGGTCATCCAAGTTGAAGCATCTAT
>NW_017729029.1:60369767-60370622 GCF_001723915.1 Gavialis gangeticus
CCCAATCAAACCCATTCCTTTATTCCCTCCCCATGACCAGTATCCTTGGGGAATGCTTTAGCACAGTGGTGCTCAAACACATGGCCCTGCGGGCTGGATGAGTTGAGCGGGGCTGGTCCATGGGCTGAATCCCGGTCAGTGAACCTGAGTGCTCAGGTCGGTTCCTGAACGGCCTGGCTGGGCCCTGTGCTGCCTTGGCTCAGTAAGTCCAGTGCAGGACTGTGCCCCTAAATTGGGCTCCACGAGTCCAGCCCAGGCCCGTGCCCCTTGAGTCTAGGCTTGGCCGGGTGCCCTTAGGTTGGGCCCACAAGTCCAGCCCAGGCCCGTACCCCTAGGTTGGGGCCTGGGCTGGACCCCGCACTGCCTCAGCCTGGCATAGGGTGGCCGTTGCAGAGGACAGTCCGGTTGTCCTCTATTGATATGAAACCTGACGCCTTTATGTCCTCTATTTTCTCTCTTCAAGAGAAAAATCGAGGACACAGAGGCATGCGGTTTCGTATTAACAGAGGACAGACCAGCAGAACACCGGACTGTCCTCCGAGGGCCACCCCAGGCCGTGGCAGGAGCAGATCCTACTGCCTCAGCTCGGCCCTGCGCGCCCACGGTGAGCCCCGCGCCGCCTCGGCCTGGGCCGCACCTCGGGGCGCCTGATGTGGCGCCCCGCTACCCGGCTCCTCTCGGGTCTGGAAATGTGGCAGCAGGGCAGTGGCGATGGAGGAGCCTGTGCGGAGCCTCGGAGCGCCCCACGGGCTGGAAGGCGGAGCGTACTCCAGAGGGAACTGAGGGCCCGGGCCGGCAGCAGGGAGCCGGGGCCGAGCAGCCCGCCCCGGGGAGGCGGATCGGGCCCGCGGCTGA
>NW_017729029.1:60371734-60389536 GCF_001723915.1 Gavialis gangeticus
AGAAACGATCCCATTGGCCGGTCCAAATGACCGATTTGCTGAAAAAAAATCCAACCCAACTTTGGTGCTCTGAAAAAGTGTGCAGATAAGTACGTAAAGAAGCCGTCCTCTGATTTACTTTTGGTTGCTCCTTGCTCTTAACTGGGCAGGGAGTGACAATGGGGTCATCCAAGTTGAAGCATCTATTTTGGGGCAAGCAGTCATAAGAAAGGGCTGGTAGCAAATCCAGAAGTTGGATTATTGCCTCTCAGCCCTTTGCAGGCTGAGATCTAGCAGGGGTGTCCGGATCCCAAGATTTCTGGGCTGCACACAGGATGCTTGCCAATGGATTTGGGAGTCATTGGGGATGCATGGGGGGTGCACGTGCACCCGCTGAGATTGGCTGTGCAAACCCCGGAAGCTCCAGCCGTAAAACTGGAAGTGCCGCCGGAAATGCATTTCCAGTTTTGCCACTGGCTTGGGGATTGTCCGCTGGGGAACGCCCCCTCCAGTCAATGATCAGCTACTATCCCCCCCACAGCAATCTGGTGCCCCCCCCAGACAGGAGGAACCAGTCGCCCATGTTGGGAATACAGGCAACCCCCACTTAATGCTGTTTCACTTAACACTATTTCGTGACAGCGTTCATTTAAATTGATACCTGATCCCACTTAGCGCTCAGCACATTTTGTTATATAACACTCGCAGTCGCCATTGTGGGTCCTTAAAAACACTTGCAGTGACCATCTTGGGTCATCAAATACGTTTGGTTTTGCTTAACGCTCATTTTTTCAGGAACCAATGAAGAGCGCTAACTGGGGGTTGCCTGTATTTGAAGTGCCAGGGGGAGAGCCTGGGGTGGAGGATGTTTGTGGGTTGTAGTGCCATACATGGTGCTTAGAATGAGTTCTGCGTGGTCGATCGATGTGGTTTTTGAAACAATTGAGTTCCGTTCAGTCAATATGATTTGGAACTGATTTGGCTGATTTGACCTGGAACACAAACTATATTAATTAAAAAAAACCCCAAAACCCAAAAGTTAGCTAAAATGCTCCGAGAGTGACTTGGGTTTTGCATACACTGCATCAATTAACTGTCTTAAAAACCGTCATAGGTTTTGAACACTTTTACTATTATTGATCAGACATTGCACAAGCATTGCAGTTATCATACCAATATGATAATTATTATACACCTGGCAACACTGCGATGGAGCGTCACACATGCTGCACAGTCTGGGGGCTGCATGGGAATCCTCGCTATCACTGACACTCTGGCCCTGGTGGCCTCCGGCTCTGGTGTTACTCCGCAAAGCAAAGGAGCGACAGCCAAGCGCTACCCTTTCCCCAGCGTTTCCCCAGTGGTGCCTTGAGGCTGGGAACCCACTAGTCTGTCCAGATCAGTAACTTCCCTCTGGCAGTCCAGCCCTGCCTAACAGAAGCCCTTGGATTCATCTTTCACCAAGTGGTTGTGTTTGGTGTCCTTTTTCCACTGCCAGAAATAAACCTAAGTGCCACTGGGTCAGATTAATAGCAGTGTTGCCAACTCTCATGATTTTTGGTGTTGTTCTTAAAGTCTATGCTTCAGCAATGTGAAAAACTTATAAAAGAAAGCTAATTTTTTCCCATCCCCAAAATGTAGACTTTAAGAACAATGCCAAAAATCAAGAGAGTTGGCAATACTGCACTAATCCATCTGGCCCAGTAGCCTGGCTTCACCTGTGGTGGGACACCCTTGGCGAGGACCAGGGTCTCCTGTGGACAAGCCTGTATACCACCCTGGTCCCACTAGCTGCCAGGGACTTCAGCTGGTGGCTTTTCCACAGAGCCATGGCACAGGCATGTATCTGGCATGTTTCATAGATGCCCCCAACACCTGTCCCTTCTGCCAGAGGAGGGACACCCTGGCTCATGCCTGCCTGGAGTTCACCGGGCTGCAGCCCCTTCACTGCCTCCTCCAGAACCTGCTGCTGAGGGTCTAGCTGCACTTCTCCCTACACCTTTTTCTTTATGTACTCTGCAGCCCCATCACATCTCCGGATCTGTTGGTCAACCTCCTTCTGGCCCTGGCCAAGCTGGCTATGGGGCCAAGATCCTGTCTCTGGGCAGATAATCGCTGGGCAGTGTCCAGTGGCTCTCTGGCCTCACTTGGGGACCATGGGGTGCTGTCTGGTATGCTCTGCTCCATGACACACTAGTCTCACCCCTTGGCACACTAATTTTAAATCTCTCACCCTCACTCCTGTCCCTGTTTTGTCTTTTGTTGTCCCAAGCATTCTGTTGTTGCCTATCTAGTGGCCTCCCTTCATAAGGGAGTAGGGTAGTCATCATAGAGGTCAGTCCAGTTGTCCTCTATCCTCTATTGAAACGAAAACGGATGCCTTTATGTCCTCTATTTTTCTCTTTAAGAGGACAGAGTAGCAGAAAGCGGGAATGTCCTCTATGATGGCTACTCCATAAGGGAGGCATATAGTGTTCCCTTGTGGGCATTGGTCCAGGGGCAACAAACAGATCTGGCCCTAGCCAAGATTGCAATCTGTGTGACCAGGAAGAAGCCTCTGCCCTGGGGGATCCCCAAGGGCTTTGGGGCTATTTTTCTGTCCCTTGTCCATTCACATCTCTGGGCAAAGTTTTACTGAGCAGTGTCCACTGGCTCCCTGGACTCATTTGAGGGCCAGAGTGCATTATCTGGTATACTTTGCGTGGTGTCCCCCCTTGGTGCACTTGCTTTGAACCTTTGACCTTCACTCCTGTCCTTGTTTTCTTCTTTAGTTGTCCCCTATAATCGCTTGATGTGCAGGTAGTGGCCTCTTGGATTAAGGGGGGCTTTTAGTTTTATTTGGTGGACAATGGCCCATACTCCCAATGCTCATCAAATAGGCCCATTTCCACCCATGACAGAAGCGGATGCTAGAGGGAGAGCCAGATAGATCTATCCTCTAAGGCAGTGGTCTCCAAACTTTTTTGATTGTGTACCCCATCAGTAAAAAATTTTTGAGCACGCACCCCCAATATATGTATATTTATATAAATAGAAATAGAAGTTCTAATATCTTCTTCTTGCACCCCAATGGATCGTCTTGGGCACCCCCTGGGGTGCGTGCACCCCACTTTGGAGACCACTGCTCTAAGGGTCTCAGCATTTTTAGATACAAGGCAACTGAGGGAGACTCCAGGAACCCCTCTGAAAATGCTAGCGCTTAGTTTTCACGACTTTTTGGCTACAGAAAAATAATAGAGCAGTTTTTCTTTCAGAAAGAACTCAGAATGGCTGCACCTAGGGATTTCTATTTGCAGTCTCTGGGATTATCTTATGAATCTCATTTGCACGCCTAAGAGTGCTAACATTGTGTGGCACCCCCTCACACCCTTGAAAGGATTGCAAGGCACCCTGGTTGAGAACCACTGCTCTATTCATTACTCTCCCTGGTATCCCCCATTATTGGTTTAGGGTAAAGGTGTCAGGAGAAAGATCTCCAACTGTTCTATTCAACAGCTAAGCAGTGGCAATAGCATTGGACTAAGCATTACCTAATAATAGCAGTATCTAGGCCCAGTTCTACAAACACACATGTATGTCGGGGCTTGACTTTCACAATAGTGTTACTGATCTCAGTGGGGCAGATTACAGGAGGAAATTAAACGGCAGGGTTGATTTGCATCTTACGGACTAATGCACATACACATAGGGTTGGATTAATCCTCTAGTGGCCCTTAGGCAAACAAACTTGTAGGCCCCCACTTAATACTATATATTTATATTACTTTTTTCACTTTATATATACAGTAAGCCAAACTGGGACCGTTCTTCCCTTGGGGCCCTAGAGATGTTCCTTGTTTGCCTGTGTGTTAATTCGGGCTTTTATACACACATGCTTTCTTGGGCTGAAGATTACTCAGTCATGTGCACAAGATTTGGCTCCACAATTCTCACGGTTATATTGCTGTTTTAAGTTTTGAAGTATCACTTCCTGATTTGAGTTTTTTCTTTTATGCAATGACTTTTACAGTAGAAGTTGACTTACCAGATAATGGTGATTTAATTTTTTTTTTCTATTAGTTCCTCAGCTTCTCTATGGAGGAAAGCTTGATTTTCTGGTGTTTGATTATCTTTCTGAAATTACCATGTCACTGTTAACTGCTGCGAAAGCCAAATCTCCAGTGAGTAAGACTTTAAATAATGAAATGTAATGAGAGAAAGAAATTAGAAGAATTGTCCAATTTATAGCATGATTTATTTTGCTTAGTTTTATATTTCTCCATGTTTGGGCATTAAAATATCATTAAGTTAAAGTATCATAGCAACGTGATACATGTTTTAAGACACAATCTTTCCAGTTATTCAGAGATTCAGGAAATAGAACTGTAAAGCTTTGTCAACCAAGCATTACAATATAAACTTCAGCGTACATTTATGGGAGACTGCATATGTGAGTAGCAAGTTGTAGGGCTGGGTATTTAGTGTCCATGGAAAATAGGAAGTATTTCACACTGCAAAAGTTCAGTTTTTATGATTTGCATTTTAGTTTGATGCATCTATCAGACTTGTTTAGAATTATTGCATATTTATTTATTCGTTAGATTTATATCCCACCATATCCAAAAGGATCAGAGCAGCTTATAATAAACAACTACCCCACAGACAGGATTCCCCAAACAGCACCCTGAAATCCCATTTTTATACTAAGAAATAGCAGCAGTTGCACTTTGTTAGAAAACTGCTGTAAGCTACACAAGAGAAGGGGGGTTTATCTCAAGTTTCATTATGGTTTCTATTTAGTTTATTATTATTCCATAAATTGTTGTCATTTCTAAATATTCAAAAATGAACTGTCATATAAAGGAGGAATAAGAAATCTTTCATCATTCATATAACAATGTATGGGGATGATTTTGCTAAATGTTACATGTTTTCATTATTCCAGTACTTGCTTATTCCCTCACAGGGTCAAGCCTATTTCTATCAACAGGTGTTTTTTTACTACCCTAAATGGAAACAGCATGGAATCATTAAGTTCTAATCCTGATGAGGTTTATGTACATGCATAATTTTAGTCACATGAGTAGCCCTGTCAAAAACAAACTCCTCATCCCTACCTCCAAAACCCATTGTGGATTGATTCAAGTTTAGTGTTAAAAATAATACTCCCAATTTCATGCAGAACTTCATTGGAGCTGTCATGATTCACATTAGCAGAGGTGGACACACAATTTTCATGGGATGAAAATTCTAATCTCAGATCATCTGGCTTCAGTAAAACCTCTTGTTGAATTGCTGGTTTTGAAATGTCTATCCTATATTGTAAACATGTGGTACTGAGAAGTGATTGCATCATTTGTTTCCTGAATGATTCAACAGACTAATTAAAATAGTTCTATTTAATAACTTTATTAGATTTCTATGAAGTTTTATTCATGACTACTTGTCTGATATTTATTTCAACCTATGTATTATTGATTTAGGGATTTATGTATTTCTGAGAAAAATCGATTTTTTTCAGGTTTCACTTAAAATGAAATCCATCATTTTTAATTATACAGTGACATAGTTTCTATAAAATGTGCTGTTTTTCATTCTTTCTCAAATGTAAGAGCCAATAAAAGAAAAGGGTGGATTTAGCCAAAATAATATTCTTGAAAATAAATTGTGTAACATTTTATTATTTCCAGGATTTGGGTTACACGCCTGATTTTATTTTGACTGCAATGGCTCCCTATATAAAGGATATTCATAAGAAAGGTATGCCTTCACACACACATGCATAGACAATTGAAAAACTTAATTTGCAATTTCTTTTTCTCCTTAGATGCATTTTTGTGTAGCTTCACTGTTAACTATTTATAAAGCTGAGTCAGAAATAGTTTTGCTATGTCACGACAGTTTTTGTGATTTCCAAATTTTTGCATCATCCCTATTCAGGATAAAAATATCATTATAAAGTTCATGAACATACAGCCTGAAAATTAAAATGGTAATTGATTTATTATACTGTTTTGTTTTGATTTTTTTAAAACATTTTTTATGATCAGTTACATTTGTAGCTGCCAAATGGAACTTTTAAAAAAGCCTTCGATATAGTATCCCACAATCACCTCTTGGCTAAACTGGCTAACTGCGGCCTCAACCTCACCACGATCCGCTGGCTGGGGAATTGGCTCCACTGTAGGACCCAGAGGGTGGTGGTCGATGGGAGCCAATCGTCTTGGTGCGCTGTGACCAGTGGGGTCCCTCAAGGCTCTGTCCTAGGGCCTATACTATTTAACATCTTCATAAATGATGTGGGCATTGGTGTCAGAAACAGATTGGCCAAGTTTGCTGATGACACCAAACTCTGGGGTAAAGCATCCACACCTGAGGACAGGAGGGTGATCCAGGCAGATCTTGACAGGCTCATGAAATGGGCGGATGAGAACCTGATGGTGTTCAACACCGAAAAATGCAAGGTTCTCCACCTTGGGAGGAAAAACCTGCAGCATGCTTACAGGCTCGGTAGTGCTATGCTGGTTAGCACTACAGATGAAAGGGACTTGGGGGTCAGGATTGACCACAAGATGAACATGAGCCTTCAGTGCGATGCTGCAGCTAGTAAAGTGGGCAAAATGCTGGCTTGCATCCATAGATGCTTCTCAGGCAGATCCCGAGATGTCATTCTCCTGTTGTACTTGGCCTTGGTGAGGTCACAGCTGGAGTACTGTGTCCAGTTTTGGGCTCCCCAATTCCAAAAGGTTGTGGAGAAGCTTGAGAGGGTGCAGAGGAGAGCCATGCGCATGATCAGAGGTCAGGAAAACAGACCTTATGATGAGAAGCTGAGAGTCATGGGGCTCTTCAGCCTGGAAAAGCACAGGCTCAGGGGTGATCTTGTGGCCACCTATAAGTTTATTAGGGGTGCTCATCAGGATCTGGGGGAACGTCTGTTCACCAGAGTGCCCTAAGGGATGACAAGATCGAACGGTCACAAACTCCGCCACGACCGATTCAGGCTGGATATAAGAAAGAACTTCTTCACTGTCCGAGCCCCCAAGTTTTGGAATAGACTGCCAGCAGGGGTGGTTCAAGCACCCACTTTGAATGCCTTCAAGACACATTTGGATGTTTATCTTGCTGGGATCCTATGATTTATCTTGCTGGGATCCTATGATCCCTGCTGACTTCCTGCCCCTGAAGCAGGGGGCTGGACTCGATGATCCTCCAGGGTCCCTGCCAGCCCTAATGTCTATGAAATCTATGAAATATTGAACATGTTGATATATTTTGTTTTTAACAATTGCAGAATTTTCTGCCAAAAATATTTCCTTATGAAATTTTTAAAATGACCTTTTTCCTATTAACAGTTCTAGTTTCAACTAATGTTTTATTGAAAAATTCAAAATCAGTTCTCATTGTTTAGATTAATAGTACTTTATTCCTGACAAACATAGACTGCTTAATGTACGAGTATTTTGCCAAACAGCATCTCTGCATGACACACTAAAGCTGAAATATGAGAATAAAAAAATATAACACTATATTTTTCCTTAGCTCATCATACAATTACAAACTATGCTAGAGTAACTGGTTGTTTCTGCTAAAATGATCTTGTTGAAATATAGATTTCTAATTACTAATAGGCTTTGAATTTACACCAGTGAGAACTCTTGTTTAATTCTTTAGGAGTAGAAATAGTAGGACAACAGGTTAGTTCATCACTTTTGGAAGCTTTTCTTTAGAAATATTAAGCTGGGAAAAATAAGACTATGAATGCCCCTCCTCCCCCCCTCACCCCGCCCCTAGACCTTACATTCTGAAGAACTTGTGATTGCTATGGAAGTGCTTGTGATATAAACTACTCTGTGACTGTGTCTACATGAGATGTTTACTGCACGGTTGGCTAATTACCTGCACAGTAAATGTTGTGGTGTCTGCATGTATGCCCCTATTAGGCTAAAGTAAACTAATTTACTCTGTAGCAGGATAGTACTTGTAAATACTATCCACAGCAGCGCACATGTGTAACTCCACAGCAAGGCAAATGTAGATGCTGGAAGGACTGGCTGGGGCACGAGGGTGCTTCATTGTGGGGGCTGCCTGCTGGCTAGACCCACACTGAAACTTCCTCATGTCCCAGCCAGCACATCTGCAGCACATTTTGCCGGCGGGGGGGAGGGGAGGTGGGGGGGGCAACCCTGGGCTGGCAAGCTGAACCCCAGACCCCCCTGCCAGCCAGAGCCGCTCCACCCTGGCTCCATGTGCTGTGCTGTGCATGAATAAACTGTAGAGCTTGTTGCTCCGGAGTTAATTGCTCCCAGGTACACATTCAAACAGCATGCGCAGGAGCAATTAACTCCAGAGCAATAAGCTTTGTAGTTTATTCATGCACCATAATTACATGTGTAGATGCACTCCATTTTGGCTCAATATAACCCATTTACTCACAGTCTAAATGAAATTGGTGTTTTTAATACACTCTTATAATTCAAATTGATCAGATGCCTGAGAGTATGCAAGGATGAATCCTATGTTTCAGGATGTTTTTGCGGGGTTTTTATGTAAATGATGGTTATAACTCTAAACTCTTTGTCTTGCTCAGGTGTTCGTGTGGTTAGCAATGCTGGTGGAGTGAATCCACTTGCATGTGCTGCTGCTCTTCAAGATGTGGCAAAGAAAGCCGATGTTGATTTGAAAATAGCTGTTGTTGCTGGAGATGATCTAATGGGCGAGGTATTTTACTGATATGTTTTATGGCTCACTAAGAGTGTGGTGAGTTTGACTGGCTTTTTATGCTGCACAAAGGTGACATTTATTATAGGTGGTATTATTTAGCACCTTGCTTTATCTAACTCCTTACTCATATTATTGGAAGGTATTTGATAATTATTACTTGTTTTTATCTAATCTTTTATTATATTGGAAAATCGTTTCTAACCTTAATCTATTTTGTATTTGTCATGCACAAAAGTTACATGTATATTATGTGAATCAGATTGTACTCAAAGAACTAGACATAACTGCTTCCATAATTGCTGACAATGATCATGTTTTCCATTTGTTACTCTGACGGCATTATAAGAACTCAGTCATGATTAGTGTTTCAGTTCTTTAACAAAACCAACTCAGTTTAATACAGACAAACAGTAACATGAATGAGCCTAGAAGCTCACACCTTTGAGCAGGAATTCTATCTTAACTTCTGTCTGTAGTTCAACCCAATTTTTCTAAGCATACTAGTTCCCATTTGATCATCTTAAAAAATAGTATTTTTTGTGAGATGAGGAAAATGTTTAGAAATTAGATACAACAGAAATTCAAATGTCCTGTTTAAAATTCAGAAACACATCCTATTTTTCCTAGTTATTTGTAAATGATAAAATATAAATGCTACATAATGATGAATGTTAGGCATTAAGAAGGAATGCTTTTTGTAGATCAAATGTTTTAAAAGAAAAATTTAATAATAAAGTCCAATGGTAAAACCTAGCCCTACTGAAATACAGAGATGTTCTGTTATCTATTTTAATGGGTCAAGAATTCACCCTGCATATACTCCAAGTCAAAGTTGGCTTGTGGATAGTTGTGTGTGGCATGGAGACTTTCTCAGGAATCCTCCCCCTTGCCTCCGGCAGCGTGTCATACTACTGCTGTTGTTCTGAAGATGCCTTTGATGGCACATAACCTGGCCTGCCTTAGATCTTGTGGTACTGGGTTCAGCAGAATGGAACAGGTGCATCATTTCCACAAGCACTGTATGGCAGAGTCATATCCATGTGTATATCAGAGAGTATCTTGCTGCCGTGGAGAAAGCAGGATATAGCTTTCAGTCAGTGGTTCCCAATCTGTGGTCTAGCGAGTATGGTCTGCAGATTACACTTTTCCCCCTCCCCTTTTAATTAATAATATGATCATAAGAATAGTCCACAAGAAATTCTGAAGTTTTACAGGGGCCCATTGACCTCTGTGGTTAAATCCAGACCCTGCTCAAGTCTGAGTTTTGCCATGGATCTCAGTTGCATTGGTATGTCACCCGTGGTATGTTGCTGAGGTGACTGTCGTGATTACAGTTTGGATATTTCTAATCTGCAGTCAACATTTTAGCTTACCTAAATTGTTGTTAGTTCATGATTCAAATAGGTAAAACACAATTATGTAGGAATATTTTTATTGTTCAAACCTTGTGATTGTGACCCAAGAGAAGTTCTCCCACAGTTCATGAACTGTGAGCTGTTGATTCCAAACTGAACTGATATTGAGACAAGGGAGGTAGCACCTGAGCTTCCCTTCTAGCTTCTCTGCTAGCCTTTGGCTTTCTGGCTTCACAGGCACCATGACTGAGCAGAAGTACTTCTTTAAAAATGATTTAATTTTGTTCAGTTTTAAAGGTTTGAAGGACATTTGAAGAAATTCTAACATAATCAGTTGATAAGTTATTTGGGCTTATCACAGCTGAATTAAATAGGACACTGATGTTGAAGGGTACATCTACATGGCACAAAGCAGTGTTATTTGAAGATGCTCCAAGCTAGCTGTGAATGTGCTAGTTTGTGTACTGGAGCTTACTTAATGCAAGATAGTGTTGTGCAGAGTTAATTAGTCCAGGCTCAGTGCTGTTCTAACATGGCTTCTGGTTCTGGAGCTTCTGGTTCTGGTTCTAGTACTAAATGCCAAGCTACCTCGAATATCTCTGTGCAGGGAGGCTTTGCATTGTGTAGATATATACAGAATCTCTTTTCTCTGTCTGCACAAAAGCTCTAAGGAAACAGTTTGAATCTTTCATTGGATAGTATGTGTTAACCCAGTTTACATGTTGCTTTGTATTTAACAGCAATGCGTTGCCTGGAGTAACTATAAGATGGGCATTTTGTTGTTGTTTGATGTTTATGAAGGATTTATATTAAATGCCATAAAATATTAATAGATTTGGTTGTTTTAACAGAAAGATAACCTAAAAGGAGCTGGTATCGTGGATATGGAGAGTGGGAAGCCATTTCCTGAGGGTATTCACAGCATGAATGCATATCTTGGGTGAGATACTTTAACAAGTTTTTTGTATGGTATTGATTATGGTATTAAATATGGTATTGATTATGTCTGCTAATTTCATTCAGATTATTTTAGTTTGAAAGTTAAATGATTTAATGTAAGATTTCTTTATATATGTTTTCCATATTTAAAACAACCTCCAAAATCAGATCTATTGTCTTTGTGGTTAATAAATATTTTAGGATAGTGCTTTACCTGCTGTGATATTTTTTTGGCCTCATATCTTCCACTATTCTTCCTCAAATTTTAGTTCAACCCAAAATAAGTGTAGAATTTAGTATATAAAAGGTATGCACCACTACACCTCCTTAAGCCATGTTTTTTAAAGTAAATGGCAATTAATTCTTTGCTTTGTGCTTTATTTAATGCTGTTGACATGTTAGGCACTTTCTGAACATTCCTACTTGATTAGACCCCTTAGGGACATAGTTGTGAAGAAGTCTAGTTTGTGAGTCCCATGCAACCTTAGCCAGGAGCTAGGTGCTGAGTTATTCCATCCAGCCAAGAAGGCTGTTACACTTGAGCATGTGCAAGTAGCAGAACAATAGACATCTGAGTAACTTTATAAGTGAAAACTCAGCCACCTCTAGATTCTCAGGTGCTTAAGCAGTTAGGCTGGATTTTTGTGCAGTGCTCAGTTGGACTTAGGTGCTTACATTTCAGCTAAGTTACACTAATATTTTTAGGCACTTATATGTATTTGGCATCTATTTGGGGGTGGGATTTTACCCTAAGTTTTTATTTTATTTTTTTTTCTTGCAAGTACTGTTTTTCGCTGTTTTGAGTCTTGACAGACAAAAGTCTGTTTTGGGGGAGGAGTATTTTTGGTTTAATTTTCAGAGTAAACAAAATATAATGTGATTTACACAGAAGTTAGGGGCTTGATTCTTGTTTGCTTGGTAAATGCTGTGGTCTGGGTCATGAAGGTTAGGGTATATCGTAAATGATCACTCCTGGTCTTTAAATATTTGAACCCAATGTAACAGAAACAGAAGACACTACATCTGTATTGTGAGCTTTATGTTATTTTTTTCTGGTGAAAGCTGCTAAAGTTTTAACCCTGACAGGACAGGTATAATGTAAACTGCAGTACTATTTCCCATATAGGTCCACCGATTTACCTTTACCTTGTCCTGTAGGATTAACTGCAGTAGAGGAGTTAGAGTTCAGGTTTCTCAGCTATTCCCCAAGAAAATGTCACTCTAGTCATATATGCTTTTTAAAAAAATCTGCCCACAATTAAGTATGGGAGAAGCAAGGGGTTTTTGTAGATATCTTTTATTGGATCCACTGTAAAGCTGGGAGAGATAAGAGACATGCCCTTCCTCAGGTCTGGGAAAGAAGCAGGTGCAGCTATATAACAAATAAAACAATGGCTTCTATTTAATTCCAGATGTAAATTAAGACAGTTACTTAAAGCAGGGGTGTTCAACCCCTGGTCCATGGGCCAGATCTGGTCTCCAGCACCTTTTCATCCATGTAGGTCTGGTTTGTAGGGTGTTTTGGGACCTGATCCTAGCACATTAGGCTTGGTGGAAGCAGCAATGGGGCCCTAGAGCCTGGTCTTGGCATATAGACCCAGGCAGAGGTGGTGTAGGGCTGTGCAGGGCCTGAGCCTGGCACATGGAGCTTGGTGGAGGTGGTATGAGCCCCTGGGTCTGATCCCTGCACATGAGGGTGGGTGGAGGCAGTGTAAAACCCAGTGGGTGGAAGAGTGTTTATTCTGTGAAAAGTGTTTTCCTACTGATGATTGTATGTTTCTGTCCTTTATCATTTTTTTCTGTGTAAGTTCATTCTGGAGCTGTTTAGTTTCACCCACATAGTTTCCATGAGACACTTGGTTTATTGGATGAGATTATACCACATTCTGGGATAGATGTGTAGGATCTGGGGCTTCTGATAGTTCTGGTGTTGGAAATGTTGATTGTAGTGGCAATGGAAATGTGTTGATAGTTTTTGCATTTATTGTTAAGGCAGGATTGTATTCCACTTGATGTCTGTAGGTCAGCCAGGGGTTGGGCAGGGTTTGGAGGTTGTTTGGAAACAAGGAACAGATGAGTTGGGAATATTTCTCTCAAAGTCTGAATCTCTTCAAGTATAGGCCGTAATGGAAGAGCTTTCTTATAAATACCCATGTGAGATGATATGTGACAACCATGGGCTTATGGTCAGCAGAGGTTTTCTTTTTGCATTGTAATTGGTTATTGTGGTGTATTTAAGAGGCTTGTTCACAGATGTGGCCTTTTTCTCAGTTTCAGTGTCCTTGCTGGGTAAAGGCAGTTTTTAAGTTAGTGAAGTGGATGTCAGAGGTGTTTTCCTCAGAGCAGATGCAGTGGTATCTGAAGGCTTGGCTATAGATAACAGCTTGCCTAATGTGTTTGGGATGATTGCAAGTTTTTCAGATGCAAGTGTAGTGGTCTGTGGGGTGTTTTTTTGCATATACTAGTTTATAGGGTGCTATCCAAACTATGGATTGTGGTGTCTAGAAAGTTGATTTTTAGTGTAGGAATATTCCAGAGAGAATTTGATACAAGTTGTTTGAGCTGTGGTGGAAACAAATTATAGAATTTGAGGTGTACAATTCAGGCGATTAAAATGTCATCTATGTAATGGAGGTGTAGTACATGTTTGATGGTGCAGTTTTCTAAAATCTCTATTCAGTGTGGTTAATGGAGGGATTGTCATGTGGAGGTGGGGAGAAGCATGTATCCATAGCTGTGCTCATGATTTGGAGGAATTGTCAGTTGTTGTAAGTAAAGCTGTGGGTGAGAGTGAAGTGCAGGATTTGTCCAATATGTTGTGGTAAAAGGAGAGTTTTATTCTTAGATCTCTGTTAGGATACAGTGTTCTTTCCTAGTGATTTGTGAGTACAAAAACTGCCTGTCTAGTGAGCTTCCCTCCACTTAACATGAAACAAAGGAGTAAGTTAGATATAGCCCCAAACAAGCAAAAATTAAATTGAGAGTTGGGCAAAAGTCAATAATGCAATGAAGGGTGGTGTGCACGGCTGTGCCCAACACGGTTTTGTTGCCAGGACCAAGCACTCACGTCTATTGAGCGCCAATTCTTAGGGCCAGACCACTTGACTTCCTCTCACTCAGGCTTGTAGGGAACATCCTCCAACTCACCAGTTACCTCTTGATCTTTTTAGAAGAAAGGGAGGAGCCTTGGCTATTTATTTTTTTGCTCTCATGAGTATGTCGAGTTGCTGGTCCTCAGGGCTTTTCCTCCCTTTACACCCCATCCATGCACCAGCCAGACCTGACAGGATTACCAAGCTGCCAATCATCTGGTAAAAGGATAACACAGCTAATGGGTCACTTAATTAGCCATGCTTTTTTACGGCTTGTAGTCTCGACCAGTTGAGAAGGGACTTGATAGTGGGCTACCGCTATATCAGAGGAGTGCATCAAGAGCTCAGTGAACAACTGCTTACTAGGGGACCCCTAGGGAAGACCAGGACCAATGGATACAAGCTCCTGGAAGGCCGTTTCAGGCTTAATACCAGGAGAAACTCCTTCACAGTCATGGTGTCCAGACAGTAGAATAAACACCCTCCAGAAGTGGTGCAGTCACCTATCCCAGAGGTTTTCAAGAGGAGACTGGACAGTCACCTCGCTGGTGTCACTTGACCCCTGTTGTCTTCCTGCCTAGAGCGGGGTAAGGGGGAGAGCTGGACCTGATGATCTGTGAGGTCCCTTTGCGCCCCTAACAATCTATGAATCTATGAAAATCCACTTCCAGCATTGTCTTAAGTCCCCCACCTGGAGGCACCTAGGTCTGTTCCACCCTTGGGTGATGACACTCCAGTCAATTGTAGCACAGCTACTACCTCCTATTGACTTATTCTATGGGGTCCACTGGCTAGACAGTCTATACCTGAGCTCTGCACAGGGTGCCCAGGGTCTTTCCCCTCTTGGCATAGCCTGACAATGTCGACCCCTTTTGTTGGCCCCAAGGCACATTGATAAACTATGTCCCCTTTTTCCTCAGTATTCTAGGGGATTACCAGCCCAGACTTAATGCTTCAGCCCCCAATAAAGTTCTTTTAGCTTTCAGTATCCATGACCGGTGGGGTCAGTCTCGAATGCCTTTAACCCAAGCAAAGAAAAAAGATCGCCATAACCTTTTTTAGCTTGAAGTTCATTTGATATTTGTATCTTCACTATTAAGGTGATTTAGTGTGTTTTAAATATGTTTTTAATTTGTCTTCTGGCAAAAAGGGGCCTACGTTTATTCATGATGATTTAAGGAAAACTCTTTAAGAAAAGCACCTGGCTAAATTTTTAAAACTGTCCATTTCAAAGGGAGACATTGTGATCTAGGCCAAGTACAGACATTACGCATAAACTGGTCTAAGTGATGGCAGATTGATCTAAACCTGTAACATACTGCAGCACAGGTACCACAGATGGCACAGGCAGCCTGTGTGTGTATCTATAATGTAGTAGATTAGGGAAGGAGTAGGCAGCACAATGCCAGATAGGGCCGGAAGCAGAAAGAAAAGCATCAGATCAGGCAGGGAGCACACAGCAAGAAGAAGGATGAATGGCAGATCGGGTAAGAGAATGGGATTGGAGTGTCACTGCGAGGCGTGCCTGTCAAATTCTGATGTGCTTGTCAAAAAGGTTGGTGCTCACTGAACTAGATGATCTGCATTATTTTGGAAAGTGATTTCACAGAGGATGCTTTGAGTGATAGAACATTATAGCTATGACATCCAATTATTTGTTACAATGTATTTTAAAATCTATTATTTGGGGGGAAAATATAGATTAAGAACTCAGGCTATTTTTGTTTTTTCATTTTTTTTATAATGTTAGAGCAAGACCAATAAGCAGAGCTCTTGACCTTGGAGCTGATATTGTTGTGACTGGCCGATGTGTTGACAGCAGTATTGTGTTAGGACCACTCATTCATTCTGTAAGTATGGACTAATTTTAATAAATAGTCTTAATGCTGTTTTCATGGTATTGTGAACACATCTAAAAATATTTAGTAACCATTGTCAAGTACTTTTTAATTTAGTACATGCATTTTGATAAAAACAGTGAGGTCATATAGCTTTTGGCCCTTTCTTTGACATTAAATTAATTCACCATTGGGTACATGACATTTTTTCCAGTTTCATTTAGTACATAAATTACAGTGTTCTTACTGCAAGTTTAGAAGCAAGTTGGAAACTTTCTTGTCCCATGTGGGATTCATTGGTCAAATAATGTGTTTTAGCTGAAGTACTTAAATAGCAACTTGGTGAAATCCAGGTTCCATTGATGTCCCCTGAGAAATTTGCCATTGTCTTCAGTAGAGTCCAGATTTCTTCCTTGCTCTTTTCTCTATTTAAATTGTAACATATAAGGTTGAAACAAAAATTTCCATTTACCACAAGGGGGCACTAACAGTTTATATTTATTTATAACATACTCATGAATTCTTGTACTGGTCTATTTTCTATCAGTCAGCAATTTTATTTTATTAAGTTGAGCTTTTATGCGACATGCCATAGATTGTTCAAATTTCAAGAAATAACACAAGGCAGGATGTATGGTTTTTTGAATATTTGAATAGCTTATATATCTTTATGACCACACACCCTGGAATGTTTAATTTTCTTATTGATGCACAGTAAAATAGTGCTAGGTTTGCGTGAATATATATTTTAAAAATAGTTCATTTTAAAGTTTACTGCATTTTTGACCCCATGCTTAGAAAATATTTCCTAATGTCTAGCTAGACTTTCCATTTCAGAGTTTAAGTCATTACTACTTGTTATTCTATTCATAACAGACTTAAGTGCATTATTAACTCTAAAGTAGTCTGTGTCTTAGTTGGGCATCTGCTATTGTCTTTTCTATTAATTCTAAATGAGAAACAACGAATAGTTCATGTTATGTTAAAATTTGATTGATAAATGCGCTAGCCGGGTAAAAAAACACCAAAGCCATGCCAGTTTTTAAGGAAGATTGTCAGTAGCCTTCTCACTAGCAATTTTGAAAAGTTGGAAATAACGTATTGACTTAAGTGGCATAGCAGGAAATGTATGCTAGACAGTATTATTATTTATGCCTTTAATACACTCAAGTTCTGAGGTGGGCTAGTCATTGATAATTTAAAGGCAAAACTTGAAATTCTTACTGTTTTTACGTGGGTGCATGAGACTGAGGAAGATTAATATAGTATTTTGGCAAAATAGTTCTTTGTGGCCACAGTTATATAGGCATGGTTGTAACCTCCACTAACCAATGAGATGGTTTTACGGTTTATTGTAGAAATCTAATTTAAATGGTCTATTACTCAGAATATCCACTGAATTTTCTTTTCTGTACATATATGTGTAAAATTTGTGTGTGTGTGTGTGTATGTGCATAATGTAGTTGTATTTTCTTTTAGTTTGGCTGGAACAGGGATGAGTTTGACTTATTAGCAGCTGGCAGGTAAGTAATAAGTATTAGAAATGTATAAACTCGTTATCATTTAAAATAAAGTGAAGGCAAGTGAACTTCAATATATAAAATACCTGGGAGCTCATATTACTCAATACTTTTGTGTGAATGCTGCAGTTTACTAATAGAGGTCTTAAAAATATATGCAGTTTTGAAACCTGAACTTTATTTAAAAAAATGTAAGAAATGAACACAAGAAAGTTTATACATAATGTTTTTCTGTCTGTTTTATGATAAAAAAAGTATAGCCTGTAAAGTTAGGTTCAGGAATTACTGGGTTCAGTCTGATGTGTTATGAAAGAAGTCAAAGTAAGAAGTCAGAATGTCCCTTGCAAGTTTAAAAAAAACACATGGTACTCTTATATGA
>NW_017729029.1:60394536-60412436 GCF_001723915.1 Gavialis gangeticus
TATATAGAAAAGTATAGCCTGTAAAGTTAGGTTCAGGAATTACTGGGTTCAGTCTGATGTGTTATGAAAGAAGTCAAAGTAAGAAGTCAGAATGTCCCTTGCAAGTTTAAAAAAAACACATGGTACTCTTATATGATTATCTCAGTGAACCTATTAACATTATTTTTGAACTCTTTGTTGCTTAAGAGGTAAATATGGAAGGTGACTCTAGCTCCATTAAAGTCAGCTGCTGTTGACCACTGGTTGCAGTTGGACCACTATTTTATCTGTAATCCTTTTCTATATAATGATATCCTAGATACAAAAAATAGTGTTAGTTTATTTTTAAGACACATAATACATACTCATTAATGAAGAATACTATCCCTTTAGGGTGCAGTCCTTTGAATCAGGGCTGTCCAGCTGGCCCTCAAAGTGTTAGCATGCCGCCTATGGGCTCCGGCCTGGCTGCCTCTCTGCTTCTCCCCTTCCATCCCCTCCTTTGCCAAGTGCGGTCAAGAGAGGGATGGAGCTGGCTTATAGGGGTGTGTAAAGCAGGCAGTATTTGATTTGGATTTGGATTTGGCCCAATTTGGGGGACAATGATTCGAGTTGCTGATTTCGATCACTGTCCCGATTTTGATTCGGCAGAATCCGAATCTGCAGAGTCGATTCTGATTTGGAGAATCAGTGATTTGGCCATAGATGCAGATTTATATGTTTTTTCTATGTATGTCAAGGTACCAGGCATGGCTTGTGAGCATTGAGATGGTGGGGCAGATGGAGTGTCCTACAAGAGCACGGAGGGCAGGGGGAGCCCGCACGCTTGGCGGCAGACCCAGAAGTGGATTGGAAATACTTCTGGTCCACTTCCAGGTCTGCTGCTAAGTGCTCAGGGCCCCACCCCCACACACACCTCCCTGGCTTGGTGATCAGCTGCAGGGGGACCCCGGGTGCCCCACCAGACCCAGGAGGCATCAGTCGCTGACTGGTCCACTCCCGCATCTGTCACCGAGCGTGTGGCAGACCCCACTGTGCTCCCGTGGGACGCTCCATCTGCCCCACCATCTTAGCGTTCACGAGCCATGCCTAGTACCTCGAGGTATGTAGAAAAAACATATAAAGTTGTGTCTGTGGCCTAATCATCAAACCTTTCTGAATCAAATCGGAGGCTTCTAATTTGATTCAGAGAGATTAATTGGTCTTCTGATTTGATTCAAAGATTTGGCTGCCGAATCAGGCCAAATCTCAGAATTGAATCAGCGACTGAAGCGTCGCACAGCCCTATTGGCCTGCTCACACTATGTGCAGCAGGGGGAGTGCAGGGCAGCCCACATGGTAGGAGGGATTTGAGGGGAGGTGCCCTCTTGCCCGTGCAGCACGCGGCCCCCTGAGTCTGTGGCATGCTTGGTGTGCAACCCTCCCAGGTTTGTTGCCCCTGCCTGCCCAGAAGTTGGACAGCCATGCTTTAAACAATAATGTTGATGGGGTTTTCTTCATTTAGTTTTTAACAGCATGGTAGATACAAATATTGAATTTAGGCTAAGGTTTTCAAAAGTGAGTACTGATTTTTGGGTGCTAAGCTTGAGACACATTATAGGAGCCTGATTTTCAGGAAGTCTTGATTTTTCTTTTCCTCTGAAGATCAAGTCTCTTAAGGTTTCTTACATTGGACATTCAAACTCACTAGTTAGCTTTATAAATATTGACTTATATATATCAAACAGCATCAGAGGTTAAGATTAAGGAGAGGATCTAAAGGTTTTTCCTTATGTTACTTAACTCTGCTGAAATTGTACTATTATATTTTTAGATTGGTGACAGCTTGTTATTCATCATATTTAGTCACTAAAGTCTGTTTTGTTTTCTAGTCTTGCAGGCCATCTCATTGAATGTGGTGCTCAGAGTACAGGTGGAATATTCACAGACTGGCATGCTGTACCAGACTGGTAGGGAGCTGTGTCAATAGCATAAACGTGTGTGTTGGAGAAAGAAAAATAAATAGCCACTGATTCCAAGTTTTCTGCTGTTTCTGTGTTCAGAGTTTTCTACCTTATGTCCTCTATTCTTTTGGTCTTTGAATATTTTTCCATTTCAAGACACTCTTGTAAAATATCAGTCTTCCTTACTGTCCTAATCTATCCTGATTATCTAGAGCTCACTATGCTCAAATAGAGTCTTATCGCTGATTACAGTCTGCCCATTTGTTGTTCTGTGCATTGTTTTTCTATTTTTTTATCTTTTACTTTTTGGAAAGAACTGATATCATTCCTTTTTGTCTTCATGCTTGATACTGGTAGGTTAGACATTATTTTGCCTATCCCTCAGTTGAATCACCAAGACTTTTTCCTCTATGAACTACATTTTAGTACTGAAAGTAGTGTCTTTGCTATGGCTTTTGAACACCTATGGCTTTTATATAGGAAATGACACTAACCACATCAAAAGAAATATTCAGCATCTTGTCAGATCTTCTTCTCTCAGACAGTAGTTATTCAGATATGTCTTCCTACACCTCAGGATCCTATTGATTATCATGACTAGTTAAAAATCAATTGAAAGAGTTTACTTTGATTCTATCATACCTGCTAGGCATTGAAGTGTACTCAGGTGTCTAAGTGTGATTCTGTTCAATTCTATTTGAGTCCCTGAAGATGCAGTAATAGATCTACTTTCATTATACCCCATCTGTTGAGAATGAGTTAGAACATGAAAACAGTGAGGAGAAGGAACACTTGCCCACCTTTTGTACTGACAGTTTTTCAGGGACTTGAGCACAGTGGAATAGGCTCATACTTAGGCACCTAAGTCCACTTATGTGTCTAATAGGTGGGACAGAATTTGACCTTTAGTGTTCTTGGTAGCAGGACATAAGGCTGATATATTTATAGGCATATCCCCTCGATGACTATATCAAACTGTACTTTGAAACTGCTGTAACAGGGCATATCCCCAGGGTGGTTGAAAACCCCTGGAGGCACTCCAGAGTCTCCTTTATTCTGATTTACTTCTGGAAACAGTCTCCCCTTCACTATCCTGCCATGTCTTGATGGTTGTTCTGGTTCTCAAAGGGGAGGTTGCCCCAGGGCTTTCCATACCTGGTCTTCACTCCAAAGAACACCAAGATGTCAGGATCTCCTGTCTTAGTGTAGGGGTGCTACAGGCTAATTCCATGGCTCCGTAGCATCCCTACACTGTGCCCCATGCCTTGCAGATGTTACTGTTGTCACTGTTGGGGCTTTGGCCTCCCTACCCTCTTCTCCCTCACTTTAGCTAAGCCATGTAGCCTTGTCCCACTGCATTGGGCCTGGCTTTAAAGCTTTAGCTCACATTTACACCAGGTCCCAGGTCCCTGTGTGGCTGCTGCCTAGCACTCTCTCTGCTCACTTTGGGCTCAGTAACTGCCTGAGCCTTGAGCCTGCTGCTGGCAGGGCTCAAGGCTATCACATGTCTCTCAGGCATTAATGGAACCTCCAAAAACCTCCCCTTATTGTCCCAACCCAAACCGCCGGTTTAAACTATAACAGGAACGCTAAGCCCCTAGGCTATAACAAAGAAGAAAAATTAATACAGGCACCATGACTGCTTACCCCATGTCTCTTTCTCTCTGGGTTGCTCTGTCCTGTGCCCCAGCCTGTAGAGCTGTTTTCTTTCAGTCTCCTGGACATTCAGGAGCCCACAATCAGCCACAGCCTGGGCTGGCTGTCCCCCAGCTGGCTCAACCCAGGGCTTATATAGCTCTGGCCTGAGTTCTTTCCTGGTCATGTGATAGCCCCCAGTCAGCTGACCAGGCTGCAGGGCTACCCTTTAACCCCTGCTCTGCTGGCAAGCTATGCTCTGTAATCTCTGTTCTTAAAGGGGCTGCCCCACTTCCTAGTAACAGGGCTAGAGTTCCCTGTCACACTGCTTAAAAACTCCATACAACTGGGATTCCAGAAGAGTGATTTGTTGTATGAAATAATGAGCAAAAGAAAGTATGTTTTCTCATAAAAATGCTGGTTAATTCTTTGTTTCTGGGAGCATCTGATACCATATGACAGAACTGTGTGGTTTAATTCAAAGAGGTTTATAATATGTAACACTACATTAAATATACGTGTACATAAACTGTATTAAAGGAAAATTAACTTATATCTATGTGTGGGTGGGTTTACCTTATGTATAATGTGTGTGTGTGGGTGGGTTTATTAACAAAACTGTGTACAATGTATCATGGTGGTTAAAGTCGGGATATTATTGTCATATTGGTGCTGATTGCATTTTCTTATGGAGTCCAACTCCCTGCGCTGATGCAGGATTTGCTATTCCTTAACCAGTCATTCTTTAGTGACATTTCTGGTTATTACAGTAATGATTAAAATGGAGTCACATTATCTTCGCTGTCAGTAGATCACTAGCAAGCTTGCAAGGTTCACTGAAAGATCCAGCAGCAGCTGGCAGATATGATTATACATCCTATAGTATGATTCTTACCTAGTATAGAAGAAACTAACTTTTTAACAGCTTTTTGAAAATGACCTGTATAATTTTGGCTCAACAAAGTCCTGGCTGGAATGATCTAGTTGGGGATGGTCCTGCTTTGAGTAGGGGATTAAATTAGGTGACCTCCTGAGATCCCTTTCAACCCTAATTTTCTATGATTCTAATTAAATTAAACATAATGTCTGTGTAATGCTGAATTATCTGCAACCAACCACCAAAACTCAGGAAATATAAGGGACCTCTATGTTGCCAGTAAGACATGATTTCTGTGTACATCTGCATGCAGCTTCGTAGTTACTGCAAAAACCCTCTCTAGAAAACCTTTATCAGAATTTCACCGCCTGGGCTTGAGTTGTTAGAGCCCTTATTTTATTTTCTCTGTAGACTACACAGTAGGGCTGGGTACAGACATTACATTTATTGTGCATTAAGTGCACATAAAGTGATTTACAGCTGTAACAGAACAGACACATAAAGAGCTTTAAAAATGGAAGATCCTGCTCTAAATTAACCCTGGATGGATGTGGCATGAGACTAAAGCCCTTTAGGTTAGAGCACTTAATTGAATATCTGTACTATATTTCATCTTGAGTCAAAGTAGGTTGCATTCCCCCGATATCCCAAAGGCCCCTCTCTGGGCAGCTTGCTAGCTTCAACTGGTGCTCATCTCCTCTGGCTGACCAAGACTTAAACCTGCCCCCATGCTGTTGCAGAGAGGAGACAGAAAAGGCTCTGTCTTTCTACACAGCCAGTCAGGGGGTGGGGAAATAGAGCCCCTGTGCCATGCATTCTCCCCCGCTTCCCTGCAGATTGCTGGATTGGGACTCCTTTCCCCCACCCCCAGTTCCCAGTGTGGCCAAAAGCCAGGCCAGGCAGTCTCGTGCTGTAGCTGTCAAGAGCCTGGGGCAGGTGAGGAGTGGGAGCTCCCATGCTGCGTGGTGCCCCCAGATTGCTAGGTAGGGTCTTCAGGGGGGTCAGGCTGGATCTGCACAGTGGGGGTGCTACCCACCCAGGCCCAGTTCCCAGTACAGCCAAAAGTTGGGCCAGGTAGTATCATGCTGCAGCTGCCAAGAGGCTGGGGTGGGTGGGGGAAGGGTGCTCCCATGCCATGTGCCCCTGCCCCCCAAGATTGCTGGGTTGGGTCTTGGGGAGAGGGGACTGAGCCTGGTCCATGTGGCAGGGGGCTTCCTCCCCTCTGTCCCAGCTTCTTGACAGCTGCAGCCAGCAGCTGCAGCATGAAAGTGCCTGGCCCAGCTTTTGGCCATTCCAGAAGCTGGGAGTGGTGGGAAGGAGCCCCCTTGCTGCAAAGACCCAGTCTAGCCCCACCTGAGACCCAACCCAGCAATGGGGGATGCTGCATGGCATGGGGGCTCCCTTCCCCACTTCCCCTGCAGCCACTGCTGACAGTCACCAGCTAATGGAGTGTGGGGCTTGGGAGAGGGGCTGCTCTAGCAGCCTTCTGGGGTTCATGTGGGAGTACCCCTCACCTGCGGGCCTTGGCCAGTACGGGCAGGCTCCACACTGAACAGTGAAAACAGAGAATTGCTCCATCTCTAACTTATAGCACTTTAAGTAAAACATGATGGTTAGAACACTTTCCGCAAGGAGCTTTTTGAACATCCATACTTAGCTTACATGGCAATCTCTCTCTCTCTCTCTTACAAACACACAATCAGGCACATACAAAAATGGATTTGCTTCCAAGTTTGCATGTCATATCATTCTTATAGTATAGTTGGGCAATCTATACCCTGTCAACTCCTGAGAACAGAACATCCAAACGTATTGTTGAGAAGGAGTGAAAGGCATGGATTTGCCTAATCTGTAAACAAAAACAAAGCTGGAAGTTATAGATCAAGATTTAGACCTACAAGCCTCTTGTTGATTGTTTAAATGTATACAGCAAGACTGAATATATGTAAACAAAGCTATTTAATTTAAACTTAGTAAAGCCACCAAAATCAGAGTTAAAGTCATCATTCTATCCTAAGTTACATTATGATATTTGCTTTGCATTACAATAGAGCACTGGATGTGATAGAGTTGTCCATGTGAAGCTTTAAACTTTTATGAAAAGTCTGTTACTAGTTGCAGTTGGAAACAATGTGATCTTATTTGGCTGCATAGAAGAGGGCTGAAATAAAGTAGTTCTTACAATTTTAATGTGGGTCTTTTGTAGCAGATGAATGCTTTGCTGTGCAAACTTACCCTTCTCTTAATAGTTCTTCTATTTTTTATGAGCAGTTGAGAGTAATACAAAGTATTGAGGCAGTGCCCTAATTTTGAATTGTAAATTTATAAGCTGTTCTAATCGATTGAGGTTGGATTTTATTTTGTTGCTGTCTCATTCATTATTGGTTTGCAGTGAATACAGCCACCAATAATTACACCATCCCTTTTATATAATTATGGCTTTATATTTAGTCAGAAATTCACTGACTGGTGTTGAGATATTTTTAGCAAACTGTTCTAGAGAGTGTTTTATGCTGTTACTGAACTCTTTGATACTATTAGCACTCCTGTTTAACATATTATGCACCATTGAAAGCAGGACTATATCCTGAGACAAAGGGAACTATTATGGTAGCAACATACTGAAGATGTACATTCCATGTGTCTGTTTCATTTAACCAAGGCAGTCCTGTTCCTGATTATTTGGTGTCTAGAAAATATTTGAAGAGCAAAACTAAATCCAGGAAAGAATTAAGTAAATCTAATTAGGAGAGTAATTACTTTGAGATGCTGATAAATACTGCCACTTTGCCCTAAGTCAAGAAGTTAAGATTAGTATGTAGCTGTTTTGGCCATAACCATACTCATCACAAATCATGGAGAGTCAAAGAGCAGTCAGTAGTTGCTGAGGGCTGTCTGCACTGTCAGAGCCTGCTTACAGCTATAAAGGCAGAGACCCTCTAATGAAAACAAAGCATAGGCCAAAAGGAGGAGTTTTCCTGCTTGTGTATCTGTGTCATCTCCCCAGACAGCATGAGCTAAGCTGATGGAAGCAGCCATTCGTCAGCGTAGCTGAATCTACACCAGCGGTTTTACTGATGATGTTATATCAATTGGGAGGGTGGGTATGGATTTTTTCACTTCTAGCTGCCAACAGAATTTTGCAGTGTAGACCTCAAATGTTATATCTTGCACAGAACACTTTTTAGTCTAGTCATGGATCCTGCTGTAAATGCACTTGTGATAGATGTGCAAAGATCAGACTTTTTTGACTAGCTGTGGTCTACTGGGGCCACAGTGCACTGAATGCCACTTTATACTCATATAGAAGGGCAGAAAGGGAATTGACCCATGACCTTGGTTCCTTTCTTACTTCACACTACTCTCTTTAGACACTCTACCAATCATTTTTTTCAGTCAGATTTCTGAAGGAAGCTTACCTTTACATGGTAGAACATTGAAGGATATTTCCTTTTAAAAAAAGGAAAAATAGAGAATTATTTTCACCTTCCTGAGGGCTCATCTATTGTTGGTACTGCTTGGGATAGAATTCAAACCTAATTCACTGATGTACCTTTTTTCTGGGGCTGCTAAGCCATATGTAAGTGTATACACATAAATACATTTGCCAGACTTCACTTAGTACTCCAACTGTGGGTCAGTCTCCTCTCCAGTGAAATACAGTAGAATCTGGATCATTTGTTTCTGAGTGCTTTGCAACTTGCTTAATTCACAGCAGGTTTCTGAATTAAAAATAAGCCATTACTGTGGCTCCTTCTCTCTGCAGCTGGAGCAGTCTAGTGGTTCTGTGCACCTGCTTAGAAAAAAGTCGCCCTTTGAAATCCAATTCACAGCAAAGAACTTGGGTCACCTCTGCAGTCTGTTTGCTGTTTGCTGTGGCTGTCTGTATCCCCAGGTACTTTGTAAATGCACACTTTCATAGAGGAGCTAGGAACCTAGCTCTGTAAAATAGATGGGTTCCACTGTATAAAATGAACCAGGAGGTTGTGATTCCTCCTCATATCATTGCAAAACTGAGATAGTGGAAGCAACCCAAACACATGCATGGAGAGGTATCATTTTCTGCTTTCTCCTGGCGAACATTTTAATCAATGACATGTCAGGGAAAATAAGAAAATCCCACCTGTGCCACCTACAGATTAAGGGACTTAGTTTAAAGATGAAAAGCTTCATATCAGCTGGGTGGAGTTTAGAGCTATTAGAATAGTTTGCAGGAGGTCAGATGCCACATGGATGAAAGCAGTACTTCAGGACACTGTTCAGCTTATGCAACTGGAACGCAGCATTCTCATCATCATGAGGGGAGAGTGCTCCACTGCCTGCCAGTCACCTACAGTGAGATCTAAACTGACAAAAAATTGAAGAAAGAACAAACAGTAACTTTATGATATAAATATTGTTCTTTGAGATGTTTATAGTTAATGTCGCTCTCATAACCACTCTCTAGCCCTTTAAAGCTGCTATAATCTTTGAATTGCCAGGGACTTAAGGGTGACTATAGGCATCCTGGCATTTATGCCCTCCTATGGTTCAAGAGGAGGCATAGAGTGCATTAGGCCTTTGCAAATAGGGAAGTATTCAATTCGGATTTGAATTCGGCTGATTCGGAGGACAGTGATTCGATTTGGAGATTCGGATCACTGTCCCGGATTGATTTGGCTGAATCGGCTTTGGAAGATTTGGCGCTGATTCAGAGAGATTCAGTTATTTGGCCATAGACTATAATGGGGAATCACTGAAATACCTATAACTTTGTCATTTTATGGCAGATTTGGATGAAAACTGCAGGAATGGTAGCCTCTTCTGAGGGCATGAAGTCTGCCAAGTTTCAAGGAGATAAGTGCAGGGGTTTATGGGAAACTGCACCTCTAGGTGCTGACAAGCAAAACTCATGAAATGTGTGACTTTGTGTGTGTGTTAAGGCACAGTGGGATGAAATTTTGCAGGGATGGTAGCTGTTTCTATGTCCCTCCCCCAGAGCACTGTGATTAGAAGGGGACTCAGGGAAAGTCACTGGCCAGCTACAGATGTCAGTCTTGCCCCCCCTGCTCCCTGTCCCTCTTTTCAGTTTCTGTTCCCCTGAAAGACTGCCTTCTGAATCTCCACTTTTTTTTCCAAAACTTTTCCGAATCAATTTGGAGGCTCTGAATCGATTTGGACGGTTTTTTTGGTCTCCTGATTGAATTCGGACTCCGTGATTCGGCCTCCAAATTGGGCTGAATCTTCTCCAAATTGAATCGGCCACTGAAGCTTCGCACAACCCTGGAGTGCACAAGTGACCCTCTTTGGAGCTGCTAGTCAAAATAATCTGATCCTATGTACATAATGCATGTGCACACTTGCAATGAATCCATACTAACTACAAGATCTCAAAGGCCAACAATCACTCTGTAAGGAAACTAACTGTTCTTTTTGGAGGGTTTTTGGAATGTGCTAGTTAGTATTTTCTAACTAACATTCTAAAACAAGTTTTGGACAAAGTAGGTTGTGCTTTATTAAGGTTAGCTTGTTAAGTTGAAGCTAGTAGGGAGCTTAAGCTTCCGTAGCTAGTATGCTCTAACAAAGAACTTGCCATGTCTCTACTAGTTTTAGAATGTATCAGAACATGTCTTCTAACATGTTCTTAAAGAATACCTTTAACCTTCTACAAGATGTCCCTCTAAGCATCTCCTTTCATTTCTTGCTAGCCAAATGCTTGATAGGAGAGAAATGGATAAAGTTCTGGCCACAGTAGGTTTTTTTAGATTTTGTTTTTGATGTTTTGTTTCATTCAAGCTACCAGACACCATCTCAATTTTACAGTAAAATATTGAGAAAATATATGTGTGAGGCAAGGATTTCTTGCCTCTTACATCCCTATTCGTGATATTTTTATTGGACCAAGTACATAGTTGGTATAGAGTCAGACAAGCTTTCACATGCCAGACATTCTTCATCAGGTCTGAGGAGTGAAAGCCAGCACAGAATAGTTTTTGTCAGGTCTGAAGAGAAGAATGTCTTGCATATGAAACCTTGTCTAATTCTATCTCAGCTATGCAGTTGGTCCAGTAAAAGGTATCACTGTAGAAAATCCTTGCCTGTTGTATAATTCATGACCATCGCAACTACAACATCACTACAAATTTTATATAATAGACACAAATATTTTTAAGATGCCTTCTTGTAAATCTAGAACATATATAGTGACTTAATATTATCTCAGTCAACACAAGACTTATGAGACAAGCAACAGTGCATGCCACAATTTCATCCAAAAATTTGTCTGGTTTTTAAAAACTTATTTATATTATTTGCTTCTGTTGTGGACTTTGGCTGTTTCCATATTTGAGCCAATTGATATGTCAAGAAATTGCAATTGTTTCCTTTAAATTTAACCTCCAACCTCTTGTTTTCAAATTGCTTTATCAAATAGCATTATTGAAATCATATTAACTTCCCTTCAGAATTTTGTGTATTGCTATATACTGCTTCCTTCTGTGAGATTTTTCTTGTAGTCAAACTATAGTTTTAGGCCAAAGTAATTCTCTTAATAATGGGTACACGCTGAACTTTGGACTCCATCATTATAGCTGTCCTTTGGCAAAGTTCAATTACTCAGTGTCTGTGGTGTATTTCCTTTGCTATACCAATGAGGATTGCAACAGTTTGCTAAACTGGGTAATGCCAGATCATTGCATCTTGGGTGATAAACATCTGCAATCTGGATTTTTACTAATTCAGTCTGCCAGGGCCTGGAGCAAGTGAGGGTCATTTTTCATGTAGCAGTGTTGGCCAGGGAGGGGAATGACCAAAGTGCCAGAACAGGTCAAACCCAGGGCAACTTCTCTGCTAGGGCTTTGTGAGCTGTGACCACAATTTTAAGTTACTGTCCCATGATAGAAACCCAAGGCAGGGGGGCAGTGGAAACAGTCTAATTATTTTCTTGCAATGAATCCCAAGAGTTTAGTCAGTAAAAGGACAAGGGTTTACTCTGTAATAGGGCTGGATAGAAAACAAGAATTCCATTTCATTTCATGAAAAAATTTTGAAATTTTGACATTTGGTTTAATTCTCATGCAGATAAAAATGAGACCTTTTGCATGTTTTTCATAAAACAGCAGAGAGAGAGAGAGTCACAGAATAGCAACTGCTAACCATAGATGTTGAAAAAACATTTACGTCCCTGCTCTAGATCAGATAGAGCAGAGTGGGTGGGTGTCTCTTTCTCTTTACTTAATTAGAAATCCCAGAACTAGAAAAACCTTTCATTGAAAAATTCCTGCAGAGCTGTAGTTTGTATCACTTTGTGAAACTGGGGATGACTAAGCTCACATTCTCTTTACCACCCTTTTATCCATTATAAGTGCTTATACATCACAAAAATATTTCCAGTGTTTTTTTGAAAACCAGGCATATTGCTGATCATGCCACTGTAACCCAATGATGTTATGTATCACAAGCTAGGAACATCTCATTGTCCAGATATGACCACATCAATTTTGGTGACACACCTTACAATTTGTTGATTTATGAACTTATTTAAACCTTTCTCCATAGGTTTTTATCTGTTGTACCAAGTTTGCTTGTACTCTTCTATGTGCTTTCTTTGTCTGTTGTACGAGCTTGTATTAATTGTGTCCATCTCAGTGTGTTTTTTAACAGATTTCAAATGTTTTGATGTACTCTGTTGCCTTCTACAGATCTTTACTTCTTAATTTCTTCTGCCCCAGGTCTGCCTTGTGGTCAGCATACCAAATTTTCTAGCATACCACATGCCCACAAATAATTCACGCACCATGTTTTGGGAAGGCAGAATGAAAAAAAAAGACTTTTCTAGAGTTATGGCTGCATAAAGCAGGGACAGAACCTAAACTTCAGCTTGCACACCATCCCTTTCCTATTCAGGTAAAACCCTTTCACAGTTGAACTGGCAGCAGCTTGGCTGCTCAGCCAAAAGCTGAAGCTAACTGTGGATGAAGACTGGAGTCCATGGTTG
The DNA here is from genome assembly GCF_001723915.1 of Gavialis gangeticus. Classification (NCBI taxonomy): domain Eukaryota; kingdom Metazoa; phylum Chordata; order Crocodylia; family Gavialidae; genus Gavialis; species Gavialis gangeticus. The sequence continues at coordinate 60,406,946 of NW_017729029.1, forward strand.
TATCTAGGATTTTGAGAAATGCCAAAACAGCTTGCAGGGCTGTGAAATAGGAGAAGAGAGAATAGGGCTAGCAAACAGGCAACAAAATTTCTGAACAAAGGATTGCTTGATCTGGATTAGTGGAACATCTTGACCATTAAAAGGGGGATAGAGACATTAACACCTGTGGAGTGAAGAGCTATTAGCAGGAATCCAGTAGATAATAATGAGCCATCAAGTCAATTGACTGAATCAGTGTTGTTTGAATATAAGTGCATTGCTGCTAGGCAGTTGGTTTTGAACTTTGGGTGGAGCACTGTATATGTGGAAGCATTATTGTTAAAGCATAGTTCCCACGGAGCGTTGAGTACCAGTATGCTTTTAGAACATCTCTGCAAGGAGATAAGATACCTGTCTCACTGTTTGCATATATTATGTATTACAGTGTATTCTGTTACAGTCTAGCAAATGATTGCACATGGGGACACTTCTTTAGTTTCTTTCTTTTTTCTTTTTAAAATAACCTGAGAAATTCCATTAATTAATGTATTTAAAAGGAAATTGAAGTTGCCAAGTGAAACACTCAAAGTTCCGAAATACTTATTTCTGTAGACTTTAGAGACATACTACATTTTCCCTTGGTCTAGTTATTAAAGTCAAATAAGCTTTTCTGGTATTTATTTTCACTACTTTTCCATATCCATATCCTGGCATTTTGTTTTTAATAGCCAACAAAAACTTCTATCATCATACACACTTGATTCAACCTCTTACCAGCAGGGTTTGTGACTAGTGAAAACCCTTTAGTACATTGCTTGGGAACTAAACAGATTCAGTTAACTTGGAATCAGGAATGAAAACGTGGCTCAATTTAAAAAAAAAAAAAAGAGTTTCTTCTAAGCAACCTGTGTTTAGGTAGAATGTCTGCCCCTCAGTTTCAGAGACCCACACTGAATGACATAAGCAGTTAAATTTAAACAAAAAATACAACCATTCCAAGTATTGCTGCTGGGCCTGGTAGGTGTTTGTCTATTATAAGGAGACTTGCACCAACTAGAGTAAGGATTCTGGCTGACAGGATTTCTTAACTGATTCCTGCACTGCTCCTTTTATTCTGGGAGCTATGCTGGGTCTGACTAACAGGCAATCCCTCTTAAAGGAAATGAACACTTATATTTTGAAGAATTAGATTTGCATGGGTGCTTTGAGAAGGCTAGATCCAACCTTCAGGAAGGGTGTTTAATATTGCAGTTTTATGTCATTTATTGTATTCAGTACAGAGAGGCAGCATGGTATAATGATGTTGGGCAATGTACTAGTAGCCAAGAACTCCCTAGTTCTAGTCCACCTTCTCTCTCTGACTAGCTTCATGGCCTTGGGCCAGTCACTTTGTCTTCCTGTGCCTGTTCCTTACTTGTAAAACTGGGCTGCTACCTCAGAGACCAGATAATGAAGCATCTTTCCTATTTGTCCTCTTATATTACCCTATTTTCCAAATGTGGTACAATGTTAAACTTTCTGATCTGTAACTGCAGTTTGTCTCTTAATCCTTTTTCTAAATAATGGAGTTATGTTTGTAGCTTCCCATTGCTAAGGAATCTCTCCAGGCTCCCATGAACTTTACAAATGTCAATTAAGAGGTCATTGGTTTCTTCGCTTACTTCCTTTAAAATGTTGTGTCTATATATTATCCAGACTTTGTCCATCTAACCTTTTTGCGACCAATTTTGTTATATGTACAATACACTACCCATATTAGAGCCAGAGTATAAAAATAAAATGAACAAACTGTTTTAAGGATGCACTTAGGGCTTGATGATCACTGGCTTCAGTGGGAATTCTCATACCCACACTACTTAGCATTAGACCTTTAGAAAGACTTGGGGGAAGAGAGGGTGGGCTGCGGCTAGTTAGTTGATTTAATTTTATCATTTACTCTTTTCCTGTCTTCGGAAAATTTTACTTGGGCAAATCTCTACCTTCTTGTGGCCTTTTCAGAAGTTATAAAAGCTTTGCTTTAATTTCAGATGTCTTTTTGATCACTGCTTCTACTTAGAAAAGTTATTTAAAACAAAAAAGAGCATTTAAAACTAGTAAAGTAGGTCTTTAGATTTCCTCCAGATACCCATGAAGAGCCCACTGCACTTCAGCAGTGATGGCACTGTATCTGTTAACACCTCTTGTTTATTTCTTGGTTTTTCCCTGTGCAATTAGATTGTGTTGTTCTTTGTCAGAGTGCTTTTCCCCCCCTTGCTTTGCATCACATTTCTCTTCCCTTTTGAGTTTTATAATCTTATAGGGCAGAATTTTGTCTTAGTAATTGCTTTAAATATCTTCTGTTTTCTGTTATTACTTTTACAATGTGCAGAGAATTGCTTTAATGGCTTGAATTAATGCTTTGTATCCAAGATCTTTCAGTTTATCTTTTAATGCTATAGAATTACTTCTCTCTATCTTACAATCTTGGTTTTCCCTCTCCTTTCCATTTTAACTGGTCTACCACAGTAGCCAGTGTCTTCCCAGTCAAGCTGTATGGCCAGTTCTTCATCTCCATTTTCTTTTGTCAAAAGGTCAAATCCTTCACCTCCGTTTTATTTCTACTGTGTATTTTCATGAGTCCCTATTACTTTACTACTTTTCCTACATCTGTAGCCACTTGTTTAGCATCTCTGTCTGTGGCTCTTTTTTCACCCCTCTTCTAGTTAAAGTGGGTGTCTGTTAGGGTTCTGTTTTCAGTTTAATCAAAATTGTATTGCTAAGCAACAAATAAGACTATTAAATGAGTATGTGTTCTTATTATCTTAGCTAGTTTTATTCTCTTTGCAGTGTATTCAATGTTTACCTGAACTTGTGTGTAAGAAAATCCTCTGATGTGTTCTGACTGTTACTAGTTATTGATATTTAGTCATTATCATAAAGAGGCTGATGGCAGTTGCTGCATGTTAATTGATTAATGATACTTTTTTTCCCTTTCATTCTGAACATTGACCTTTTTAATGTTTTAATTCTTTAGGCATAACATGGGGTTTCCCATAGTTGAATTTTCTTCTGATGGACACTTTATTATATCCAAGCCACCAGACACAGGAGGCCTAGTCTCTTTCGGTACTGTGGCTGAACAATTGGTGTATGAAATTGGCAACCCTCAACGTTATCTCTTACCAGATGTCACATGTGACTTTTCTCAAGTGTCCATTACTGAAATTCCAGGTTAGTGCTGCTGCAAAAAGAGGACCCTCATTTTGAGTATAAAAACAGTCAATAACAGTTATGTTGGCATACTAAGGTACTTACCATAGTTTCCACATGTTCTCTACAACTTTATTTAAGTCTGTTCTTTTGAAACACAGTTTTACCACACAAGGATTCACTTTATACCTATTTTTTTAAATTTATATCAACCCATTAAACCTGCTCCTTGACTAGCCTATATTTTATCATAATTTATTTTCTTAAAATAAATATAACACACTCACTAGGTCTATAAACCATCTATTTCTGCAGGACTTTAATATTTTTGGATGTGTTATTGTGAAAATAGTCTTTCAGATTTCATTGCAGTTTAATTCCAGTTCACCTTCCTTTTGTTATTGATCCGCTCATTGTCTCTCTCTCTCATACACACACACTCACACACAGACACTCACACAGACATACACGAGCACACACACAGATGCAAGCAGGTATAGGAAGTCACTACTGAAGGCATTACATGATAAAGGTTTGTTTTCAATCCACTTGACTGAGTCACCTTAAAAGGAGTCATAGCTCAATTTAAAAAAAACCCATGTATATAACTACCCTCTAAAATATTATCAACTATGTCAACAGAAGCAGAAATATTATGTTCACTCTAGCTTTACTTTTAAGTCCAAATCTGAAGGTCAGACTACAAGATTAAAAGCCTGGATAAACAACCTATTTAAACTTTGAGTAATTTGTCTTTTTAATTGTATTTCCCATCTATCATTGAAGGTTTTTTATACAGCTTATTCACTATAGCATTTTGAACATTAGAAAATTACAAAGGTTACATTTTAAGAATAAGGTTAACTTAAAATTACACAACATAATCAAATGACAGAATGTCTGATAAGGCCAACTTGCTTCTTTTAGTAACTTTTTTATTTAAAAAAATAGAACCTAACCTTCCAATGAACTTTTAGCTTGTAAATGACCCAATATGACACATTTGAACTTAAAATGAACTTTCACATGAACTTTCAGTTATTCATTCTAGAAATATAACAGATGTAAAATAGGCAGATTTCTTAAATATTTTTAGTTTGAAGTTCTTTGACACGTCTACCAGGAAGAACAGGGAAGGCCAGCTATTTTTTCTGTTTACATTGCTCATTTTATTATACCACAGCGTTAGTTACAACACATACAATTCAGGTTTGAACTAAAAGGTTCTGCTTTGTTTTTGTTGATAGATATTGTGGGTTTTTTTCTTTACCTGGTATACAAAACCTGCAAATATTTAGTCTGATTACAGAGATACTGTTTTATGATAGAAGGGAGGCAAATAATTTAAACCAGACTTTCTGAAGGACCATTGTTATTATTTTGAAACTGATGATTAAGATGGTTATTCAAATACAATTGTTCTTCCAGACATGTTAGAAGAAGTTTTATTTTTGTTTACCTTAATTCTCTGTTTGTAGAAAGTCTTTAACTATTCTGCTAAACACCTTTATGCACAGATTTGGTAGAGCTGAGCTGCACCTTATTCACATATGCATAAGTTTCCATTATTGTATTTGTTTAATACTGGTGTGAGGCTTTGATCCTGTGCCCCTGGGTTAGGGACAGAAGTTACACATGAACCAGTTTAAGTGATCTGAAACAGAACAGAAGTTCATTGCATATAAACCACTTTCAAAATGGCCCAAACCAGTGTAAGATAAACCTCATTGGTTGTAGTATCAGACTTAACTGATTTAAGTCAAACTAGTTTATGGAACTTCTGTTTTAGATCCCTTCCCAATTCAAGTTAATTCACAGTCCCCCAGCAGCCCAGAATGCTTTGTAGTCCTGAGATGTGCTGTCTGCTCCAGTATTGCAAAACTAGGGCACTAAAGCCTCTGCTTCCTGCCAGCCTGGTGGGATGTGGGTGGGCAAGGGAACAGATCTCAAGACCCCCTACCCCCCAAATCCACTGTTTGTACAGGACAAAGGGAAGGAAAGCTCCAGCAGTGGGAGCATATTGTCTTTGCAGCAACCAGGCAAGCAGCTCGCTGGCCTAGGCTCAACTCAGCCCTGCCCCCTGTCTAGCCCCTGGCTGTGAGAGGCAGGGGTTTGGGGGGCAAACGCACCAGCTCAGCTGAGCACTGGCTCCCCCAGCTGGGGTCTGCCCAGTGCTGGTGGGGGGAAGCCCCCACTGGGGGCTTTTCACTCCCCTACAGCCTGGGTTGCCAGGCTGGAATGGGCTCATAACCACCCCTTCCCCAGCCCCCCTGCCTTTGAGAGGTGGGGGAGAAGGCAGTGGAATGCATGCACCCCCCCCCCC
>NW_017729029.1:60412740-60441561 GCF_001723915.1 Gavialis gangeticus
AGCATCTGCCTGGCATGAGACAGTGAAAGCCCCCACCAGGGGCTTTTCATAGCCCGGTGAGCCAAGTGGGGAACAGTTCCACTCTCTCCTGGTGAGGAGGCAGGGCTGAGCCAATCCCAGCCTGACTTGCTGGGTTGTGGCATTATGAAAAGTCCCCAGTAGGGGCTTACCACCCCATACTAGGCAGACCCCTCTGTGGGGGTTTGTACCAGGCTGAGCCACCTTCCCCTCCCCACCCCTCCAGTTTCTCATCGGGGTGGGCCTGAGCACATGCCAGTTTGGTGTGCCATTGGGCTGGATTTAGCTCTTAGGCAGCTGGCCATGATGGGTGGTGCATGTGAGCACTCCCCCAGGCTCCTGGCCTTGGCTAGTTCAGGCTTCTGTCTCTCTTGGCCACCCAAACACTGAACATCAGTTCAGTTTGTTATCAGGTCAAGCTATGCAGCTTTAAAAAATCTGCAGCTTTTGAGCTGATTCTGTCTTGGGCTTTTTGAACCTCTGTACTTAGCCCTGAAGTCAGTGGGAGCTTAGCCAGTGTAATGGTTCAGTAGGAGATCAAGCCCTAATACATGGCAGTGTTTTGTCAGACTTCTTGTTGATGTTCCTGTGTTCAGTGTCAAGTTTATTATTTTTCCTGAAGTGTGCTCTCTAGACTATTAGTAGCAAAAAGATTAGAGCTAATTTGGATCCACAATTACACAACTTTCCTCCCAGCTCTCCATGTTTTATACAATTTCCCTAAACAGACTTCCATACTCTCCTACAGTTTATTTCTTAACCAACTCAGCCATCTCCACCCAATCAGGTGTATGGCAATCAGTTGTGAGGTGTTTTGTTACCTGTTGCTTCCCTTTCAAATCACTTTCAGTCAAGGCGACTGAGGAGGCGTGTCCTCAGTCCCAAAGATCCAAGACTTTTATCTTAATACACCTCTTGTAAATATTTTATGCATCAGATATAAACAGCCCTATAAGTTACACCTGTGATTTATTGAGAATTATACCTATGTGTTTCATCTCCTGCTATCAAGTAGGAGACAACAATTGCTCAGAGTCCTAAGGCCATTTTGTATATTAAGCAGTCAAACTCTGTTTCTGTTAACCATTACAGGCATTGAAGGTGGAGCAGTGAAAGTTCATGGAGCAAAAGGATCACCTCCTTCAACATTTTATAAGGTATTCTTTTTATTGTGTTGATAATGATATAGTATGAAGTGCACTTGATGTGAGAAATTTGATATTTTGGAGGAAGAGGATATACCATCTTCAGGTAAAACTCTTATTTTTTCATTCTTTGAGAAACAGATGTAACTAAGGTTAATTTATAAGCCTTTGAGGAAGACCGTAATGCAACATGGTCGTGTAGGCTAACATTGCATTTTAAACAAAAATGCTGTTCTTAGTCCCAATGTCTTGTTTAATGAGGGCTTTCAGTCATTTTTAATTACACACACATCTACTCCTGCTTCAGTGTAAAAAGTTAATTTGATGATTCTTGGAAATAAAATTCTGTGTACATAATACACAGGGGGGCTGTTAAAAAGAATGAATTAATGTTTAAATAGGTTTTTGAGATTCCTGCTTAGAAAATGCTATGTAACTACAATTATTTATTTATTTATTACTGTAATCTACCAGTGGCACTTGGAAGGGTACAATTTTGGGGCAATTGTATTGAAGTGCATACAGGGCTTGATCTTATTCCCATATAAACCAATGGCAAAACTTCAAGTGACTTTCATGAAAGCAAGGTTGGTCCTATAAATTAAAACTCTTGGTGAAGTGTTACCATAGCTGAGCTTATATGACTGAATTCATTTTGAAAAACACTTCTTTTTTAGAAAACAGTTATAACGTAAAAAAGCACATAGTATTGTTTGTAAAATGGTACTGCTTATACACACATTTTTAAAGTACATCAAGCACATTTTAATTTTCTGCCAATTTGAAAGAATAATGTATCAATTTTAAAGTATGACAACTATATATCATTTATTTCAGATTCTAAAAAGAATACTGTATTCAAAGTAGAGAAGGTATAGTTTTGGCCACAGTGACTGCAGTGTAGAAAACAAAGACATCTTTAAAATCATTAATTTTGAGTATATTTTAAATTAATGAATATCCCTATTTCATGTTTCTCAGTTACTCGTACACTTTTCAAGTTTTTCATTTGTTATATTCCTAATAATAATTTTGTTAGCTTTATGATGGAACATTTTGTTGTTCTTAACCATCAGTAATTTGGCAATGTAATCAGAAACTAATTTTTTCCACAGTATCACCTAGTTAATAATACCTTGAATTCATAATATGTATGTATGTATGTATATAATTTCAGTTGTGTGTACAAAATATTGTGTTCTGCCCTTCATGTTTTCAGTCTCTTGCATATTAAATAAGAACTTCAAGAAACACAATGTTAAAATAACAACTTCCACTTGTGTTATGTGGTCTGTACTTGGGAGAGCAAGTATTTTTGAGATCTGGAAAAAAAAATGGGTTTTGATCACTGGGAATACCTTTAAAAATAATAATTGAGAGGATTTTGAAATAATTTTTCAAAATTAGAGCTAACTGGTCCTAATTGTGGGCTAACCATTTTCTGTTTAGGAAAAAAAAGCATTTAAAAAATAAAACACATTCTAAAGATTCTGGACTGGCTGTATTTTATTTAATACAAAATTAATGTCAAAATTGTACTGAAGTTCCTCATCATAACTACTATTTTAAGTTGTGCATTTTTTCTTTCAAACAAAGGAACATTTTACAAAATCTGGAAGATTTTTTTTGTAGTAGAATGTGCTTTATAGATATTTTTTCTTTTTTAAACTTTTTTTTAACAGTGTTCAGCAGTCTTCTTCAGGTCCGGTTATCACTACTAAAGTTTCATCTCTTTACTTTTACACCTATTTAGTCAATGCTAAAAGTATCAATGACTAATAAAATATGCAGCAATGAAGGCCCATATTAACAAATGAGTTACAATAAATCTCAATAGAAAGGTGTTAATTCCAGCAGTATCTACCATACAAGTGCATAGCTCCAGATAGCCAGTTAAATTAAGAAACAAATAAAGATATACATAAATCAAAAAGACAGTGCATATTTAACCCTTTTTTCTCATATAGAGCATGTTACCTTTCAAGACAATATAGTAAGAATAATAATTCTACAGATCTCAAATATTAAGAGACATGTTTAGAATATATACTATAACTAAAATAATAGTCTGAAACATCAATATTATGTTAGTAAAATTTCCTCACATATTTTTTTCAGTTCTGTAGAACATTGTGTTTACTCAGGTGCTAAGTTAACATATGGATGGATGGATAGATATTTTGTATGCATCTGCACGTGCGTGCGTGCACACTCACACGCGCACACACACACACACACACACACACACGTAGCTTGGACTTTTATTGTTAGATGTATGAAAAAAGAACCCAATATATACATTTTGACTAAGTGATGATTGGATGTGCATGATAACAAAGAAGGCGCATACCACATGCAGAGAAAAAAATTATGCTTCTTTTCCTTCTGGATATGTTGGTAATTACTGCCTGTTGACCTTTTAGAGTAAATCAGGGGCAAATCCTTCATTTTTATAACCTTTTATCACTAGGTAAATGCCACTTACCTCGATGGTTACAGAGCTACAGCTGTCTGCCCAGTAGGTGGGCCGAAGGCAGTGGAAAAAGGAAGGCGAACAGCAGAAAGCATTCTGAAAAGGTTAGTATACAATACAGATTCACTTTATTTTTTCTTTTAAGAAGCATAAAATCAAAATAAATTGGTAAACTGTACTAATAAGATGGCAGTCACATCAGTCTAAGAGGCTGCCTAGAAGATGGAATTATTTAAAATGGTTGGAGATATCAAGACATAAATTGTATAATTTAGAACCTGTTTTTCTTTTACCAAACTCATTCTAGAGCTATGAAATATCAGTAACATTATTTATCAAAAAGCAGGCAATAGGGCAAGAAGTTAGATGTGTTTGTTTAGGCTGGTGGTGGCGCTCAACCTTTTCACTCAACGGGCTGGATGGGCAGTGCCATATCTAACCATGGGCCAGATGGTGGTTCTGATCCAGCACCTGGGGCCAGCATGGCAGCCACTATCCAGCCATGGTGGGGGGAGGTCAGGCTGGACTGAGCCTAGCCCAGCAGGGGGAAAAGGAGCTCCACTTAGCCCTGTAAGGTAGAAAAGGGGGCATGGTCTGCTAATGGAAAAGGGGGCATGGTCCAGTCCCAACCCAGCCCCACAGGGGGAAGAGGGTGTGGCCCATCCACACAGGGGGAAGGAGATACTGTCGGGCTCTGCAGGGCACACGGGGTTTGGGAGTTTGGCACTATATTAATGGCTTCCCACGGCCAAGTTTCTGGACCCATGGGGAGCCCTGTGGTACTGATGCAATGGGCTCTGTTGGTTGCATTTGGCCTACAAGCTGGAGGTAGAGCATTCCTGGTTTAGATAACCTTACTGGCCAAGGCATATGATGAAAGTTAAGTCAGTAGTGATGCTTATCTACTTTTGACTAATGACCAGTTTCTAGCTGTAAGGCAGCCTGACAGCCTTGCTATCCATTTCAGCAGTTCAGTGTATTTCATCTATTTTATTTATTCAGGTATAAAAATTGAACTGTAAGTGCCCATCCAGGGCTTTGAGTGCCTGATCCATATATTTAAATGCTGCAGCGTAATATACCACCCATGAATATATCCATTTCTACTTCAGCCCTCATATTCCTCAACAGCTTTGACAAAGAGAACCTCTGTTTTTTATAGGCTAAAACCAACACATTGAATTCCATCCAGTATATTATTAGAAGCCAGTGCAATTCCCAAAGCATTGGGCTAACGTGCTCCCGATATACAGCTCCTCTCAATAAACTGTCTTCAGCATCTCTTCAGATTCAGCTTGTGACATATATAATTATTATTCTTCATTCCTTTTCTTTATTCCTCACTTCCTTCCTCTCCATTGTTCAAAATGAATGATTAAAAAATGTGTAAAGAAGCAGCCATTTAAAGCACCCTTTAATGTGCCTCAAGAAGTTAGTTTTAAAACATTTAATGCATTTGCGGCATTCTAGTGCATTGTAAAAGCTCGAAATATGCTGTTTAAGGTTACCTGTATGTTATAAGTACACCAAGTAAGAGAAGATTTCGGCAATCCTCAGAAAAGGGAACAGATTCTATTAAAATCAAGAACTTTCCCACAATAAGCAGTGGTGAATGGTTTAAAACTCTGGTTGAATGAGAAATTAAGCTAGCCACAACAAGGAATCTAGACAGGAAATCAGGATAGTTATAATACCCTTTTACACAGGTTCTCTGTACAGCATCAGTGATTTTAGTGCTAAAAGAAACTCACTGCAAGTCTGGTCAAGGATGAGTCAGGGTCCCCAGCTAAAACTGCTAAGGACTAAAATTGACGCACCAAATATATTTTAAATTTTCATGTCTACAGTTAGTTTTATATGTTATATTTAACTTGTCTTTGGTAATGTGCTACGTTCTGTTACTCAGCACATCTGACCACTTTTATTTTGGTGTTTAGATATAAGGTTTGATACCTTATTTTAGGCATCAGTTTCAATTTTCACCAACAATAAGTGGAAAAGAAAAATATCTTACCTAAATATAATTTAACTTAATTTTATCTATTTAAGGTAATTTTACCTGTATAATTTAATATTAAATTCCTTTATTCTGGTGCCATATAGATACGTCATTGAATATAGACAGAAAGTGTCTTTTAAACTGCTCCATAGGTATGAAAGATTCTGTCAGTCCAAACATAATTTCCATGGTTGTATTGGTAAAATCTCTTAAAACAGTGGCAGCAGGTGAGAGTGCCAGATACTGTGATGCTCTTCAAGTGCATTGACCTCATCTATCTGATGTGTTGAAGAGGCACTGAAGCTATTAAATGGAAACTGGGCATTTGATATGTTTTTTTAAGTCTCTTATATGGTATGTTCACAAAATTGACATTTTTTTCTCTCTAATAATGCTGCCTTTTTCTCATATTGTCAAAGTTTTATAATGTATTACAATTTCAATTGAGGTGGAGTTTACATGACTATTTCTGTTTTATTTAAATACTGATTGTACACCAGTATAATTGAGTATGTCAGGCTTTTTGGAAAGGATTAAGTATGTCTCTTCCAAGCTGTGCAAAACCTAAGAATTATAGGTCCAGTAATGATATATTATTTTGAAGACACTAAAAGCTGTCTTATGCAATTGTCCATGTCATTAGGAGAAACTGTAGAATGATTTGTTGAACATCATTGAATGAGCTTTAGAGAAAGTGTCCTGTGGTCATTTTAAAATGCACTGTGGCTTAATGTGCGTAATCATGAGCCATTTGAATTAGAGCGTCTGTCCAAGAGCCACTCTAATTAAAACGCCCCACCGCCATTGCCAACACATGTATAGGCAGCTTCCTAAGTGTCTAAATCCACATAAATGCCTAATTGGTGGAATAAGAGCAGGCCCTTAGAGTTAAGCAGTCAGGACAAATTTTGGAAATACCTCACTTGACTGTGAGCACATCTACTAATTAGCTCCATAGTAAATGTCTCGTTTCTACATGTGCAGCCCTATTAGGCTGCAGGAAACTAATTAATTCCACAGCAAGGTAGTATTTGTGAATACAAGTACTACCCTACTGTGGAATTTTTCAAGCACAGTAGTGTATGTGTAGATGCTGACCCAGCTGACTGGGGCATGAGCGTGTTTCAGTGTGGGGGCTGCCTTCTGGCTAACTCCTCAGTGGAAAAGACTTGTGCCCCAGCCAGCCCCTCTGCAGCACATTGAGCTGAGTTGGAGCAGCTCCGGATTCCCTAGGCCTCCTGTCAGCTGGTGCTGGTCCAACCTGGCTCAATGTGTTGTGGTCTCAGGTGCACATTCAAATAGTACACTTGGGAGCAATAAGCTCTGGCTCAATAAGCACTGGGGTTAATTGCTTCAAATTAATTGCATGTGTAGATGTGCCCATGTATAGCTGTATCATTTGAATTGTATGTGTAGATGCATCATTTGAAATATGGTATAGCAATGTATTTGTTCAATGAGAGGTATTTAAATCCAAACTTACATAAAATTCAGAGTTTACATCCATGGGCTGTACTGGGATATTGCATATCATTCTTATGAAGTAGTTGGCTAATAAATAATTTGTTGCAGGACTCGCCTTATTTTCAGTCAACTTGGGTATGAAGATTATAGTGCAGTTAACATACAGATTTTAGGTTCTGAAGAGACATATGGACCGCATGCAAAAAAGCATATAGATGGTGTAAGTATTTAATTAATCATTTTAAAAACTGCATTAGTCACTTTGAATCTTTATGTGTTCTCTTTTTCTGACTTTAAAAGAAGTTATTGGAGGAAATTTCAGAGCTACTATCATGTAAAAATGTATGTATTTTTTTTATAGAGGTGGTTAGCCATGTTAGTTGGAAGCCAGGCACCAGGTAGCACAGGATGGAACCTTGTGAGGCATGGGGCTCACACAGGGATTCATTTCCAGCGGTGGAAAGTTTCCATTTCCACCGCTAGAAATGATTCTGAAAGAGGGAACAGTACAGCTGTTCAGCTTGCAACTGCCCTCTCTCCCTTGCTCCTGGTGCCTTCCTGAGACGTGGATGGTCCTAGTGTTGGATAAGTTTGGAGAGTCCCCTAGTGTAGAGAGTGAGGGAGGACTTTGCCCAACTGTTCAGCTTGCTTAGCTCCTGGGCATTGGGAGCTGAACAGAGTGAGTGGCACCATAAGTCCCCACACTGCTCACCTGACCAGTCACTGGAGTGTGCAGCACTAAACCCTGGTTTGAGGAGGTGACAGGTAGCAGTGGGTGGCTGCTCCTCTTCTCTCATTCTATAAAAGAATCAGGATCAGATGCCTCCAGCACATTCTCCAGACTGGGGTGACCCTAGTCTCCAAAGGTACAGGAGCCCTTCCTTGATGTTTGATTCTTCTTGGTCCCTGGGAGGAGTCAAACAAAGTGTACAGGCAGTTGTTCTCCTGAAAGAAACTCACCTCAGGGCAGCTTCTACCTGGTAGGACTTGGGTTACTTTTCTCCTAAAAGTGCCATTTTTGTTCTGGGAGAGACTATGTGAATGCCTGTACATGCATGGTTTCTACCAGGGGAGCTGTAATTCTCCTGGTATAAATGTAACACCTGTATGCAGCCATGAGCTTTCATAGGCAACAACCAACTTTGTCAAGTGCTAGGATGGACTGATGCTGGGAATGCAAAATTAAGACTACTTGTGCAACTATAATTAGCCCCCCTTGTGAGTATGCATTTTGTTAGTCTTAAATTACATGTTCATATTATGTATCACAACAATTGCATACAGATATAAACGGGATGTGTTGTTTGGCAACACTGTGTCTGTAATCTCTTTTTTTAAATTGATATGTGAACGTCTAAAAAAAAAAAAAAGCAGTAAATCTTTGTATTTCCTGTTATACATTTGTAGTACAACTTGTTACAAAATGGTAGCATCTAAATCTTTTTTGTCAGCTGTAAAATTTTATAAAGCAGCAAGGTATATGTCAGACAGCACTCAGTTCTATGAATCTAGTGAGAAGACCTGCACTTTAGAATTGCTTAAATAAGTACAGCTGATGAGCTGTTTACGAACTGTTAATTTTTACAGCAGAAATTAATTAATTTATCATTGCATCTGTTAATTTAAATGCTTGGATTTAACGTCCTTCTGCAGTGTAGTTCCTTCCCCACTGAACTAGCTTTATAATGGTTATACAGCTGTCCAATAATTTTGTTTCCCAGGATCATACATAGTCTACTTTAATCTGATTCCTTTAAATACACAGAAAACTGTATTAAAAGAACCTGATCAGGGTTATGAAGTCAAGCATTCGAAAGTTATGAAATTTCAAGGAACCTTAGTTAGGATACTGTGCATATACATTTTGTTGCAGTTTTGAAATGCATGATTGCATACTATTTTATTAAACAACATTCACCTGAAAAGAGCTATTTGATAGTTTGTGTTATGCCCATTGTTAATTGATGTCTTTCCCCCCTATTTACTGTGTGCCAGGGGTTTTAAACCTTTTTAACAAGTGTACCCCTTTTGTCTCAAAGTTTCAGCTCATGTACCCCTTTATATTTTTTTCTTGTTTTTAATGTTATCTATTATGTTCTTGGCTGCTGCTGCCTGCCTTGAATATAGCTCCAGAAAGAGCCCAGCACTGCCCCAGCCCCAGCCCGCAGTGGCAGCCCACCATTGCCCTGCACGCAGATCTGGGGGCACATGCTCCCCATGACCCCCCGGGGTGCGTGCAGTGGCAGGAGCTGCCATACTGCCCCCTCCTCCTCTCCCTGCCCGTAGCCCCCAGACAAGCTGCTCTCAGCTCCATCCCATACCCTGCTCTGGCGGTACAGCACCTGCCCCAGCTCCACCCCCACCCCCACTCCCTTCCTCGCTGCGGGGACCTCAACCTGCCCCCCACCACTCCCCTTCCCTTACAGACTTACCAGCCGGACCCAGCTGCTCTCCAGGCTGCCAGGCTGTGTACATGCACGGGGCATTTATTGGCCATGTCAGCCAAAAAAAGACAATTGCCAATACTTGTACATGCATTCTGTGTACCCTCTATGACCTTTTTAAGTACCCCTACTTGTAAGCGTACCCCTGGTTGACAACCATTGCTGTATGCTATTCAAATTCTTCAGTTTCCTCATGGATTTTTCTATTATGCTTATCATTGTAAGAAATTAATGCTTCAAATCATTAATTTATATTCACAAACCTGTCCCACAAGAGGAAATAATTATTCTTATTTTACAGATGGTAAATGAGGTACAGAAAGTATATGATCAAGTGTCCATTAGTTCTGAGAACCAAATTTGAAATTGATTTTCTTCAGAGAGATTAGCATTACATAATGTGTACATATTTATAGTTCCTATTGACTTCATTATCCTCTGGGAGTACTCACTACTTCTGTAAATAGGACAGCAGTGCCTCGAGTCAGCCTCCCAGAAAAGGAGGTTCACACTATTTCTCACCATAAGTGCGAAGTTTGGTTTGGACAGCATGCCTTGCATCATGTGGCAACTCCTAGGCAGAGATAAAAAAAACCCCAAGCCAACTTTCCTAAATTGCTGACACTACAAAACTGGTTTTGTTTTATATTCCCTTGGCTCATTCACTAACATCTTACAACATCTCAAACAATATGACTGTACACCTTTATTCTTCCCTTAAACACAGTCTATCATGCATTCAGAAGTAGGGGTTGTGTTTTAAAAAGTTTGTGATCAAGTCAATTCTGTTATAATGCATTCATGCAAAATGTCTGAACTGAGGTTGCTTATGCAACTGCAGATCTGGCATTTTCTAAAATTGAAGTCCTTTATTTTGCAACATTAGTAATGCTCATTTACCATCCTTCTTTCTATGAAATCTCCATGGTTTTTGAACCCCCCCAAAGAAATATATCAAATTCCTTCTCATAACAGTAGATGGTCATCAACATGGTTCATCCACAGGGTTTGAACCTTTAGATCTGACCTTTAGATCACGTGATAGGCATCTGTGCTGTGATATCAATACTTGTTTGTCGTCCTCCATCCTCTTTGGATTAGTACTGGAGGGAAATAAATATTTTGCCCCTCCTCTTCCATCTCCCAAAGTCCTTATCCCAATGTGCATTTTTACCCCCTCAGGTCCAGATCTTGGTTCCCCTGCCTTTAATCAGGCAGCTTCCTCCTCAAAGCTGCCAGGATCCAGCAAGGGGAGCAGGCACTGAAAGCACAGCATAAACAAAGCCGTGGCACACGTTTAATTTATGACATATATTGTGCCATAAAACTGACTCATTAACAACTTTACAATATTTGAGGAAGTTTCAAAAAGATTTTACCAAGTTTTGGACATGAATCTGAGTGTTTCTTCTTGAGAATATTATTTGAGGTAAAAATTGAATTCCAAAGGACAAGGCAGGAAACTATACAATTTTCTGAAGTTTGGGGAATATCCAACATTTGTTTTCAGGGGGTGCATCTACACATGCTGAACTGTACAGTAGACTAATTTACTGTGGTATAAAGTGTCATAATCTACACATGTGACTCTATTAGACTGCTACAAACTAATTTTCAGCCCGTTAAGGTAGTACTTTTGGGGACAGTACTTCTTACAGTGGCAAAAATAGCCTTGCCTAAATGCATGTGTAAACACTGACCCAGGCATACATTGTACCTAGGCTGCAAGGGGCCAGACCTCTGCCTGCTGCCCAGAGGCATGGCTCTGCATGTGAAGCACTCTTGGGCCCCAGCCACCTCCTCTGCTGCCCAATGCTATGACCGAGAGCTCAGAGCTGACCCCTTGAGCCTGCTGCCAGCCTGGGGCTGCTCCGCCCTAGCTCAAACTGCTGTGGTCCCAAGTGGACATGTAGACGCTGTGCCTGGGAGCCATTAACTTTGGTAAAGTTAGCCTCATTTTAATGGCACGCGTAGATGCACCCAGGATAACTGAAGAAAAGAATTAGAAAATCTTTTAACAAAAAGATGGATGAAAATTATGTTACTGCTTTGTATTAGTACATAGTGGGTGTGTCTATACATGCACTTTACGGTGCAGTAGACTAATTTACTGCACAGTAAAGCATCACCATCTACACATGCACAGCATTTAGGCCAGTGTAGACTAACTTACAGTGCCATCAGATAGTGCTGTCAGACAGAGGTATTGTCTGATGGTGGAGTATATTACTATGCTTAAATGTATATGTAGACAGTGACATCAGGATTAGATTACTCCAGCTCAAATTGCACGAGAGTTTATCCAGTTGCATTAATTATATGCATAGACATGCCCAGTGATTGTCTTTTTATAGAGTTTCAGCTATGGTAATGACAGTTCATCTTTGGAAGATTCCTTATGTTTAAATGTACTAGAGCTATGCATATTAAGTAAACCTTTACTTATGACTGTTGAATTCATTATTTATAATATTTGGAAACAGGGTCCTCGAGAAGTGGTTATCTGGCTTGCTGTACACCATAAGCAGAAAAAGGCTGTGGAAATCTTCTCAAAAGAGATTGCACCAGCTGGAACTGGAATGGGTAAATAGTCCCATCTCTTTCTCTAAGTATCTGGCTCTTACTTTTATTTTGATCATTAATATTAAGGTAGCGCTTATAATATGTGCCTCATTGTGTTGATTATGGCAGGTCACTTGGGGTGCCTAGCACTTTAAGAGATTAGGCAGCCTGCAAAGCTGCCAGCAGCTGTGGACCACAAAAGAGTGGGACCATGCATGTCCAGAGACCCAGAGAGGGGCCAGGAGAGATTGGGTCTATGCAGGTCCAGAGGCCCAGAGAGGGCCCAACGGCTTAGAGTGTGAGAGGACCAATGAACCCACAAGTAGAGTGTCTGAGGAAAGCTGGGATCAGGGCCAGTGCCCAAGGCTGCACCCAGGAGTAGCCAGGATGGGTGAAGTGCCCAGGTGTGGGCAGAGAGGAGCCACAACCAGAAGTAGTTATGATGAGCAAAGTGTCTGGGGTGTGGATAGAGAGTGCCACACCTGAGAGTAGCCAGGATGGGTGAAGGGCCTGAGGCTGGGGAGAGGGTCACACCTGGGAGTAGCCATGAGAGGCAAAGTGCCAAGGTATGGGCAGCAAAAGCCAGCTCAAGAGTGAACTGTAATACCTGTAGGCCTGAAAGGGAAAGTGGGACTAGAAGGGTCCAGAGGCCCAGCAAAGGGCTGGGGGATAGTGTGAGGCCCAGTGAAGGGTCAGAGGCCTAGAGAGAGGCCAGGAAAAGCGGAAGAAGAAAAGTGTCCCAGAGGAGACCAAAGGGGTCTGTCAGCCCAGAGAGGGACCGAGTGAGAAACCGAAGGGCCTGGCAGCCCAGGGAGGGCTTGTGCAAGAGACCAAGGGGTCTGAAGGCCCAGAGAGGGGATGGCTGAGGCTAAAGGGTCTGAGGGCCCAGAGAAGGGCTGTGTGAGTATCAAGAAGGAACATCAATGAAGATGACATCTGCAAGGCCTGGGATGTGGTGTAGGGGCAAAACGGAGCCATGCAATTGGTCCCCAAGGCCTTCACCACCAACCTGGTGGTTATTATGATAAGACCAGGGCAGCCTCCCACACTCTTTTTGACAATTAACATCAAGGCATGGTGGGTGAGGGCAGGGCAGACTGCCTGTAGAACAGGGTACAAGTAATTTTTTTGTCTCCAGGGGCTTTTATGGCTACCCCTGGAGATAGATCATGGTGTGACAGAGTACTATGTAAGCCCAAAGTTAATATGCTTACATGTTTTAGCTAAAGTGAGGTCTAAGACACTGACAAATTTATAGATGTTTATTTTGTTTGGAGTCACCTTTTGCTCCCCTGATGCTTTTCAGCCTTCTACTGTTGCTACTTTCTTTTCTTGCTTTCATCAGCTTTTTAATGTCCTTGAACACACTAATTAAGGTGATGGCTTTATTCTACTTCATTAAATTACTAAAATGACTAATATTACTAAAATGACTAATTTGTTAATTTACATAATTATATTTGATGATGTGCTGTTGCCTTCAAAAGTTCTGGATGAATTAGTGTGTAACACCCCTGACAGATGCTACATTTAAAGTGTGATTATGGAGCAATGCAGCAAAGTGTGTTCATGGAGCAATAAATTGCAACATGCTGTACGTTCAGACAATTTATCATGTGATACCCAGTTGCAAAAATGGCAATCTAGCAACAAAGTCTAAAGGTAGACTATTGTCTTGTTTGTATTGCACTTTAATTTGAACGCGTAGCATGTTATACACAGGGGCCAGTGTTTGGCCAGGTCCTCCAGCATCCCAGGGTGGACTGCTTTTTCTCCCAGCCCTTCTTCCTGCAACGGACTGTCTATGACTCATGCTTAACTCTGCTGCCTGAACTCTGCTGCCTCAGGACATGCTTTTCTTGCACACAATAGGAGTATGTTGGGGATAGAGGAAAAGCATATATACAAAAGTATCTTTATAAGGTGTCTGGGAAGAGTTTTAGCCCTGCTGCTTTCATCTCCCCAGCTTTGCACAGGTCTCCCCTGCTTTGCGAAAAGGTCAGGGGAGCTCAGCTGGTGAGCTCAGAGCTGACTTTTCATTAGCAGCATACCTGCAGGTGTGGGAGAGGGGCTGACAGCCCCTGCCAGGAGCTCTGCAAGTGCTTTTGTTGGTGAGCTCTGGCAGAGCAGGTTCCCAGGGAACTTTTTTCTCCTTTGGATAGCTTGCCCTGTGAACATGAAGCAGGTCATGTGGAATAACAGTTTCCATTGAGCAGCATTGCCTGATGGAAATAACATCTGCCTGAGGCCTAAGGTGCCACCCTGCTCTGTTATCTGTAGGGCTTCAGATTAATGAAGCTAACCACCTCTCTCTACCATAATTATATTTCGCTAGAAAAATATTATTTACTAGCAAAACTGCATCACATATTACCATTTTTCTAATGAAATAACATTAATGTCTTCAGGACCTGTGTAACCTTTAGGAGGGTGAAAGGTTTCTACTAAGCTACAAGCATTTGAAATTAAAACAGCCTTTTGTGAGTGGCTATATACTTCTAATTTGTTTAATATGGTATGGCATCTGTTTGCTTGTGGGATCACAGTTTTATCTTGTAATTTAGCATTTGCTGCAGTGGTAGTAATGACAATGTATGAATGATTCCTTATTTATACTGCTTGAACATCCAAACTGAATTCCTGGTCCTACACTTGGATCTATCCTAAAGGCTGCTCTCTCTTTGACTGTGAGGTTATATCTAGTGTGGCACATATCTAACATAAGGCTGATCAGCTAACATATGAATGTAATATGATTCTGTGGTGCAGGGATATAGGTTGTAGCCATGTTGGTCTAAGAACATAGGCAGACAAGGTTCTTTGGGTAAATCTGATATCTTTTATTAAACCAACTCAAGTAGTTGGAAAAAATTTTTTAGCGAGTTTTCTTCTTTGCAAGCTTTTAGGTACAAATACCCTTCGTTAGGCTGAGGAAGCATCTGCAGTTGGTCTGTGCTCTTCCATGATGGAATGAATAGTAAAGAAGCCAGAGGCTGGTATGCATGCAAGAAGGCCAGTCAGTGAAGATGTCAATTGAGGAGTCAATGGATAAGAGAGAGGTTGTGGGGGGCAAAAGGGAATGAATGTAGCTGGTAAATAGTAGAGAGGTACCTGGGGAGTCAAATGTTAAGCAGGTTATAATGTGTTATGAATCCAATATCTATATTTAGTCCATGATTTTTTGTATCCAGTAGGTTGATGGAATGAAGTTCGTAAGATTTTCTGTGACAGGTGTTTTGTAAATTCCCTATGAGGATTAGAACTGAGAGATTGGAGAGAGAGTGTTTTTTTTGTGAGAAATGTGCCCCCACAGGTAATTGGGTATTCTTATCTTTGATAGATTTCTGGTGTGCGTTCATTCTGGTATGCAGCTGTTGTTTCGTCTCTCCTGCATATTTTCCATCAGGTCATTTGGTGCATTGATGAGATATATTACATTTCTGGAGGTCCAGGAATGCTGATGGTTCTGTTGTGGGGTGTAGTAATTGTGGAGGTGGTGGAGATGTAGTAGGTTTCCTTGCGAACCTCATCACCAGAAGCAAACTTCCTCAGACCCAGAACACAACAAATGGATCCAGACCATGCCATACCAAGAAATGTAAAACCTGCCAACATATTTCCACCACCCCCACAATTACTACACCCCACAACAGAACCATCAGCATTCCCGGATCTTACACCAGCATTCCTGGATTATCAGTACACTACCGTCCATTAACAAAGTTCAGCTCTGTGGCCAGTTTTCAGTAGCTATTTGCTGCCCAACTGAAGAGTCTCCCAGTTGCCCTAGAAAACAGTGAAGTGAAAAAAACAACATATGCCTGGTAGAAGTTAATAGCAGGTCTTTGTAAAATATTATTAATTTATACAAGAAAAAATACATACCGGCTATGCTGTGAGCATGAAGAAGTACAGAGAGTCTGTATTTGAGAATTTGTTTTGAAAGTGTATGGAGCCTATTTTAAGTGCTATTTTAGTATATTCAGGAAAAATATCATATACTAAGATAGCTCATGTTACCTCTGTAATTTAATTTAAATCAACTGGTATTCGCTTCCTGTCCTAATCTCTCATAAAGGTTGTCTGGTTTCTGGTAAACCACATGCTAGCCACAGCCAACCTCAGAAGTACTGTACTTACTTGCATACCCCGTGCATCTTTCCCCACAAAATTAGCCCTACAAATTTGGGGTGCATGTCTTAAACAAGAAAGATAATTTTTCTGTCCAGGATAGAAGCATAGAGATGCTGTAATGGCTGCTGCTTCTCTTCCTTCTATCCCTCCTGGTGAGCCAGATGGAAGGAGAGGTGGAAGGAGTCCTCGGAAGCAACTACAGTATTAACTCTTTCACAGCTCCTGCTGAATTAGCAATAATTTTTGGCTGAAGAACAAAAATCTGCTGTTAATTCAGCAGCAACTGAGCAGCCATCAGTGGTGAAAGAACAGGTTAGGGACTGTTTAGAAAAGCTGGACATATTTAAGTCTATGGGCCGAGATGGGATGCATCTGAAGGTGCTGAGGGAGTTGACTGATGAGATTGCAGAGCCACTGGCCATCATCTTGGAAAACTCAAGGAGATCAGGAGAGGTCTCAGATGATTGGAAAAGGGCAAACATAGTGCCCATATATAAGAAAGGGAAAAAGAAGTATCCAGGGAACTACCTACAGACCACTCAGCCTCACCTCAGTCCCTGGAAAAATCATGGAGCAGATCCTCAAGAAATCCATTACTAAGTGATTGGAGGAGGAAAAGAAGGTGACTGGGAACCATCAGCATAGTTTCATGAAGGGCAAGTCATGCCTGACCAACCTGATTACCTTCTATGATGATGTGGCTGGCTGTGTGGGTGTGGGGAAACCAGTGGAAGTGACATACCTTGCTGTTAGCAAGGCTTTTGATAGGGTCTCCCACAACATTCTTGCAGGCAAGCTAAGGAAGTATGGGCTGGATGAATGGACTCTAAGGTGGATAGAAAAATAGCTGCAGCATCATGCTCAGAGGGTAGTAATCAATGGCTTGATGTCTAGTTCGCAGCCAGGATCAAGTGTATTGCTCCAGGGGTCACTCCTAGGGGTGGTTTTGTTCAATGTCTTCATCAACAACCTGGAAGACGGCATACAGTGCACCCTCAGCAAGTTGCATACAGTGCACCGTCAGATGACACCAAGCTGAGGGGAGTAGTAGATATGCTAGAGGGTAGGGCTAGGATTCAGAGTGACCTAGACAAATTGGAGGATTGGGCCAAAAGAAGTCTCATGAAGTTCAAGAAGGACAAGTATAAAGTCCTGCACTTAGGATGGAACAACCCCATGTACCAGTACAGGCTGGAGGCTGTCTGGCTGGGCAGAAGAGGACCTGGTGGTTACAGTGGACAAGAAGCTGAATATAATCCAACAGTATGACCTTGTCGCAAAGAAGGCTAATGACATACTGGGCTGCATCGATAGGTGTGTTGCCAGTAGGTCAAGGGAAGTGATTATTCCCCTCTATTCAACACTGATGAGGCCAAATCTGGAGTACTGTGTTCAGTTTTGGGTCCCCACTACAGAAAGGATGTGGACAAATTGGAGAGAGTCCAGCAGAGGGCAACAAAAATGGTAAGAGGACTGAGGGACATGACTTTTAAGGAGAGGCTGAGGAAAATGGACTTATTTAGTCTTGAGAAGAAGACTGAGAGGGGATTTAATACTACCTGAAGTGGGGTTGGAAAGAGGATGCAGCTAGCAAGGGGTGGGTAAAATGTGGCCCACCAGGCCATTCTATCCAGCCTGCGGGACCCCTAAAACATTTAGAAAATTAATATTTATCCGCCCCTGGCTTGCCAAAACTCAGCAGCCCTCCACCCAAAATAATTGCCCTCCCCTGAAGACTGTTCTCAATGGTGGCAGATAACAGAAGGAGCAACAGTCTCAAGTTGCAGCAAGGGAAGTTTAGGTTAGGTATTAGGAAGCATTTTCTCACTAGGAGGGCAGTAAAACGCTGGAACAGGTTACCCAGAGAGGTGGTAGAATCTCTATCCTTGGAGGTTTTTAGGACCTGGCTTGAAAAAGCCTTGACTGGGATGATTTAGTTGGGGATGGTCCTGCTTTGAGCAGGGGGTTGGACTAGATGACCTCCTGAGGTCCCTTCCAGCCCTGATTTTGTATGATTCCATGCCTGTGGGAGGGTAAAAAGTATAGCTTTGGCCTGAGCAGGAAAGAAGGGGGAATAAGTTGAAGAGTAGGCTCTGTCTCTGCTCCATGCAGCCATGAATCTGAAAAAATACTTTTTTTTAATCCTACCTTCCCCAAACAAGATGTGTATCTTATTTGGGGGCATGTGGTATGTTAAAAAATGTATTATTGCATTTCAAAAGTGGGCAGAGGATTCCTTTAAATATTGTAGTGTTTTCTAAAATGTTGCAGAGAATCTCGCTCTCTAGCTTTAAAGTAATATGATCATTTAGAAAACTTGCTGAGGATCTCTTACTCTTCCTTTCTCATCTAAACATTAAAGTCTGATAGTGGTTCAGTTTCTATAATACAGTTACAGTATCATAGAATATGAGGTCAGAAAGGATCATTAGAGCACTTGACTTGACTTGTGACTTTTTAAATTGATATTGTACCCATTAGGCAGCTAACTTGTTTTATTTTGGGTTTAATCAGGATTTTCATGTTCATTAGAGAATTTTAAGATTTTAAGTAATTTAGAGCTTGGCCAGCTTATCTCTGGGGCATAGACCTTTTTACATATTTGCTCAGTTTTGCACCTCTTTAGTATAACTTGGTTTAGATCCTATTTACATAATACATAGCTTTTAAAAATATAATTATTTGAGTTAACATGAAACCTTTCTACTTTCAAGAAATATTTAGCAGTTAATTTGACATTTTACTTTTGTCTGTTTTGTAGTTGAAGAGTTAATACTATCTTGGTTTTTCAGTGCATTAGATGTTATATATTTATGTGCACATATGACTATACAGTACAGTTTCTTTTTGCCATTACAGTTGTGAAGAGATAGACTTAATCTAGAGTTTGTTGATTTTAAAGTTATGTTTATAGAGGCAGGGGTCAGTGAATGGTTACAGCCTGAAAATTATAACTTCTTTTTCTACCAGTTGAAACACAGTTATGTTAGACTAATAAGCGATATTTGTTTATATAATTAGAGAGCATTTTAAGTATTAAGGATTTTTCATTTAGAGATGCAGTTTGCTTCCAGAGAGATTTTTGTTATTAAAATAGTATTTTGACTATAAATAACTTAATAACATTTTTAAAACTATACTTTTTAAAAAAGAATTCATACTGGTAATTGACATGGAGTCATTCTTTTGTTTTATTATTTCAACTAAGCTATCCATTGTTTAATGGAATGAACATGTATTCAATTAGTATCTTAGCATTCAGCAGTATAATATAGCCGATTGGTACTTCAGTTATGTTCTAAATATGGTTCTCATGTTAAAGGAAGAAAGGCTGATTGGATCTTAAAACAATTCCATGAGACTTGAAGTTCATGCATTTGTGTAATTCTTTCCAAATTATTAATCTGAGTCTCTTAATATATATGACACCTGTTATATAAGTGAACCATGTTTGAAAGCTGCAGACTTGGGGTTTTATATTTTTCAGTTTCTTCCTTTCACACAATTCTTTACAGAATATAAAAGGCTAAAATGCTGAATTACTCAGGATGGCAGTGTGAGAATAGTGTATATAATTTTCAAGATCCTTGATGCTAGCATGAGCCATAAGTGCCCAATTCATCCATGGTAGGTAGCCAGCCAGCCTCCTAGGTGGTTTTAACACCAGAACTCTTGGAGAAGAAACAGGCAGGTATGTTTGTATTTAAAATCAGAAGAAGTGTTAGGCAATATGAGTGAATGATCAGCTTGGTGTACTGGTCTTGTTTTTCAAAAGAACCATCTGAACCTCTAAAATTTTCAGTGATAATTATGCGCCTAGGAACTTTGCTGTTGTATTATCTGAAGAACCAGAGCTAAATTGTTTTTGAGAACAGTATAAATTTGGGATTGCCTGGAGGTACCCAAACATAAAGAACATTTAGTAATCCCCTTTCCAAGTAAAGGTGTAAGGCATGATTTTTGACAGTCTGACCTAACAAGCTTTCCTGATGTATGTTTATAGAAGCACATTATACCAAAGGCTGTTTCCAGACTCAAAGTCCATATCCTTAATAATGCTAAAATCATTTATTATTTGAGAAGGATATTTCTAAATTTAAGTATGCTTTGTACTTATGCCATCTGTGAACATTTTGTCAGGCTATTTGATGCAGTACTATATTCCAATTGCCAGTACATAAGTGGGTAAATTACGAGGTAGACTTTTATGTCATTTTACATTGCATGTGCATCTGAGCTTCATGTGTATAGAGAAAGGGCTAGTGGTGGGACCTTAAGTGTTCACTTTTTATCATAGGGGTGTAGGTTGTAGCCGTGTTGCTCTAAAGACATAGGAAGACAAGGTTCTTTGGATGAATCTGATATCTTTTATTAGACCAACTTCAGTAGTTTGAAAAAAAAATTTAGCAAGCTTTTGGGTTTAACTGAAAGCTTGCTAATTTTTCCCCCCAACTATTGAAGTTGATTTAATAAAAGATATCAGATTCACCCAAAGAACCTTGTCTGCCACTTTTTATCATGAGTGCTTTAGGGTATCTATAGGACTAAGACAGCTATGTGCTTCACCAACAATATTTACATTAAACTCTCATTGGACTAAACTAATGTAGACCAGAACTCAAATCTTTCTTTTCCCAGATGAACAGCTTAATCACCCTCTTTCTTCCTTTGCCCCAGTTAGTTTTTCTTTTTGAAAGTGGCAGAAATTTAAAAGGAGGGGAAGAGAGTGCTATCACAGAGTGCTCCTTGTCTTTTATGGCAGGAGGAGAGCAATGGCTATAGCAGTGAATCCAAGGAAATCTTACAATTTTTGGATGCCTTTCCTAATGAGAGATTACTGAAAATGGCAACAAATATGAATCCTTTTGGCCCCAAAAGAAAAAAAGGAAAAATCATCAGAGTACTTTGGTGTGAGTTGAAATTTTCTGTGTCATTTATATTTTTGTCATGTTTAAAGAAGAAACTTTGGCAAACAGCGAATACTGACTGGTTTTTTGATAGTAACAAGTGTTCAAAAAGGAAAAAAATGCATTGGAGTGTTTCCCTTATTTAATTATGCATCTAGTCACTGTGCCCTCTGCTGTATTTATTAACATAATTGTTTTTTTCTTTTTGTTCTTCCTGCTGGCATTTATCATTTTATGTGTTGTGTGTGCTTGTGTAGATGACAATACTTCCCACACAAAGTACCTTTCCTCCGTAGATCTCAGAATGCTTTGCAAATATGAACTAATTAAGCTTCACACTATCTAAGAAAATGGGAAAGTGTCATCACTGTTTTACAGTTGGCTTTTCAATGTAACACAGGGAAGCAATGCAACAGTAACAAGTAGAAATCAGAATTTAAATACTCATTGCCTTGTTCTAATATTAAATATAGTAGTCCTTTTTACACAAGATAATACACTGGTGATAATAACATAAATGACAGGAGGTGGTGCAGGTACTAATGGCTCTGGCTAAAATTGCTTGAAACTTTCATTGTAAAATTCTGTTTCTAGTGGTTTATAACTTGGCTAAGTATTATAAACCACTCAGATCAGAATTTCCCAAGCTGGGTATTGCCTGAGGCTGGTTTTTGGAGGTTTTTCAACTAATATGCTTCAGACATTTCAGAGAATGAAGTTAGGGAGAAATATGTTACAGTCATTGTCATGAACCCTGTTGTTTTGGAGGTTCGCACTGTGTCATGAATGTTTTCTTGTGTTTTTTAATACTGATATGGCATGTGTGGTCTCATTGGAAAGCCCACATTGTGCATTATCCATTTATGTTACTGTTACTGCTGTATAGATTATGTTATACTGTGTATGCATAGCTTTATAATTTTGGACATGTTTCAGCCGAGGAACTGAGGCATGCATACTTAAAGGCAATGCTACTCCCAAACACAGGCAGAAAGAGACCTTCTTAGGTTGGGCACCCAAGGCATTGTCTGCCTGAACTGAGCAAATCAACTGTATAGCAAAGACATCTGAGAGAAGGGGTGCATCATGTCTTGGAACACCAGGTGTCTGAGGGAGAAATTTCTGGAGGATGCTGCTGACTCATGAGTAACTAGAATAATTTTGAGAGGGGGCTGGATATGGAGGCTTTTTAAGAGTCTAACTGTGGGAGAATTGTGGTCTTTGAATCTCAGGTTTTGGAGGTTCAGGGTCTCCAGTGGTCAGGGCTGGCTGAATCTGGACTCTGGAAATACTGGCAGGACTCTTGGGAAGACTAATGTGTAGCTAGATGAGAGGGTAAGAAGCTGTTCTTATCTTGTTTTATGTCTTCAAGACTGTGGTCAAGTTTTCTTATGTAATTCTTTTCTTCTGTATAATAAATGGTTTTGTTGTTTGTCTCCTTTCCAGTTGCCTGTGAAAGGAGTGATCTTTAAGCAAGTGATACTCCGGGATAACCTTTTCTACAGAAAGAGGGGCCTAACATTTCTTTTACAACCCAAAGGGGAAGCCACCTAGGGCTCGCCAAGATTTACCTTGCTGCAGCTGTGAGGTCCAGTATAGGGGCAGTAGAACCGAGACTTGCAGGAATAAGGAATTATCTCAGGGCAAACTTGGTCTGTTCTGTGGGATGAGCTCTGGAACAACAGGGAGAAATTTGAGACTCTGGGGTCCCTTGCAGATGGGTGTGTGACACTCAAATATATTACTGTCATGTAGTTGAGAAGCTGTAGAGTGTTCTTCTTGCCTTGCAACTGAGACTGGAGGCATGTCCCTAATGTTAGGGGTGTTCTTTTTTTACTGTCTGACTATTTGTGTGCCTTCATAATCCCATTTTCTAATTTATGAGTACTTGACTTTGTAACCGTAATAGCCAGTAATATAGTTCTTTGAATTTAATATATAAAGATTGATTTAGGACTAATAAAAAATATGGATACTTGTAAGAGGAGAAACTATTTGATCTTTGGGTCAGCATGTAATTACTGAAATAATTTTTTGTTGTATTATGATTTTATATTGTTTGATAATGTTTAAAGAGAGACAATAGTATAAAATATGTGTTGCATAAGTGCCTACTGATTTGGAATTGAGACTGGAATTCCATATGAAAGAGGCAGTGTTAAAGAAGATGATACAGGGCATGTCTACATGTGCCAATTGAAGGTGCCTTAGCCCAAATTAAGGCACATTAAGGGCGCATGTCTTAATGTGCCTTTAAAATGGTGATTTAAGGCTATTTCTCCCCAAATTTGATACCTGCAAAAGCGATGATGTTAAACAAGAAGTTTATATTAGCTGAAGTGCATTAACGCATGTGTAGACATGTTAAAGCGCATTAATGCTGTGTATGGACTGACTTGGGGCTAACTTTAGTCCCACATCAGTCTGTGCGCGTGGCATTAATGCACTTTAACATGTGCACATGTAGTCACTAGTCTAAATCGTCTTAATGCACATTAACTTTAGGCATGCTTAAATGCATGTGTAGGCATGCCCACAGTGTTGCTTATGTTTTGGAATCTGCTGAAGTGTATGCATTGCTTAGCTGTGTAAAAGTTGAAGGTGTTAGATCTGTAAGAGATACAGGGGAGCAGCACCTTTTAAAAAACCCTGTTTTGTAAACCATGATTATGAAGTCAGTGAGCACACTCTACAGACCTAATTTCTTACATTTTCTATCTTTGGGCTGTCCAACTTCTGGGCAGCTGGGGGCCACAGACTCTGGAAGCCACATGCTACAGGGGCCACAGACCCAGTGACTGTCTACTGTGCTCACCATGCAGGGAGCCTGGTTCTCCTCCTTTCCCAGCCACTCCCCCCTGTAGAGGCTCCGTCATGCCCCCCACTGGTTGTAGACAGTGGGAAGTTTCTTGCCTTCCTCTCTCCCATCCTGCAGCACATGCAGCCTGGCTCTCCCCTGCCATGTACACAGACCAGCTCTCTTCTTTGCCATGCACAGTTTGGGCACTCCAGCTGCTGGGACAGGAGCAACTGTGGGGGAGTGCAGGGAGCGGCAGCCAGGTGGGAGCTCACAGGCTGTATGTTAACCCTTCAGGAACCGTATGCGGTGCATGGGTTGCCAGTTGGACAACTCTGTTTTGCTGAATGTTTATTTTCTAATCTTAAGTTTTTTCTATAAAGAACATTTGCAAATAGAAATTTGATTCACAAGTAGTGCTACCAAAACATAATTTAAATATTTTTAAATCCAGTGAAAAAATTGAAGTTACAGCCTCTGAAGGTGGTATTGAAGAAACACCGATTTCTTACTCATTTTTGCTCTTTGGAAGGAAAATTCAGTTGAGCATTATATTTAATTTGTGACTATGGTTTGGAGAAGGACTTAAAGATCTGAAGGAGAAGCAGGTACTTGTTGCTTGAAACTTTCTTTAATATTTCTTCCAGGTATACAGTTAGTCCAATGAAAGATATCACCAATACACCCTTGTATCTCTCATATTTCCTGGGCCATCATAGCTTTAAGAATACCATAGTCTTAATGTATACTTTAGATCAATTTTAGTTGTTTAATTGTTTGGGATTGGAATGAGGCTATCCTAATAAAATTGAAGAGATAATGTTAAGCAAGAAATATATATTATAAAGACAAAACAAATGTTCTTATCTGTATTACTGTAAAAACATAAGAGTATTCGTCTTGAAAAATTGAATCATTGAAAAGTCTAGGTCACTTTTATCATTTGTTTTATGGCTTTTTATTTCTCTCTGCTTTGAAAATGAAAATAATTTGTTTTACTTTTTATTTCAACTTGTCCCCATAAATTTAAATATGGTATTACAAAATTTTGGTTACAAAAATGCTAGGGTATGTTTAAATATAAATAAGATTTTTTTAAAAACATTTTAAGTTTTCTAAATATTTTTATAATACTACTTTATTTTTTAAATATTCTTTTTAAAATTTAAATGAAGCTATATTCTTTAGTCCTCCTAAAGACTGAATTATTTTTTAGGGGCAGATTCTTGCTTTCATTATGGCTGCCTTTTTTTTGGTATGTTAAGATTGCAGTGGGAATTGGTCTGTGCCCAGCTGGTGTGACCTGCATAGTATAGGTCATAGAAATTCACAGGCCATAATAATTCCTGCGCTAAATTCAATAGCTATTGGTTAAAGTTTTATGACAAAGAGGGAAAGCCAGGTTTCTAGCTTTCATTGAAAACATCTTTATTTACTTATTTTAAGTTAGAGTCCTAACATTTATATAATTTGAGATTTTTTAAAATAAAACTGAATTATGCAAATGACAGTAATTACAGAATTCACCAGAAAAGCTTTAAGAGTGCAGAGTACACTGGTATGTTTTAGTTTAGTAAAGGGTCAGTAGTTAACAAACATTTTTCTAATAGCAAAAACCATGTGCTGACCCTTATTTCACATTAAAATGACCGGAGTTTGACACCAAAATGACAGCTGGTTAATACAACTTGAGATTTTAAAGTGCTTGTGTATATGTAAATATTATGACTGATCTTATAAACGTGTTGGAAGACACTTCAAGAAATGTCCTAGTTGTAACAGTTTACTCCAGTCCCCATTTTGTTTGAGGATATCATTAAAGAAGATGTTTTATCTGTTGGATTCAGAGGAAATGAATAGAATAATTAAGAACAAATAATTGATCTCAGTAAACAAAGATTATACTTATGTGCTTGTAATGTACACTATTTTCATAAGTGCAGTTCAGTGCAGAACACTGGATTTCAGATTCTTGTAGCTTGATAACTTAAAAAATTAATACTTCAAAACTAAATACTGTAACTACATTGTTATACAGTTCCCTGAAGTGTGCTGCAAATACATTGATAACATTTGGTTCAGTCACTTCAACTCTAAGGGAAACATGGAGGAGGAGGAATGCCAACTCAATTAGCAGGGCAAGAGAAAGGGAATTTTTAAAGAATAAATACGTGATGTGAAATTTTAACTATACACATTTTTTCAATTATATGCTTTTCTAATTATTAAAAACTTTTTGATGGTGATTTTTACCCTGAAAGTATTTTACAGAATAATGCAATTATCTAGCACCTACCATTTCAGTGTCATGAAATATTTCGTTGCAAGACAGAGTTGTACGAAGAGCATGTTGTTTGTGCGTAAGTTTTATAATGACTAATAAGATTAAAGAGGGTGCATTTTCATGAGATGTTTACTAGAGAGCTGCCTAATTAGCTATGCAGTAAAGTCTCTGCGCCTACATTTGCGGCTCTATTAGGTTGCAGGAAACTAATAACTCTGCTGCAGGTTAGTACTTGTATTTACAAGTGGTAAATCCCGTGGTGGAGTTGTTTAGTGAAGTGTTTCTCAACCAGTGGGGCACGAAGTTTGTGTAGGTGGGACTTCAAGTCATTGCCAGATTGAAAAAATCAGTTGTTTATACTTCAAATAAATTTCATAGATTTCATAGACATTAGGGCTGGAAGGGACCTCGGAAGATCATCGAGTCCAGCCCCCTGCCCAAAGGGCAGGAAGTCAGCTGGGGTCATAGGATCCCAGCAAGATAAGAATCCAATTTACTCTTGAAGGTGTTCAGTGTATGTACTTGAACCACCTCCAATGGCAGGCTGTTCCAGACCTTGGGGGCCCGGACAGTAAAGAAATTCTTCCTTATGTCCAGTGTGAAATAGTCTTGCAGTAGTTTATGACTGTTCGACCTCGCCATCACTCGGGGCGCTCTGGTGAACAAACATTCCCCCAGATACTGGTGGTCACCCCTGATAAACTTATAGGTGGTCATCAGATCACCCCAGATATCTCAACCGATATCTCAAACAGTGCAATTTTGTGGGGTTTTGTGTTTATCATGGTGGGACCAGGGTGTCACAGGATGGGGTCCCCAGGGATGGCTGTGATACCCCTAGGGCTCCTTGACCTTGCCAGTCCTGCCCAATGGGCACCCTCTTTCTCTCCTACCACGTCTTGTTGGTAATTATTATAAATAGGGAGGCTGCCCTTGAGTTTACATTGGACACGGTCCTGATGGACCCCACTGAACCCTGGGGGTTTTTGGACCCCTTTTGAGTCTTGCAGAAAAATGGTTGTCTCACAGGGCACCTTCAGCCTTATGGGCTAGATGCATGGCTCCAAAACCACCCCTTTACCGTGCTCCCCTGGCGCTGGGCTCTCCACAGCCCCTTCGTCTCTGCACCCCCCTGACACTGGGCCCTCCACAGCCCCTTCATCACCACACCCCCCAGCGCTGGGGTCCCCACACTGTAGTGGGCCCCCAGTGAGGCTTCCTCCTTCCCCAATAGCCTCAGCCTGATCCATCGGTATTATAAAACAGCAACCAAAAACATGAGCCCCTGGGCTATAACAGAACACAAAAAGTTCAGGGCTTTGTCCCTTTAAAAGAGTCAAAGTTCTTCTCCGGCACTAAGTGTCTAGTAAGCAAAGGTACCTGGTGAGCTTCTGGAGCCCCATTAGCCCTAAGTGCAGCATATCTGGCAGCTGCAGCATCTCTGGGCAGTTCGTCCCTTGAGGCTCCTTCCCCTTTGGCTGCTGGCAGGGAACTGTCTCTTTAGTCCCGGCCCTGGAGTTTGTGTGCCCAGGTCCCGGCCGCTTCCAGTCAGCTGACTGGCTGCAGGTGCAGGCTAATTCCCTCCTTAAGCCTGCTGCCACAGTAACCTGCACCTGTGGGTTCCTTCCTGACTACTAGGGCCCTCTCTCTGGGCAGTTTCTGCCCTTAAAGGAGCAGGCACCTTAGTGCCCTGTGACACAGGGTTTTTTGACAAGATGGTTGGTGGGACGTAAGGTACAAAAGGTTGAGAACCTCTGCTTTAGTGCACAGCAGCATGTGTAGACACTGAGAGGGCTGCTGGGACACTAGGGTGCTTCAATGTCAGGGCTGCCTGCCAGCTAGCCCCACACTGGAGTACCTTCGTGCCTCAGTCAGCCCTTCTACTGGACATTGAGCTGGGTTGGAGCAACCCCAGCCAGCAGGCTGAGCCCGGGGCTTTCTGCCAGCCAGAGCTGCTCTGACCTAGCGCAATGTGCAGTGATCCTGGGCACACATGGAAACATTGTACCCAGAAGCAGTAAACTCCAGTGTGAACTGTGCTGTAGTTTATTGCGTCACATTAATAGCACATGTAGACACACTCAGAGAGTATGAACTAGAGGCAATAAGCCAAAATAAGACAGATGAAATGTGATATATAAAACAGGGTTTGAACAGGTTAAAATATTCTGTTGTATAGAATTTATAAGTCTCAGATTTCTTAGGCAGCCATAAAACATACCTAGAAACTGTTTGATGTAGCTAACATGCAGGCAGTTCATAATATAACAACTAGCAAAGTTCCCATCGAGAATGATGGGTGAGCAGTGGGGACGGAGCACCACCACCTACCTCCCCACACTGCCACTGCTCTGCATCCGGTCATGCTCAACTCCCCCCTCCCTCCACCCCCACGCTCTGTGTCCAGCCCCATGAACCCCCCCACACCTGACACACACCCACCTAACCACATGCCACACCTACACACCACATACCCACTAAACCACACATCACACACCCAGCCACGTGCCCCCCACACACACAGGTGCACACTACACACTCAGCCACATGCCACATCCACCCACTCACACACCCACCCACAGGCCACCAAGCAT
>NW_017729029.1:60441608-60442153 GCF_001723915.1 Gavialis gangeticus
CAGCCACATGCCACATCCACCCACTCACACACCCACCCACAGGCCACCAAGCCACACACCACACACACACAGCCACACACCACACCCATCCAGACACCCACCCCCTAGCCCTTCTGGTGATAGCAGCAGGCCACCACGACACCCCTCCCTTTACCACCCCTGCGCCAGCTCCTTGCATGGCACCCTGTGGCCATGCACCCCACCTTCCCCCCTGGCCAGCGCATCCCACATCCACAGCTGGCAGTCACTTCCCACAGGAGGATGGGGGTGTGGCCACAGGGTACCTCATGGGGAGCAGGCGTGGGGAGCACAGTGTACTCCGCAGCCACATGCTGCAGTCAGGGGTCGCTATCCATGTGCCATGCCCCAATGCACACTCTATGGCTGCAGCCAACCACACACCCCCAGCTGCATGCCACCCACGCCTAGCCAGCCACATGCCCTATGCACCCACCCAGCCAGCCACACGCCCTTCCCACCCACACACACTCACCCAGCCACATGCCACACACACACCGAGCCACATGCCACACACACACCGAGCC
>NW_017729029.1:60442632-60454898 GCF_001723915.1 Gavialis gangeticus
CCCACACACACAGGTGCACACTACACACTCAGCCACATGCCACATCCACCCACTCACACACCCACCCACAGGCCACCAAGCCACACACCACACACACACAGCCACACACCACACCCATCCAGACACCCACCCCCTAGCCCTTCTGGTGATAGCAGCAGGCCACCACGACACCCCTCCCTTTACCACCCCTGCGCCAGCTCCTTGCATGGCACCCTGTGGCCATGCACCCCACCTTCCCCCCTGGCCAGCGCATCCCACATCCACAGCTGGCAGTCACTTCCCACAGGAGGATGGGGGTGTGGCCACAGGGTACCTCATGGGGAGCAGGCGTGGGGAGCACAGTGTACTCCGCAGCCACATGCTGCAGTCAGGGGTCGCTATCCATGTGCCATGCCCCAATGCACACTCTATGGCTGCAGCCAACCACACACCCCCAGCTGCATGCCACCCACGCCTAGCCAGCCACATGCCCTATGCACCCACCCAGCCAGCCACACGCCCTTCCCACCCACACACACTCACCCAGCCACATGCCACACACACACCGAGCCACATGCCACACACACACCGAGCCACACGCCACACACACTCACCCAGTCACACTATACCCACCCATCCCCATACACCCACCCAGCTACACGCCACACCCACCCAGCCACACACACACAACACCCAGCCACAGCCTGCATACTGCACACACTCAGCCACATGCCACCCCCACACCCAACATCACTGCCTGGCTCAGCCTGTCCTGCAGTGGGACTCGTGTGGCACCATGCCACTGTCAAAGCAGAAGCAGCGAGGTGGAGAGCAGAGGCGGAGTGGAGGCCGCAGCTGCAGCTGCAGCCACTGCTGCCCCTTGCATAGACCAGGGGCCATGTGCCCACCTGGGCTCTCTGGTGCCACCTCTGGAGAAGCAACCGAGCTCCAAGTGTCCCATGGCCCAGCCCAGCTGGGGCTGCATTCACTGTGATTGGGGCCTCGGCCAGACTGGGTCTTGGGGCCATCAGAGCCTGGTAGCTCATGAAGGGGCATATCACCAGTGAGCACAGGCCCCCCTCCTCTGGCTCCCCCACAGTGTGCACAGTGGCAGGAGCCACCCGCCCCTGGCTCTGGAGGAGCCAGTAGGCTCCCATGGCCCCACAGCCCGGTCTGGTCTGAGCACAGCCTGCCCCCCACTGGGATCAGCCTGGTGCAGCCTCAGCCCCAGTGCCCCCCAGCCCTTCCGGTGATGGCAGAGGGCCACCACCACACCCCTCCCCTTACCACCCCCAACACCAGCTCCTTGCATGGCACCCTGTGGCCACACACCCTGCCTTCTGCCCCCCCCCCCCAGCCAGTGCATCTCACATCCACAGCTGGCAGTCACTTACTACAAGAGGATGGGGGTGTGGCCACAGGGTGCCACGTGGGGAGCAGGCGTGGGGGGCACAGCCCACTCCACAGCCACATGCTGCAGTCAGGTGGCATTACCCATGCGCCCCCTGTGCCGGCTCCCCATGCAGCCGTGTGCCATGCCCCACTGCACGCTCTATGGCTGCAGTCAACAGGTGATCCTCATTTGGGGTGGGGGGACAGAGCACCTGGCTGGAGGGAGTCATGTGGGGAGTGGGTGTGGGGGGTGTGCCCTGCCCCGTGGCCATATGCTGCCTGTGCACCCCACACCGGCTCCCTGTGCAACCCCCACACAGCCTCAAGCCACGTCCCCTGCCCCAGAGCACATTTTGGTCCCCACCACCTCCGCCTCACTTGCCTGTGTGTCTGCCTGTCAATAAGGCTCTGGGTGGCACATGTGCAGTTGGCCCGGAGCATAATGGATAGACAGACACACAGCCAGAAGTGCTATGGCTTTTATTATATTAGAGTGGTGGAGGAGGCTGTAGGGGTTAATGACTAGAGAGTTATCCAAGTGGAAGACAGGGTTTCTAGGCTCTGCTTATCCTGAGGGGATTTACATGTGCACACATGTTTCACTACCGAAAAAAGTGCCTTACATTCACCAGGATATATGCTTATCTTGATGGGGTTCCCTCTTTTCTTCTGTTGGAAATTGCCCATCGAGCCACAAAGGATGCATAATTAATGGAGACAGAAGGAAAGTAAGCAAGAAGAAATATAGCTCAGTAGGGTAGTCAGAAGGGTGTCCCCTCTGAGGGGTCTTGGCCCTGGTTCCAATACCAGGATGATAAACGTGTCTTCTTTCAGGTCTCTATGTGGGTAAAGTCCTACTCAATATAAACTGTCATTTAAGGAGATTGTGTTGTGTATTTTTTTCTCCCACTTTGTCTCCGTGAGAATAATTAAAAATAGGGATGGATGGAACCTCAGGAAGTCATTTAATCCAATTCCATGCTTGAGGCAAGATCATCCCTGTCTGAACCATCCCAGAAAAAAATGTTTGTCTAACCTGTCCTTAAAACTTCTACTGCCTGAGATTCCACAACCTCTTGAGGTAACTGGTTCTCACATAACCTTCACAGCTAGAAGATCTTTCTAATATCTAACCTCCATCTCCCGTGTTGTAATTTCAGTCATTACTTCTTGTCTTGTTCTGTTCTCAGGAAACAGAGAACAAATTGATCACCGTCTTCTTCATAATAATTTTTTGTATATGAAAAAGCTATCAATTCCTCCACCCCTGTTTTTCTCTTCCTTAGACAAATTCTGATTCTTCTGACTTCCTCATATATCATGTTTTCTAGACTGTAACGGTGGGCCTCTATCCCCTGTTATTTTGAGTAAGAGGGAAGGCAGCATTAAGTGGCTCCAGGAATGCTGGCAGTTAAATTGTGTGTTTAATGTGCTGGCAGTTAAAGGTGAAGCCAGAGCCTAGCTATCCAGACCTGTGCTCTGTGGCCAGCCCGGCTCCGTGCAGCAGGATTGCTGCTGGTGCAGCCCTGGGAGGCCCCCAGGTAAGTCTTCTGGGGCCAGCCCAGTGCTGGCCTCAGCCTCCCCTACCCCACTTGGAGAAACCTGCTATGCGCCAGGATGTGAGGCACAGGTATTACCTGGGGACAGCTAGCGGTGGTACAGGGTCTCACTAGTTGTCCCTGGGGAACCAAATGTCCATGCATGTCTCGACGTGACCCTAGAAGCAACTGGTGTTTCAGACAGAATCTAATCTAAAAATCCTACAAGCTCCCTTTTGGAAGCAGAAAGGGATGTGAGATGTGCTAATATTTCTCTAAATTTTCTACAGAAAGATATTATATGAAGACCTGGTTGAAATGCAGTGCCATCTCAGTTAAATCAGTCTAGCAATGCTGTAACAGGGGACTCTCTCAGGGCTGGTCTACCAACAGCCAGTCCACCTGTTTCTGGGCCAACCGCCTGCCTTCTCGTCTGCCATGCTTTTTTGATATATAATTCATTATCTTAATTAGGCAGGAGGCTGCCCATTTCTTTCCCCGATGCCATGGGGTGCTATCTATGGATCTGTTTGTCCCCTACACTGCAGCCCAAGCCTCACAGATAGTATCCACAGTTGTTAATGTCACTAGCCCCACTCTGGGCCCCAGAATTCTCTGGTCTAGACCCCTACAAGATCCCTCCACTCAGGCGACCTATTTCAACCTCATTCTGGGCTGCCCAGCTCCCTGAACTGTTCCCCCTTTTGGGTGTGGTCCCCCCAGAACCTTTGGCCACATAGGCCCTGGCCTCACCTCCAAGGCCAGTTGGAAACCCCAGCCCTCAGCTCTGGGCATCCTTCATGGTGGGCCCCTGGTCCTTTTGGCACTTCCGGTCCTGGTCCCAGCATTAACCAGTCAAGGCTTTTCAGGTCAGATCTATGAGCCTCCAGCTCCCTCTCTAACTTGGCCCTTCTATGGGGTAACCCACCCGGTTGTGGGAGCTGGGGTTATTAAGACAGCCTGACCCACCTTTCACCAGGGTGGTAACTGGCTTGGCATTTCCTGGGGGCTCCTGCACTACTGGGAGCCCCACCAGGCCACTAGGCTACCCATCCCCAGCAGGGTGCAGTTTTAAGTCATGGCCAGGACCAGGAGCTTCCAAACCATAACCTTAAGCTCCTGCCCTTACCTCCAGGATGTTGCATGCAGCCAGTGTTACTGCCTGGCCTGCCAGCAGTGAACTGTTCTGTTTATATAGGCAGCCAGAGATCTAAAATGGCCTCTGCAATCAAGCACCTGCTGGCAGCTTGGCTCAGTTCTTAAAGTGGCAGGCACCAACAGTGCCCTGCCACAAATACATTTATATTGCTTTTTCCAAATCTTTAATAGCCCTACTTTTTCATGCTTTACTGATCAGTTGCAGATAGAACTGACCAGTAAAACTATTCTCAGTGGTATTTTACCATAGCTGCATTTTACCATAGCTGTATCTACATGTCATGATTATGCTACAAATAAATAACAAAAGTTATGCACAATATAACTACAAAATTCTAAAATCAGTTCTCTGAGTTTTCTACAGGGTCTAATGCAAAGCAGCACTGCATATTTTTGCTACTTGGCATGTCAAAATTGTGGCTGAACTGGTATATTCAAATTATCAGTCATCCTCATAATTCTTTGGTTAGGTTGCATCAAGTAGTTAATAAATAGGAGCATAGATTTGCTTTCTGTAGAGCTGATTCTTTTCATATATTTATGACTGTTTTCATGAAAAAGTTTAACAGTCATTTGCAATATATAAACCACAGTACAATTCAAAGCCATCTCTCTTTCAAAGCATTATGTCTTTTTCTTATAAATTAATGATCTGATTGGAGTTAAAAATCATGTGAGATCCTTTCCATAGTTTCTATTTTGTGAATATATGAGACCTATTTCAGGTTGTTGCTTTTTGATTTTCTTTCTTTTTTTGTGTGTAAAAATCTCAGTTTTTTAAACTGTCTCACAAAAATACTTAATTTAATATTTCTAGTAAAAGGTAAATTCTTTTCTAGACTTTCCCACCATTTGCTAAGTGTTGGGCACAAGAAGGTTTAAGGGTAAAACAAAATTGAATTCAAATCTGTTACACTTGTTGCAAAAAGTCTTTCTAGAATTAACCTGCTTGTTTTGTTTTGCTTTCAATTTCTAGCACCTGGTCTCACTGCAATTGCTGGAGGGCGTCCAAGCGTGTAAGTTGATTTCTGATTACTCACTAGTCTCAGTGTCTGGGTATAGTACTCCTCCCACCATTTAAAAAAATTTCAATAGCATCTTGTGTTATGTCTACTAACTGGTGACAAAGGAACAGTTATACTACAAGATATTTGCAACAGTTAGCAGACCTCTCTAGCCAGTTTTTGGGCACACTATATGTACTTCTACTGCGGCCTCCTGTAAACATTCAGTTTCTCTTGGGAGAATTGCTGTCCCAGGAGAAACTACATGTATAGATGTTCAGGTTTTTGCTCCCAGAGTAAAAATGGCTGCTTCAGGAGAAAATAACCAGGGAACAACCAAGGTCAAACCATTCCCAGGAGAGTTTCTCTTGGGAGAATGAATGTCTGTACATGCTGTGAGACTCTAGTCACCTTTATGCGAGGTAAGTCTAGTACTTAAAAAAATTGTTCTTAAAGTGTATTCTACTGCATCATTAGCACGAAAACGATGAACCAAGTTAGAGTAGAGTAATTCTGAATATACCTATTTTAGGTCACCAGAGTTTGGTGTCGTTAGCAAACTTGGCCAGTCTGCTTCTGACACCAAAGATGAAGTCATTCTTTGTATTAAATGTACATGTTCACACTTTCATTCTTATTCATGAGAATAGTTGTGAGAAAAATCAATAATATTTGAACCCCTTTTCAAACTGACACTCAATATGGTTTAAGACATGTTTTACACTGCCCTTGAAAGTGTGTTTGTGGCATGTACAGACATATCTTTGCAAATCAGGTTGACTGCCTGAGTACATTGGCTCTGTTGACACAAGTTTCAGCCTCTGAGTAAGTACCCAAGTTCTCAGGCCCATTTCAGAGGCTGTGTTGTCACAGCAACACTGCTATTAGTATCGAAGATGGCTCAACTAAAGCTAGTCAGACCTCAAAACAGTGCAGATGTACCAGCTGCATTAGATTTGCCTCAAAAAATGCAGTGTTACTAGCCTTTACTAGATACCAATTTACCCTTAGCCCAAACTTTCTTACACAGATCTTGTCATATATAATTGTTTGTTTGTACATTCCTAGAAAGAAAACATTTCCAGAAGGTGTTTTTAGAGTTTTTCAAAACTGTTTCTATAGGAATATTATGAAACGTATACTGCATTATTTCTGTGACTGCACAGTGTGGGGAGAATTAAAAGCAGGAGTTAAGTAGTTGATCTTATATGATTGGCTAAAGTAGCGGTAAGCAATGTTTTCTGGTGGCAGGCAGGAATGAACCAGCTTGGATCTGAAGTAGGTTGGTGCTAGGACCCAGACACTCCCATAACCACCACAGCTTCTCCTCAACCATCCAGCTGCAATACAGCCAAAACCTCCCACCGTCCAGCTGTGGCACTGCTGAAGTCCCTTGCCACTGGAGTGCCCCAGCTGTGCAGGATGTAGGTTGTCAACCCCTTGGTTGAAGGGATAGCCAAAATAAAGCTTTCATATTTAGTTAAATTATTTACCTGTATTACTAGCAGCTTTGATGATCACTGTAATGATACGGATATTATTTAAAACTTGTGAGAGAGAGTGATTTTTTTTTTAATATGATACTTCTTACTTTCCTAATGAGACTCATGCATTAGCCCATAACATTTTCTTTAAGCATATGAAACACCACACAGCAGGGGTTAGCAGCATTTTCTGGGGGTTGGAGGGGAGCACGATAACCCAGTTTGAGTCAGAGGTTGACAGGCATTAGTACCAGGCCACCACCACCATTGCTAATACCCACTGTTCAGCTGCAGGGAAGCATGGTGAAAGGCGTGCTCCAGCGGAACCCATGCTGCCCGCCTGGCATGGCATGGGCAGAGCTCCCACTGTGTTGGAGCCCCAGGTGCCTGTCTCTTGCAGGGTGCATGTCTCACAGGGAGAGACCCTGCCATTGAATGCTGCTAAAGCTATGACTCCATGGGCCAGATCCAGCCCTTGAGCCATAGGTTGCCAACCCTTGCCATTAAGCATTGAGCAGATATGCAGAAGACATAAAAAATTTGATTGACTATCCTTGATGTCATAAACACATCAATGATATTATTTCAGGCTGTCCCACCCTTTTTACTCTCACCTTCTTAATGAGTATGGAAGTTATAAGGAATGACCACCCTTTCCAACTATATCAAAATTGATGAAAAAATTACTACTAACCTTGGCTACACACTTTTAATTATGGTACTTTTGAATTGTCCAAATACTTAATGAACTGAAAGAGGTATGACCCAGTTTTTTCATTTGTTATTGTTTACATAGTTATATATTATTTGTTTTGTACATCCAGGTCTCCAGTTTTGAAACCATTTTTCTTCCTTTATCCCAAAAGAAATGTTAAGGTAAGCACTACTTGTTAGAGGTCTCATCTTGTTCTGACTGCAGCAATGGGAAAAGCAAACCTGATTTCAATAGAAATAGGATCAGGCATTGTAAAGCTGCAAGATTTACTGTAAATTGTACTAAAATATATTTTTCCCTCAGATGATTATAGCATATATTTGCATTCCATGTTTTATAATATGTTAATGAAAATATTCAATGCTGCCATCCCATGATACAACTTATTGCTACTGGGCATATGTCTGCACATGTGCCCAAGCTGGGACAAAGCAGCTCTGGCTGGCAGGGGGCCCCAGGGCTCAGCCTGCTAGCCCAGGGCTGCTCCCCACAGCAAAATGTACTTCAGAGGAGCTGCCTGGGGCATGAGGGTGCTTCAGTGTAGGGCTAGCTGGCAGACAGGCCCCTCACTAAAGCACCCTTGTGCCGCAGCTAGTTTCTCCAGAGTTTACATGTATGCTGCTGCAGTTTTTTACTTTGCATCAGGATAGTACTTGTAAATACTAGTAAGGTATTTTATTCCAGCCTAGTAGGGGTGCACATGTAGACACCAAGACATTTACTGTACAGCTAATTAGTCTACTGCTCAGTAAAAGTTTCATATCGATGTGCCCAGTGTTAGTCTCAGTGCTTTTGAGACTGCAGTTGAAACTACAGATACACTTTTTCTTTTCCAGATGAGTTATGTGATAGCTAGTATCCAAATGACAGTACTAGCATTTCATGATAAGGCATCCACACTGAAAATGCAGCTGATGTAAGAGTATTCTGATCAAGAGGGCTTAAATTCCACAGTACTAATTTTCCAAATGCTGTAACCAGAGAAAGAGGCAGTAAATTTAACCAGGGGTGCATAGGTAGTGAATGCAGAAAGTAAAAGATGGAACAGGTCAAAACATCAGCAGGATAACAAATTAATATTATTTACAGAATTTGCTTAAAATTTTTTTGCCATAGTACAGATGTCTTTTTAATAGAGAAAAAATAGAAGGCAGATCTAACACAGCAAATGTGACAACATCTTCTTGTGTTTCATAAATTAGAG
The DNA here is from genome assembly GCF_001723915.1 of Gavialis gangeticus. NCBI lineage: Eukaryota > Metazoa > Chordata > Crocodylia > Gavialidae > Gavialis > Gavialis gangeticus. The sequence continues at coordinate 60,451,107 of NW_017729029.1, forward strand.
GTTTATCATTTTATGTTGGAGAATATTTTTCTCCTGATCTTATGCAGTTGTCCCAACTCCAGCAGAGATCACTTAAGCTTTTATAACTGCATAAGGTTTCTGTTAAAAGACAGTATTTTTGAATGCATGCTCTTCTTCAGTTAGGAAAATTTAAAAAATACCTCCCAACCCTAGTAAATCTACCTAAAACAAGGATAGTTGTTTGAAAATATTTTATCAATTATGCAAACAATGAAATAGAACAACACAATTTGTCTTAATGGTCTGTTAGCATCTTCCTTAATGTTTTGTTTCTGTAAGTTCTGTATTGGTATTTATTTTTGATAATGCCTCAGACACATTATTTTTTACTTTAAGAAAACACATGTACTTAATGCAACTGAGGTTATTATTTCCCCTGAAAAACAAAGTATAGAGAGAGTGATAACTCTGCCCATGGAGCCAAATGGTCTGATGTCTTCAAGGAAGAGATTGGTTGCTGTCTTATGCCAAACTGTGGAGGACATTTGGTGCATAATGGGTACAGAGCTAAATAGTGTAAAATTGTGCCAACATGGCACAAGTCAAAAATATCCTGGAAGACAAACTTGCTCCAGGACTAATGGAATAGACTATGCAACATTCTTCTACAATTCTAATAATTGTAGTAGTAAACAAGCCAAGGTTGATCTGATTCCTAATAATTGTAGTACCTGTTAATGCATAGATTTTGAGAGTAGCCCATTGATCAAACTTATTCCTAGCTGCTCCCATGAAAACATCATTTGTAACTCATACTTGTCTTTCTCCACTCTGTAAAGTAGAGGTCATCTTATTCTCTGAACTAAAAAGATGAACTATGTAATCTCATTACTGCAGTATTTAATATTAAATAGTGCTATATCTAGATGCAGGATTCATCCTTAGAATCAGCACTCTTTCTGAGGTGTTCAAGAGGTATAGTTTACCTTCCTTTTTGTTCCTTTACTTATTAAAGAAAAATGTAACTAGAGCCTTTTAACTTTATCTAAAAAGGTCTAAAGCCTTGGACAAATTATTTTTCTCATTCCTCCTCTGTCATCCAGCAGTTAACAATTGATTAACAATCAAAGTTGTATAATTGGAAGATTACAAACGAGTAACTGCCCACGTAAACAGAATAGTTTCAGTAGTTAGAGATTATTTGCATTTTATGAGAACTTCCAGGCAGTTGTTGAATCTTCTTTGCACATTGCAATTAGAGGCAGAAACTTCTGGAGATGTTTTAGAAGATTTTAAATATCTATTATAGGATCTGCTTGATTCTCACTTATATTTATGACATTTCTAGTAAGTAAGTGTTAATATAGTTTCCATTGAAAAACACATAAAGGACAGGAATTCTATTACACTGTGCACCTAAATAGAAGTTTTCTAGCCATGTAAGTAGCCTTTTTGGCACTTACACATAGGTTCTGGTTCTGTTATCCCTTTAGTCAGAAAACATATATGCATGTGGACATAGACTGAGCATACACAGTAGGCTACTGTAACAGGGGGCCTTCCCAGGGCCAGTTAGAAGTTGGCCTGAGCTACCAATGTCTCCTAGCAAAAAGGGACGCGTACACCCAATGGAAGGGAGGGGCCATCACCAGGGAGGACTGTACTGCAGTTGCTCGGAGATGCAGGGGGGCAGTCAGGAAGGCCAAGGTGGAAATGGAACTGGGACTAGCTTTCCGGATTAAGGACAACAAGAAGTCCTTTTTTAAATGTGTAGGGGGTAAAAAGAAGGTTCTGGGTAATGTGGGGCCCCTGCAGGACATGTTAGGAAATTTGGTCGTCACACCAGATGACAAAGCCAACATATTTAACGATTTCTTTGCCTTCATTTTCCTAAGTGGGGACCGGAACAGTCACCCCCCCTTTGGGCCCCCCTCAGGCCCCAGGTGAGGCGCACCTAGGCCAAGGGTTAGTGAGGAACTAGTTAGGGAACTTCTGGAAGGACTGGATGTATTCAAATCAGCTGGTCCGGACGATCTCCACCCTAGAGTACTGAGGGAATTGGCTGAGGTCATTGCAGGACCCCTGGCACGGCTTTACGAGCACTCATGGTGCTCTGGTGTGGTGCCAGGCGACTGGAAGAGGGCCAATGTGTTTCCCATCTTCAAAAAGGGGAGGAAGGAGGACCCGGGAAACTATAGGCCAGTTAGTCTTACCTCGATCCTGGGCAAGATTTTTGAGAAAATTATTCTGGCGCGTATCCATGAGGGGCCAGCAGGAGAGATTATGCTTAGGGGCAACCAACACGGGTTCATTAGTGGCAGGGCCTGTCAGACCAACCTGGTGGCCTTCTATGACCATATCACCAAATCCTTAGATGCAGGGGTAGCATGCCTTGATGAAAACTGATTAAGATCTTTATTAGGTGGGAGGCTGCCTATTTTGAACTCCACTGTTCAGGGGAATATCTGCAGCTCCATTCCACCCCTACATTGAAGCCCAAGCCTTGCAGATGGCATCCCAGGCAGCTGAACTCAGCCATTCCCTTTGCCCATTAGCTGTGGTCCCCTCTCTGGGACCTTTGGCTCCTCCTTAGGCCCTGGCCCCATTTAAGGCCAGTTGGGACCCTGAGCCTCTTTGCTCTGTAGGCATCCCTTGCGGTGGGCCCCTGGCCCTTTTGACCCCTCTCTGGGTCTTGGCCCCAGCATGGACCAGTTGAGCTGCTTGCCTGCTTTTACCCTCACAACTGCAGTAGCAACTGAGCCACAGGCCTTTCTGAGCTCTCAAAAGCCTGGACAGTACCCAGCTAGGAATGTGCAGGGGCTGGAGGTTATTAGGCACCCCCAACTCGCCTTTCACCAGGGAGATAACTGGCCTGGCATTTTATGGGGCTCCCACACCACCAGCAGTCCCACCAGGCCTCCCTTTCCTGGCAGGGTGCAGTTTTAGGTCATGCCCAGGACCTGGAGCCTCCTCCATCCCTATAGCCGCAGCCCATAGATCTCCAACTTGTTCCTGTTCCTCAGCTCCACCAGCTGATGTCTCTCTCACAGCTGCTAGCAGCAAACTGCTGGTTCACCCTAGTTATAGCCTGCTCTCTAAAGTGGCTGCCGCAGTCAAGCACCTGGCTGCTGCCTGCTCTGGCCCTTGAAGTGGCAGGCACCAACAATGCCCTGCCACAGCTCCACATGGGGTTTTAGGAGTAGAGAATCAGAGTAGTTTAGAATGTTTTGACAAGTTTTATTTAAAAAGAAGAGAGGAAAGCTTTGATGTATAGGTTCTAATGTGAAATATGGCACATATTTTAATTCACATTCTTCATGACACTTAGTTTAATTTACATATTTAACACTGGATTTCTAGTTGTGTGATTTAAACAGTTTAAAAATGGGTATATTTTTTCAGATCAACATTTTCTTGAATGGACAGCAGGTAGAAGCATTTGAAGAAGATCTTACATTTACATCAGATGCAGTTGTTTCATTTGATCAACAGAAGACTGAAGATCAGTTAAAAGGTATCTTGTCTTTAATATCATTGACTTTTCCTTTCATTAGTCACTTAGTCTTTATTAGGTTTCTTTTTCAGATAGGTCTACACTGCGTTCAACATGTGTGGTGATGTCTTCACTGTGTTGTGTGCACAGGGCATACAGTGAGAATTAAAAACAAGGCAGAATCTTATCAAGAGATAAGGCATAACCCCACATTTATTGGAACATAACATAAAACATGCAATATGAAGAGAAAAAAAGAACAGGTTATTTGCTTTACTCATTCCCATGCATATTCATCCATTCATTCATACAAAAGAAAAAAAGCACACACACACACA
>NW_017729029.1:60455303-60459357 GCF_001723915.1 Gavialis gangeticus
GCAGGACTGTCTAACTGTAGAGTGTTACCAAGTTCTAAGCAGGTCAGTCTGGTGGCAGGCCAGACTGACCATGAGTGATGGAGTCAGGTCTGGTTGGATGCGCCCAAAACTCCTTCTTGCAGTTGGAAAAAACCCCAAACCTTGTCTTTGTGTTCATTCTTTATAGTAATAGGTGTCCACACAAGCCTATGGATTCCACTGAGTCAGATGCAGAGGTCATTCTCCTTGTCTTGTTGGCAGGCTGGGATTGGTAGGACATGATCTTCTGCTTTGTGGTCTGCAGTGTTCAGGGGGGTCATTGCTTGCAGTCTTCAGGCATCAGGGTGAAACATGATCTAGTATTTGGTAATCCTGAACTGCTGACTTGACGTTGTTGCAGCCTTTAACTGTTAAACCACAGAAGGATATTTTTACCTGCTGCAAGAGGACCGTCTTCCTTCACGTTGTAACAAAAAAGTGAGTGAGGTATGTATGTGACCTCTTTCCACATATGCCAGACATACCACAAATCTTGCATAAGCATTTTCCTTATACTAAATGTAAGTTCTCAAATCATGAGATCAGTAGGTCAAATATGTCTAAAATCATGAGACCAATATGTCCAATATATTTATGCTAAGCAATAAGAAATTTAAAATTGGTGGTTAATTCCAGAACACTAATAATGACTGATCAAATTATTATAAAAAGTAAATCATAACAAGACTAACTTTATCTTAATGGTTAAATATTTCATTATACAAAAAGAAAAAAAACAACAATATAAGCAATCAAAGCAATTATAGTTACTGTAATACAACTGCTGACTGTAATGCAGTGTAGACATACTTGAGGTACCTTTAAACTAGATAACTGCTACTAATACCCAGGCTATCTGTAGCAGCACGATGTTTAGCATAGGCTAATCACCTAAGTATTTATCTAATTTATTCAGTGGATTGTCTAGACTGTTTTCAGTATTTAAGCTAGCTCATTATGAGAAATATTTGTACACAGATTTATATAACACATTGCACTCCCAACATGTTAGATGCTTGGTCAGGAACAAACTTCCCAATTGGGACAGTGAATGGGAGCACTTACTCCTTGAAATAGGATTCTGGTAAAAGGAAAGAGACAGAGAAACTAAGGTGCTTTCAATGGAAGTTATGGTTTTAGAACACAACGTGTATAATTCCACTCAAAGGCCATTTACAGACATTCAGTTTCTCCTGGGAAAAATCGCTGCTCTCAGGAGAACCATGAATGTACAGATGTTCAACATTTTTCTCCCAGAGTAAAAATGGTTGCTCTAAGAAAAAAAATAACCACAGAACAACCAGTGGTAAATCACTCTTGGAAGACAAAGGTCTGTACAAGTTACCTTTCTGAGAGAAGCCACAGCAGAATCCTCCAGCATCCCAAGGTGCTTTGCTCCCCACTTCTTACTTCCAGAGACAGTGTTTCATTCAGACTGAACTCCACTGCTTCAACCAAGCAGGGAGCAGAGCAACTCCTGCCCCGAATCCAATGTTGTGCTACAGGGAGACACACAGGCTTACTCTGCAGTTTGGGTCAGCCAATCAGGGCAGCCCTGTGCACTGCTCCCGTTTGTCACCAGGCAGAGGGAGCTGGTTTTCTCAGTTGGGTGATAAACACTGTTATCAATTCCCTGCTGGGCTAATCAGCGTGTCCTGCTGGAAGATGGTCATGCCCCTCCTCGGCTCAGTACTGTGCGAGGGAAGGGAGCCCTCCAGCTTCTAGCCCGAGCCACTGCAGGTATGTACCTGCATTTCTGGGATGTCTGTCTGGTTACAAAATGGATTTTGCCTATCCAGCTTAGACTAACCTGCAAAGATTGAATCAATTCGGGCTCAGGCTTTCTGAATATCTGTCCCCCAGGTCAGGGGTGGGCTCTGCAGTTTGGGTCAGCCAAGTGGGTGGAAGACTGAGGGAGCTGGTTGCACAGCATCAGCACTGCAAGTTCTCTGTTCTTCAGGGGCTCAGCACTTAACTGTCTGTTCAGGAGTCTCCAGGTAAGTTTTTCTACCAAGATGTGAAAGGATGGGCCCTGAGGGCAGCCATGGCACCCACTAGGGGCCACGCTAATCCTGTCCATGTTCCAGGTCCTCCATATACCCCCTTTTAAATGTTCTTGATATGCCTTAGTGTTCTTTCTATATTGATGAGGAGGCTGCCTAACCAAATCTCCCTGGTCCCTAACCATCTCAACCAAACTCCGGTCTCTGGGCCCTCCATCAGCTAACAGAACCTCATCTGTTTCCTGGGGGTGGCTCACGTGCTTACTTGGAACTTCTTGTGCCCTCCTGGTACTACTCAAACTTCGTGGTTACAGCTTATGACCCTAGTGGCTTTAATTAAACCTTATGGGCTCTAATTATCACCTCCAGCTCCCCCATAGGCCTACTTGCTTTGGCCTGGCCTCTCAGTCTTGACCTCTTGTCAGCCACAGCTGCCCATGACACACTCTCTTGGCTCCAGCTCTCAGTTGCAGCCCACCCATGTTGCCAGCTCCTGGCTCTGGCCCTCTTGGGTACAGCATACATCTCTCTCTCACTCTCCGTCATGCCCCTAGTAGACCTAAACCTGGAATGCCTTTCAGGTCCCCCTGCTTGGCCTTCTAACCATCCCAACAGCTACAAGTCAGTTGTCCAGTAAAACAGAAACAAACAATGCAAGCGAGCTGCTTTAAATAAAACATTCAAAACTCCCTCTGGGTCACCATGCCACTGCAGAGGCCTCTTCCCCACTCATTGCGCCCCTCTGAACCCTGGCATACCTGACCTGGCCCACAGCTTCCATTCCTTACCTGCATGAGCTGGCAGAAACTTTCCTCCTCACAGAGTTTAGGGCTGTACTGGTCTCTCTGCCTCAGGAGCCCAGACTTGTATCCCCTGAATTCATGCTCTTCAGGTCAGGTGCTCTCTTCACCGGCTACAGGAGACTGTCTCCCTGGTACATAGGAGAACAAACCCAGGAGAATTCTCCCAGGTTATTTAAATGTGTGTACAGAGCCACAGTGAATCATGAATCCATTTAGGTTATGTGTCTAGTTGGAAGTAGATGAGCACCATACAGTCCTGGTTTTATCTACTTGAAATCCTCCATTTCAAGGAAGAAAAAAGAGACTATAAGGAACAGAATAAAAAACTGACATCATTATTATGTATCTTGTTAATTCTCATTTATAATTTGACTTGAGAAAAGAATGCTTGTTTTTCCTGTATTGATAATAGTAATAATAAAGATTTGATATAGAACTTCTTATAAGTAGCTTTCAAAATACTGTCAAGATCAAAAGGCAGATTTTCCCCTTTAATTACATTTACTAAGTTGAAATAGTATCTTTGTATTAAAAATTTACCAGGATGATAGTGTTTGGAACAAATCAGCACCATTTAATCAGCCCAAAAATGTTCATAAGCCTTGAAGTATTAAAGTATAAACCTTAAGCGGATTAAGAATTCTTCCAGAATTTAACATTAAGATAGGGAAAAGTGATGGGGTATTTTTCAGTATATATACACACCCATCAATCTTTGAGCAGCATGAAATATGTACATATATATGCTTTTTCACCACAGATGCGGATCCCACTAGCAGAAAACAATTTTCTTTTTCAGACAACATTACTATTTTTCTGTGTTGGCTAATTTTTCCGTATTGGACTACTATTCAGTAAGGGTGCCTGTAGATGTGCAGGATGCCTGCTTCGATATGCTGCAGTTACAGCACATCAGGGCTGTCTGTGCTGTCTTGATTGGCTTGATGTGCAGCCACCTGTGGGAAGCCAAGTGGGTGGAAGACAGCCGCACTGGGAAGCTGTGTGCACTGGCTGGGCCAGAGCCGGAGCAGTGTCTTCGGGAGGCATGGGGCAGGTGTGAGCAGGAGCACAGTACAAGCTGCCCTGGGTGGGAGTTGGTGGAGCTTAGCCCCACCAAGAGCACTGGGGGGCACTAGGACTTGCACCACACCACCCAAGGGAGCTCTCCTGGGTGTGTCCCCTGCCCCCCCCTCACCCCTAGCTGGTTCCTGGGAGCTAATGTACAGGCAG
>NW_017729029.1:60459367-60463572 GCF_001723915.1 Gavialis gangeticus
CTCCGCCCCCCCCCCCCCCCAAGTATACAAGAATAAGACTTTATTTTTAGCGGTTACACGATCACCTCTATACACACTAATCAAAAAACATAAATCAGGACAAAAATTATTTTTTGAAATAAAGTTAAAATATATTGTAGTAGATGTTTGATTTTTTAATAATTTTTTTATTTATAATTTGTTAAAATTATATCTTCTAAAAGCATTTATGTGCATGGCTCTCAACAACTCACCAAAACTCATTAAGGGGCTTGCCAGCTGCAGCAACTGCCCACCCCTGACCTGGGGGACAGACATTCAGAAAGCCTGAGCCTGAATTGATTCAGTCTTTGCAGGTTAGTCTAACCTGGATAGGCAAAATCCATTTTGTAACCAGACAGACATCCCAGAAATGCAGGTACATACTTGCAGTGGCTCAGGCTAGAAGCTGGGGGGCTCCCTTCCCTCGCACAATACTCAGCCGAGGAGGAGCATGACCATCCTCCAGCAGGACACACTGATTAGCCCAGCAGGGAATTGATAACAGTGTTTAACACCCAATTGAGAAAACAATGGAGGGACATTACCAGCTACCTGTTCATTCTGCCTGTTGATTCAGTACGGACTATAGCCAGCATGTGGTCTGTTAGCTAATACACAGACACCTCTTTGCAAGGCGGAGGGGAGGGGGGAATTCCTGCTTAGCAGGGAGTGGTGAGAGGGAGTGGGGTGAGCAATCTGCAGTCCATGCTGGAGCTGCAGCCAGGGATCAAAGTGAAGGGGCCAGTGCTGTCCTGGTATTGTAGTACTTCCAGGTCTGGTGCCAGTTCTCTGCAGAGGGAATACCTGTCCATTTTTTTTTTTTTTTTTAAACACTCACACACAAAAAAAGTTTCTATTAGCTTGTTTGGCCAGTATGGGCCATGTGTTTTATAGCCATGTTCAGTGTTGGCTGCATTTAACCAGCTTCCTGGTTGGTTTCCATTACTGGTCCAGGCTGCTTTTGTCAGCAGTTTAATGATAGCCAATATATTTAATGAGGTTTCTTTGTATGTAAATATAAGACAAGGAACTTTTCCCCCTCAGTGCCGACTGGAGGGATAACACTCTATATTTGAGTAAAGGTGGTAAAAAGCTCCACCCCTCCTGTTTGAGCTGGGCCACTGAAGCATGAAGCCAAAAAGAGAACAAGCAAGAGGAAGTTTAACTCCATATCTTCATGGTTAGGACAAATAGCTACAGGAGTAGAAATTTGCGTTCTTGGTTTTTGCTTCTAGGATTATTTTTCCCTCTCATTTTTTTTAATCCAATTGCTGTCTAATGTGAGATGCATAAACAGTCCTCAGTGACGCTTTCAGGGCCTACATTACTTGAAAATTGGGTGGTAATCACTACAGAAGGAGCATGGCATGGCTCAATATGGCACTGCCTTTTATTGTAATTCAGCAGTACCAGCACGCCTTAGGAAGCTCATCTCGATTTTGTTCTAGGTCAGAAGTACTCCTAAAATAGTAAAGACTAAAACTTAACTATATTCCATTATACATCTTTCAAAAAGTGAACAAGAACATGCAAGTAGAGTACTTCTGTAACATTGTCAATTGAACACATCAATGTCCTAATCTTCTTAATTGTTATATTAAAGTATGGTAATACAGAAATGAGACTGTCTAAAAAATTTTACCCTGGGAATAAGATTTCCAACATATGTTAATTACCAATATCTGTAATTTGGACATTATTTCCCGTTATTTCCTTGGAATAGAGGAAGCCCACAAAAGTAAAAAAAACAACCAAACAAAAACCAGAAAAAAATAAATCAATCTACATTCAGTCCGTTAGGCATAAGGGCATACTTTCTGCAATACACAAACTTCTGTTGCATAATGAGGCTGAAGAATACCTTATAACAATACTTTGGAAAGAGATCTGGGCAGACACACTGCAGTTAGCATTTGAACAAAACAATTTTTTTTTAACCCCTGTTAAACATATGATGTATGGTTCTCTTGTGACCTTGCATTTCTTTCATCTACTTCCCCAAGTGTTCACAGTCACTGGCTGTCAATAGTTTTATATGAGTTAGACAATAGTCACTTTTCATTTCTTTTTCATGAAAGTGATCAGCAAACTGCATACAAGCAAATTCTTCAAAAGTGTTGGTGAACAAAAGTACTGAAAACATTCAGGACTAAAGTATTCCTGATGTCTTATCCCACTTAATAATGTGTGTGTACCAACTGTAACTATAGCAACATGCTGAAGGCTGGTGGTATTACAGCTTTCCTTTCCTTATCCTATTATTTAGAGACATAATAAACAGTTTCTGAAAATGCTTTCTTTTATACAACTGGTTGCGATGTCCCAAGTGATTTCACTGCTAAGAATTAAGCTAATAAGGTATTCTGGTAAATAGGCCACTATTGTGGTAAATAGGCCAGTATTGTGTAATGTGGATTTAAGGAGTTGCATAATATGTATATGATTATGTGCTCAAAGAACAAGGGACATGTTCTCTAGGATTCTGAAAAGTGTATAAAACTCAGAAATAAAGCTACGTTAGAACAAGTGAAAAAAATAAAATAAGATATTCTTGGAATTAACTCTTATATAAGCCAGAAAGCAAGTTGACAGCTATAGGACTCACTTAAAATTAGAATAAAATTTAATATCAATCATAAAAGGCACACTTTTCAAAATAGAGCGATAGGCTATAAGGTGACCAACATGAAGTTCATAAGAAAGAAATTCTGTCTGGTACAGGCCACAACTGGAGATGGAGTGCTAGGCTGAGTTACATTAACCTGCTCTAACATGGAAGTTCCTATGCTCTCCACAGACTTATTTAATCAAATTAGGTTAAAGTGAAAAAAGTAAATTGAGGAGGGAAAAAGTAGTGGCTGAATTTGACCTGTCCCTCATTAAGAGGAGATTTTCCCCCAAAATAAATATATTTATAGAACTTGTAGCCAGTGCTAAAAATGGCTGGAATTCATAGTATGCAGATGTTACTTTAATGATTGTAGAAACTGAAGTCTTTACTATCCTCCCTAGTGACAGAATTGTTTACAGCCTTAATAACATATACAGTAAATATGAGAATACCACTCAGGCCAGTCACTGGATTTTCATTAAGCTCTGCTTGCCATAGAAATACAAGAACTTCTCAAGTCTGGATATTCTCAATATTTAGTTAAATTCAAGATTCTCTTAGAATTTTTCCTAGGTATGTATTTTTATGATATGTTAAAAGCAAATGTTGATGTTATAGATATGCAAAACTGTGTTGGATGTAAGATAGTTAATGTAATAGTCTCAAAATTGGGCAAAATTGATAAGGAAGAAGTTGTATAATGGACAGTTCCAAGTCCAAATGAAGAGTACACAATTGGTGAATTATCCTGAGTTGAAGATTTGCAAATATAAAACAACTCCTGGACTCTTGGATCCAAATGAGTGTGGCCATATAGTATGTGGACACATCTGCAGGAACACCACATATTGCACATTCAGCTGTTCTCTGTGCTGCAAGGCAGCAGGGCGGGGGAGGGGGGTTGACCCTCAGAGGTAACCTGCTGCACACGAGAGGGTGCATGGCACAGGTGTTTCCTGTGGACAGCTAGTGGTGTACAAGGTGTCTTGTCGCTAGTTATCTCCAGGAAACCAAACGTCCACATTCGTGTGGCCTTGGATGCCAGATTCTCAGAGGGGTTATATGCATAATTGCTATTTATGACTGAATTTCCCTCTAAATTTATATTCTCATTTTTTACCAACACACGTTTAACACAACCTATTTATAAATAGCATATGACCTTATAACAGGGGGCCTGCTCGGGGCCGCTCCGTGTGGCCCGGCCACTATTCCTGGGCTAACTGCCTGCCTTCTCGTCTGCCACATCTTGATGTTAATTGATTAATAGATTTCAATTAAGCGGGAGGCTGCCCATTTTCTGCCCCGATACCAGGGGGGCACTATTTGTGGCTCCTTTCCCTCCCTACACTGCAGCCCAAGCCTCACAGATGGCATTTTGATGTTCCTTTAATCACCGGCTCCCACAGTGGGCCCCAGAATCCTCCTGTTGAACCCCACCTGGATTCCTCTTCCTCAGGTGGCCTCTTCCACCATCATACCGGGCAGCATAGCTCCCTGAGCTGTTTCCCCTTTGGGTGTGGTCCCCACACCAAGACCTTTGGCTCATCTAGCCCTGGCCCACCTCCAGGCC
>NW_017729029.1:60463992-60472130 GCF_001723915.1 Gavialis gangeticus
CTGGCGGCTGCCAGCTCCAGACCCTTAAAGTGGCAGGCACACACAGTGTCCTGCCACAGACCTACACAAATGTGTTTGAAAGTCTAATTTAAATCCATTGCAAATAGTAAACTTAAGGTGCATTTTGGCTTGAACCTGTATGTTCCAGGGAGCTTAATGGAGACTGGGAAAGATGGAGAAATGTCAGCCTGACTTAGTTAAGAAAGGAGAAACCATTGCCCCTTTAATAATAGTGCTAGCAGGATATGCCATATTGTGCTCCCAGTATGTGAAGATATCAAGTGTTAATGAAACAGAAAAATATGTGAGTATTTGTTGCTTGCCAAATGCCAACTAAGTACTGGGAATGCTTAGGGAGATCATACTTCCTAAGGCATTTACAGTCTTTAGACAGGCAAAACTTTTGTTGCTTTCTCAAAAAATAAACTGTCCTTAGTAACAGCTCTAAGTTTTGGCTGTTGGTGTATAACATGAATTATTTTGCAGATGTGGTTGAAGTTTTAACTGTACTTCTCTGGTTTAAAGTATAGTTGCTGTGTATGAGACTTGGACAAAAAGTGTGGACAGTAAAGTGAATGAATTCATTTTTTTCTGTCACCATTTGGTAAATAAAGTAGGGAAGGGTTTTTTAGTATGTTGCTTGGTTATCGTGAGTGTGAAGGACTAATTGTGGATCAGTCATATAACGATTGATTATGCAAGTTAAATCAGTTTGGGTAATACTAATAGGAAACTTCAGAATGTTTCCTAGTTCTGTTTTGTTTAAAGGGATGGTGTCAGAGACTACTTGTGTAAAATGCTGTTTAACAGTAAACTTATGGTTAATAAGTTGGGTGCCAATGTAAATGTCTGGCACAAATATTTAAAAAATGTGCTGCTGTTTTAATATTTGAGGGGCCATTACATGTAGTTGTCTTTTCAAATGTTGAAAACAGAACAAATACCTGAAAGAGAGATGGTTTCCATAGGCTTTGTAAACCCACCCAAAACAATCAGAGAGCTTTGAAGAATGTTCTGAGGCAGTTACACCACTGGGGAATAGCTCGTGGCATTTCTGATTCCTAAATAATGTTCTCGAATTAGATAAGTACAGCATTAATCATCTACATCCTAGGAAAGTATATCAGAGGCCCACTAGTGGTTGTCCTGGAATTTGTGTGCCTGGGGCACATACAGTAGAAATGGCGTTCATACATTCCCAGTTGAAAACAAACATCCTGGGTTTATTTTATTTTGTCATATGATTTCAGGTTCTTGAGGCTGGTTGATGATACTGTGACTTGTTACAGAAGCAGACTGCATTATCTATGATGGCTTCTCTCTGGCTTCAGAAATTGCATATACTTAGTTCAGTCAAATTGACTTCTATGTAATTACACTAGTGCAAACCAAGTTAATACATCAATCATCTTAAATCACGCCTGGGAAACTTTTGTATATGCATGTTTTGGAGCAGAAACTTGAAATCTATAAGAGTAGGCACTTACCTTGTGTTGTCTCCATGAAAATCTCTCCCAATTCAGCTCAATTTATAAACATCTAAATATCTCAGTAAATAGTGTTTGGCAGCTCAGTTCTCCCAGTGATGCTAGCTGGATGATGCTGTTTCAGCCCAGGAAAGCAGAAGCTCAGCAGGATTTTCTTTGCAATTGTTCCTCTTGGCAGCCAGCAACAGCGGTTGCACCAGAAATAGTAACAGAAAATAGACTTTTTCTCCTGTGCGCTCAATATTCTCCTTGCTGGTACCTAAGCACAGAGGAGGAAAAAAATAACTGGAAGACATAACTGTGAAGGGAGGAGCTGGTTACAGGCACAGGGTGGGACTGGGCTGACTGGGACTAGAGTAGGACCATGGAATTGAGGGGTGGTGAAGTGTGGGACTGGTGGGTGGAGCCCAGGCATTTGAGGATGCTGGATCTAGACCAGGGGTAGGCAAAATGCAGATTCGGCCAGTGGCCGGACTCTGTTTCCCAGCAGCCCCTGCCTGTGTCGCTCCAGCTGGTCTCCATGAAGACCCCAGGAGCAGCGGGGCAGTGACAGCGCAGGGCCAAGTTGTCTGTGGAGACTAGCCCAAGCAGTGCCTGGCTGGGCTGGGAGTTGCCCTGGGGCTGGGGCTGGGATTTTGCATCAGCGACAGTGTGGACCAGAGCCAGGGCAGAGCCATGATCCACTACCTGCATGCTCTTGCATGGGGCATGTGGATGGTGGATCATGGCTCTGCTCTGGCTCCTGCCTGCTCTGTCACCATTGCAAGATCCCAGCCCTGGCCCTGAAGCAGCTCCCCACCCAGCTACATGCCCTGCCTGCAACACTTGGGCAGGTCTCCATGGAGACCTAGGGAGCACAGGCCCATCACAACCTCATGCTGTCATGGCCCTGCCACTCCAGGGGACTCCATGGAGACTGACTGGAGAAAGGGCTGCTGGGAAATGATGTCCACTGTGGGCCCAATCCAGCGACTTTGCCCACCCCTGGTGTAGATCAGAGACCAGCTGAAAGAGCCAACAGTGCAGAAGAGTTTAGGCTGGAGAGACTGGGGTCAAAAGAGATCAGTCTCAGTGTGGGTGAGGGCAGAATGGTTTTATTCACTATCTGTGCTCCTCCCCAAACCTGAATATAACATAGGGTTCCTGTGTTTTGATATTTATTTTTTTGTCAGCAAATAACTGAGGCCACCAGTAGACAATCCGTTGAAGGCCTGATGGGATCAAATCTATGACCTGAACAATCATGTCTCCTGCCATGCCACGTGCATGTCGGAAGGCATGATTTTGAGAGGGATGAGATCCAAATTGTCATAACTGCCAGTGCAGAGGGAGCCCAGGATCATTTTCGTGGGCTTCCCTTGCAAGGTGCCTGATAGTCAACTGATTGTCAGCTGGCTCCAGGGACCCATGGGGCCAGTTTGAGTGCCTGTGAGGTCCCCCAAGATGGCCAGTCATCAGCAGACCAAGAGTCAATCTGCCGACAATCAGCTGATTGGGAGCACTCCATCACTTGAGCCCTGGAGCACTCCAGTTCAATGACGATTGATAGATTGGGAGTACTCCATGGCTCAAGCCAAAGGGCACTCCCATTTAGCCGAACATCAGCAGGATTAGGACCGGAATGGGCTGCCCAATTCAGTCCCGCTTACAGGACTATCAGCTGATTGCCGGCCAGTGAGGACCCCTCCAGCCATATGTTTGATATAAGGTGCGATGTTATTACACATACACTTTGTGGCTGGATTCCTGTTTCACTGCACCATTAATAACCTGAACATGTGGCTGGGTTACACTTTAAGCTGATTAACTGATTATTGCATCTTACATATAATATCTGCCATGAGCCTGAGAGACTTGCAAAACATGGTCTTCATCTCTGTCTAGTGGCTGCCCCACACAGGGTACCAACAGACATTTAGGGAGCACACTCTAACTTATGTCACTTTATGCAAACAACAAACTTTTGCCTTTTGGTTGAGGGGGCACTTGAGCGTGCCTGCACTGTCCCTGGGAAGCAGGCAGGGGAACTCCAGCAGTCCCCAGGGAGGCTGCCAAACCACCCCTCTTCCCAGCCCTGTCCCTTTCCCTGGCTCCAGCTGCAGCAAAACTGAGCCAACAGATGTGTGTTGCTCCATTTAACAGGTTCCAGTAGAGGGTGGGAGAAGGGGAGGTTCTCTTCCCCCATCCCTGGTTTGGGTCTATTGACAGCAGCACCGCTCAGCTACCAGCTTGGCTTTGCTGTGGCCAGCGCTGGGGGCATGTGAAACGGAGCCCCTTTGCCTCGCATGGCTCCCCCAGCCACCCTGGCAGGGTATTGTGGGGAGTGGGCTAGGTACCCTCCTCCCAGCTCTGGTCATGGCAAATCCCAGCCGGCAGCTGTGTTCCATCTCTGTCGAGATGCCTGGGCAGGGAATGGGAGAAAGGAGCCCTACCTCTCATCTTGCAGCACCGCCCTCCCCCAGCTACCCCTTGGGGAGTCAAGTTGGGCCCATTTGGCTCCCTTCCTTTTGACAGCAGCAGCACACAGCTGCTGGCAGGGATTTGCCATGGCCAGAGCTGAGGCAGGGAGCTGAGATGGAGCCTTGTCTCATGGGCCCAGCCTGGCTTCCCACAAAACCCCAGCCAGGGTAGCTGGAGAGGGCCCACAAGGCAAGGGGTCTCCATTCCACCATGCCCTCCCTCTCCAGCTCCAACCATGGCAAAGCCCAGCCAGCAGCTGTCCTGCCCCCTCCCTGCCCCACTTACAGCTCTGGGTGTGGGGCTGGGCTGGTGCGAGCATCAAGCTAGCTCTTCAAAAGTGCAAAAAATTAAGCTGTGAGGGAGTCTAAATGCAAGTTCCCTAAGGCACTCTGCTCTGTAGTGCCTTCAGTTAATAGCTGATTTATGAAGTTATTTTTTTGCATGATTGCCCATTTTAAAAGTGCACTGCAGCCCTGAATGTGTTATATCACACCTGTAGAGTGCTTTTAGGGGCCAGATCACACAGAAAATGTAACTTGTGCAAGCACCCATAGATTATGACAGCCCACTGCTGCTACTAGTTAGTCTTTAGCTCAGTTGGCAGAGATCTAGGCTGTGGAGTTAAGGAGTCTACCCCTGCCAGTGACCCAAGTGGATGCCAGTAATTTTGTATCATGAAATTTCTGGTTTTATCAGTTTGCTTTTTTTTTTTAGAAACTTAGGAAGTTGCAGACAAAACAGACTGTTGAAAGAATATTAAAAGGATCTTGTGTATATGCATTATGATACAGCCTTTAATTATATGATCATATAATGTCCTCAGGACCCATGCTTTATTTAGTGCATAGAGTGGACAGTGCTGTGAGAATGAATCAGGCTTTGTAGTACATGTACATCACTTCATTTTTCACAGGTTGTCATTAGTTGTGGCTCACTATATGCTCATTCTGATACAGCTGAGGATCTGATATGCTGAACATTTACAAATGCAACTGAAGAGACAGGGAGCTGTGTTCTGAACAAATAAAGTGCTAGTGCAAGTGACGTTTTCTGAAAAAGTCATCCCAGGAGCATCATAATTTGAGCACCCAAAATTGGTGTACAGTTTTAACATTAATTTCTCTGTGAAAGGACTTCAACTCTATCAACATTTATAATTAATTTCTTTGTATATATTATTAAAAATATATTCTTTTTTCTTGTATTGTTATGGAGATCTGCCAAGTGGTCCACATACATATCGCTTAGAAGATCTTGCCTATACCAGAAGTGGAGACAAAGGAAACTCTGCCAACATAGGTATTTTTATTTTCTAATTTATAATATAAGGTAAGATTTTCAACAGGAGTTAGGTGCTAAATTGCCAGTTCTGCTTTTGAAAATTTCCCCACAACCTCTGATTCTTTTCTTATTATTTAGATGCTGAAATGAGTGTATATACATCCTGTCATATCAAAAATCATCTCTTAATGAAATATATTTGGCTCACTGTAACTTATTGGAATCATCAAAGAAAATCTTACCTGCTTATTAAACTCATATAAAATACTTGTAGATCATAACATATACAAATACTTTGTCAGATAAATGTTATTTATGGTTTCATAGACAAACACTCAAAAGTGCTTTACGTGGGGTGTCTAGGCAGCCTAATTTCTCCTCCATTTTGCATTACAATGTGGTCTCCTGTTTATGTGATCACATCTTTTCCCCATAAATTGTATATTGCATTTATAGAGCTAAATGTTTGTGATAGTATTTGATAGTCTGAAAGTTCTTTTTACATGTAAGAAATTGTTTTGAATCACCTCTTTTGGTCCAAGTATTTTATTTTAGTGTAATTACACGTATCCTCCTCCTTGCCTTATTTATTAATTCCTTCTATTCCTTACTTCTGCATGCATCAAATGGCTCTCTTATTTGTTGGAAGATGAGAGAGTGTGATGTTGAAATCTCAGTATGAATTAAAGGTGCGTTTGGAATTTGATTTGCTAACACCTGTCATGCTAAGGCTAATAAAGTAGGCTTTGTTTATTTAAAAGGAATACAACCTTTTCATCCTTGTCTATAAAATTGTGTCCTGTTCAACAATGATGGAATTTAATATTTCTGTTTAATAACTGCATGCATGTGCATGTTAGCTTTATTAAACTATTAAAAATAATGGGTATGATTAAAGGACTTTCTTAAAATATACAGATAAAATATTTTTAATGACATAGATGGTAAATCCATGTCCTACTAAGCTTACATTAACTTTGGGTCTACAGACACCTATATCCCAGCATAGGTCACCAGATTAGCATAAAACACTAATGTCCTTCTGCTTGATTCATCTCACTGGGGAACATCAGCTTCTCTATGGAGTCACATAGACCTTTTTTGGAATCTGCTATAATTTGAGAACTATGTGTTTGTAGATATGTTCCTAATTCATTAAAAGAAGGAAATAACATAGATGCACCTTTTAGTCCCATAATTGACTGACCCTGGGAGTGTCTAAACATTCATTAATTTGCTTTTGCTAGTACATATTAAATTGAGTAACTCTGGGCATCTATACACATGCTTTGGGTTGGGGGATAGGGAATGCCCTAATAGAGCAGCTTGGGCTGCTCTGATGAAAGCACCCACAGTGTCATGTGTATACAGTGTCCTGCACTTAGTGAAAGTGCCCCCGCTGCTATTTTGAAGAATAGGGATGCTGAATAATCATGATGTGGAGGCTGCTGGAGTACGTTAATTAACACACACCAACGTGGGCTAATTCTCATGTGTTGGAGCATACGTGTGACACATGTATAGGTGCCCTCCATTGTGAGGGACTAGAAAAAGGTGCATTAGCGAAAACACATTTTTGTGGCACTTTAATGCTCATTAAAATAGGCTAATGTGCATTAAAGTGCACATGTAGACCTGCCCCCTATCAATATTCCTTTAGTGCTAATTACAATAACTTCTTACTGTACATACTTCAAACCATGAGTTCTGAGAAGAGGAGATTCACATTTCCTTTCTTTGTCCTTTTCCCTTTTATTCTTATCCATCCTTCATTGGCATGGACAGTTACAATTAATACCACAAAGCCTGGCAGCATTCAGTCATGTCACTCATCAAGTTAGTTTCCTGCTTAGGGATGGAAGCCTGTTGCTGTAAGTTTTGATTAAAGAGAGACCATATGTATAGCTTCAAATAACTGGATGATCTCAGGTCCATTTTGAATATTAAAATCTAATTTGTTTTAGTAATTTATTTTAACTGACTGTCTCATGTAACAGGTGTGATAGCACGGCATCCTCTCTATTACCCGTACCTAAAGAAAACTTTAACAGCTCAAGCCCTAGAAGATTACTTCCAGCATCTTTTAGAAAGAACAAACCCTGAAGAAAAGTTAATCACAAGGTATGTGTGTTCCTGGTTTGTCCAAATTAGCTCATTGAGGCATTATAGCATAATTGTAAACTGTTTTAACAGAAAAGCTAACAAATGTAGATTTGCAATATTTTATGTTATCCAAGGTTGCTTTACATGGTAGGACTAAATTCATAGGCTAAGGAGTAGCCACTTGAAAACAACTCCATTATAAGGCTAGATGAAGAACAATGATTCTGGGAAATTTCAAAATTACAATATTTACTCAATTCTAAGATGAGGTCCCCCCATTTAATATGGCAAAATTGCGCCTTGTCTAAGACTCTCTTACAAGGGCAGTGGTGGGAGACAGGTGGCTGCTGTGGCTTGGGCTCCAGCCCCTACTTGGGGTTGGGGCCCTAACCACAACTGCTGCCTGCCTCTCCATCTTCCCCTGCTGCCTCTGCATTTCACTGTCTCCCCCCTGAAGTCTCTTCTCTTCATTTCCTCCCTGTACCATGCAGCCTCTGCTCCCCTGCCTGCCCCACTCGCTCCCCTCCCTTACCTTTTCTCCATGTCGGCAGGCTCTGTGCATGCTGCAGCCTGGGACACTGATCATGGCTCTAGCCCTGCCCTGTAACAGCAGTGCACAACCTACAGGGCTGCTGCAGGGGCAAGGCTGGGGCCATGCTCAGTGTCCCAGGCTAGAACAGGGATGGAGCCTGCCAGCACGGAGCAGAGGCAGGGGTGGGAGGAGTGGGGGAGAGCAAAGGCTGGGGGGCAGGGGTGACCCAAGGCTGTAAGGGGTCAGGCAGGGGTCAGAGGTGGCAGTGGGGCAGG
>NW_017729029.1:60477130-60495787 GCF_001723915.1 Gavialis gangeticus
AGTGTCCCAGGCTAGAACAGGGATGGAGCCTGCCAGCACGGAGCAGAGGCAGGGGTGGGAGGAGTGGGGGAGAGCAAAGGCTGGGGGGCAGGGGTGACCCAAGGCTGTAAGGGGTCAGGCAGGGGTCAGAGGTGGCAGTGGGGCAGGCACAAGCAAGGGGCAAGCCACATGACTTCTACACCACCTGCCCCCCACTGCCTACCCCCCCTTCAATGGTGGGTGGGATGAATTAAAGACAACCTTCCAATAATTAGATTATATACATGTAAAATTATAACACATTTATACATTTTCCATGCATAGAATCTAATTATTGTGGGGTGAGTTAAATTCAGGGCTGTCTTAGATTCAAGTAAATATGGTAGGTTCTTCTGCAATATGTAAAGAAAACTAAACATTTTGAAAATGTCCATGGAATAGCAGCTGTGCACTCTCACGCCAGTGTTCAGAGTTTCCAGTGTTTGGTGACTGAAGAATTTGCATTCCAGAATCTTACCTAAGTTTTTTAAGAAGCCACATTATCCCATACTTCAGGGCCTCAAGTTTAGCAAACTTCAATAGCTTAGGAATCTGTTTCTGTCTAAAATATTTACTACCTGTAAAGGTGGCAATCCTGCATTACATATTACTGTCTGGGCATAGCAAATTCTACCTGAACCTATCTAACTTCTGGATGGCTTGAGAGTAGTGTGATACAGCTCAAGATCAGGACCCTGCCTTACTCCCTACTGTCTCTGGCCTGTAAATTCTGTGCTGTGCCTTTAGGTATGACTGTGCCAGAAGCAGTACAGCCATGTTTGTATTTAGGTTGGGTCTCTTTGCATGGCACTGCCTTGTGACATGTTGACATGCCCTCAAAGGTAGAGGGTGCATTCACTCTTAGGCCAGGTAAAGATGTTCAGAAAGCCTGAGGTGGATTCATACTAACTTGCATGGCTTTTTCTACACACCCTAGGTTAGTCTGGGAGTGAACAGAACTCACATTCACCCTTTGGGGAAGGGGGATCATGAAGGCAGCCTGCAGTAGCCAAGGTCAGCAGCCTGGGGGCACTCATAGCAGGCTGCCAGATAATGCAGAGCCCAGCTGAGAAGCTGGCCACCTCTGATTGGTCCACATGGCACCGCTCCCCAGCCCTGCACCCTCGCCAGGTGTCTGCTGTCAGCAACAACTGGGGGATGGAATAAAGGCTCTCTGCCATGTGGGCCACCCCAGCTACGCTGACTTGGGTTTGGGGGCTCAGGGTCAGAGCCACGCAGCTGTCCACAAGGCTAGGAACTGGAGGTCAGGGGGTGGACCCCCTGCTCCTCACCCCCCAGCTTACTGACTCAGGTCTGGTGGGGGGCTCCACATAGCGGGGGGGCTCCATTCCTGCACCCACCCTGTCCCCCATTCCTGGCACAGCCAAAGCCATGGGGCTCTGAGTCACAGCTTATGCCTGCAGCTGTCAGGAAGGTTGGGCAGGGTGAGGTAAGGAGCAGAGACCCTAGCTGCATGGATTGGGCCCAGCCCCGCAGACCCAAACCAGCAAGCTGGGGCAGAGGCCCATACAACTTTCCCCTGCTTCCTCCCTCTCCCCTCCCACTAACAGCTGGTGGGGGTGGAGCTGGAGAAAGGGAAAGAAGCTGCACTGGGCCAGTCAGTGGGGGACAGGGGAAGCCCCCACCATGAACTCCCCCAGTTATTCTGGCAGGGTGGTGGCGGGGGCCTCCACACCCCCCTGGCCCCTCCTCCACCTGGCCTGGCTGACAGGTCCAGGCAGGATGCTGGCCTGGGGAACAGAAGCTTTGCTGCATCCATTCTATGACAGCCTGGGGGTGGGCCATCCCCCTGGCACTGAGCCAGAGGAGATGAGAATGGGCAGAGGCTAGCCCACCTGCCCCGCGATGAGTGGGTTACCAGGGGCCCACAAAGGAGTGTGGGATGCCTGAGGACAGCGATCTAAGTTAAGTTGGGAGGGCAGAAATTCGATAGACAGGTCTAACCTAAACCGATTAAATCTTGGAAGAAAGGGTGTGAAGAAGAACTTCATAGATAGGATCTTTGTTGGTGAATTGACTAGCGCTGTCATGTGTGAGGAATGTGAAAATAGTTCCACAGTAAGAATCTTTCATTGATCTTTCACTTCCTATAATAGAGGAGAGGGTCTCAAAAGCTGTGCCTTTGGGAAGGACAAGTAAAGGTAGAACTGCACAGGAGGTGGATTTTGGTCTCTACAGCTGCTCTTCTTAGACTAGCCTCCCAGTGGGGGTGGTGCAGGCAGCTACCCTGGAGATCTTCAAAAGGATACTGGATGCACACCTTGCTGGGTTTATTTAACTACAGCAGTCTTTCCTGCCCAGAGCAGAGGGGCTGGATCTGATGGTCTTTCAAGGTCCCTTCCAGACCTAAACTTCTGTGAATTTGTGATATTACATCTATCCAGATCTATCTTAGACCGGGTTCCATCATTTTTAAACTGGTCTCTATGCACTGAGCTTCTGTTCTGTTACAGGTTTAGACGTGTTTCCAATCACTTATACCCGTTTATGTGTAATAACTTCACCTAGCCTTACTTACTATTTAATAAACAGTGACAAATGAATTTACTGAAAAATGTCTTATGTTAAATTTACCACTATTTTCATCTGGAACTGAGCAGAAAGGAAAAAATGAGAAAATGATACACAATGAATCTGTTACAAGTATTGCCATGTACATCAAACAAGTCAAAGTTTTGCCTTTTCTGCTTTCCTAAGAGAGATGTGCTTGTTCCTCAGTGCTGTTTACGTTTGCAGACAGATGTTAAAATGTTGCTGGGTTCTGGATAAAAACATTTTATTTTCATTAATTAGATCATCTGTGTTTGTTTTCTGTCATCTAATGTTGTTATAATGGGGCTCTGTAAGCAAAGTGAAAAACTAGGGGAGGAAAGAACGGGTCCTTTTGTAGAACACTTGAGGATCATGAGGATTATGGTCACATGCTTCAGATCTGAAGTTTCTTTCAGACGGTAAAGTTTTAATGAATGTGGAAACTCAATAAAAAACAACAATCTTGCTGTTTAAAGAGAAAATGTGGGGTAAAAAAAACATCATTAAGAACCAAAATACCCTTTTAAAGCATAAACAGTTGGCCTGCTCCATTAAATATTAAAGGTTAGTATTCCATTCCATTTTGAAAGGTGGCAAAATAAATGTGTGCGCAAGATGTAGGGGAAATTCTTTTTGATAGAAATAATAACAAGCTGTAAAGTTGTGGGTGTTTCAGGTATCATAGTAATAAAGGCCTTATTTCTAAAACTACGGGGAATTTACTTTTTCCACATACAATCACTTCTTGAATTAAATACACTTATGCCTTTTAAATGTGATATGCAACTTCAAAATGGAATAGTCAGACAAATTTGGATACAGTTTTTGACAACGAGTAGAAGATGAGTATATTCACACTAAGAAACTATTTCTGACTTTAGAAAGTGATGGTACGCTTCAGAGTTCTCTAAAAAAAAGAGTGTCTGATCAGGGATACTATTGAAAACAGAGTGAATGTGTGTTGGGTATTGTAGCAAGTTTAAAATCATGGAACTTGGAGATGGAAAAGTTTTTATCATCTTATCCACCTTCTTGCCAGTGCAGGATTATTTGTGCATTGCTAAATGTTTAATACTCTAGATTCAGTCCGGTGCATATTCAGATTCACTTAAAGAAAGATGAGAAATACAGAACAAAAATGTAGAAAGAAACTTTAGGCCAGATCCAATTCCACCTATTAGGAGCCTGATTGTGATCCTGATCCACTGTACTCAAGTGCCTAAAAAGAGTTAATGCAAGATGTGGATGTGGCCCGCTGCTTGCTGATTTTTATTTTTATGTTTTGTGGCTGAGTCTTAAGGCTAAAGTGATGTGTTACAAATGTAGGTATGTTAATGTTTTTTCAGAGACTTGAGCAGTGTGGAGTAGGATCACATTTAGGCAATGACGTCTATTTAGGTGTTTAGGAGGTTGAACAGGATCTGGCCCCTTGTCTTTCCCTCTTAAAGAAATAATTAAATTCTTTCTGTCTCCTAGACTAATAAAATAGTTGTGTCCTGTTTTAACTAGATCATTACGTGCCCTTTCCTGCTCTGTTAAGCCAATATGCTTTCAGGGCTGCCTGTTAATACATCAGTTCCATCTAACTTTCATCACCTTTAATTTTGCATAGTTTGGTTTTATATATTTTCAGAATAGGAGAATATGAGAATTATACAAATAATAAAATGGTTTATTTGGACTTATGGTTAAATTTAGAACACAAGATTAAAAACAGTTACAATTTTGAGCTTTCCACTTCTCTGATTCTGTGAGAATACCAAAGTTAGTCTGAGGTTTTGGGTTTGTTTTTCTTTCTTGGTGGTATGGTTATTTTGTTTGTGCTACTTAAACAGGTTCCCATATAAAAAAATACAAAATTTATCAGATGCCTTCTAGCATCTAAAAAAAAAAAGCAACAAAGAAAGCAAATGTGATATATCTACTGGAATTCTAAACCATCTGTTATTTTTGTCCACAGATTTAATGCACAGAACACAATAGCAGGTATATTCACACAACGCGCCTACTAAACAAACATCTTAACCTAAAATTTCATCTCCTCCTTAACCCCTATGAAGAAGACTGCTTTCTGTCTCTTGATATATTATTTTTTAAATAAATATACATGCAAAGAGCATCATGACCAAAGTTTACAGGAACTTCACAGGAATGTCTGATCTCTAATGAATACCTGCACACAGTACTTTAAAGGAAGTAATTAGGGAGGCACCCCATTGTGCCTCAGTATAGGAGCTCAACTTGAACAATGAATTTTCTTGGTTTTATGACTTCCTGTCACAATGTTAATATGCTTTGAACCAGGTTTTTTTGGTTCATTTTCTGCTCTTTTAAATGCAGCTTTAAAATGTTGAGTGAATTACACAATTACATAATATTTTCTTAGCCTTAGTTTAGATTTGACTTTATTGTAATATTCAGGAAATGCACTAGATAACTTATCTATTTTGGTTGATGCATTATTACTGAACATTTTTATAGCTTCTTTTTATTTTAAAGTATTTGAACCTTCCCAAGCACCCCCATAAGGTTTCCCAAGTGCTTTTATTTGTGTCTCCAGATAAAGTTCTTCACACAGTTCGTTATTTAATGCAGTCTCTCGTACTACTCGAGCACACAAACAGATGGACACGCATATTGAACAGGAAGGGGGGAATTTGTTCTTATTTTAATATTTTATTTTATATCTACTGATCTTTGTTTCCCTTATTGTAAGCTGCCCTTAGTCTTTTTTTGGAAGGACAGCATATAAATCAAATAAAAACAAATATAATTTCTGAAATGCTAACTTGAGCTAAAATAAATTAGTCTGAATATTTATGCAAAGTATTTGAAATGAATGTGCCATAAACTACTGTTCTGTGTTAATATCTGTTATTTACATTACATCCTTCCTGTGTCAGCACTGGTGCATACTGTAGAAATCAGCTTTTTTCCATTCCTCTGTCATTTGCTGTTGCTTCCATATGCATTGTAGTGTGGAGATCAGTTTCCCAGTAACAGATTTGCTTTAACCCTCTTTCTCACCTCATTTGGTAGCTTTGTGCAGGACTCTGTGTATTGGCATCCAAACTCCAGGTTCTACACAAGTGTGGTTCTGATGGAGTTGAGCTACTGGTTGGTGATTTTTCTTAGATGTCCACAAAAGATTACCATCAAAAAGATATTTGTCTTTGAAGGTATCTACCATAGTTGTCTGTTCATTTTTTTTTGTTAGGTTTCCAATTCTCAGCCCTACACTAGCAGTGAGATTGAGGTAAAAAATTTCAGTTTTGTTGTGGTGCTGTATACCTGATTTTCATATGTTGCCAGTGCTGTTCCTGTCTTGATGTCTCCAGTGACTTAGTTAAGCTCTACCTGGTAGGGGACCTTATCTGCCTTCTTGATGAATTAGCCTTCTGTTGTGGTGTTCATGTTTAATCTCTGGATTTCAAGTATATTTTCCATGGCAAAATGTTTGAGCTTTATTCAGCCTATGGGTTTCTCTCAGTTTTTCTATCTCTGTAGTTTTCTAGGATCCTTCACTCATGTTAATGTCATCAACAAAGTCTAGGTCTTTTAGGCAAGTGCCATTTAGCCAAGGTATTTGCTTTGTGTTGTCTATACCCTTCTTCATGTTTCAGTCTGTGGCAATGCCAGGCAGCAATAGAGTGAAAATGCAGCCCTGCTTCACTTCTGTGTGCAAATGAAACCCATTCTGATGCCTGGTTGTTCTCCCGAGAGGGTGCTTTGCATAGTTGTGTATCATCTGGATGATGACTTTAGCTGGAATTCTGTAGAGTTGAGAGAAGTTCCTCAATACAGGTCTATGCAGACTGTTAAATGCCTTTTGAGAATTGATGAAATTCATGCTGAGGGGAACCTGCCAGTCTATTCCCTCTTCTGTCAAGGACGGGTGGGATGAACCTTATCTGGACTGTACATGGTCTCTTGGGGATGAGTTGAATCCATGGTGTTCTTTATGCTTTGCATCCATTGTCTCTTTCATCCTACATAATACTGCATGTGGCTCCTCTCCAGTTGTTTTAGTACAGTACTATCCCTTTTTCAATATTTTATGATTCCATGTTTCCATTGGTTATAAGGGGTCTCTTTTCCTCAAACTTCAGTGGACACCTCTGTTACTTTCATATGCGCGGTGGTGATGGGGACTTGTAGTATTTCTGCTGTGATTAGATAAATTCTCAGTACTGTTGTTTTTCAGTTTCTCAGTACCAGTCTATTGGATACGTACTCATGTCAAGTTGCTCCGATTCCATGTAGGACTGGGTCTTCTGAGACCATCTTTTGCAAGTCCCATCTGTTTTTTTTTCCTTCTATTCTGTTTTAAGACTTATGTTGTTGCCAGTCCCAAGTCCAGGTAAAAGGGCTAAACAGGGCTAGTCACCTAGCAGTAGAGAGAGATGTGGTCTATTGGATTTCCAACACTCGCCTTCTAAATTGGTTTAAATGGCTGCATAGAAGAGAAAACTAAAAACCCCTTATGTATTATGAAAGCTTGTAATGAAAAGGCAGTATATGAAAGTTAGGACCCTGAAAAGTTTATTGCTGACAGCAAGTGATAGCCAACAATAGTTCAGTAATCCAATAGTCAATTATTGGAATTGAGAATGATGTATAAAAAACAGCAAAGACCTTGTAGATCTTGAGGGAGAAAGAAAACTGTGGACTTGAAATCCTGGCATCAGTGAAAATAGCTTGACAGGTATGGGAAAAAATGCTGTCAGAAAAAGAATTGCCTGTATTCAGATTGCAGCAGTGACAAGTATCCAGACAGTAACACCCACCATGGAAGTTTCTATGGAAAAGTCACGCATTGACTGGGAATCTTTCGAACAATGCATCATATATGCCAGATTCTAAACCATATTCTTAGAGATGTCAGTTGTTTAGTGCTGACAGAAGAACATAGAACAATGTTGAGGATAAAGATAAGTTTCACAATTGCTTCTAAAGCATGATTGACAGAATACCAGTACCAAACTTAATCCTTTTATTGAGTAAACTGCAAACCAAAGCAGAATGTGACATCCAAGGAGTGGAAAGAGAAATGGTGAGGCCTAGGCTGGGAATCATCAAACCAAACTAGCAAGAGATTAATTCAATTGTGCTTGCAAGTACCCGTCTCTCCAAACACATCCTAAAGGTACTGGTATGTTGAATTCACAAAATGGTATGTGCCTCACTTTGAAATCCAGGTCATCCATCCAAGATGCAAGAGCGTACTGAGCAGCAGATAGCAGCAACAATCACAGCCTTTGCTCTGTCAAACTGAAAATAAAACTAAGAAAGATTGACTTCAAACAGAAAGTGGCAAATAAAATCAGGAATTCAGAACTGTAAATTTAAGACACTGAGAAATAGCAATTTGAACTAAGGACAGATATAAGGCACTGTCAAAGGGTGTGTATAAAGGTTACATTTTTTTTGCACAGTGAGGCCCCCAAAAGTACTCTACAGCTGTAAACTAACAAACATTCAAGGCTGATCACACGAAAATTTAATCCTCCTATGATGAGTTAGTAGATGAAGGCGCTGTAAGGCAGAGTACCTTAGTGAACCTGTGTACCAGTTCTTGGGGAAGGTGACATCCACCTGTATCCCTTTGTGTAGGGCCATGTTCTAGCCTCAGCCTTGTCTCCTCTGCCTGCCTGAGCACCAGGCCAGCCCTGCCTGTGGTTGTCAGAGACAGCCTCTTATCCCAGCTCTGTTTCCTTCCACTGGCCAATTGAGAGCCACAGCCTGGCCAAGGTGAGGGAAGAAGCAATGGTGTCTCTGCCTGCAGTGCCCCTGGGACTGGGGGTGCTGGCAGCCCAGCTGAGTGTATTGTAGGGGAGAGGGATCTCTCCCCCCTGCTTGTTCTCTCAGGACCATATGCCACTGCAGCCTATGGGATCAGAGAGCAAGCAGGAGGAAGCCTTCCCCCTGCATTGCGCTTAGCCGGGCTGCCAGCTCCCCTGATCCCAGGGTTACTGCAGGCAAGGACATCATCCCTCCTACCTTCCCCCTGGCCAGGCTGTAGCTCTCAGCTGGCCAGAGGTAGGAGGTGGGGCTGGATTGAGAGGCTGTCACTGACAGTCTGGGGACTGAGCCAGCCACGGCCCTGCAGAAGGCAAGCTGCTGCTTGGCTATGGCTAGCCCTTGGCTGCTCTCAGGAGTTTCTGGCAGCTCCCTGAGCCTGCGGAGCACACTGGGAGGCATGCAACAGCTCCCCCTGCCTCCTGGCCTTCTCCAGTGCAGGGAGGCTCTGAGCTACCTCCCAACACACATGCCAAACAGCTGTTATGTTCAATCACGTTGTAACTTTTAGTACTTTGTGTAAAGTGCAAAAGTTACAGCATGATTGTAAGTGCCTTCCTGTCCTTTGTATGCACCCAAAGGCAGAAGAATGTGAGATACACAGTGGATCTGAAGAAAAATACACAGTGCTCAGAAAATTTGATTCAATCTGTAACAGGGACAGCTAGATAGAAACAGAACAAGAACTGGTAAAGCCAAAAGATATGACACCTCACTGAGGAAAGGAAGCACTAAGGAAAAAAGCCTGAATGCCAAGACCAACAAAACACAGGAAAACAATTGCAGGAGAATTATGAGAAAGCAGACAAATCAGTGATAAGCACTGCAAGGAAAGATAAACATAGGTATGTTGTAGATCTAGCAGTTGAAACCAGTGCTTTATGGTGGGGACACCACAGGTGTGTGCTGAAGGCAGAAGTGGTGAGGGGTCCGATCCTTTTTTTCTGCAGAGCCTGCCCGCCTCTCTTGCAGCCAGAGGTGAGCTGACTAGTAGCTGCAATGCATCGCATCAGGATGTAGTTTAGTAAACAATGCAAACTCATTTAGAAACCCCCAAACTCCTGCATGTGTACAGCGTGACTCCATTAAGCCACACAAAGTGACATTTTCATCACGTGTACATGGTAATGGTGTCATGGGTACAAACACACTCATTGTACAGTTACTTCTCAGTAAGTGACAGCATATCAATTGCTGATTGGATGACAGCCAGGATTAACCACAGAAAATTCAGAGATTTAAAAGAATCTGTAGAATATTTTAAGTAACAGACCATGAAACATTTAAAAGTCTTTACGCATTATAAACCCTTCATTCAGATTTCGTTCCCAAGCTAAAACTTGGTAATTTCCCTGTGAAACAGATACAGCTGTTTCTTCCTTTTGAGAAAACAATCTTTTTAATTTTAACTTGACATTATCAATCAGGTTTTTACATTTAACATTTGTTTTCTTTTTCATTTCCAACAGTTTTGCATTTTGGATAGCATCACAGTCCTTACATAATCTCTTTCTGCATGCTGTGTTTCACTTGATGTTACTTCTGTACAAAACAAATAATTTGTATCTGCTGTAAACAAACATTTAATTCTCTTACCTTTACAGATATGAGTTACCAGGAATAAATGGATTAAATTTTGTTCTGAAGAATTCCCTTGGTGGTGGTGGTATTGCATCTTTAAGAAGTGACCCACAGGCATGTATCTAAGCATTGATTTGATATAGTTATTTTTTATGGCTACTGACTGTATAGACTCTTTAACCAGCTACTGAGATGGATAAATAATCTTCTGCCTTTGTTTTTGTAGCTGCTTTTTAATTTCAGATAAGTATGTCAAGTTAATTTTTTGTAAGTTTGGAAACTGAGCAGTGCACTACAGTGCAAAGTGAGACTATTTGCTGGAAAAAAAATTGACATTTATACACTAAGGTGAATTTGAAAGCTTTATCAATGATGAAACTGGCCTTGTGGTGTATTAGCTCTGTTTTTTACATATCAGTGAACTCACAGAAAAAGTCTGTCATATTTTTGGAGAGTAAGTCTTTGCTAGACAACTATTTTTTATGAGTATATTGCTGTATAAAATGATCAAAACCTCAGATGGTCATATATTCCTTTAATACAATTCCTTTGACTTCCATGGAACTGCATATTAATTCATATCATTTAAGGATCTTCCTCCATAGAGCTCAATTCTGACTAGTTCAATACTGTTGAGATGAAGGTAGAGGCACTGTTAGTCTCCTAACTCCCACTACATAACTGCAGGATCTGGATGTTATTACTAGCATTCTTGGGGTATTTGAGTCACAAGGGGTTGGCTAATCAGGCTGTGAGTGGAGAAGGAGTCCTACCTTCTTGTGAACCTGATGGGGAACACATGGAAAACCAATCTGCAGCTACTGCAAGACATTCTCATTTTGTTCTCTACCTGTCTCCCAGTGCCACTGTGGCCTTCTGCTTTACTGCCCCTAAAAACTTTTTTAGGTAACTGGGATAACATTTTGCTAAGAGCTAGTCAAATCCTATAAACCAAATTCAAATCTACTGTTTTGATATTATATGCCACTTTATCATTCTGCAAATATGATCCAGATGGTAGAAATAAGGCTGACTCATGTGTGGATTGGTTTTGTGTTATTTGGATGCAAAAAAGAAAAAAAAAATCACCCCCTCTGAAAACCAAAATTCCAGAGATTAAATGACATATCAGAAACATTTCTTAAACTGAGCAGAAAACCACAACAGTACATGTGATATTAAGAGCCCAAGTCTGTCATTCTTAGACTGAGAAATGCCTTGTTGCACAAGTAGTCTCACAGAAATTGACAGGATTATTAACAGAACAGGATGCTCTTCAGTAAAAATAGTATGGCAGAAATTCTGTGCCAAATAAAGCAACTATAATGCCAACAGATTTAGCTCACTGAACTTTGATATGCAGTAGCCAATAAATAAATCAACTGGGAAATCTCAGTTCAGTCTACTGAAGCTTAAATTGTTGCAAATCTTAACATCAAGTAAAAAAATATTGATTTAGAAGACTGTGTACTAGTAACAAAGCTAAACAGAGAGAGAGAGAGAGAGGATGAACCAAAGTGTGTGTTAGATATTATTCTTCTAATTAGATATTCGCTTGGCCTGCAAAATTAAGATCCAGACTTTGAATACCCCCAAGTTCAGGGATGCTGTATAGTGCAGAAGAGAGATCTTGTTTGTTTAAACAATATTTCTAATAAAAAATATTTTGTAGGGTAGTTTTGCAAAGTAGTTTGTTGAGATGTGAATACATAAAAATGTTCTTTTCTTCGTATGTATCACATGATAATAAAACCTTTTTTAATTCTCTCTACAGGGCAAGGCATTTGGGCAGATGCTACTGGATTTTCAGATAAAAAACATTCCAGATTTAAAGTCACTGATAGAGTAACAATTATGGAGTACATTCATTTTCAAAAACTTTGACTGAATACATACAAACACTAGCTTCTGAGACAAGTTAAAAAAGATACAAAAGAAAGCAGTGGTGACAGTTATCTCTCACAGACTTAAATATACAGTACAGATAAGTGAACGTTTTGAGTAATACCAGACAAATAGCTTTGTGACCGATTAATGTTTCCTGTCTAGTTAGTGCATTGGATGAAGAGTTAATTTATTTCCTGTAAGATGTAATTAATCAAATTACAAAAATAACATATTTTACTGAGATAACCAAATATTTGCTTTCCCAAAATGAAAACTTCCTTCCCTTCCAGTTCTTCTTATTCTCTTCCTTTAGATCTTTCTTTGATAATTAAGAGGAATGATACTGAATACTGTCAGCTACCCTAGCCCACCATTGTCATGCTTACCTTCAGTCTACCCTGTGAACCTGCAGTAGATATCCCTTATGACATTGGAGCAAGTAGATAACCGGGTACTCCTCATCAGAAGGTCAGCATTCACCAACAACTGCCACACTATGGTATCAGAGATCAGTTTTGCTTTATACTTAGGGAAGTCATTAATGTCAGTTTCCCTGTTATCACGACATAGAGACTAACAGTCTATATTAACTGTTAAGGGTGACCACTGTAACTGCAAGGTTATCTGCAGTGATAGAAAAAAGGCAAGTATTTTTTACCTCTGGTATCCTAGTTGATAATAGTCCATCAGTTGAACAGCCCCAAAGTAATATACTTCTTGGCATGAAGCTATTTTGAAATGCTAAGTTAGATTTTTCTCCCCCATTTTGTCTCTTTTAAGATACTGCTGTACAACAGAGGTGGTGAAATCCAGCCCTATCATCTATCATTACTGAAAATTCCCCTTGTGTTAGGGAGTTCCCAACAGGCATTCAGCCAGTTGAGAGGTCTCTTGCATTGCCCTTCCCCATAACCCTACAAGGGAAAAGCATGCTGGGGGGAGGAAAGAGCCATGTCTATGCACTGTACTCCAGCCATCATCACTTTCCATGGGGACCACGTCCAGCTGGTAACAGTTGAGACAGCGCATAGGGTGACCTGTTCTTTATCAAGGTTGGTACTAGGCAGAGTGTATCAAATTCCCTGTGGCAGTCAACATAGTGGAGATTCAGGCCCAATAATTGTCTGCATGTCCTGCCACAAAGACAAGTAAATCTTTACATTAAAAGAAGATCTTAGTGGAAAATATATAGGTGTTTTTTATTCAGAAATGTGTTATCCTGTTCTTCAGAAAATAACATATTGCTGTAGTTGGTTAATGCTGAAAAATGAGATGTTACTAATATTGATGAACCCATAATGATATGGGTAGGTGTCATGTAAATTCAATCAAAAATCCCTGCCAGTGAAGCTCAGCCCTGTTGTATAATATTACTGCTAATTATGTGCTAGTTTAGCAACAGCAGCACTGTACATTAAATTGTTCCAGTTTGTTTTGAGGTTTTGAACTTGACTACTTTGAGAATATTGTTAGGGATATGTTGGTGTCACAGGCGATGACAAAAAAGAATCTCCCATTCGATTGAATGGAGCCATGATTTAAACACACATTATTTTCACTTGCAACCTAGGCAGGAAGATGTAAGAAGAAAACATACAAAAGAGTGTGTCAGCTAGTAATTTAATATTTTCGGACATAATATTATTTGCACATCACTTTTAAGTCTGGGTTTCATGACAAGAAAGTCACAGGATTGTCATAGACAAAAACATGCTGAAGTAAAAAGAACTTTTTGAAGAAAAATCAGTGCCCAGTACTTAAATTGTTTACATTTGTTTTGTCTTAGAAAAGTGTGAAATAATTGTCATTCATAGTTTGAAAGCACATTAAGAGGTATCTAGCAGCCAAGTTTTTTTAAATTCATGGAATAGTAGACAGAGCAGGATGAGGACCATTGGCCAAATCCTCAGCTGGAGTGAATGGTGTCACTCTGTTAAAATCAGTGGAGTTATACTGATTTAGACCACCTAGAGAGTTGCCCCAGGACCTTATTTAATACTTTAAATAGACATGTTTTGTCATGTTAATCATGGCTCTGCCAAACACATGCAACTTATTCATCTGCTGTTTTAAACAATTGTATAAGTGCATATGCGACTACTTTGATATGAAAAGTAAACTTCTAAAAAGGATAAATGTGTTTAGTATTTACTTTCTTTTAGTATATTTTCAAATTGGAATTGAGTTTTAAAGTGGTTTTGAACTTATAATTATGGGGGGGTTGTTTACATTTTCTAGATGTTTATGCTGTTTCTTTTCCCCTTAGGTTTCCTACTAAACTCTTTCACTGTGGTTAGTTAAAACATAATAATTATAAGACAAAAGAATATGAACATATTCATCCCTGTTGACAGAGAGCCGTGAACATACACAGCTATTCAAAAGAGGCACAGTTTATTCAAGAATTATTCCATACAGTATTCAAGTTGTTTGGATAGGGGGATGGACAGGAGTGCATATCTCTTATCTCTGATGGTGTTCATGCTCCTTTCAACACAACAAAACCATCCTTGACAAGGATGACTTTTATTCAGGGGTTTCTTTTCGTTTTGTTTGTAACGTACCGGGTTTCAGCAAGTAGCCTTATTTACTTTCAAAACACTGCACCTTCCTTTGGGGATGTAACTGAAGATTACTCATATCCAAAAGACTTTATGTTCCTTAACATAATTAAATGAATGAATTTGCACTTATGTAACAATGCAGACTGATCTGAAATAGTTATTAAAACTGTATTTATTTCTTCATCTAGATTGGAGACTAAGTAATTGCAAACACAGTTTGCTTGGGGAAAGATATAAATGACCTCTGGTACTTAGGATGATACTTGTTATTTGTTTGTTAAATAACTTATCTGAGTGACTTGCAGAGTAGACTTCTTGTCAATTCAAGTAGCTCAGCTATTCTGAACAATGGAGGAGGGCTTTACTGTCAAGCAGTAAGGACTATTCAGCCAAAAAATAATAATTTTTGTACACTATACTCAGAGCCAAAATGCTGGAATGGGAGTGCTCCTTAAATTGTTGAGTTTGGACAGTGCAGTTCAGGATTTTCCTTCATGCTTATCTTTGTTTTAAGAAACAAGGTTTTTTGTGCAGTGGGGTGTTAGAGAAAGTTTCACTTTTTGCACTGGCAGCAGAGGCTTTACTTTCACCCAAATTCAAGATTTTTTCACTTCATTGGTTTTCAAACACTTCCACAACAATTTTTTTCAAAACCTCGGGGCTGTATTGTGTCATGGGGTAAACTGCCTTTGTGTTTGTGAGAATTGCATCCTCAGAGTAGAAAACCCAGAACTGCCCAGTTTTTCAGCAGGTTTCTGTAACCACACATTAACATGTAAAGAAATTGTTGGGCACTTTCTCATGCTTGAGGCTGTGGTTAGATGAGAAGTGGAAACTGGTAAACTGTTTACATTAAAGCAGTGGAAACACCTGTGCACTTACTCTTATTTTATTTTAAGATTGGATTATTTCCGCTTAAATCAATTTCTAATTGATTTAAAATAATTTAAAATAATGTTTCAAACCAAAATATGTGTGTGCATAGCATTCCGCATTGGTTTGACGTAAATCCATTTTTAATATGTTTCAGTGTGATTTTTGTGTGACTAAAGCTTTCTTCCTTTTTCCCTCTCTGTAATGCTGGCTATGAATGCAAGGCAGAGATTAGGCTAACTAGGTGTACAGAGATTTCTTTAGCTTCTTGGCAGAAAGCTGTTTAATCACCCTTCTGGTGCAGGGGGATTTGTACCCTCTAGAAATGGCTTCTGTTACAAAAGTAGGAATTGTTCAGATCAGCTATGGCTCATCCCATCTCCAATATACAAGATCAAATCAGAAGCCCTAAATTGTCTTTAAGCTTTCTACCCTTACTGTCTCCTATGACAAAAGTAATTCTCAAATTAAATCATCAACAGCCCCTAACATTCAAACTGAATAGTCTGTTAATCTTTCATGTCTAATATATTTAAAGGTAAAATTTTGCCAGAGTTTGCCATTTTTGCTGCAGGTCAATCTGCCCACTACGTCATGCCCAAAATGAATGTTGCCCTGCAAGGACTGTTTAAAGTGCGTTTCTAAAGTTAGTCTAGGATGTGAAGTACGTCTTTAATTTTAGTCAGCTAGAATTTCCAAAATAAGGAAAGCAAACATCCTTTATTTTATCTTAATAAAAACTGAATGAAGGAAAGACTTACAGATGTTTTGCTCTCATGTTAGTTGAAAGGAATAGGAGAGCAGAAACCAAGACTTTCTTGCTCTCTAATATATTTTTTCAAGGCAGAACGTCAAATGTGTTATCACCTGTTCAAAACTGATGTAATTGACAGTTTCTTAAATAATCAGCACACAGATAAAAATGTACTTTAAAACTCTAAAGTGCATAGTCTGTGTCAACAAACACTTTGAATGTTTTCCCCCCAAAGATGCAGAGGCATTTAATAAACATGAACGAATTAAATCTCCCAGTACCCTCAAGATACTAATCTATTATTTATATCTAATCTTCATTGCTGCACTGGTGATCTGTGTCTGGGCTGACAGCAGTGTCACTCTTAATTGCCTCTTGGGTGACGTCTTTCCTGCTCAGGCCAGTGGGTTTCCACAGCTCTCTGTGTAACCAAATTGGTAGCAGAGGTGAAGCTTTTTCATGTTTCAGGTGTTTCTTTGATTTGTAAGATTGGGTTACAGAGGGTGGTAAAACCACTGCCTTCATATGTTGCTCTTTTGAAATTCAGAAAGATCTTAAGTCTCCTCTTCCCCTGGGGGGACCCCATTTCTCTTCTTCAGTTTCACCTTTGGTTTCCTTCCTGGATTTACTTGTAAGAGACCCTGACAATTGGGGGATTAAACTTCATGGCATTTCAAAAGCAAACAAACACTGCTTCAGCTAAACAGGGCCATGTCCAGGCTGCAATCCGACCGCGGCACAGCTCATCTGTGTCTGGCCTGAAGAGAAAGCTGCTTTTAAGGGAAATAGAGAGCCCCCAGAGCCTTCCCCCTAGTTCAGTGATTTTCAGCCTGTGGTCTGTGGACCCCTGGGGTCCCGGCCACATCTAAGGGGTGTATAAAAGATAACTATGATTAATTGAAGGTATATGAATACCTGCCCTTGCAATTCAGAGAGGTCCACACCTCCATTTGAAATTTTTTTAAGGGGTCTGCAGATGAAAAAAGGTTGAAAACCGCTCTCCTGGTTTTGCAAATGCCTGGAGTGAGGTACCAAGGAGAAGCCGGGCAGCCACTTGAAGGCTGCCTCCTTGGCCAGCCTTTGGGCGGAGGGTGGTGGGGCCGTAGGGTGCTTGGGGGGGGGCGGGTGTCCCTAGACCAAAGTGTGTGTGTGTGTCCAGAGTAGCAAGAGAGTAAAGGGTGTGTGTGTGTCCCCAGACCAGAGAGAATGAGAGAGGGCACCTGTGTCCCCGCTGGGCAGAGGCACCTGCCACCCTCCTAGATGACACCAGGAGCGGAGGGAGCGCCCTGTCCCCCTCCTCCCGCTGCCCCAGACGGAGGGGACCGGGGCCGGGAGGGGGAGCCAGGAGCTGCGGCTGCCGCCCATGGGAAGCGCGGGCTCCCGGGGCGTCTGGGTGGCCAACAATGGGGGCTGGGGACAAAGCGAGACGGGCCGGGCCAGGTGAGATGAATGGGCCGCCATCCATCCCCCCGCGCCGCCAGTCCGACGAGCCGCGGGGGGCCCTTTGTCGACGTGCCAGGGCCGCTCCGTGCGGCTTTGTGCCGGCAGCGCCGCATTTGCATGGCGGAGCCGGCGCGGGGCAGTGATGAATGGGCCGGGCCGCCCCGCGCCCCCGGCCGCTCGGGCGGAGGAGCAAGTGCGCGCCCGCTTGTCACGGGCGCGCCCGCTGCGGAGGGCAGCAGCTCCCCCCCCCCAGGCCCGGGCTGCCAGGGGCCGGGGTAGAAGCAGTCCCTGGCTCCCGGGCTTGCTCCGATCCTCCCCGAGGAGGCCACCCCGGCACAAGCGGGGCTGGCGGCGGCACCGCCGCCTCTTCTCGGGCGATCGGGAGCAAGTGCGAAGGGAGGCGGCGGGAGCCGGCGCCAGGCGCCCCGGGGCCCTGCCCTCCGCTTGTCTCCCCCCGGGCGGGACTTGCATTTGAAAGCCGTCCCCCTCCCCAGAAGGGGCTTTACTACTTGCTTCCAAGGCCCTGCAGGCGGAGGATGGGGCTGGGCTGGGCTGTTCTCCGCGGGGCAGATGACAGAACAAGGAGCAACGGTCTCAAGTGGCAACAAGGGGAGTTTAGGCTGGATCTTAGGGCAAACTCTCTCACCAGGAGGGTGGTGAAGCACTGGAGCAGGCTACCCAGAGAGGGTGGGATCTCCATCCTTGGAGCTGTGCAAGGCCCACTGGCTGGGAGGATCTAAGCTGGGGATGCTCCTGCTTGGATCACGGGGCCGCGCTGGATGATCCCCGAGGTCCCTTCCATCCCTCGCTTTCTATGACTCCAAAGGCTTCAGGCGGCTGCGAGAGGCCACCCAAAGCCTTCCAGTGCCCCACGCGGCTGCCCGGCTTCTCCTTGCCCCCTCCCTCCCCAGCCAGCTAGAGGAAGGCCCCGGGGGCGCTCAGCTCTGCTTCGAAGCAGCCTTCTCCCCAGGCCGGGGGCAGGCACGGTGCCCAGCCTGGACGCGGCGCTATTTCGCTTCCGAAATGTCACCAAGCGCATCCCGAGACCCGTCGCATCCCGCAGGTCCCCGACGGGGTCCCCCGGGCTCCCCCGCCCCCCAGCGCCGGGCACCCCTCTCCTTTGCGACGCGGCCCCGCCCCGCCCCGCCGCGTCTCGCCCAATGGGGGCTTGCGGGCCCGGCCCCG
>NW_017729029.1:60496026-60499595 GCF_001723915.1 Gavialis gangeticus
GGGGGGCATAAAAGGCGGGAGGCCGGCGTGGTCGCCCGCAGTGGCCGCCGCGGCAGGCGCAGCATGGACGGCTCGCTCGCCTCGCTGCTGCTGGACAAGCTGCTGCTCCTGGCCAACCTCAAGCTGTGGCAGGCGGGCACGGAGGGTGGCGAGGCGCGGCCCGAGGCCCTGCGACGGGGCGACCTGCTGGAGGTGCCCCGCACCCTCTTCACGCACTACGGCATCTACCTGGGCGACAACCGCGTGGCGCACCTGATGCCGGACATCCTGCCCGCCCTCACCGCCGACCCGCGGCACGTGGGCCGGGCCGTCACCAACGCGCGCCTGCTGCTGGGCGTCCTGGCCAAGGTGGCCAGCATCCGCGTGGACACGGTGCGGGACTTCGCCTACGGCGCCAGCGTCCACGTCAACAGCCTGGACGCGCTGCTCAAGAGCCCGGCGCTGGGCGCCGAGGAGGTGGCGGGCCGGGCGGAGCGGCTGCTGGGCGCCTGGCCCTATAGCCTGCTCTGGAACAACTGCGAGCACTTCGTCACCCACTGCCGCTACGGCATGGCCGCCAGCCTGCAGACCGACAAGGTAGTAGCGGGGAAGGAAGGACCCGCTGCCTTTCTTCCTCTCCCCTCGGGCGGCCCAGCCAGGGCTGGCAGCACTGAGCTGTGCCCCGTGCCCCTGTCCGCCAGGAGGCCTCTCCAAACCCTTTCAGGTCCTAGCCTCGCTGCATGCACCTCTCTAGGAGGCTTGCCGACCATCCAGGATGGCCCTGGAGTCTCCAGGAATTGGAAATCCATCTCCAGGAGACTGCTGAGAGTTACCTGGGGGCGGTAAATGCTAAGGGTGTTCATTAAAATAAATATTAAACGTTGAATCTGGCGTGTATAGTAGGCCGGTGGATTTTTAAAATGTAATAGTCACGTGCATTTGCCTTATGATGTAAAGTCATTAATGTCATTCCAGGGATCCCGGGTTTCCCTGATTTTAAAAAAAAAATCCCCTCTTTTCACTTTAAAGGTAACCCCAAATTAGATGGGGAGAGAGAGATCTGAAACTCTTATTTATCTGTTCACAAAAAATGTGGATTTGGGGTAACCTTTTCTTAACGAGAAACTGGGGATTTTTTTTAAACCAGAGAAAACCAGGATCTCTGGACTCATCACATCACATGATGAAACCTCCCAGATTAGATTCAAACAGTTGGCAGCCCTACTCTGGTCACCTCTCTAGTCACCAGCTCTACACAGACATGGGCCTTGAAAGCATAGTCTGGAGGCTGAAAGCTGTGAGTTGAAGGAGAAGGGCCTGCAGGACTCCAGGATTTCGGTGTGTGTGTGTGTGTGTGTGTGTGTGTGTGTGTGGGGGTGTGTGTGTGTGTGTGTGTGTGTGTGGGGGTGTGTGTGTGTGTGTGTGTGTGTGTGGGGGTGTGTGTGTGTGTGTGTGTGTGTGTGGGGGTGTGTGTGTGTGTGTGTGTGTGTGTGGGGGTGTGTGTGTGTGTGTGTGTGTGTGTGGGGGTGTGTGTGTGTGTGTGTGTGTGTGTGCGTGTGTGTGTGTGTGTGTGTGTGTTTTTGGGGGGGGGGGGTCCTGCTAGTAGGCTCTAAGTGAAATGTGTCCTCTGTTGGCAGGGCCTGTTGGTAAGTAAAGCAGGTGCCCAGGGTTTGAGGAAGCTGGTAGAGCCCCCATTGGCAAGGAAGCTAGACTCTCTTCCTTTTGGGATCCTGATGCTGCAGCCCTGGCAAGTTAGTAGTTAAGCTCCTAAAGCCCTGCACGGTTGTACCTGTCTGAAGCCCTTATCTGTGTTTTCACTCTGTCCTCTGTTTGGGAGAGGCTGCTGGGACAGGCTGCCTAACAAGGTGGTAGAATCTCTATCCTTGGAGGTTTTTAAGATCCAGGTAGACAAAGCCTTGTCTGGGATGATCTTGTTGGGGATGGCCCTGCTTTGAGCAGGCAGCTGGACTAGATGACCTCCTGAGGTCCCTTCCAATCCTTATTTTCTATGATACTGTACCCCTCAGCTCCCCGCCCCTGGAAACTGTCCCTGTCCAGAGAATCCAGTACACTGATTTCTTCCCTAGTGCTTTTCCATACTTTAACCCTGTTGAACTCTTTGCCTTCTGCAGCTCTGTGAAACATTGAAGATGATTATTCGGGACCAGAGAAGCATTGTTGTTTCGGTGCTCCTGGGACTGGCATCTATCATGTGCCTAGGTCTGGCACCATCTACCACCCTGCCCACTATCTTTATTCCATTTATCTTGTGGATGGCTGGCTAACGGAACCAACCGGCACCTGTACATAGAACATATAGTATTAATTTGTATTTATAAAAGCACATATTACTTATTGGCGTTGTGTAAAGAGAAAAATGTAACATAACCTTGTGTAATGTTTTAAAATGCATCCTTATTCAGAACACAATGCACAAGAATAGCTTACTGTGTAAGCCAAATGAGCAGATTTCCTGAAAATCTCACCGGAAGGTAAACTTAAAAACCCCTTTTAAAGCCATGAAAGAACAGGGACATGATAGTTTTGCTCTCTGCTTTCAGTTGTAAAGGTTCTTGTGAATGTATTGTATATAAATTTTTTTTTTTTTTTTTTTTTTTTTTTTTTTAAACTACTTACTCAAGTTTTATCACTATAGTAAAGATCAGTTTCATTCTGAAGCTGGATGGAATCACTAGAAGTGAAGGTAGCTGAAAATAAGCTACTTTAATTTCACTTCTCTAAATAAATCTGTATTCGGGGAAGTTATTACAAATTTTAAATTGTACTAATTTTTAGCAATATTGCTTTTTAAAAATTCTGTCTTGGTAATAAACTAAATTTTATTCTGTGATTTAGTAAATGCCTAGCCATGTATTGTGCTTCCTGTACTAGCTTATCTGGCTGAATCACTGTCATGCATTTCCTTTGGGAAACCACTTTCAAACCACTCATCCACTTTAATTGCACAAACACTTTGTACTATCCCAAACAGTTAGGTGGGCTTTTTTTGGGGGGGGGGGTTCCCCAATTGTGTTTAATTACAAGAAGAGCTTGCAATGCCTCATCTTTCTTTCTTGCTAACATGTGTCAATACCTAATTTATAAATCATTGGGTGAGAGGTGGCAGCAGTTCAGATGATGCAGAAAAAGCAATTTGGTTGTGAACCTATTCCCAGTTTCATAGAGAATGTGGAAAGAAGCCATCTAGCTCTTTATTTCAACAGTAATGGGACCACTGGGTGCTTTGCAGGCAACTTTGCACTTCTAGTAGCTTTGGTTATCACATACCTTTTTAAAGCTGTATTACCTCTTCAGAAGTTTAAATATACATTTACCTACAAGCTTACAACTCTGAGTATAATATGGCTGCTTAAACTCACTTCTTTAGCTCTAAGGACTTTCTTCTGTAACTGCAAAACCTTACTTTAAATCTAAGCTTGTCTAATCACTTGTTTCATTATATTGCTATATTTTGACAGCTGCAAAGTTTATTGCAGTTTAAAAAGCCTGTAGAGCTTCTGAATGCCTGTGTGTCCTTAAGTATTTTAGTATTGTCTTTTTTTTTTTTTTTTTTCCCCCTTTTTCTAAGG
>NW_017729029.1:60499674-60500755 GCF_001723915.1 Gavialis gangeticus
TTTTTTTTTTTTTTTTTCCCCCTTATTCTAAGGCAAACTTAATGCTGTCTTCCTAATCTCTGAATTTGGAACAATTTTCTTTTGTCAGGAGCCACTCAATATTTTATGATGAATTACAAGTACTATTCCATAACAAAAAATGCAACCTGTAGTTTGCCTTTCTAAACGAATACTCTTGTTTTATTAGTATTGTAAACCATTTATATGAAGAGGACTCTTTCATTTTTGTTTTTCTTGAAATTTAACATAATGGAACACTACTAGTACTACCTAATACAAAGTTTATCAGAATAGGGTAGAGTGAGGTGGCTAACTGCAGCACAAGTGGCATGGACAGCCTCTGTGGGTGACATGGCTGATTGGGAAGGGAATTGGAGTGGCCCTCTGAGAGGATGCAAAGCATAATGTGTGGTTCCCCTGCCAAAAAGGCTAGCTCCCCACTGGGGTAGTATGGTCTGTCATGGCTCTGTTTTATAGTATGTAATTCCTGATTTGACTCCCACCCTCCCACATGGAGTCTTGTAAAGATGGAAATTCTTATGAGTCACTTCAGCTTATTATAATGATGTAGGTATAAACAGGATTCTATCAGGAGGTAGGTAGACTTGCAGTCATCCTAATATCAAATGACTGCTTAGTCAAATTAGCAGTCATTAGCAGTACCTTGGGTGTACGTGGCTTGTAGTTTGTATTGTGCAAGAGAGATCAAGTAGGGTGCCCAGAGCATGTGTTACTTGTCCAATTAAATCTATTGACCTGTTCCATAAACTCTCTCTAAAAGTATTTAACACTTCAAAGTTTATAACGCTTCCATGAAATGATCCCGAACACTTGCCCTATGCTGTCATTGGAGATGGCCAACAAATGTGAGTAATAAAAGGGGATTTCAGCTTCTTCACACATAGGATTTTCACTCAAGTCTTAACTTTGTTCTTAAATTTAAGTATCTGCTTGTATAATTTTACCAAGGCCATGCACAGAAAGTATAGGTCTACAATACAAATCCCTGTTCAGAGCAGGGAGTGGTGTCCTTGTCACTTTTTTTTTTTTTTTTTTTTTTTTTTTAAACCACAGGTCTGAA
>NW_017729029.1:60500854-60506423 GCF_001723915.1 Gavialis gangeticus
TTTTTTTTTTTTTTTTTTTTTTTTAAATCACAGGTCTGTAACATAGCCCGTGAGCTGGATCTGGTCCATGGAGCCAGAGGGCTTTGCCTCTGCCTCTGCCTCAAGTCTGAGCAGCAAGAAACTGTGCTAGGAAACTGAAATCTATGCTCACACTGGTGCTTCTCTTTTCCTTTCTATTTCATTATCCCCACTTTTCCATCCCCAAGGTTGCAGTGTGGACACTGCAACAGCTGGAAGCCAGATGCTTAGTAGTGGGGGAGGGTGGGGCAGATGCAGGGAGAAGTAGCAGAAGTGTGAACGCAGCTTCTAGTTGACTGGCCCTGGTGTGGGCATCCACTGGCTAGAACTTGCTTGTGCCACAGCCAGAGAGCAGGGGGCTGGGAGAAGCAGTGCAGGCGCAGCTCCCAGGTACCTGGCCTCAGCATGGGCATGGATAAAGCCCCCTGCCACTGATGTACTGCATAAGCTACCCAGCCTGTGTCAG
Source organism: Gavialis gangeticus (assembly GCF_001723915.1). NCBI lineage: Eukaryota > Metazoa > Chordata > Crocodylia > Gavialidae > Gavialis > Gavialis gangeticus. Next base: position 60,501,339 of record NW_017729029.1, read on the forward strand.
ACTAGAGCCAGGTTGTTTTGGCTTAGGGCTTGAAACCTGGCACCAGCCAGCAACATTGCAAAACAGCTAAACAAAAAATAAGCAGTTTTGGGCAGAGCTTTGCAAGAGGCCCAGGCTTAACCATGAATGGTTAGCTAAAAGGAAAGACCTTGACAAACAAAGGAGAAAAGTTGCTGGGAGCTTTCCATATTTTGAAGAAAAGGCTTTGCATCTAATATTCATAGATATGAATAGTTGGGGATGGGGTAGAAAAGAAACTGAAATACAGAAGTAATACTTCCAATTTACAGGGGTCTCTGCATACCTGTTCTTGAGACATCTCAAGGTGCCAAAGTGGTCTGTTGTTGCTGGGAAATATTGCTAATGTAGGTATAGATTAAAAAGGACACACTTCATTTCTCTTTATAAAAGCAATACAAACACTTTATCAGGTTATTTCATGTTTAAACTCTATTTAAAAGCAAAACTAGATTGTTAAAAGACAAGATTTACTTGTCACTGCTGTGTATTTTAGCTTGAAATATGAAAATTAAATAACAAGTTTCACATTCACGTGCAGGTATGGCCTCAGCCAAAAATGAATGAATTCAGGCACCTGTCTTTTTCTGAATTACCTAAAATGTCATTGAAGAAAATATCTTTAGATGTCTAAATCCTTTTCTAGATATGACCCTGAGTTTCTAGCATATCTTACTCTTAGATCCTTATGCACAACATAAGTGTGCATTTTAGTGTGCGCTGCATAAATTCCATTAGTATTCTAATGGGGGGGAGGAATATTGTATTATTTACAGGAGTAGAGTGTTTGGGGGAGAAGGATTACATTAAACTTGATTACATAGAATCAATGAGTCGGAAGGGACCTAGACAGATCATCTAGTCCGACCCCCTGCCGTGGGCAGGAAGGAGCACTGGGGGTGGCAGGGTTCATAAGACCCCAGCCAGGTGCCTGTCCAGTCTCCTCTTGAAGATTTCCAGGGAAGGTGAGAGCACCACCTCTCTAGGAAGCCTATTCCAGGTTCTGGAGATGATGTAATACCGCTGGCTTTGGAAACAAAACCACAGGACAAAGATAGGTTCTTGGTTAAGGTAATGTTAACTCCTGTTTTCTGTATGGGTGCTGGAAGGAGAGGGAGGGGAACTTTGCATGAAAAATATAGCACTTTAAAAATACAAGCTCATATTTCTAGTTGATGGTGAGAATGTGACCCAAGATGCTCAAGTCTAAAAACACCTTTTTCAGAACGTGTATTGGTTATTTCAGAAGACTAACTACTTGCTTGAATGAAGTCACACAACTTTCAGTGAAAAGTGCTTATTTTTAATGTGCATAAAGTATGCACAAAACAGTATAGAACAGCTGCATGCAGACTTGAATCTTTTAATTGTTCTTTCTTATCCCATCCTTCACACTTGCTCTTCTTTTCCACTGCCTTGAGTTGTCAGCTGTAGACTGCAGAGTCTTTAACAGCTACTCTCTTGGACTGAAGTCTTAAAAAAATAAAAATAAAAAAAAATAGCATGGCAGATCATCCTAATGGAGTTGGGGTGAACTGTTTCCCAAAGGTCGTATAAATCCTATATTGCCATTAACTACTGGTGCTCAACCTTTTGGCCTTGTGTGGCTGGGCCTACAATGTAGATCTGCCCTGTGCACGGCAATTGGGCCCTGCACCACCCACAAATGCCAGGATTGGGCTCTGGTGTCCCACACTGCTTCTCTTGTGTTAGGATCAGGCTCTACACACAGGGATCAGGCCCTGGTGTCCTTCACCCTAGAGCCAGGCCCTTGGTCCCCAGGCTACCTTGGATGCCTAATCTAGCAGGCAGGGCCACACTATCCAGCCCACAGGGGTGGCTTTTGGGACCTGGGTGGAGCCCTGCAGGGTAGATGACATATCTCTGAGGGCTAGCTGAGCACCCCTGTTGTAAACCATTGGAATAACTACCCCAGGCAACTTCTTCATTAACAACCTGATGCTCTGTTTCTGCCTTAAAATAGTGATGGATGAAGTTGGCATGTCAGATATATCTGTGCAGCACTATAGAGAATATACTTAATACCCTATGTATGATACTGCAGATATGCTACACTCTGGATGACTTATGGCTTGTTCTGCTAAAAGACTGAGAAATCTAAAACAGGCCCTAAATAAAATTGAGATGCCCATCTTCAAAATTTTGATCTTAAGAAAACCCTGCTCAGTTGCCCCCAACATTAGAGAAGCAAAGCTGCTGTGGAACCCTGCTTGACTACAGGTCCTTTGGCTTTTAGGGTTCTTCACATTCCCATCATAGTTTAAACTGGATTATTTCAGCACCAGTGTGATGTACAAATTGGATGCAGAAATGAGGTGCCTGACCTGACAGACATTCACCTTTGATACTACAGTCTTGTGGTCACAGCACTCATTTAAAAGTGGGAAACTAGATACAGCATTCTTGTTGCAGCCTGAGGAATGGACTTAAATCTACGTCTGTCACCACCCACAGGGAAGGGATTTGTGACCAAGGGCATTGAAACTGGACCTTCCACTTTTGGATCAGTAATCACTCAGCAACAATTTAAAAGCTGTTTCTCACCAAATAGACCTTTATTTTTCAAAAGCATGGATGAAGATGCCAGCTTTTAAGAGAAGAGTCTGGGCTCTGAATTCTGAGTGGGTGAAAGTGGCTCACTGAAGCTTTGAATCCAAACACTGCTGCTCAGGAAAGGGTCTGGTTTGAGAGAGACTTCTATTAGCTAGCTCTAGGAAAGCCTCCATTTAACACTCAGATTTTGTTGGATTACCACTGAAAGCCTCTTTCCACATGCATTTATCAGGGGTAACAAAGATATAGCCCACAGGCTAGGTATGCCCATGGAGCCCTATCACCCAGTCTGTAGGCCACCTGTGGGTCTCTGACTGGCTGTGTGTGCTGCAAGCAACATACAGTGGCCCTGGCCCTGCTGGTCTGACGTGTTGCTCACGGCACAGGGTCAATCTAGAGTGTGTGATGCCTGCACCAGACTGGCCCTGCACACTATCTGGGGATGGTCTGGATCAGGTTCACAGACTACCTGCTTATGCTGGATCCAGCATGCAGGGTCAGTTTGGTGCAGCACATATCCCAGGCTGGCCCTGTATACTGTATGTAGGGTGTACTCTGGACTGGCCCCAAATGCTATGTGCTGTGTGTGGGGCTGGGACGTGCTACATGCAACCCATGGGGCTAGAACAAGGTTGGACAATCATTTGGGCCGCAGGGTCACTTAGGGAGTTTTGATGAGCTGCTACAGGCCAGGTCAGCACCCTTCTCCCGCCTACCTCTTGCCTGTAACAGCTCACCAAAACTCCTTAAGTGCCTCTGATCTGATCCTGGCCCCAGGGTCTCTATGAACACCAGCCTGGGACCCCTGTGGGCAGAGTGCACTTGGCTGGGCAGAGAGGATGGGGCCACAGGTGGGCAAGGAGGGGTGTCTGGGAGTGAGACAGGTGGCCAGGACCAAGGCCAGGACTGGGATCCTGAACAAATGACAGTGTGGGGCTGGGGCCCAAGGCATGCCATGATCCACTCCTGGCAAGCCCCTGCCCATGGAACTGGCTCCCATCATAGGGACATGTGGGCAGCAGATTATGGCTCTGCTCTGGACCCTGGCCCTGTGCTGTCATTGCCCCAACACCCTGGCTCTGGCACCGCCCACCTGTCCTGCTCCCAGATGATATTCCCTGTCTTCCTGTGGCCCCATCCAACCACCCTGTCCATGTGGGTCACAGGAGATCCTGCCTGCCTACTCCATCTAGCACACCTGATTGTGGGTGCGGGGCTGTGGGAGCAGGTCCAGCAGCAGTTTTGACACTAGCAGCAGCCACTAGAAGAAGCTGCCGCCACCTCCAGGGCTGCAAGGAAGTGGAGTCCAACTGTACCCGGGGTGGGAAGAACGCCTGCACATGCCATGGTTCAGGCTGCTCCTGATGCCTTGGCTGGGTGGGGTCAAGGGACCTGCCATGAGCTGGATAAAATCCCTTGGCAGGCTGGATCTAGCCCGTGGGTTGTATGTGGCCCACCCCTGGCCTGCAGCCAATATGCGTGCTCTGAGCAATGTACGTGGATGGTCTAAAGCACAGGCTGCATGTGGTACCTGCACTGGATCAGCCCTGTTGATTGGACCTGCTATGTAGGTCAGTTTCTCGGCTGAATCTGGCCCATAGACCAGCCCCATGCCCCTCATCCAGCTGGCAGGGCCAGATGAGTTTGACACCCTTGCTGTATATGGAACTTGGATATCAGGTACCTAAAGGTTAGGTGTTGCAGTGCCCAACTTGCAGGTGTTTACCTTCTTTGCTGGATGTAACCCTCTGGTATACATTTGGAACCACAGCCAAGTTTGCAAACTTCTTACTCTGAGGTAACCTTATGTTTGTGACTCATTGCAACTTGACAGAAGAAACTAGTTCTGGGTTTTAATAAGAGTAAATAGGCAACCAGACACTTAAGTAAGCATGTAGTGAAGTAAGGTATTACAATTTCACTGAAGATGGAATGATTCAATAGTCAAAGTACAGTTATGATCTGAAACAATAGTTTGATAGATACAAATGATCAAATTTCCAAATTAATATAGGAGGTAATGAAGATAAATCTGAGACTGACACTAGAAAGAATTACTTTGCATTAAGCTTGTATTAAGAGAATACAAGGAAAAGGCAGCTTCTGTTCAGTCTAAAACCTCAGCCAGTGGTCTTCCATGGGTTTACTAGCTCATCAAACATTGGTATCAAGGGGCATCTATACACGTGCCCGATGCCTGCTCCAATACATACTAATTAGCATGTGATGGAGTAGACTTGATTGAGTTTTCTGGAGTGTGCAAATTAGTATACTCCAGCAGCCTCAGTGTCTTGTGTATTCAGCATTGCCATGCTTCAAAATGGTGGCAGGGGCGCTCTAACTAAAACTTGTTGAATGAACTTTAGTTAAAGCACCCCTGCTGCCATCTTGAAGCATAGGACACTGAATACACAAGATGCTGTGGGCAATTTAATTAGAGCAGCTCCCAAGAACCGCTCTAATTAAAGCATGCCCTCCCCCTGCCCCCCGCCC
>NW_017729029.1:60506667-60513474 GCF_001723915.1 Gavialis gangeticus
TCCTCCCTTTTTTAAAGATGGGGACCACGTTGGCTATCTTCCAATCATCTGGCACCTGGCCCGAGCACCACGAGCGCTCGTAAAGCCATGCCAAGGGCCCTGGAATAACCCCTGCTAGCTCCCTCAACACCCTGGGGTGGAGAGCATCTGGACCCACTGATTTGAACATGTCCAGCCCATCCAGAAGCTCTCTAACCTAGTCCTCCCCAACCTGAGGTCTGGAGGCATTCCCCTCAAGTCCGTCTTGCATCACGGTGGGGAAGTCCCGGTCCCTGCACAAGAAAACGGAGGTTTAAATAAAATATTAAAATCAAAATTGGGTGGTTTTCTAAAAGGAATGCTCTATTTCAAGCAAGAATTAATTCTGGGAACTCCAATAGAGGTCTAACAAGATGATTATCTTTTCTGGCTTGATAATATACGATGGCATACTTATAGGTTCAGCTTACCAGTTAGTCAAGGAAGCATAGCTGCCTTCCTGCCCTCCAGGCTTATCGGGGTGAAAGGAAAGAAGCTATATGTCTGCCCCATCAACAGAAGCAGAAGACAGGGCAGGGTAGCACCTTAGCAACTCACTGGTTCAGAGGCATGAGCTTTTGTAGATGACAGTCCACTGTAGCTAATGTTTTCTTTTTTTCTGTGTGGAAATACAAAATACCAGGTGGTTTTTGGCTTCTCAGGATGGAGCTTCAAATTATATAAAAAGAATACTTTTGTCTTTTGTCACCTTTTTAATCATTCAGCAAACAGCTTTCATTTCTTCAGCAGAACTCTTTCTGCCTTTTATATTAAGGTCAGCAGGAAAATGCTACCAGCATTGTCAAAACTGAACAAAGAAAGAATGGGTGCCCATAGACCTTTCAAAATCTTCCCATCCTGTGTGAAATCTCCACTTCCCTGCTAAACTCATTGGACCTTTGCTTTTGACATAAATGGAACAGGGTTTCCCACCTACATGCCAACTGGCTATCAGAGGAAGCTATCCTGTTTTGTTTTAATTGTAGTGATGTCCAAAGACCAAAGGTAGCATAGGAGCCCCATTGCACTTGGCATTGCACCAATATATAGAAAGAAACAACCAGTGCCCCAAATAGTTTACAACTAGAATAATCAGGATGATGATAGGCACGTGCTACATATCAGTTCCATGCTGTTGTGTATTTTCATTTCTCTATTTGATTTGGTTTATTTACCACACAAACCTTGGGTTTATGGAGGAAATTAAGGGATACAGGTAGAGAAGAGGATGGAAGTGAATTAAGAAAGGGGGAGTATATAAAGCAGCGTAAAATTGAAGAAGAGTTAGAAAAAGTTTATTTCATGTAGAGAAGATGTTCATTTCCTAGCCATGTCAGTCAGGTGGGTACCTCAGTGCTCTCCCCTTCCCACTTTCTCATTCTTTTCACTACAATGAGTTATTATTATCTTGCTGTATAGGAATACATTCTGCTCAGTGTTACTTCACAGAGCTGCATGACACACCTATATTGTTGTGAGAAATTTAGTCCAGATTTGAATTGCAGTTTTACTATAACTAGAATTCTGATAAAATAGAAATGCAGTTTAGCCTTTTATTTCCCTTATTCTGCAATAAAAAGGCTAAAACTGCTTGGGCCGGCTTATTATTGACTCCAAGATGAACATGGGCTGACAATGTGAGGTCACGGTTGGCAGGGCTAACCGGACCTTGTTGTGCATCCACCGATGCATCTCTAGCAGGGACAAGGAGGTGATCCTCCCCCTCTATGCGACACTGGTCAGGCCACAGTTGGAGTACTGTGTCCAGTTCTGTGCGTGCCACTTCAGGAGGGATGTGGACAACATTGAGAGGGTCCAGAGGAGGGCCACCCGCATGATCCGGGGACAACAGGGCAGATCCTACAATGAGAGACTGTGGGACCCGAACCTGCTCAGCCTTCACAAGCGAAGGCTGAGGGGGGACCTGGTGACCGTCTATAAACTCACTAGGGGGGACCAGCAGGGTTTGGGAGAGACCTTGTTTCCCCTAGTGCCCCCTGGCATAACAAGGAATAACAGCCATAAGTTGTTGGAGAGCAGGTTTAAATTAGATGTCTGTAAGAACTACTTCACCGTCAGGGTGGCTAGGATCTGGAACCAACTTCCAAGGGAAGTGGTGCTGGCTCCTACCCTGGGGGTCTTTAAGAGGTTTGATGCCAACCTGGCTGGAGTCATTTGAGCCCAGTTTTTCTCCTGCCCAGGCAGGGGGTCGGACTTGAAGATCTACAAGGTCCCTTCCAACCCTACTTCTACGATTCTATTATTTACATATTTTCAGTGATGGCAAATCCACCACAGTCTTTGTCAAATTGTTCTTGCAATCGATAATCATTCTATTTTGGGCTCCATTTCTAATCTTAAGTTGTTTGGCTTTAACTTCTAGTCACCAGAACTTGCTATACTTTTATCTGCTATACCTTTGTCACCTGAGCCTCTATTATTAAATCTTGGCCTATTGTTTAAGTACTTTGGTATTTAAAATGTTTGTCTAGGTGTCTAGTTCACCATTTAGGCACTACTCAGATCCTCAAGGCTAGCCCTCAGCTGCTGCTTAATGCTATAATCACCTAAGTTTCTGTTCTAGGCATAGCTGGATTGATGATGTAGCCACGATGGTCCGGGAATCATGCAAGAGGCAAGTGTTTTGTGGGTGATGTCTTTTATTGGACCAACTGTATAGTTGGGATAATGTTAAACAAGTTTTCAAAAGTAAGGCATTCTTCATCAGGTCATCATGCTGGTCCTACAGCAGGTCACTGTGGCCTGATGAAGAATGCATTGCATTCAAACCTTTGTCTAATTTTATCCCAGCCATGAAGTTGATCCAACAAAATATATCACCTGCAAGAATCCTTGCCCTTTTACTAGGCACCTAAGTTACCACAGTTTTAATATATATAAAGCCAGATAAGCTTTAATTCTGACCTACAAGTCTGGACCTTAGATCAAGTTTCAGAGTCATGGCACTGTAATTCCCAAAATAATCATTCCCCATTTTACCAATGGTGCCTGCTCCTTTAGGCACTGTCCTAGGATGTCTAGAGAAGGTGCAAAGAGCCGACCCAAAAACAGCCTAGTGGTTAGAGTATTTACTTGCAATGTGGAAGATCTGTTAGTCTCCTGTGTACCAGGGGACTGAAACCCAGCTGGTGATTACTTATTCTAAGGTAGGTCTTTCTCTGTCTTTTGTCAGGAAGCAGAACCTGGAGGACCCCAAAGTTTAGACTAGCTAGCTGAAGAGAACAACCCAAACAGCAGACACTTTGTATAATTTAATATCCTTTGTATATTTTGTATTGTATTTCATAGATTTCATAGACATTATGGCTGGAAAGGATCTTGGAAGATCTTCAAGTCCAGTCCCCTGCCTGAGGGGCAGAAAGTCAGCAGGGGTCATAGGATCCCAGCAAGATAAACATCCAAATTTCTCTTGAAGGCGTTCAAAGTAGGAGCTTGAACCACCTCCGGCGGCTGTCTATTCCAGACCTGGGGGGCTCGGACAGTAATGAAGTTCTTTCTTATGTCCAGCCTGAAACGGTCCTGGAGGAGTTTGTGCCTGTTCAACCTTGTCATCACTTGGGGTGCCCTGGTGAACAGATGTTCCCCCGGATCCTGGTAAGTACCCCTTATAAACTTATAGGCAGCCATCAGATCACCCCTGAGCTTGTGCTTTTCCAGGCTGAAGAGTCCCATAGCTCTCAGCCTCTCATCATAAGGTCTGTTTTCCTGACCTCTGATCATGCGCGTAGCTCTCCCCTGCACCCTCTCAAGCTTCTCCACATCCTTTTTGAATTGTGGAGCCCAAAACTGGACACAATACTCCAGCTGTGGCCTCATCAAGGCTGAGTACAATGGGAGAATGACGTCCTGGGATTTGCTTGAGAAGCTTCTATGGATGCAAGCCAGCGTTTTGCTCACTTTACTAGCTGCAGCATCACATTGATGGCTCATGTTCATTTCGTGGTCAACCATGACCCCCAAGTCCCTTTCATCTGTAGTGTCAGCCAGCATAGCACTGCCAAGCCTATAAGCATGCTGCGGGTTTTTCTTCCCAAGGTGGAGAACCTTGCATGTTTTAGTGTTAAACACCATCAGGTCCTCGTCCACCCATATCCTGAGCCTGTCAAAGTCAGCCTGGATTGCCTTCCTGTCCTCAGGTGTGGAAGATTTACCCCAAAGTTTGGTGTTGTCAATGAATTTGGCCTGTCTGCTTCTGACTCCAATGTCCACATCATTAATGAAGATGTTGAATAGTATAGGCCCAAGGACAGAACCTTGAGGGACCGCACCACGCTAGCAGAGAGAAGTGTATCAGACCCCTCTGCTTCATCAGGCTCCAGGAGTGGCGAGAGACACGCAGGTGCAAGCCCACTGTGCCCCTGCTCCCCAAAGCCCCCCCAGAGACCCCCAGCAGCCACGGAGCACCCCACTGACCCCCAGCACAGCTGGAGGTAAGCAGGGCCCATGGTGGGAGGTGGTTAACCCCAGACAGCTGTGAGGAGGTGGCTCAGTGGAGCCAAGGAGGGTCTCACCTCACCCCAGCTCCTACTTGGCCCAACCCCCCAGGGAGAGAGCAGGTGGTGGGGAGAAGGTACCTACTGGTCTCTCTCTGGTGAGGCAGGGTCCCCCCTAGCCCGGGAGCAGCACGTCTCTGGCGGCAGGCCCACTGCGCATGTGCACAGTTTAAAAGGGCCTGCCAAAGGAAAAAAAACCTAGTCAGGCTCTGGGAGCAGTAAGAGACACACAGGTGCAAGCCTGCTGTGCCCCCACTCTCCAAAGCCTCCCCAGTGAGCCCCAGCAGCTGTGGAGCACCCTGCTGACCCTCAGCACAGCCAGAGGTAAGTGGGGCCCGTGGTGAGAGGGGGTTAATCCCAGCCAGCTGTGAGGAGGTGGCTGAGTGGAGCCAAGGAGGGTCTTGCCCTGCCCCGGCTCCTACTTTGCCCAGCCCCACAGGAAGCCACGCGACTGGAGCCTCACGAACAGGCTGAGCAAACAGGCAGAGTCCATGGTTGCAGGCTCCACGCAGACGGAGTCTCTGGCTCTCAGCTGCGGGGGCTGCCTGACACTTTTTCAGGCTCTGGGGTCCGGGAGTATGGCCACCTCCCCGTGTGAGGTCTGCTCCCTTTTGGGGTCTCCAGCATGCCAGCTAGAGGAGCTCCAGGCCACAGAGACTGTGCGCCATCAGGGATGGTGAGCAGGAGATAGACTCCTACTGTCAGGCCCTTCACTCCCAGGAGGTGTAGGGTAGACCAAGGTCACCTTCCAGCACAAGGGAGGACTCGGGGACCTCCCATTCTGTCCAGTCAAGGGGTTGGACCAAGGTGATCAAGGGCTCCCAGGCCCGCCGCACCAAGGTCCCCACCCCACTGAAGCTTTGCAACAGGTATGAACCTCTCTCAGCCCCAGCTGAGCCTGCTAAGCTGCCAGCTCCTGTAGGCAACACAGGCTCAACTGTAGCTACCACCCCCGCTCTCCCTAAGACAAAATGCAGTGTTTGTTGTGGGAGACTCCATCCTGAGGGGGACTGAGGGACAATCTGCCACCCTGACCCCTTAGCCCAGGAAGTCTGCTGCTTCCCGGGAGCCCGTATCTGAGACATTGTAGAGACGATCCCTGATCTCCTCTGACCCACTGAACACTACCCTATGTTCCTTATCCATGTGGGCACAAATGACGCAGCTCAGAGCAATCCCAGCTGGGTCATGAGGTGCTACAGGGATTTGGGAGCGGGGCTTAAGGGGTTGGGGGCGCAGGTGGTGTTTTCCTTGATCCTCCCAGTTTCAGGCTATGGGCTGCGGAGGGAGAGGATCAAGGTAGTAAACCAAAGACTGCAGTGCTGGTGTCATCGTGAAGACTTTGGCTTCCATGACCACAGTCCACTTTTTGGTGAGAGGCAGCGAGCTGCTGGGAAGGGAGGGCCTCCACCTCTCTCCTCTGGGGAGGAGGATCTTATCAGCCAGACTGGCTGATGTGCTTCACTGGGCTTTAAACTAAGCCTGCCAGGGGATGGGTGGGACTACCGCCACTGCTGGCCCACTGAGGAACCTTTGCAAAGCCAGCAGGCCAAGGCACTTAAGGAAGTCCACCCCTGCCCCAGCCCTGGAACAATCTGTAGGCAAGGCAAGGGCCCCCAAGGGGACACTTGTGTGCCTATACACAAATGCCAGGAGCTTGGGGAATAAACAAGAGGAACTTGTCCTCCTGCTTAACACAAATTGTTACCATGTCATAGGGATAAGAGACCTGGTGGGACTCCACCCATGACTGGGCCATGGGTATAGACGGCTATACCCTGTACAGGAGGGATCTAGTGGCCAAAAGGGGCAGGGGTGTAGCTCTCTATGTCAAAGAAAGCTATGCGTCCCTGCAAGCTGACATTGGCACCCAGGATGACTGGAGACCATCTGGGTTAAAATCCGTGGAGAACACGGCACAGGGGACTCAATGGTGGGAGTCTACTACAGACCTCCCTCCCAGGATCAAGAGCTTGAACAGGAGTTTGCCAGAGAATTGGCTGAGGCTGCACAGTCCTGGTGCATGGTCGTCATGGGAAATTTCAACTACCCAGACATCTCATGGGAAGAGCACTCGGCCAAATTCAAACAGTCCCAAAGCTTTCGCTCATGTGTGGATGAGCTCTATCTGACTCATCTAGGGGCTGACAAGAGGTAAAGCGCTGCTCAACCTGGTACTGGCAATGGGGGACGACCTTATCAGCGACCTAATGATCAATGGGAAGCTGGATGACTGTGACCACAAGCTGATCACCTTCACCATCCGCCGTAAAGC
>NW_017729029.1:60513485-60515003 GCF_001723915.1 Gavialis gangeticus
GGAGAGGAGATAGATGTCATATATCTTGACTTTAAAAAAGACTTTGATCTGGTATTAAGCACATTTGTATTAATGGCATACTGTATTAATAATTATTAATTAGGCCAAAGAGAGACTGCCTGTAAAGTCCAGTGATTAAGGCATTCAGCTGAGATGCAGAAGACTGAGGTACAAACTGCTGCTGATGCACAACAAGGATTTGAAACTGGATTTCCTTGCACGCTAGATGAGTATCCTGATCACCGTGCTCTACAGCAGTGGTTCCCAATCTATGGTACAGGTACCACCAATGGTACTCAGACAACCTGTTAGTGGCACGTTAACAGATTTATTATAATTACTTTATATGACAAAAACTTGCTTGTCATCCTTAAGGTTGAACTAAAAAATTGCTGGTGGTACTTAAGGTTGCATCATTTTAAATTGGTGGTGCACAGTTTGTCAGAGTTTGAGAATTACTGCTGTACAGTATTTTAAGCTGGGTCTCTGTAGCAGGGGCTGGAGTCATGACTCTTTTATGGACCTGCAGTACTGGTGAAGCTGGCAAGGGACTTACCAGGGCAGGTCCAAGAGAGTGGGATGTCCCTGGTGCACCAGGCAAGAGGGACTGGGGTGGAACCTGGGAGATGGGCAGGCCCCAGGGGCACAGGAACACATGCCTGCTCTGACTGGCCTGGAAGGAGACCGAGCTGTTGAAAGAAGATGCCAGATGGAGGCATCCCCTGGAGTGGGAGAAACACAGCAGAGCCAGAAGCTGTGCAGATCAGGGAGGAGGAAGGTCCAGGTAGCCAAACCAATAGGAGTCACTGAGGCCCGCGCAAGCCCCAAACAAGGATTAGAACCACCTCTGGGAAAGATAAGTAAAGCGGATGATGGGGCAGTGTGGGTCACTCTGGCCACTCTAGAAATGGGCAAGGCAGGAGACATTTCCCAGGACAGCTGGAGGAGACTGACAGAGTGTAGGAAGGGCAGACTATGATGAGAGTGATAGGACTTAGTGCCAAACTGAGGCAGGAGGCGGCAAAGGAGGGATTTGCCCAGTAAGCCCAAGGAGAAGAGGAAGAAGAGTGCAGAATTTATTTATGCAGCCTAACTGAATTACGATACAGTACCAGAAGAAAGAGTGATTATTTTATGAATTTTGAGTGAATTTGAGTTTGTGATTAAGGAATATGTTGTAATTTACTTTATCAGTGTGAATGAATTACAGCTGGGAAGAAGCAGCACAGAGGGGATTGATCTGTCATTAGGAATGACCTTGCAGCCTTTACTTCAGCATCTCAGAGGGAATTAATTTTGTAAAGCCCGAAGTAAGGTGGAAGGAAGGCTGGAGGAATAATAAATACGTTAATCTAAGGACTAGTTAAATGAATTTCTAAGTTTCATGAGGGACGGCATTCAGCAAGAGAAGAAACAACAACCAGCGAGCAACAGACTAAAGAACCCAGAGGAGTCCAGAGTGCAGACCTTGATAGGCATCCCCATTCCAGACCAACAGGGATTTTCCATCACAGGCCT
>NW_017729029.1:60520003-60525845 GCF_001723915.1 Gavialis gangeticus
AAAGCCCGAAGTAAGGTGGAAGGAAGGCTGGAGGAATAATAAATACGTTAATCTAAGGACTAGTTAAATGAATTTCTAAGTTTCATGAGGGACGGCATTCAGCAAGAGAAGAAACAACAACCAGCGAGCAACAGACTAAAGAACCCAGAGGAGTCCAGAGTGCAGACCTTGATAGGCATCCCCATTCCAGACCAACAGGGATTTTCCATCACAGGCCTGAGCAGAAAGAGGCATGGTGTAGGGGAGGTAGAGCCCTCCAGAAGAACTGTGACCCTGACAGACGGATCTTCACCCGAAGAGTCATCCAACCTCTCCAAGAGAATCAAACCATCAAGGCATGCTGGGCAAGTGAGCGAGGGTGACAAAAGTCTGGTATTCCAGCATGGCAGTTGGTCAAAAGTTTAGGCCCACATACAGTCTCTTTTCTGTTTGAGCTGTTCCACTTTGTTTGATAAGACTGGCTAACATGGACATTGATGAATAAAGTGGATCAGCTATGCCATGATGTGTTGTGGCCCAGCTGACCCACTTCTTTGAATGAAACCCATTGTCCTGCCTGTTGTTGGTGCAAGAACAAGTGGTGGTTTTGGGTAAGCAGTTGAAAGCAGGCCTTTCTCTGCTCACCCAGGCTCACTCCTGAGATCTCTGGGGGTGGGGGTAGGTGACTGGAGAAAACCCCATTTTCTCACTTACCCAGATGGACACCAGAGATTCCAGGGGAGGAATCTCTTCACAGGGAAACATGGGGGACCAGGGATTCCCCATTTCCTGTGTTTCCATTTTAGGATCTGTGTAGGCTTTCCCCATTTAAGAAGACTGCCCTTGGAGATTGTGCATGGATCTCTGTAATTAAATCTCTATTGTTTAGGTATTTTGGTATTTAAAGTGCTAGTCTAGGTGCCTAGTTCATCATTTAGGCACTACTCAGATCCCCAAAGCTAGCCCTCAGTTGCTGCTTAATGCTATAGTCACTTAAGTTTCTCTTCTAGGCACAGCTGGAGTGATGAAATGTAGCCATGTTGGCCCAGGAATCATGCAAGAGGCAAGTGTTTTGTGGGTGCTATCCTTTATTGGACCAACTGCACAGTTGGAATAATGTCAAACAGGGTTTCAAAAGTAAGGCATTCTTTATCAGGTCATCGTGATGAAGGCCACTGTGACCTAATGAAAAATGCCTTGCATTCAAACCCTTGTCTAAACCCCAACTTCCCTACTTATGGAGAAGTGCCCTGAGATTTCCTGGGGTGCCTCTCTTTAAGCAGAGAAAGCCAGGCAGGTGCTCTAAAGGCTTGGGGGGGTCTTCAAGCCCTCAGAGCACCTGCCCAGGTTAGCTGGAAAGTGTGATAAGCTCAGGCTGTCCACACTCTCCCACTACAGAGCTAAGAGATGTCTGCCACAATAAAGCAGTAGAGTCTATACTACCTTTTATTGCACCACTGATTTTCCTCTGCTGTGGCATAATAATGGGTAGGGATGTTTATTTCTCACTATTTGTGTGGCCATAAAAAATGTTATGGCAGCACAAATGAGACATCAGGGAATGTCTGTTTCCTCTCAGAGGGAGATGGAGACCGACTCTATACATGAGTGGTAAGTAAATTACCTGTTTTACGGGAGACAGTGGTTAAAATCCCTACTCCAATAAATATTTAATTTTTTTAATACCAAGTAAAGCAGCTCTAATGGGAGAGAGAAAGCAGTTCACCACATCAAGAACAGTAGCTTGGTTGTTAGAGGATTCACTTGAGGTCTGGGAGAAGCAGGTTCCATGGACTCCTCTGTGGGCCCATCTACATGTGTACGTCAATGTGCAGTAGCCTATTCTACTGCGTGTTACAGCATCATGTCAAAAACAGTGCTAATACACTAATGCACAGTACACTTAGTCTAATTCACTTTTGCTACTGCACATTAGGGCAGCCTAATACACCTTTATGTATGTAACACAGAACCCTAGCCCTGTTACCAGAAAGCAGGCCGGTCCCTTTAAGACCAGAAATTTCTGGGCACAGTCTGCTGGCAGGGTAGGGGTTAAAAGCTGAGGTCTACCGGCTAGTCAGGTGACCGGAAGGGGGCAGGCCAGAACTATAAAAACCCTGGGCTGAACTGTCAAAGGGTCTTGGTGGCAGAAGGGGTGAACTCCCGATGACTCCCAGAGAAGCTGCACAAGAAGGATTATAGCAGACGGTAGGAAGCAGAAGCACAGAGCCGTGGAAAAACGTGAGCTGGCATATTGCCTTCCTTAATTTTATTTTTGTGGTTATAGCCCATGGACTTACTGTTTGTGTTTGACTGGTAACCAGTGGTTATAGCCCATGGACCAGTGGTTTGTGGTTGAGGCCGAAAGGGAAGAGGAGGCCTTGTTAGTGCGCTGGGGCGCAGTCATAAAAGGCCAAAAGGGCCCAGTGCACTAGTAAGTGTAGCCGTATAGGGCCAGTAGCCCAGAGCAGGCTGCAGGACTTTGAAGCCAGGTCCCAGTGGGTGGATCTTTGCTAGTAGCCTGAGCTATAAGGGCCAAGCCTGAGAAGGCAGAAGACCCAATAACTTGGTATAGTGTGACAGGGGGACAGAAGGCCTGGTGCCATAGTGAGCGCAAAAGGAGGGCCACAGCCCCAGAGAGTATTAAGGAGCTAGAGCCTTAGAGTCAAACCCTACCTGATGGGTTTAGATTGGTACGCCTAGAGAAAGATGGGGGGGCAAAGCCCATAGTGGCTGAGAACCCCAACATAAAAGTACAATAGGCAATCTTCCACTTATAAGAACATCTAAACAATATTTACATCAAGATGTGGCAGGGGAATAAAGGCAGGATAGAAGAGAAAAGACAGAAATGAAGTATTAAGGGACTTCAAGGGTGCCCCACATAAGCCACTAGAATGCTGCGGGGGAGGGCAACCCGTTAAAATGTAGTACCTCCTATTAGAGGCAATAAACTTAATGCGCATAGCAAAACTGTATTGATTAAAGTATAGACACATCCTGTACATGGTAAATTTAAACCTCACTCTGTAACATCCCAAGCAAATGCTCTAATCTTGGTTATTCTGTAGCATGGCAGATTCTCCCTCTCTTTTCATGGATAGGGCACTGGTACCTAAACCCAGTGGAAATTTCACAGCTCTGGACCCCAAGTGGCAGGAGGAGTCTTCCTGACCAGAGAGAGGTGCGTATTTCTGACCAGTTGGCCACATGTGTCTTTTATCTTTCCCCTTTGCCCTTGAGGGTCTGGGCTTCCCTTAACCTTCTTGTTCAACTAAACAAACTGAACTTTCTGAATTTTTCACTATAAATCCATGCTTTCCCCATCTTCTAACTACCCTCACCACTCTTCTCCGAAACCCCTCTCCAATTCTTCAGCAGACTTCTGGAATTGTGTAGATCAGAACTGGACATTGTATTCCAGTAGCAGTTAAACCAGCACTAAACAGAAAGGTGGTAGCCCTCTCCATTCTTACTGAGTCATTTTTATACATTAATATTTTTGTTAGTCTGTTCAGCCAAAAAACCCTGGGCAACTGATTACTCACCATGACCCCAAATTCCTTTCAGAGTTCTTCTTTGCAGAAAAGCAACTTCCATCTGGCATATCTGGGTACAATATTTGTTCTTAAATGCATGGCTGTTCTTTTGGTTGTACTGAAATGCATGCTGGTTTTCCAAGCTCCTTGGATAAGGAGCTATAAATGATGATTTTTATTTTATCTTTAAAGGTGTAGACATGTAACACAATTATTGTGGAGCAATATAACATGATTTTATCCTGTAATAAGGAGTAGACATATCAGCAACTCTTCAAACCTAGGTACCCACAATAAATACCTAGGTATAGGTGGGAAAGCAGACTAACGCTTATCCAACTGCTCCCCAGGGTGAAACTGGCTAGCGCTGCCTACCCCCCAGGGTAACTTGCCATGTGCCATAGTGGGTTCCTGCTTATGGGGATGCACCCTCTGAAGCCAATTCAGCATTGGCTAAAGAAAGGTTGCCAAACTTCCCAATCTTTGCTACAAACCAAAATCTTGAGGTGACCAGGAGTTGCAGGACACACAACTTTTGATATATCTGTACCTCAAAGTCAGTGGTCAGTCCATATTACCCATGGCTTCTCTTTCTTCAGAAGCTGCATTTCAATTTTCTGGGAGTTGCAAATGGCTCAGAAGTCCCGGTTTGGCCACCCTTACGCTAAAGCCGCAACTTCAGTGGAGTTGCACACAGCTGGATGTCACCACTGACAAATTTGGCTTTCTGGATATGTGTAATAAAAATAAGCTGTGAAAAAGTTCTGACAAATTACAAAAATATATATTTTGCCAGAATAATCACATCTGGCATCTAAAATACTCTTAGTTTTACTAAAGCATTCTGGACAGATGCTGTATTAAATGTGAAATCCCAGAAATCCAGGGCAGATTCCCAATTTTTAGTTTCTTTAAAAAGTCAACGAGTTTAAGTTTGTAGACACTCTTTTCTCCTGTAATTTAAATCCATGTTCCTTTTTTCTCTCCATCTTGTCAAGGTTGATTAAATTTAAGTACAAAAAGAAAAAAAGTGTGTTTTATAAAAGAAGCATTCACTAGAAGCAAAGAGCTCCAGAAAAGGTGGCCTGGTTCTTATTGGTGATTTTATAATGCTTGTAAAATGAAATTCCATTTAATTACATTTCCTCCCCATACCAACTCCTTTCTATTTCCTAACTTGTAGTTCTAATGTATTTTCCCAACCCCGACTCTTCTAATTTTTAACGTTTTTAACATTAGTATTTTCTGTTGTTTCTATTTTTAATTTTTGGTCCTTACTCTCTCTTTTCACCTCCCTTTCAGCATGCGCACCTCCCACTTTTTAAATACTTTCTCTCAAATAGAATCTGAACCCAGTATTGTTCCAATTCAACTTAAACATTCAAATCTATAATAATAATATTACCACTACTACTACTTCTAAAAATAAATTTGAATGATGCTTGTTGTTGTCTGGGAGCATCACAGAATCACAGAAGTAGGGTCGGAAGGGACCTTGTAGATCTTCAAGTCCGACCCCCTGCCTGGGCAGGAGAAAAAACTGGGCTCAAATGATCCCAGCTAGGTAGGCATCAAGCCTCCTCTTAAAGACCCCCAGGGAGCAGCCAGCACCACTTCCCTTGGAAGTTGGTTCCAGATCCTAGCCGCCCTAACTGCGAAGTAGTTCTTACGGATGTCTAATCTAAACCTACTCTCCAACAACTTATGGCCGTTATTCCTTGTTATGCCAGGGGGCACTAGGGGAAACAAGGTCTCTCCCAACCTCTGCTGGTCCCCCCTAGTGAGTTTATAGACGGTCACCAGGTCCCCCCTCAGTCTTCTCTTGTGAAGGCTGAACAGGTTCAGGTCCCGCAGTCTCTCATTGTAGGGTCTGCCCTGTAGTCCCCGGATCATGAGGGTATCCCTCCTCTGGACCTTTTCAGTGTTGTTCACATCCCTCCTGAAGTGAGGCGCACAGAACTGGACACAATACTCCAGCTGTGGCCTGACCAGTGTTGCACAGAGGGGGAGGATCACCTCCTTGTCCCTGCTAGAGATGCATCTGTGGATGCACAACAAGGTCCGGTTAGCCCTGCCAACCGTGACCTCACATTGTCAGCCCATGTTCATCTTGGAGTCAATAATGACTCCAAGATCCCTTTCTGCTTCTGTGCTCTCAAGAAGGGAGTTTCCCCATCTTATAAGTGTGCTGCTGGTTACTACTGCCCAAGTGCAGCACCCTGCACTTTTCAGTATTGAAGTGCATCCTGTTTTTGCTAGCCCACCCCTGTAACCTATCCAGGTCTTGCTGCAGTCTTTCCCTCCCTACTAGCATGCTCACCTCA
>NW_017729029.1:60526121-60549658 GCF_001723915.1 Gavialis gangeticus
ACTACATCCACAGCAACACCTGCATCCAAGGCTTTTGTGACCTGTAGATCAGTTATGGATGTACATCCCATTGTGTGAAGCACCACATGAACGACAAAACCATCCTGTTGAACAAATAATAAAATGGTCTGAAGAAACTAAGTTCATCCATCCCCAGCTGAAACTATGCAAAGATTGATCAAGTAAGCTTTTTCTACATTAATCCACACCACAGAGTTACAAGCATCTGCCTGCACATACCAATGTTGGCTGAAGTTACCAGTATTTTGGTCCACATGGAAAGTCTTGGTGTTGACACTAAAGTAGCAATTGTTGTAGTTTACCAGGGAGCTTCTCATAATGTACATTGTGGCTGTAAACCTTAAAGACCATTGCCTAAATCCATGGTTCTGACTACATTTTGCACTGGGGATTTGAATTGTTTTTCCAAAGGCTACAGAAAAATGTTTGCAGTTTTCTTAAAATCCAAATTCCTAAATTTTATAAACTTCCCCTTTTTAAATAGCATATCCCCACCTAGTGGCTAACTCAGAAATTATATCTATTACAATTTTAGTGTCACAGCAAAACATTTATAATTAAAATCCCATCCTGATGGTCTACCCCTGCCTATACAGCAAAGCCCATGATTGCAACTGATTTAATTAAGAACTATTTTTTGATTCTAGTAACAGCAAATTTAACATGATGACAATTTGAAGGGGAAATGTCCAGGACTTTTCGAAGTTTCTCTAGATTTCTTTCTTTGATCTCTATTTTCTGTAATATCTTCTTGAAGACCTAAAGCAGACATTATGATATATGGACAACTTACTTTTACTTTACTGTGTTTTCTTTGCTGCTGCCTACAGCTGTGCATCTTCATAATTCTTTACCACCAGTTTTAATTGAATTAGGCTTTCTATGAACAGCAATTACTATGTATGACAAGTTGAGGAACAAGAAAAATGGGCAAGTTACACTGATTTAGACTCTTACTTCCATCCATGAATTTAGGACTATGCCTTCCAAACTACCACAGAGATATAAAAAGCCTTAGGCAAGGAAGCACCAGTTGTATAAGTAACCAGAGCTGACATCATCAGTCTTAAGGTTTTTAAGACTTTCAGACTTGACACCTATTTAACACCTATTTAAATTAGCTGAAATTTAAGTCAAGTACTAGGACCCTAAGGATGACTTTCTTTTTACTGCCCCAAAAGATAACAGTATCATTGCTTACTATTCTCCAAATCCCTGTTGAGGCATTTTAAGTATTTCCGCAATAAACTCCAGCGTAAGAGGAGGGAATATTAAATCCCATTTTCCAGTAACTAATTGAATATGTTCTATTGCATAATGACTGAACTGCTCAGTGGGCAATGCAATATCAGATATTTAGCCTCTGTAGCAAGCTTCTAGCTAAATCAAGGTCAGCTAGGATCTGATCCTGGTCATTCCAAACTATAGTCTGATGCCTGTTTGTTTTTTATGGAATGAGCTGGTGGCCTCTGTATAGTTTTTGGTAAGCACATTACAAAATGTTCACAACAGCATTAAGTGAAATCCTTTTTGACAAGCTCAGAAAGGTAAAACTAAATAGTAAATGAGACCTGACTACCTTATATTATTTAGCTGTGACCTCTACAGCAAATTCTGAGATACATTGGCAGGATATTAGAAGAAAGAGTATTTTGAAGTTGTTTATGCTGTACATATGTACAAGCATATATGGAAAAGACTTTTACTTAAAGGGCTTTTAGTTTGAAATCTCACACAAAAGCACTAAAAAGTAGGCAAATAGGTTTAATAGCCACTGTACAGAAACAGAGAATGTCATACATCAACCATTTAGAACTTCACTTAAAATGTTAAAAAATAAATAGAAAAAGTAAAAGCATTCTATTAAACATAAAGAAGCAAAAAAATGCACAGAAAGTAGCTAAATAAAGACTTCCCTATTTTCTTATTTCTTTAGCTCATCTTCTTCCTTTCAGTCCTTCTTCCCTCTTATTTTCTGGCTCTCATTTTCTTCTCTCTTCACCATCTCATTTCTTTTTTACTTTTTCCAGTTGTTTAAACCTGCTGCTTTGCTTCTGTGAGTTGTGTTTTCAGAAAACAGTGGCTGCTTTTATTGACAGATCAAAAGGTATTGCTTAATTATAGGGATAAGAGGTGTTTAAGGCAGATAGACAAGGTGGCAATATCTAACAGGTGTCATAAATCCCAGATAAATACAGAAGCCAGAAGTGTCCAGCATGCTGATAAGAGGCTGAACATCAGAGTGATGAAGCTGAATACTGCACTTGAGAAATAACACAGTCAGACTTATAACATCTTTGACAACTTATAGATGGATTTTTTTAAAAGTCCTGCTTCTTCCTGAAATAAAGTTACAGGATCAAATTCTGCACTCAGTTATATTAGCATAAATCTGAAGTAACTCCATTTCCCTTAGTGAAATTACTCTGAATTCCACTCATATAAGTGAGCGTAGCATTTACCCCAGGATCTATTTACATATTTCCTTCACGTATATAGGTTACAATTAATATCGCCCATTCCCATTCTTAGCATATAGATCCCTAACTTGGTGAATGGGTAATCAATCACACTAAAAGATAAATCCTTAAATATTTTTTTTCTAATTGCCCTTTTAATAATACCTGATTTCCATACTTGATCATTAAAAACTACTCTTTTAAAGAAGAAAACTGAACAAAAGTAAAAGCATGCTGTAAGAAAGACCCTAGAGGCAATATTACTGCCTTACTTAAGAGGATTCCACTAACAAGACATTTGTACCTACTTGTTAAATGGAACCTAAATCAAATGTATTGATGGACTGAAATTAAGTTTCTTTTTAGACAGCTTACTATAATTAGATTCACCATCACATTGTCTCAGTTTTCTGTAGACTTTTGTCTAAACTTCAAAGGCTGTCTGCTTCGTTTTAAACTATTTGCACTACCTTCATATCAGATGCGTCAGGGAGGAGAAAGGCTACCTTACCCTCTCTTCTAGCTTCAGGCCATTTTAAAATTTACTGGAAAATATGTATGTTTTTATTAAAGTTCATTACAATTGTACTAACAGTCTACTCTAGGAAAATGTATGTTGAGACTTGCTGACCTTCCAACAGTACAGAATGGATGTTAAAAAATGCTGAGGACCTTTGTTAGTTAGCAAAAATAACTGACAAAGAAAAAAAGAAGCAAGGTTTGTTTGGCAGTGGGGGCATGTACACATCTTTAGTACTTCCAATGTGAGGTACTAAAGAAACATGCATTAGGCTGCCTTAATGCGCAGTAATGAATGCACACTGTTTTAAAGTGATGCTTAATGCACAGTAGTCTATTTTACTTTGCATTAGCCTAATTGCACTTTTTCGTGTGATGCGAATACGTGAGAAGCAATGTCAAAGATACTGGGCACATCTATATGTATGCTTTAATGCACAGTGGCTAATTTTACATGTAGGTGACCCAGTATCTTTTACCTTGCTTCTTACACATTTACTGGAGCATCATATGCCCTGGACCCTACTACAAGGAAAAGAAAAGCCACCGTCTTATTCATATAATGAAGTAAAATACATGGGGCAAGACCTCAAGTACCTACAATAGTCTACCTATATCGCACATACCTTAGATCAGTGAAAGTTATTAAACAAATGTGACAGATCTGTTGGTAACTAATTTAGGGCCTGCTGGTATCAGTGAGAGTTACTGACCTGCAGATATGGCATTCATTTACAGATTATTTCAATAACATTTCTACCTAATCTCTGTACTAAATACATTTTGCAGAGCAAATGACTCCTTCGTAAAATGGCCCCTTTGCACATGTCTAAGCTTATCAAGCCCAAGCATTCAAACAACTGCACTAAGGTCCTGATTGGGCAAAGCACTTAAACCAAAGGGTTATGCACTTCACCAAATAAGGCTGTTTTTCTTAACTGGAGCGTTCTTTATTCATCCTCCAAGTAATCCTCCATCAAAACTAGTGGAGTAAAAAATGGCTTTAGTGAGGTGATTTCGTTCTTGTTTCTAGCATACAGGTACGTATATACAAACAGCCATCCTACCTGGTAGACTCCCCTAGAGATGGGCATGGAAGTCAACCTTTCTGCTACTACAGTTTTGTTGTTTGAAGGTTGGCCACTGACCAACGAGAGGAGGGAGAACTGCAGCATCTCTCTAAAAAGCGTAACAAGTAGGAAGAGAAGGAATAGAAACAAAGGAAGGAGAAAGTGAGAATGTTAAAATAAAGAGGAGGGGGTGGGGAAGGAATGGCAGATGATGTGACTTGGGTTTATTTCATAAAAGTACACAACTGTATCAAGAATTTGAACTAATGAGCTTTAAAACTGGTTAATAAAAATATGGCTTAGTAAGCTGTTTGGTTGAAGATTCTGTTTAGTTCTGATGCAGATGTTCACCATGAGACAGTTATACATTTTTAGAACACTGTTGTGACCCGTTTGATCCTTTAACTCAAGCCATCTTTAAAACAAAATCTCACAACAGATTTGTATGATTTGTTGACTATCTTGTAGCTGTAGATTTTAAGATATGCATGGCATTGCTTTACTGTTTAAAGAAAAGCAATCCAAATCCTGTATGCTACAAGCAGCAGACAGGAATATTCCAGAAATGTTTGGTACAACCCAACACCTGACACAATTCTACACATCTACAAAACCCAAAGGAAGTTTTGTTTGTTTTTTAATTAGAAAGCAATAAACCTAGCATACCATAAAATAGCAATGGCAACCATGGCATACATAACTTCCTGTCAGTTAGCAGTTGAGACTGAGCTAACGTGCCCTACATTTTATGTCTGGACATTCGATACACCAGTTCCCTCTTTCTGGAGGTCTCACGGCTGGGCACCTGAAATGAGAATTCAGCCTTAGAAGTGATGATCATTGACCACATCAGTTTCAATCAAAGCGGATGCAATATCGGCAGCGCAGTCCACATTTTCTGAATAACTGAACAATGCATGCATGGTTGAAGGGGAGGGGGTGAACTAACTGGAATGGATTGGCAAGGCGGAGGTGCTGTAAAATAAACCCTGAGCTGCCTGGCATGAATTTAAAACCAGGAAGAAAACCCACAGGGGTGGATTCCCTTTGCCAGCTCCTCAACCCCGGCACCTATTCTCAACATTTTGAGACTCAAGGCACGTCTGAAGGCAGCGTTCATGAGACTAGAGCCCCCTGTCTCTTCATCTGCATTTGTTTTTTGGACTAGTTCTTCAGTGGCCAAGACCTCCAAAAAGCCCCTCACTGGATTCCTGTTTGAAACCTCTGCGTTTCTCCCAGCTTCTCGCGCGCCCCTAGCCCAGCTAACCTCGCATGGCACCGCCCACAGGCTCTCCGTGCGTCCCAGGGTGCTGCGGCCCCTGCCGGGCAACGCCAGCCCCATGCTCGTTGCTGACTGGAGCTACATAGCCGAGCGCCCAGGACGTGCACCATGCGCCACTCTTCTAAGGCAAAGCGGGAGGCGTCAACGAGTCGCACCTCTACCCAGCGCCTGCACGTGGCAGCGCCTCCCCTCATTGGCTCGTTCGACCCCTGACTGCCTGTTGGACCCGCCCTCTTGGCCAACGTCCGCGCTGATTGGTAGTTGACGCTGTCAGTGCCCTCCCCTGCCCTGGCGACTGTAGAGGCAGTGGCGGCGGCCTTTTCGCAGCGCCAGTATCACGCGCGGGGCCCGGGGACTGGACGGGAGGCGGCGGGTGAGGCGCGGAGCGGCGGCGTGTCCCGCCCGAGCATCCCTCCCTGCCCCTCGGCCTCCGGCCGCTCCCCCTGGAGCGCGGGGAGAGCAGCCGTTAAACGGCTCGTGCAACGGTCCTGGGGCAACCGCCGAGACGCCTCAGCCGGGTGCGCGTGCGGCGTCGCTGTGGGGTCTGAAGCCGGCGGGCGCCGCCGCTCGTGACGCCCCCTCCAGCCCCCTGCCCCAGCTGCCCCTTCCCCCTACGCCGCACTGAAGTGACCTCCCCTCCTTTCTCTCTCTTTCCCCGCAGGTCCCAGTCGACTCCTCTCCTGCCTGGAGTCAGCGGCGCGTCGCTTAACGTGTCTCTTGCCTGCCCCGTGGGCCTTGAGACGCGCGCGTTTGCTGGGGAGCCAGGCCACTGGCGGCTGTTTCTTCTCCACAGCCCTAATTTGGTGGCTGGGAAGCACGGTAAATGTAACTAGTGGTGCCAGGTGTTAAAGATGAAATGATGGTATTGGGAGCTTAACATTTCATATTTGCCGAAAAGTTATCACACACTAGGAAAAATGTGCAAATACATACACAAATAAGTCGTCTGATATTGCTCACGTAAGTCAAGAGGGTGAGTGAGAACGGGACACTTGTGTACACACACACACGCCACAGCAGCAGGTGCTTTGAAAAGCGGCTGGCACTGCAGTGCATGCAGTGGCAGGTGAAATGCCACGTGTCTGGGTCCATGAAGGCAGTTTTTTCTTAAACATTCCTAGGTATAACTGCTCTTCTGGCCTGGTTTAGTACCTGCTGAGGTGTTTGGGCTTAAAGCCCACTTTATGGAAATGGGAGGCTCCTGCTGAGCTTGCTTCTGCAGCGATATGACTGAGGGCAGGTGAAACTTGGGGGCATCCAAACCTCAAGCCTCTGGGCTTGCGCCTGCACATAGATACTTTCAGTCTTTTGGCAGGCATCCTGAAGCCCCTGGTGGGGGTGGAGGATGTTTTCCAGTTGTAGGGCCACTTACGGTTCTGGACTGACTCACGGATTTGGATTAGATTTGGCTTGGAACATGAAAAATTTCTTTAAAAAAAAAAAAAAAGTGGCAAAATGTGCATTGGCGCTGAGGAAATGGTGGTGGCATGGTTTTGAACTAAAACATGAGAGGCGTTTTAGTTCAAACGTGGACTGTTGCCATTTTCTGTGCGCTGATACGGATTTCGCCACTTATACAACTGCATGCGCTACAGCGCAGTGCGCATCACCTTGTGGGTGGCGTACCCTCAGTTAATCGAGTCTTCTCCGGCTCATCCCTGCACAAAAATGTATGTGTATAAATGCCGTAGGTCATTAAACCATTTCTTTTTTTGGAGACAAGTAGGCATACGAAAGCGCTGAAGCACTCCCAAAAGTCAGTTAAGGCTCCTGGAGAGTGACTTGGGTTATGCATATGTTGCATCAATTAGCTGCCTCAAATTGTACATTTTGAACACTTACTGTTATTGATCACACATCTTGCAAGGGTTGAAACTTATCATACAAATACAATAATTATCATATACCTGACAACACTGAATATAACTCATTCCTAGAGAGGAAGTGGTCACTGGTGCTATGTGGAAGTCCTCCTGCCATCATGACCATTGTTGTTGGCCCATAATTGCCAACACTGATCTGCTTTCATAGTCATAGAGTGGTAGAGAAGTCTGGCTGGAAGGGACCTCCAGAGGTCATCGATTCCAAACCCCTGCCTGAGATTGGATTGTCTCTACCCAAACCATCCCATGTGACTCCACAATCTAAACTTTTTGGAAAACCACTGGCAACCCTGACACAACACAAGACGTAACACCTTAACCTGCCGCAGGTAAAGCAGGGGGACCTTGAGTAGGGGGTTGGACTAGATGACTTCTTGAGGTCCCTTCCAACATTAATTTTCCATGATTCTATGACCGCAGCAGTCATTGCCATGGTTCTACAAAAGGTAGTTAATATACACTAAGATGGTCCCAGGTAGAGGGCCATGCATGCTCCTTGCTACAGAGGAAAACAAAAACCTCCACAGACTACCAATCTGATCATGCCATAAAATTCCATCCTAATCCCAAATATAGTGATCAGTTTGACCCTGAATGATTTTGTTGCCTGTCCTCTTGATGATCATACTGCAATGGAAGGGGGAGGGATGGATGAACAGTAATAAAAAATGTGACCTATGGTTTGTGTTAAGCTATTTTGGGTGTGATCTATGTAACATGGAATATGTATATTATGCGTATTTTTTTAAACTTTCTGCCCAAACTTTTTGGTCAAGCAATTAATAAACTGTGTGTTGGGTTTTGGGTAAAAAGTGTACTCATTACAACAGAAATAATGCTCTTATTTTGAGTTCTCCATTTAAAAAAAAAAGGATTTTGTACAACTGAAGGGATCCCCCTAGTTCACATCCAGTCTCCTGCTATTATAGGTAACTACAGTATCATAAACTTTTGGTTAAGGAAATATACAAGGTTGATTGTATTCCAAGATACTGTTATAACAGATAATGGTCCTGTTGTGTCAAATTTGATGGAATAAGAGGAGGAAGCCAGAGATGTTAACAAAATCCTGTCACTGTACACTATTACGCAAGGCTTGTTGTTTGAGTATAGTTGGCCTACTAGTCCCATGGAAAACATAGTAGATAATCTATAACAAGGCTTGTAAATCTGTTAATTAGGATACATGAAAGAAAGAAGCAAAACAAAGTATAAACCATTTTGAAATAGAGTGGTTATGCAAAACAAGCATTATAAAAACTTACCAGGTCTCTGCCATGAGGAGATATTAGATGCTTATTTTGTCAAACAGTCCTTTAAATTTTAAATTGACTAGTTTAAGGGTGGTGGTTACTTTTCCATTTCTGAGAAAACATGTAAGAAAGGGGAGGAATTACACAGTAGAAGAAAGGGGAGAAATTATGCTGTGGGAGAAATTATGCTGTAGTAGAAGGGGAAAATTCAGTTTCTGTTGATGTTCTCAGAATACAAGGTTTGTCACAGTCTTTTGGCTGGCAAATGGACCACGACCACTTGTTTTGTAGCCTGGCTCCAAAAATCTTGCTCCTGCCTGATTTGCTAAATTGTGTTAAGGGAATCGATGGACTTAGAGAATCAAATTATTTACAATACTCATTACACAACATTACACAGTTAAGGAGGAGTTGGGGTTTCAAGCAGTAAGACTCAGGCCTGCTTAGCCCCATAGTAAAGAATCATTGTTATATTTGATTTCTAATAAAGCTAGAAAAAACAAGAAGAAACAGGTAACGTTTGAAATACTAACTATTGATTAAAAATTCATTTTTAATGATACCCAGTTTCCCTTTCACTGTAATGGTAAAAGGAAGTCTTTCTGTGTCCACAGTGTTTTAAGGGATACTTTTCTCTTTGGAGAAAGGAGAAAATGTTGGTTGAGATGAGTTAGTGTTGATTACAGCTAGAGTTGTATCCTGTTTCCTTGAAGACAGATGTAAAAAAGGAGGAAAAATCTGCAAAAATAGACAATGCAATTGTTTCTGTTGCTCGCTCCTGTTTGCAACATTGCTGCTGGAGGAAGAGAAGCACCACATGTATTGTTACCCAGACTCGTTCTAAGACCTAGCAAACTTGAACCCAAGTTTCTACTTAAGACTTTTCGTCAGATCCTATTCCGCCTGTTAGCAAACCTATTTTCTCTCCTCTTGAGTCCTTGAAAAACAGCTAATGCAAATGTTGGATGGCTCTTCCTTCTTTAAGTTTTTGGTAACTTAGTTCTAAGGCTAGGGTGATGGTGTGTTATAAAAGTAGGGTTTTTTCAGGGATGTGAACAGGGTAGAATAGGATGATCCTAGACGTCGAAGTCCACTTAGCTGCCTAATAGGTGGAACAGGATTTGGTTTTTTATTTTGAACTGCCCTTAGGTCATCATCAGCACCAGGAGAATTATTACTTAACAGATAATCTTGGGTGGGGGGGTAGCAGGCATGATAATGAAGCTTGTTCTTTTATGTCTTCCAATTCTCCTGGCATCCATGAAGAAGCTGCTATTATTTTGTCTATCAATTGTGCTTAATTTTAGCACATCATAACACTGATTTTGCTATCACACTCCTTAAGTGGTATCAGTAGGAATTTCTGAATGGTTTAATTACATATTTTTGTTTTAAAATTGCTTTCAAAGCAACACTTGATAGGAAAAATTGGATTAATAGGATAAATCTCAGACAATAGTCCTTGTTCCTTAGCTGTCTAAGGATTTATGACTGGAGCTACTCTTACTCAAATGGAAATTTTGCATAGAAATGGGGCAAATGTTCATTGAACATTAATCCATAGTAAGACAAATTCTGAGCTTGATAAGCTGTAAATAATAGCTGTTGAGTGTATTTTAATTTTAACGCATAGTTCTGATTTGATAAATGTGGGACTAAGATTGGGAGTTAATACATGGACAGCAGTAACTACAGGCCTGGGCTCTTCCATGAGAGAAACTAAACTAATATAGAATTATTTCTAGCAAAATTTTGGTTGCTATTTTGGATGGATAATTTTGAAATTCTGTGAATGTGAAATGATATTATAATGTTTGGTTGAAGACACTGCAGAGATGCATGAAGAAAATACAGATACAGTTAATGGATTTTGCAAAGTTCGTATTGGTGTTCAGAATGAAGCTGCTTTGCTGGCTTTAATGGAAAAGACTGGCTACAGCATGGTTCAGGAAAATGGACAAAGAAAATTTGGTGGTCCTCCACCAGGTGAGTATATGAATGTCAGGACAAATTCTGCTGTGAGTTAAATCTGTTAAAGTTTTTAAAGATGACATATAACAGACAAAATGGCAGTTTAAAAATACTCCACATTTGCAGCGTGACTGAGAGAACATTAAGGAAAAGATCTTAACGTGTGGATTTTTTCCTAAGTTCCATATTAACTCTCTAACTTCACAGTTACTTTTTTGGAACTGATAATTACTTTACTAATATTATATAATTTGACTGTTTGTTTTTGTTTTGTTTTTTGCATAGAGCTATTGCAAAAAAACAAGGAATTCTGGTATGCATAGATAACATTTCATTTTTTAAAACCAGTATAACTAGGTTTTTTTTTACAGATTTGCCTTAAATTTGATTATTTCTGAGTCACAGTGAGAGTTGTGTGTCATACTCATGCTTCCCCATCAACTAAGAAGAATGCAGAATTTCTCATTGGGACAAATAAAATTTCTAGAATCATAAAAATCAGAAGACTAAAATCTAAATGCTATTAATAAAATTAAGGGAGTAATGGAAACTGCATTTATGCATAGAAGTCTTGGCTTTGGCTTATCTTCACACCATAAGCTAGAAGCTTTTTGTAGGTATTCTGGGTTCAGGTTAGCTAATATGGCAATGAAGACAAATTGTCAAAACAGTTTATTTTTTGTGCCTGATAATGGTTTTCATTTTATTTGATATCAGAGAATTACATTTTTTGAATGGCATAAGATCCAGCCGTGCATCAATTATATGCATTTTAATGTAGGATGTAGTGGCAGTAGCGTTTAATTTCCTGAGCTCTTTTGTGAACATTTTCTTTGTTGGATTTTTTTTTTTTTTGGTTTTGTATCTGGCCTTGTTTTTAAAGCGTAACAAAACTGAATTTCTCACTTCATAATACCTACAAACCAAAATAAATACCGCTGCAAAATTAGTTCATACACATTTAGAATAACAAACATACAGATAGGACAAAGAGCAGTAAAAGTACTTGTTCAGCTCTCAACAACTCATTTTAGAAACAGACTTAAAATATATCCTTAAGTAGAGTAAGTATAATTCACCTGATCAAAGAAATAGGACATAACTTGCATGTGTTGAACTTGCATGTATACTTACAAAAATGTATGTAATGCAAATTTTGCTTTAAAAAAAGAAAAGAGTTCGTATGTTCAGCCATATTGGAAATACATTATTTATCAAAACAATGTCAACACCATGATATATAAACAGGAGGGAACAACATAACTGAATTGCATTTGACACAGTAATCTACTCTTTCAGACTCTGAATATAGTATATATTTTACTATAGTTCCTAGTTGTTGTATAATACTAGGCTGACCAGTGAAAGTGCCCATAGATGTTGTTAGCTGTGTAGTTTTGGCTTTGCTCACATGAAACCATTTTAAATGCAACTTTAGTTCTTTGGCACCAACAACAGCTCTAAAATTGCAGCCATTAAAAGAGCCAAATGTAAAATGCATTAACACTGAGTATCTGGTAATCTCAGGTGTCCATGTCAAGGAATTTTAGGATGCACAAATAATTCTGTGGGAGGAGATGTGGGATAACCTGAATTTTCTGTACAGTATGGCATGTATTGAAATATGCCACTAGATTGTTGTACTCGTTTTGAAAAAGCAAAACGAGTAATACATTTGGTAGATTGTGTAGCTTTATTTTTTTGAAAACAAACAAATGGAGCAGCAGCATTTTCTACTAACTCTGAAGAAGGGTAGACTAGCTAAACAGATGTCTAGTATCAGCCAGTTTTTTTGAGAGTATATTCAGAAAGAGAGAACCACGCAGGTTCTTTTAGTTTCTATGCAATTGTGGACAGAACTGTCTAACAAATAATTGTAGTTAAGCAGCAAAGTAAAAAATATGAATAATGGTCTTGTGTAAGATTGAGAATTTAGAAGTAATAAAGGGATAAAAATGAAACGTATAACTGCATATGTTAATTCATTTTGAATAATCAAGTGTGAATTGAGATGGAGGTTCAGGAGGAGTAGTTAATTTGACATGATTCTGTGGAAGAGGTTGTATTTTATCTTGATTTCTTTCATCTCCTTTTAGTACAGATAAATATTGTCGGAAATATCTCTATGTTCTGTTTTCAGAACGTAAGTGTTTTGGTGCATCATGTACCAGATAACACAAATAATCACTGGTTTTGGATAACTGTGTTTTAAGATACTAGAATACCTCATAGATTCATGGGGTTCAGAGCTAGACCACTAGGTCATCTAATGTGCTCCTTGGTATGTCACATTCCACTAAATTACTGCTGTATTAAGCCAGACAAATTGTTTGGGTACTGTTTGTCTTCAGAAAAGTGAAGGCCTCAAGAAATGGGAAATCAGCTACTTTCTCGGTAGTTTTAATAGGGAGTGTAGGTACATATTTGCCTTGTTATCTACAAGGATCAGTCAAAAAGTAATGCCTCCCATTTTTTTTTCTCAGCCATATATTACTGAAAAAAAATTAAACTTGCATGGAAAATTTGTACATCATTGCTGAATACACAGCTATTTTTCAGTGGCATATCTTTCTCCATCAGTGCCTTATTCCGTCTGTGAACAAAGACACATCGCAGCAAAGCAGAAGCCCTTGTTTTTGTGCATCCTTGTCACACAGTGTCCAGCCCTTTGCTGTCATCCTGCAAATATTGTCCTCATAATCCATCCTTCATCTTCCAGGCCATGTGGAGGAACCAACGCAAGGGCAGCATAGTCCGTTCAAACGAGGAGATTTCCTCTGTGGGTGTGCACGCTGGTGTGTGGGTGAGCATTGTTGTGCAGAAGCAGCATCTCAGATATGTTTCTGTCAGGCTCTGCATGCAATGTTTCAGTTTCTTCAGGTTCCTGACCTAGATCTTTGCGTTTACTATGGCTCCATTAGGCAAAAAAAAAAGAATTTCCTAGTGATTCTCTAAGTTTTAGATATCTGAATGTATACATAACTAATGCAAGAGAAACTGAAAACTTGGTATTTCTGAAATAGACACTAAACAAACAAAATAAACATAGCAAAAGAGACAGAGTTAACTTCTGTATCTTTGGTAGGATATATCTGGAAGCATTTGACACAGCTTTATCTAAGATGTCACCTGACAAAGGTTTGGATTGATTTCTAGTGTCAATTTTTTGAGTTCTGAGATGTGTCGTTACAATAGATCATAGCTTAAAAATGAACTTCTTTTACACAAAGCATAATGGCTGTAATTTAGCTTTGAAATACCTTTTAGAATTATCCTCTGAATTGTAGTAAAATTGCTTTTAAGTTTAATTGATTTATTGCAATTGTGGGCATAGGTGAATTCATATTTGGCTTTTTTAAGATAAAATTGGGATAATAAGAGTCTTCTCTTATTTTCAAACTTTGAAAATAAGAAGACAATAGGTAAGTGGATGCACCCTGTACATTATTATTATATGAGAATTCTTGTTTGATTTTTTTACAAATTCTGAAAAAAGATTGCGTGAAAGTTCTTTCAGATTAATACATTGATGGAAAATTTATTTTAAGGTTGGGAAGGTCCTCCCCCACCCCGGGGTTGTGAAGTTTTTGTGGGGAAGATCCCTCGTGATATGTATGAAGATGAATTAGTCCCTGTTTTTGAGAGAGCTGGGAAGATTTATGAATTCAGACTGATGATGGAGTTTAGTGGTGAGAATCGAGGATATGCTTTTGTGATGTATACGACTAAAGAAGAAGCACAACTAGCCATCAGGATTCTTAATAATTATGAAATTCGTCCAGGGAAATTTATTGGTGTCTGCGTAAGCTTGGACAACTGCAGATTATTTGTTGGAGCCATTCCGAAAGAAAAAAAGAAAGAAGAAATCTTGGATGAAATGAAGAAAGTTACAGAAGGTGTGGTGGATGTTATTGTTTATCCAAGTGCCACTGACAAAACTAAAAACCGTGGCTTTGCCTTTGTAGAATATGAGTCTCACAGAGCTGCCGCTATGGCTAGAAGGAAATTAATCCCAGGTAAAACTCCAATTTTATTATTATATGTGAAACTTTAAAATCAAATATGCATTCACGTTTCCAATCTTAGATCCGTGGTTTTTACAAAAAAGATTTTGTGTTTCATAGTATTGTGAGAAATATTAAATTGTCCCACTTTTATCATGGATCCAAAGGGGACAATGAATTTTTGCTGTATGAGGAATGAGTATGTTTCAAAAAATTTTAAAATATATTTTCAAAACTTATTTTAAGCTGTGCTGAAAATGTTTGAATGTATATATGCTCATACAAAGACAGTACTGGGCATGTATCAGTTCAGTTTGCCTCCAAATGCATATTTGTACATGCAAGCACCCAGCTTTCCCTTGCATAGCAATTTCCTGCATATTAATATTTTCAAAGAGCAAATAAAAACAGTGTCTTTGTTTCTTTGAGTAGAATAATGGTTCAAATGATATATGGAGCTATATTTAGAAAAAAAGAGAAAGCATTAGCTATTTTAGCTTAAGTTCACTGGAGCGGTTCTTATTAAGGATTTTTTTTTAATCCATTACCTTCTTTATTTGATGCAAGTCAGAGGTAGATGTGTGATCTGAATAGGGATTTTTTTCTTGATTTGAAGCTGTTAATAAGGCTGAGAAAAAGGAAGCGAAGAAAAGGATGAACATAGATAAGAGAGGAATTAGCAGAAGCCGGCATTAGGGAGAGAGGAAAGGAGCGAGAGAAGTAAAAGGCAATAGGAAGGAAGAGGAAAATGGCACAGCTGCAGAAGCAAAACAAGCAAAAGAAATATAACACCACAAAAGCAGGGTGCGAAATCATGCCTCCATTGCAATCAGTAACAAAACTCAAATTCATAGGAACTAGGATTTCACCCAAAGCCTTCTGTCAGGCACAGACAAGAAGTAATACTTTTTAAAAATCTGAATAATCTTTTTTAAAAGAAATAAAGCAGCCACATTTCAAATGTACGAAAAAGTCTGATACTCAAGATTTTTATTTCCTTAACATCATGTTACTCATTTCATTGAAGAAATTAAATAGAAGTCACACTAATCCTAATTGACACATTAATTATTGTTTTTTTTCAGGTATCAGTGTAGTGTGAAATATGTTATATAACCACTATCAAATTTTATGATTCCTTGCAATAGAACCACACACATTTTGTTAAATCAGTCATCTTTAACAAAACTGGCACATGTTGTCGTGATTAATAAAAGCAAACTGAGTTCAGATTACTTGTTTTTTTTTGCAAAGGTTTTATTTGTATTGACCTTTTAAATAATTTTAAGTAATACCCAATTTATTTAATCAGGTAAATGACTGCATATAAACATTTAACGTTGTTCAAATTTATAATAAATAACATTGCATTATTCAGTATTTAGCTTTTTTGAGGAATTGTTAACATAAATTGTATTGTCTTTCTTTTAAGTGTAATCTTTTTTTTACTGTAGGGACATTTCAGCTATGGGGTCATACTATTCAAGTAGACTGGGCAGACCCAGAGAAAGAAGTTGATGAAGAAACAATGCAGAAAGTTAAAGTGTTGTATGTAAGAAACTTAATGATCTCTACTACGGAGGATACAATTAAAGCAGAATTTAACAAATTCAAGCCAGGAACAGTTGAACGTGTAAAGAAACTGAGAGACTATGCTTTTGTTCACTTCTTCAACCGAGAGGATGCAGTTGCTGCTATGTCTGTAATGAATGGAAAATGTATTGATGGAGCTAGCATTGAAGTAACACTGGCAAAACCAGTCAACAAAGAAAGCACTTGGAGACAACATCTTAATGGTCAGATTAGTCCAAACTCTGAGACTCTCCTAGTGTTTGCTAACAAAGAAGATGGATATCAAAAATCTTTAGGAAAACCAGCAAGTCTTACAGTTCGCCTTAATGATCAGCACAGTCCAACCCCCCCTGAACTTGAAAGGGGTACTTATCCATTTTTTCCTGGAACAAAGCTTACTCCAATTAGCATGTATTCTTTAAAAGCCAACCACTTCAATTCTGCAGTAATGCATTTAGATTATTACTGCAACAAGAATAACTGGGCACCTCCAGAATACTACTTGTATTCAACAACAAGTCAGGATGGAAAAATACTCTTGGTTTACAAGATAGTGATGCCTAGCATTGCAAATGGTTCTCAGAGTTATTTCATGCCAGACAAACTTTGCACAACATTGGAAGATGCAAAAGAGTTGGCAGCACAGTTTACACTGCTACATTTAGGTAAGTTTGAAAAAAAAGACTTTTTAGTTAGGTTTTATAAACTGAAACTTAATTAGCATTTACTTGTTCTGTGTATATGTAGCCTATGTAAACGGTGCTACGGCATCATGGGGTTCAACCAGGGTACTGCGGCACTTTGGGGTTCCTTGAGATCCTTTCAAGGGTGCCATTCATTGTTAGGTGTTCAAACATAATTCACGAACTAAACTAGATTTCAAATAGGAAATCATAGTGTCAAAAAACCCCCAACTTTTGTGGTCTTTCTGAGTTCCTTGCAACAAAAATTTGTTCTATTATTTTTCTGTAAAAAAAAGTAAAAACTAAGAGCTGTCATTTTTTGAGGTGTGTCTCAAGTCTAACAAGGGGTCTCTCAGGTCTGAAAAGATTGAGAACCGTTGATTTAAACCAGTGGTTCCCAACCTTTTTTTGCTGCAGTCCGCTGCTGGGAGCAGAGTGCAGCAGCAGCAGCAGCCCGAGGGTGGGGGAAGTCCTGGCACACAGCACAGCTTATCCTTATCCACAGCACAGCACTGCCGGCATTGCCCCTGCAACCTTCATTTGGGTCGCAACCTGAGGTTGGGAACCTCTGATCTAAACTAAGGACATCTTTCTTGCCATCCTCACTTTACCATCCTGGAGTTCTGCCTGGGTGTTAATGTTGTTCATGTTAGATAAGAAGCAGAATGAAAGAAAACTTTGAATTCTGCACTTGCAGGGGATTTTTCTGCTCTAGTTTCTCTAACAATACAGGCTGTTTCTTAATGCATGTTTTTGTTGATCTTTTTTTCCTCCTTTTCTTTCAGTATTGCTGTTTTTCTCCATTTTTCTCTTGTACTTTAGGTTCCAAGTGAATTACAGTAATTTTTGTTTTATTGCACAACACATCTTGTTTCTAAAAGACGATACTTAAAGTGTTGGGTTTCTAGAAGATGACTAAGGAAAAGAAGAGTAGTCACATATCAGGAAGAGCTACAACTGTTCAGAAGAGTCTGGACATATATCTGGCTCCTGGGACCCTTAATTAGTCTCAATTTATAAGTTATCTTCTTGTGTTTCAGCTGCTTCAGAAGAAAAGAGAACTGTTTTTGAGGTAGCTGGGAATTTCCTAGCTGAAGGGTATTTAAATTACACAAAACTGGCATAGCTGGACGCTGGTACTTTCTGGTATAGAAGTGGAAGGATTTAGAGCTAAAGTTCCCCAGGGCACTGCTCTAAATTATGCTGAAGGCTAAACTGAGGATGGAGATAGCAAAAAGGAAGATTATGAGGTCATGTCTTGTATCACAAGTCCTTCATTCTGTCTGTGCACTGGTGATATCAAAAGGCTATGCCTGTACATGGAATGCCATATAGGGCATTTTGAGAATCTTAGGTTTATTGATATGATGACCATTTAGGCACTAAGGGGCAACATTTTTAGCAGGTATGCCACAAATAGGCCCTGCACTCTTCCCAAGTGTTAGTGTGATCCCTTTTCCCTGTCCAATCCCTTTGCCCTGCCCAATCTGCCGTTCTGCTTTTTGCCCTGTTCTTCCTACCCAATCCGCTGCGCTGTTTCCTACCTTATCTGCTGCTGCCCTGCCTGCCCTCTCCCTTACCTGCCGCATGCCACATACAGAAGCTGCCTGTGTCGCTGGTGACATGCATGCCACAGGTTGACTCCTGTATTAAGGTGTATAGGACACCAAAAAAAAAAAAGTTCAGCTGTGTTCAGTTGAAATGGAAGATCTGGAAGGAATCCATCCATCTCATCCCTCTGTTCAGGGAGTCTCAGCTCTTGAAAAGAATGATTAGAAAGCTTTTGCTGATGCAGCCTTTGGGTTAAGAGTGCTGCAATTTACTCATTTAGTGATTTTTTTTTTTTTACACTTTTTAAAATGAGAAGACATAAAGTATATATTCATAATTATTTTACTATCCTAGCATCTTACTTCCATATATGTTCCATTTTAAGGTAAGACTGCATGACTGCCAGAGAAAGGGGAATTTTTTACTTAAAAGTTTCTTTTCCTGTGTCTGTCAGTCCAACCCACTGAATTAATTGGAGTTCTTCTAATATTGCTCTTATGTTTGTGGTACTTTGTAAATTGATGAATAAATCATTTACGTTTTTCCTGTACTTTTTTGATTCCAAGTGGTGGTGTAGCATCCACAAGTCCACAGTGTTATTTCTTGAATGTTAGCTTCAAAATGACTGTGCAGATCCTTTTGCTTTTTATTGTGTGAGATGCACCCTGTTGGTACAGTGTAGTTTCTCTTTTTCCTTTTTTCAAACTTTTGGTTTTTATTTTTCATTCATTTTTGTTATTATTATCAGCTGGACAGGAAATGCTTGAAATGTAAAACCTATTACTCTGGGATTAATATGTTCTATATGCATAATGATGGGCAGCTTTGAAGAAAGATACTTTCCCGTAGTATTTAGGCCTATAGGGTAGAATTCTGCTACTCTGGCTGCTTACGGATGTGGAAGGAAAAAACCGCTATACTTTGAGTTTGGTGCACCCCTGCATCGAATGTAGCACATGCCCAGAAGAAGCATCGCAGTAATTTGACCTAGCTTGCCCAATGTCTGTATAGATCGGGTGCTTCAGCAGGGCTTTTTGATGCTTTTATCTAATAGTTGGTTGAATCAGCTTTAGATGAAAGTGCCAAAAAGCTCTCGGCTGACATGCCCGATCTATACAGATGCTGGAGAGCCAGGTCAAACTAATGCAGTTCCTATTCCGGTAAAGCGCTGTTTGGGTCTTTTTTGTTTTGGTTTCTTTTGTTTCTTTCCCATGTCTGTCAGTGCCTTGTGTGCCTAAGGGCCCTACTACACGTTCAGATTAAAGCTGGATAGAAACCAGCTATAAAGTTGTTACATATTTTCACACACTAACTTTATAGCTAGTTGGCTGTTTTATAGCTGGATAATTTTGTTGTGTGATAATTACTTTGCATGTGTGGCCGGTCTAAATTTATCGCATGAATAACTAGTTAATTATGTGATAATTTCACTTGTGGCTAAGTCTTACTTTGCATGTGTGGTAGGTCTGCATTTATTCCACTATTAACCAGTGAGCCCACTGTCCTGCTCTCTCCATAATGGAACAGATTATGCTGTGCAGAACCCTTAAGGGTCAGGCATTGCGGCTCTTCTAGGTTGTCATGCAGGGTCATTTGCTTGCTTCCTTCTGTGATTCAAATCTCAGACTTGCAGTAATTTTTCCAGTGCCTGACTAGATACAGAATTAGTTCAGCTCATTTGTTTTCAGTTTTGTGAATTCCAAAGGAGTTATGATTTCTATAACATCAAGCAATAACCTTTTGGTGCATAAGCAGGGGGAAAAATCAAGTTTTCACAAACACTAATAGCTAAAGTAAGACATTCTGACTTAGAGTTGAAAACTGACAGAAGTACAAAGTGCTGCTAAAATGACACAACCCATAGGGCTGATGCCTCCTTGAAAGCATATGTTCTTGGGAAAATGAGACTGCAACTTTTCCCCCCACCTTTTATACCTAGTAGTAAATGCCTGTCAAGAATGACAGGAGGGTGGGGAGGCAGGGGCTGAGATGGAGTGCCACCACTTAGAGCCCCATGCTGCCGCTGTTCTGCCTGTTGCTCTCTGTCCTGTCTGGTCCTTAGTGCCGCTTGCAGGGAGCAGGGTGGGGAGCCGAGGCCAGTGCTGCTGGGCCCAGCTCCCCCACTCTCTGTCCGGTCCTTGGCATGGCTTCGGAATCATGGTGGCACTCCCCCACGCTTGGAGCACTCTGATTGGCTGTTTCTGTAAGCCAGTTAGAGTGTGAATAAAACCTTCCAGACAGACAGACCTAGGTTTTTGTAATATTAGAATGTTGGATGCCACAATCTCCCAGCAGCTTTTTCAGAATGAAGCAGTTCAGAACTTAAAACTAATGAAATTGTGTCTGAAACCTCAATAAAGGAGGCAAGAGCAAGGAGTTGTAATATGCACAGCAGACCAAAAAGCCTCTGAAAGCCAGCAATTTTAGACATTGAACTTGATTCTTAGAATCAAGCTATTAGATAAAAGTGCCAAAAGGCCCTGCTGAAGTGCACAATCTATATGGACGTTTGGTGAGCTGGGTCAAGCTGATGTGCATACAAGTAAAGCACCATTTCGGAGTTTTTTCCCCATATTAGGCGATCCAGCATTCTCATTAGGGTAGGATTGCTCCTGTCTAAACTATTCTAAACAAATGTTTGTTTAAACTAGTTTTAAAAACTTCCAGTAATAGAACTTCTACATTCTCTCTATGGTAATCTGTTCCAGTGCATAAGCAACTTCATAGTTAAAAGTTCTTCCTAATATCCAACTGAATTCTCCCTTGTTTCAGTTTAAGCCCATTACTACTTGTTCTTGCTTTTGTAGAAATGGTTATTAATCCCCCCATTCAATTTCTCTTCTCCAGACTAAATAAACTTAACTCCTTCCATCTTTCTTCATATGGCATGTTTTTTAATTTTTTAAAGACCTACAATAATTGTTGTTGCTCTCCCCTGGACCTCCCTTCAGTTTGTTCACATCCTTCTTGAAGTACTGTGCCCAAAGCTGGATGTAGTACTTGAGGCCTCACCAGTCCTGAATAGAATACCTGGATCACTTCCTTTTACTAGCATAATATGCACCTGTTAAATAATTCCAATGTGCTGTTAATTAGTTAATAATTTTTTAAAAGATAATTTTTACTCAGATTCAGCTTGTGATCCAGACCCTTTTTTGCAGTACTAGACATTCGTTCCCCGTTTTGCATTTGTTTGATTGTATTAAGTATAGTACTTTAGGGCTGTCCTTATTGAATTTTATCTGATTTATTCTGGATTACTTTTCCAATTTATCAAGGTTACTTTGAAGCTTAATCCAGTCATTTTTGTGTCTGCTACTTTGCACAGGTTGGGGTTATTTGGAAATTTACTAGCCATATGTTCAGTCAGTCCCATCTTCCAATTAATTTCTGAAGGTATTCAACAATACTGGACCCAGTACAGACCTCTCTTGATACTTCCTCAGAGTTTGACATTGAGCCATTGATCACTACATTAAGCACAATTATCCAAAAGCTATGCATCCACATTATAGTATTTTAATTTAGACCATATTTCCTTAGTTTACTGGTAACAATCTTGTGGAAGATAGTGTCAAAAGTCTTGCTAAAGTTGAATTATTCTACATTCCACTGCTCTCCATCTGCCCATAATGCCTGTCAGTTTGTCCAAGAAGGAAATCAGGTTCGTTAAACAAGCCTTGTTCTTGACAATCTATGTTAGCTATTCCTTACCAGTGATCACCTTATCCTCTAGGTCAGGGCTGTCCAACTCTAAGCCTCCAGGGGCTTAACCAGTGGTGGCTACATGCCCACAGACATTCCTTTCCACTCCCACCTGCATCATGCCGGCATCCTCTCCACCCCAACCCAAATGCTGCACTGTGCATCCACACACTGCAACATACAGGCACACAAGTGTGTTTTCCATCTCCACCCAAACCCTTGCTGCACAGGGTGTCCCCTGTTGTTGTACCATATGGGCACAATCCCCCACAAATGGCTTCTTTTTCAAACTGTCCCTTACCCCTCCAGGCAAAGCTCCATATTCCCCTTCAGCTCCTCACACCATTTGCCACACTTCCTGGCCTCCTGGGGAAGGGGCAGGAAGCAGCAGCTGGAGGAAGGAGGTGGAGCCCAGAGACTGTCTACAACAAAATGATGCGGGCAGCAGTGGCTAGGCAGGAGGCCACAGCTTAATCCCTGCAGGCTACCAGTTGGAAAGCCCTGCTCTAAGTGCTTAGAAATTGATTCTTTGTTATGGTTTGATATATTGGGACATCAAAATTTGGATGACTGGTCTAATTCTGAGGGTGCTCCTTTTCTCCTCTTTTAAATATAGTGTAGTTTCCTTTTTCTCATGTTCTGGAACCTCCCTCACCCAGGGAGGTGACTACATAGGTCAGGCTGGTTTGAAAATATCAGTATATTACAGTGATCGCCAACCTGTTTTTCCCTACTCTAGTCTGATTTACTTAACTCCTAACCTTGATGCTAACTGCCTGTTATCAGGCAGTTAACCTTTTTTTGAAGATTGAAGTAAAAAAGCATTTAATAAATTCAGCTTTCCCCACATTGTCCATTGGTAGCTTGCCCTCCCCTTTCTTTGGTCTTCCTTTTGCTTCTAACATGTTTTATAGAATTTTCTGTTGCCTCTTATATCTCTTGCTAGCTGTGTCTAAGCTTGTCTGAGCTTTCCTATTCCTTTGCTCCATTTTTCTGAGCAGGGACAGGGACATCCCCCCCCACTGGGATTCTGAACTGACCCAGGGGAGGCACAGCCAGGCCCAGGGTCAGTGAGGACCTAGTCAGGGAACTTCTGGAGGGACTAGATGCGTTCAAATCAGCAGGTCCTGACAATCTCCATCCCAGAGTGCTTAGGGAATTGGCAGAAGTCATTGCAGGACCCCTGGCACAGCTTTACGAACACTCATGGTGCTCTGGTGAGGTGCCTGACAACTGGAAAAGGGGCAATGTGGTCCCCATTTTCAAAAAAGGGAGGAAAGAGGACCCAGGAAACTATAAGCCCTTTAGTTTTACCTCAGTCGCAGGGAAGCTCTTTAAGAAAATTATCAAGGAGCACATCTGCGAGGGGCCAGCAGGGGAATTTATTCTTAGGGGCAATCAACATGGGTTCATTAGAGGCAGGTCCTGTCAGACCAACCTGATGGCCTTCTATGACTAGGTCACAAAAGGCTTGGATGCAGATGTCGCGGTGGACGTAGTCTTCTTGGACTTTAGGAAGGCCTTTGACACTGTCTCTCACCTCATCCTCATTAAAAAAATTAGG
>NW_017729029.1:60554658-60558635 GCF_001723915.1 Gavialis gangeticus
ACTGAGAGGGTCCAGAGGAGGGCCACTCGCTTGATTAGGGGACAGCAGGGCAGGCCCTACAAGGAGAGTCTACAGGACCTGAACCTGTTCAGCCTCTACAAAAGAAGGCTGAGAGGGGATCTAGTGGCTACCTATAAACTTGCCAAGGGGGACCAGCAGGCAATGGGAGAGTCCCTGTTCCCCCAAGCACTACCGGGGGTAACAAGGAACAATGGCCATAAGTTGACTGAGAGTAGGTTTAGGCTAGATATCAGGAGGTGTTACTTCACTGTCAGGGCGACTAAGAGCTGGAACCAACTTCCAAGGGAAGTGGTGCTTACCCTTACTCTGGGGGTCTTCAAAAGGAGGCTAGACAGCCACTAGCTGGGGTCATTTGACCCCAGCATCCTTTCCTGCCCATGGCAGGGGGTTGGACTAGATGATCTGCTTAGGTCCCTTCCGACCCTACCAATTATGAAACTATTCCCCCCCGCCCTTCATGCTTATACTACATTCTTACTCATCCTTAATATTATGGCCAAATCTTATTTTTTGTAAGCTTGTATTTTATTTTACCAAGTGATTTCAGAACCTATGTTTATCAAAGTGAGTCTTGCTATACAATTCATCCTAGTCTTTCTTTACATCAGGAGAGCATGTTATTTGTCTCTGTGTGCAACACTACCATGAAACTCACTGTTTACAAAGTTTAATCAATAGCAAAATGTAAATAAGTGGAGAAAAATAAAGGAAAGTAATTATTTTCTTTAATCATTTTCCATTATGGTAATTATAGATATTAATTGTAACAATAATAGGAAATAGTAGGCATACTAGGAAGCATGGTGAATGTAGCCCTTGTGTAATTTAATAGTATAATTTTAATCAGCCTCTTCCTGATGTCAGGGTAATAAACAGGTTTACATTTAAAAGATACTATGCTGAGACTAGCGTTCCTTTTTTTGTGTTGGTGGAAAGCAAATTAAGTTGTCATGAAAAGCTAAAGGTGTCAGAGCCTTTGGTCACATTGATGTGCAGAATAACTGATTTTTGTCAGTATATAAGGAAAAACTGATACAAATCTGCTAAAATCCACAAAGTTCAT
The DNA here is from genome assembly GCF_001723915.1 of Gavialis gangeticus. Classification (NCBI taxonomy): domain Eukaryota; kingdom Metazoa; phylum Chordata; order Crocodylia; family Gavialidae; genus Gavialis; species Gavialis gangeticus. The sequence continues at coordinate 60,555,743 of NW_017729029.1, forward strand.
CCATGCAATGTATTACGTAAAATGACTAGTCTTGTCCTTTAGTATAAGGTATTGCATATTTTAAGTGCTATCAATTTTCTTACTTCCTTTATTTCAATTAACAGTTATTTGATGATATGTACAAACTGCTTAATAAGAGGCAGTACAATATTTCACCACATGGTGTCACCTAAATATTTTGAAAACTAGCTAAGAACAGATAGTAAGTGTGATTTTGCTGGAGGGTAGTATAAGGTGTTTTTTAAAGTTGATATAGGAATTATGCAAAATATGGTGGAGGACATCTAGAGGTGATGTGTAAGTTGTAAATATATGAGTGTAAGTGTGTGAAAGATCTAAATGGGTCCAAATGCCAAGGATTCAGGATACAGTATAGGAAAGTGCAAATTAAAAAAGGGGAACAAATAAAGCAGGAAAGAAAGTAAATGCACAGCAAAGGAAAGGACCACCTATTTCTTCAGTTGGAATCCATCTTCAACAAGAATTAGAATGTCTGTCTGTCTCTCTCTCTCTCACTCTGAGCATTTGCCTTCAGTTCTGTTGGCAGGATCATTATTAGGTGTTACATGTTTCACCTGGCTAGGAAAACATGAAATACTCCCAACTATCACCTTTGTAGATCTTTAACCATAATATGGATATAAAAAAGAGAGCATTGTTCTCAAAGAGCAATTTTTGTACTATCTTTTCATTCAGATATTGTTAGTAAGCATTCTACTGCTTGGAGAAGATTTTGCTTCCTAGGATTCATTAAAAATAAAAGCAAAGATATGCGTTATAGTGATAGACTGGCCAAAAGTCATGTATATGCATGGTTTGTTACAATCGCTTGGTGTTAAAGGATGTCTGAACTCCTACTGATTACCTCCACACAAGTCTAAATGAGGGAGACCTGCAGACAGGTAGAAGGTATTTGTCCTCAGGCTCCACAACTGGTTTTGATAGCAGATCTTATAGCCACAACCAGTAGGCAAGTATCTGTGCTTTCCTATCCTCAAAATACAAGGACTTGTAGGGAATCTTAAGCCACCTGTAGGGAATCTTTTGTCTGTAGCCTGGAATGACACACTTTGGGCAGAGGTAAGTGGGCACTAGGACCTACCCACAACCAACACTTCTCCATACTGTGGTACAGGGAGAGTGCTCACAGCCAGACACCACCATGTCTGTGGGCCAGTTCTGACCTGCAGGCCATAGTTTGCCAGCTTCTGTGTTAAGCCATCTGTATCTACAGGTACTAGGTGTTGACAGCCAAGATGCTACTCTGCAGTATTGTATTAACTAATCTGAGGCAACAGACCTCTACTCTGAGGTCAGAAGCAAATGATCACATGGAAACAATAAAGGATTTTTGAGTCTAGCTGCTGTCTGGTTCAGCACATCCACGTTACATTAAGGGCTAGTGATTCAGTATTCCCAGTCCAGCAGTCCCAAAGAGAGTCAATATGTGGAGTTCTTGAGTCATAATATCACTTTGTAGATTTCAAGGATTTGCTAACATGAATAAGAGTCAGTACATGAGCTTTCCTATATTAAATAATGACTCCCTCAGAGTGCCAGTATAGGGCATTAAAGAGTCCTTTGTTGAATTGTGAACATGTCTTAAAAGTGCAAGCCTAATTTCCTTGAAGGATGCCTCTGAAATAGTTTCTCCAGCAATTATAGGTGTGCATAAAACTCTGTCAAGTAGTGCTTTCCCACTGCATCTGAAGGGGATGTGGAATCAAGATAAACCAAAATAAAAAAGGATTACTTAGATCCTTGAGCTGTCCCAAAAAGATGCATGAAAAGTTCATCTGAAATTCAGTTATTCTGAGTAGTTAAATCCTAACCTTATAGAAAGGAGCTGCAGAAAGGTTTTACACAGCTAAGTGAGTGGGCAAAAAATGGCAGATTAACTTCAGTGTTGACAAGTGCAAGGTAATCCAGGGAGGGGTGGGGGGGGAAGAAATAATCTCAATTATGCACACACAATGCTGGTTTCTGAACTAGCTGTTATGACTCAGGAAAGAGACTTTGGAGTCATTGCAGATATTCTTGAAAAACATCAGCTCAGTTGGCAGTGGCAACCAAAACTGCTGATAAAACGGTTGGCATAATTAAGAAGGAAATTGAAAATACAACAGAAAGCATCATTCCATTTTACAAATCCATGATGTGCTCACATCTTGTATACTATATGCCAGTGATTCCAAAACTTTCTCTTAGCATGACCTCATTTGTGCCTCCATTTCCTCAGCATGACCCATCACTCCCAACCCTCAGCTCCCTATCCCCTGCCCCACACCTACCCCTCACTCCAGACACAGAGCCTCCTGGTCCTGCTGGTGCCCCTCACTCCCAACCCGCAGTGCCCCGCCTGCCACCCCCAGCAGCACCTGAGCCCTGGCTGGCTCCCATGGGAGGCAGAAGCTGCTGCGGTCGGAGCACAGAGCTCAGCTCCCGATCCTATCCCTTTTCTGCAGGTGGCACAACTGAAGTGGAGCCTATGCTGAGGGGAGGATGTGGACTGCCTGCTGCTGACTCAGGGCTCCCCACCCTGCTACCCTTCCCCCAGGGGCCTTTGCAGCCCATTAGGTGGGACCCAGTATGGGAGGGAGTGCCATGCTGCCATGGCCGCCAAGCTTAGGATGTGCCCTCTGCCCAGCAACAGCGGGGGCACAACTCCACACTGCTGCTGTGCCTTATTTTGGCAGCCATGGCAACACAGTGCTCCCTCTCATGCTTGGTCCCACCTGCTGGGTTCCATGGAGACAGCTCCTGCCCTGAGCTGGTCTGGCCCTGCTACAGTCCCCACCCTACTGTGTGTGCAAAAATCTTGGGGGTGCATATGTCCCCCCTGCAACCACATTACCTTGGACCCCTGGCCCCCTCCATCTCTTTGCCTGTGCCC
>NW_017729029.1:60558900-60568997 GCF_001723915.1 Gavialis gangeticus
CCCCCCCCCCCCCAATCCTTTGTCTTCTGGCCCTTTGCCCCCATAGACTTACCTAGAGGGAACTGCAGGAGCTGCTCTCTACCACTGCTTGGTTGCCATATGCATGTGCAGGAACACATGCATTTGGCCCCCCCGCCTCCGATTACCCTCCCCTATTCCTCCCAGTCCCTTGCAGGCGGGAACTCTGACAACCTGCAAGAGGGTTTCCCTCTTTTTTCTCCTTTAAAAGAGAAAATCCAATGTTTTCCGTAGCGAATGGAAAAGCCAGATCCCTGTTTATTGCAACCCCATCTACTGATATTGCAACCTCATTTGAGGCTGCAGCCCATAGTTTGGGAACCGCTGCTGTATACGTGTCTGGTCTCATCTCAGAAAAGGTGTGGTAGAATTAGGTAAGGTACAGAGAATGGCAACCAAGTTGATCAGGGTATGGAGCAATTGTCATAACAGAGACTTAAAAAGGCTAGGGCTCTTCAGTTCGGAATGGAGAAGGCTGAGGGAGGATATGAGGACGTCTTTAAAATCATGAAGGGCATGGACAAAATGAGTAAGGAATGGTTATTTGCCCAGTGCCAGAATATTAGGAATTAGCAGGAGACAGGTTTAAAACTAACAATAGAAAGTACTTTTTAATGAAGCATGCAGTTAACTTGTTCCATCATCCTTGTATCAAAGGACTGCCACCACTGTTGAGTTACCTTGTGAACCTCATTGCCACAGGAGATTGTAGACGCAGATAGTGTAGCCAGGCTCAAAAAGGGACGAAATAAATTCATGGATGACAGATCTGTTATGAGCTATTAAACAGAACGGTCAGGACTATATCCTTTAGTGTCTCTAAGCCATTGATGGTGGATGCCATGGAGGGTAATGAACAGGGGATAGATTACTTTAGATATACCCTATTTGTATGCTCTCTCTCTGTAAACAGTCAGGGAGCGGCCTAGTGTATGGCACAGGCCCTGCAGGCTGCACATTGCACAGGTGGGTGCTCCTCCACCGCAATGCACTGTGCATGTGGGCTTGTGCCCCTCTTCCCCCCTGCACCTCATGTATAGGGGGGCAGGCATTGTGACACAGTGCCCCACCTTACCTTCAACTCCCTGCTTGCTCCCCTGGGACTGCATCACCCAGGGGCTCTGGTCTTCTGGCTTCCCTGGCACCCCAGGCTGTGGCTGAGTCAGGCAGCAAAAACAGGGAGGTGAGGGAATGCCCTAAGTCCCTGGCTGCTACTGCAGTCAAAACGGCAGTGGCAGCAGCAACTGCATGGGAGTCCATAGGCTGCATGTTAACCCCTTGTGGGCTACCATTTGGACAGTTCTGCTCTGAAGTCCTGTCACTAGGACACAAGCCTATTTGTTATGTATTAACTTAGTGAGCCTATGCACACCAGTAAACTATAAGCCCTCTTCTTTTGTTAGAGGTAGATCTCTAAGTGTGTAACAACAACTTTCTTGGGATAACAAAAGAGAAAGTGGACTGGAGTGAAGGTCATGGGTTAATAACAAGGATTCTGAAGGGGAATACTGAGGAGAGAGCACTGGTTCCACCTTGAACATATCCAGTGAGCCTGTGGATGCTGCCCATTGAAACTCTGGATACTTTTGTAGAGGAGTGCTGAAAACAGCTTCATAGTCACCTGGGTTCCCCCAAGCCAGGGCTTCCTTCCTGGTTTGGTAGATGGTGAGTTTGGCCAGAGCCAGGAAGAGGTTAACCTGGAGATCCTGAGATTGGGTGGGGCCACAGATTAGGAGCTTGTTAAAGGTGTGGAGAGAAGTGCAGCCGGGACCTCCAGAGGAGACAATATAGGGACTGCAGCTTGGCTCACTCAAGGGAAATGTTCATCAGGGTCTCCCTCCATTGACAAAAAGGGCAGATGTTGGGGAGTATCGCTGAACCACACCAGATACATTGGTGTCTTGTGTGATTAGGGTAGAATGCAGGCTGGTTCACGCAGGATTATGGCCTTTGCTGCTGTTGGATGCTTAGCTAGATGGGTCATTGGTCTGACTTCCTGTGTTTTTATTTGAATTGGTTTTAGTCCCATATCTCAACTATAATTTAATCTTGAGGACAGCAGAGAGAGGAATCATTGTTGCTATTGAGTTAGAAATGTAAGAGTGGAAACTGGCGTTGAATCCTGCTTTCAGCCTTCACTGAGTATTTTGCTTTCCAAATTCAGATGCTGACCGAGTTGCCTTTTCCTTGAGCATGGGTAGGGCCCCTCCATTTTTCTTTTTAAAGGATCTATTGTAAGAGCTTCTGTGACCAAGGTGCACGAAACTCAGTTGACCTTGTCCAGTAAGGGTGGCAGACTGTGTTTGTTTTTCTATCACAGGCAATTCATCACATCTAGACACACATGTTTTGAATGTTGCCAAGATTGATTTTTCAGTAGATCTAAACTGTTCACCCCATTTTTATGATATGATACAATATGATATGGAGGAACCTTAGAAAAGGACAGATATGTATAATGCAATTCATATCCTTAAAGTCAGTTGAGTACGACTTTAAGGGACTTTAAGAAGCCAACCTTATGCTGTTTGGGTTCTGTAGAAAACACAGGAAATATGCTAGTAAAAAATTCTGTGGTGCCCTCGAAAGTCATGCCTTTCTGGAGAGTATGGTTGCATAAAACAACCCCAGCGTTGTGTCTCTTTGAGGTGGTTGAAGAAAGACAGATTTTGAAAGAATCATTGAATTTATGGTTCTTTGCAAGTGTCATTCACAAAGAAACGCTCTGATTATAGCAGATCCTACAGATGTGGTAATTAATTCATATTTCTGTGAAAAATAGTATTAGAAGTAAACTAATTGGACCAACGTATTGGGTTTGAAGTAACCCATTTTACAAGCAGTGAGGAGGGACCCCATGTTCCTGCAACCTTAAATACATATTTGTAGCATTTAATATTCTTTATATTGTACAACTTGTATGATTTTTTTCCTGAATAAACATCATTATAATGCATTTGGTTACTTGCATACACCCAGGAGAAGCTATTGTCTATGTGCTGATATATTAAAAATGCATCTATGCTTTCCTTGCTTCAATTTTGTAGTAATTTTTCAATTGCAGCATTTGCGCATAGGTAGTTGGTGAGCTTTGTCTTCATTAACAAAAAAAAGCCTATCCACAGATTTTGCATAGGATGTGTTGTATAATTTTAAGTGACAGTGCTAATCTGTTTTGGGCAGAAGTGTCTTTTACTATCTCTGTAATAGCATGGTGAAGCTTTGAACTGGTTACATACTATTGACACTACTGTAATACAGTTTTTCTAAAAAATAGTAATTGCCTTACTTTTTCATGCAGAATCTGGGCCTCAGATTTTTTACTTTAGCCATGATTTTCCTGATTTTTGTCATTTTACTAAAATAAAAAATGTAGTGTTTTGTATAATAAGTAGGGGTGTACCAATACATCGGTCCATATTGTATTGGCATCGATAAAAGGAAAATTGATGTTATCGGCTATTGGCTTATTGTGGCTGATGCGGTTGATAATGTTGTCAATAAATACTGCATGCATTTGGTCAAGAATCCAGCCCAGCAGCTTGGAGAGCAGCGTCTGGCTGGTAAGTCTGGGGAGTAAGGTGTGGGGGAGGGAAGGGGCCTGGCAGGAAAAACAAGACCTCTGTTGTGAAGAAGGGAATGGGGCTGGGGCTGGGGCTGGGGCTGAGGCAGAGGCAGAGGCAGGGACAGGCACTGCTCAGCTGGGGTGCGGCACGTTGCAGAACAGAGCTGTATGCAGCTTATCCGCGGGGGGGAGTGATGGAGAGCAGGGGCTGCTCCTGTCGCTGCACACCCCCCCAGGGGAGGCATGGGGGTCATGTGCCCCCTGGGTTTGTGTGCGGGGCAAGAGTGGGCTGCCTGCTGCAGGCTTGGGGCCAAGGGATGTTCTGGCCACTTTCTGGTGGAGGGGCTGGGGTGGGCGGAGGTGGGGCAGGCGGCAGCAGCCCTGGGAGGGGGGCTCCGGAGAATTTTGGGGTGGCTATAGCCTCTCCTGTAGCTCCCCCCAGCACTGCCACCTCCTGCCCCACCCTGCCAACCCCAAGCACAGCCCCGGTCCAGCCCTGCCACCAGTAAGAGACTGCCACTATCCCTGTCCCCAAACCCACAGCAGGCAGCCCACCCTTGCCTCATGCATAGATCCAGGGCTCCCTATATCTCCCCCAGGGGTGTGCACTGTGGAGAGAGCCACCCACCTTCCTGTGCCTCCCAGATGAGCCGCCTGTGGCTCCCCTGCCCCAGCCCTACTTTTTTACTCACCATGGAGGCCTTGAATTGCCTCCCCCCCACTGCCTTTTCCCCCCACAGACTTAGCAGCTGGATGGTGCTCTCCAAGCTGCCAGGCTGCATATTGGCAATTAGATTGGTATCATCCAATATGGCTGATTAATAATCGGCCATTGGTATCAGCCCAAAAAGTCTTTATCTTTGCACTCCTAATAATTAGTACTCTTAACCTTTAAAACTGAACCATTAACAAATCCTAGAAGATTCTGTATAACTAAACATTTAGCAGTTTTTTTATACACTGTGGTCACACTTTTATGTGTATACTTTTATATGCATGTCTCCTATCTCTTTCTAGAAATATTTGCCTTCAGTAATTTTGAATTGCTACAGGTAGCATCACAGACTGTATTTATTCTTTTATCTATATATCATTACACCTCTAGTAATCAAGGAGTAAATCCAAGTAATTAGTTGATACACATGTTTGTTTCATACTTTTCTTTGCATTTGAAATATGAAATACCATACTTAAAGAAAATTCCGGTGGAAAATAAGTTATTTTTAATGAGGCTGACTTTATGTTCACTAGGAGGATTAAGCTTCTTAATTTTCATTAGTTTGATATGGTTTCATCCCTTCTGGTTTTTCTGGTGCAGCCACTGTGTGAGGACACAAGCTTTGATATTTTTGTACCTCTTTACTTGCCTCCTTCTAGAGTTTTGCCACAATTTGAATCTTTAAAAATGTAGAAGAGTCCCCTTAGGGATATACTCACCCTTTGTAAGTGGTAACCATCATATTTCTCTGGGAAGAAGGCTTCGCATTTGAAATCGTGTCTGGTTTCATCTCAGCTATACAGTTGGTCCAATAAAAGATAAATCCTTACCTCTTACATAATTCTGGGAACATCATGGCTACATCATCACTCTAACACTGTCATTTCCAGGTAGTAATTTTTTTACTGTATGAGGATTTGATAATCTCATAATTGAAAGATCTTTATGTGCCCAACAATCTCTGTCTTTCATTGGTTATCACAAACTTAATAATCCTACATCATTGATATTTTGGTGAAGGATTCGTGAATGATATAAGCAAGGTGAGTTTGCCTTCTTTCAGTATTTTATGGAGTACTTATAAAATGCATGTCGTTATTTTGTTTAGTGGAGACTTATTTGAATTTTATGTCCCAGCGTTCCCCAAATCTTATTCTGATAACTAACTGAAATTAGAGTCACTAGGCAAGTATTTAAACCGTTCGTAGTTCAAACTAAGAATTTTCCAGTAGTTTAAATAAATTGAAAATCTCGTGGAAGCAGTAACACGTTGTTCAGTCATAACAGGACATTTCTGTTCAAATATGGTGTAAGATGTGAAGAGCAAAGTACTGTACAGGAAATGCAGATATTATTGCACAGCTTAATTTCTTGAAGGTTATTGTGTTTTTTTGCTTTTTATGATGCAATAGTAATGTGGCTAGCAGACCTCTACCTGTGCGATCCTTCTGAAAATTGGAACTCTTTTTTTTTTTTGGATTAATCTCTCTATTAACCCTATTTTTCTTACAGAATCATGGAGCATTTTTAGTAATAATACCTAAGGTCCAAATATTAATATTTTTTTACATTTGGAGTGGTGTTTGGCTTCACAAATAACCCATTTGATTTCAGTGGAACTGTTACCTACTCATGAATAAGGATGTCAAATCAGGCTTGTGATGTATTTTTCATGGCAAGTGTGAAAGTTTACACCACATATATCAAGAAATCAAAATCCTGTTCACTTCATGTCAGAATATATATGTAGAATTCTTAAAACATATTTCTCTTTCGTTCTCTTACTTCTGTCTATACTGAGAGGATGATATATCTTTTATGAAAGTAGTGGAGACAGAAAGAAACTGAAACTTCAGGAAACTTCCCTACGTAGAATGCACTGGAAATCTTGTATATTCAGTTATTTTCTGTCTTCACAGGAGACAGTGATATTACACTTTTGCCATTTCTTTTTGTTTCAAGAAAAGTATTGTCCATCTTGCTTGCTAGTGTCCTCCAGCAGGGCTTATTTTCCTCCAGCAATGTAACCAGGAGTTGGTTATATTGTTTAATTTTTGTATAATCATATTACTCTTAATGAGCTACCACAGAAATGAACCTTATAGCCATTGTAGAGAACTAGAAATCCATATATTGTTTTGACTGCTTAATGAGCATTGAGAGCAAATTTTGTTGTCATTGTCAATATTGTAGAAGTGAGATTTCGATTTCCCTATGGGTAGTGTTCCGCATTTTCAATCTTTACCAATTTTCATTGATAAATTCCCTGGTTATTTTTGAAGTGGTTCAGTTTTCCACTCATGCCAGTTAACAGGGATTTGAACTGAAAAATGGGTGGTGCTGGTAAGCTAAAAGTTCCACTCTGCTGGTTACCTGAGTCACAGGTTTCCGGCTGGACGTGGAGGGGGGAGGGTGGGCAGTGGCTGCATGCAGAGTCGGGGGCAAGGGTTGGCGGGGGCTGGGGGAGGGTGGCTGGAGCCTCTGCCCTGGGGGCACAGGACTCCCAGCTCTGACCCCAGGCGGGGCAGAGCACACCACAAGAATTGCTCCTGGGGCAGGTGGGTCCAAACTGCATCCCAGCAGCTCCATCTTCAGCCCTGCCCCAGGTGCTGGGAACTGGCATTGGGGGAGAGGCAGGTGGAGGAGCCTGGCCTCACTCCCTGCAGCCGGCGCTGCACCCAGCTGTTCTGCATGGTCCCGTGGGGCTGGAGCCGCTGCCTGGGGGTGTGCAGCTCCTGGCTCTAACCCCAGGCGGGGTGGGAGGTGCCGGGGTTGAGGCCCCCCCCACTCGGCTGTGTGCCACTTCCCCTTCCCCCAAACGCCAGGGCATCCCTCCATCAGGCTGCTGCAGCAGGTGGAGGGGCACAAATGCAACCAGGGAAGAAAGGTTTAGAGTAAGGCAATATATATATGTACAAATAAGGTAATGAAAATATTGATGGTTAGAAAAGGCTGGCAACCAGATATCAGACTTTTTTAGTTAGTCTGTGCAAAAGAACGTGATGATTTTGAATCAGGTTTTGAGCTGAGAACTTTGTAGGCCCAAAGGTTGTCTGAATAGGGCGCAGTGAAGGATCTAGACCTTTCTAAACTCATAATTTATTGATGTATATGTTTTTTCTACTTTCCGTCATAAATATTACTTTTGGAAAAATTACATTTGGGAAGATCTTTTAGGATCATTGCTGGAAAAGTAAATGTTCTAATAATTACCATTTTTTAATTTCTTCTATTTTTTTTTCTTAAATAGGTCCTTTCTGATGTTCCTTGAGCATACTCTACTGCTGTTCTTGTTCCTGTTGGCTAAACATTTATTTTCATTGACTTCATTACATTAATACTTGCAAAAAAACAGAGGTACATCATTTACAGTATTACGAGGCTACAGCAGTGTAAACATCAGTTTCACCTTAAACTGCCTTATTATTTGCAGTTCCTTAAGGGGACGGAAAATGTCCCATGCTTGTTGGAAGCCAGAAGGTTGTCTTTATTTTTATTTTTCCTACAGCCAGTGGTGCACCCTATCTCGTTTGAGCCATTTTAAAAGCATAGTTGAGTGTTTGGAAAACCCAGAATTTATTACTATAAAAAGAAAAAAATAACACTGTTGTACAGGGGAATTATTAAAAAATAAAATATCAATGTTTGTTGGTTAATGATTTGGCACAGTATATGTATTATAAACAGTTGTCTTTAAAGATTAGTAAAATACATTGTTAAAATGTATATATTATAGTTACTGTTCAACTAATATAAAATAGTTTTTGTTTTGAAGAGGTATTTGTTGAAAATGTATTACAGGTAATACTTTAAACTGGTAAGTGAACTAAGAGTCAATAAAAGATAAGATTTTCAGTAGTATTCAGATAAAACATTAGTAAAACTATACACTTAGAACACCTACCTCCCACATTTCTATAATACTGAGGAGAGAATTGTTTCCCTTGCAAACAATAATTGTTAGTCAAAATGAAAATGCACTTCTACTACTCTTTATTCAAGAGATAAAATTATTACATTTCTATGCCAAATATAATTTGAAAAAATTAGTATGTTAGCAAGATAAACCACAGTTTTGTTTTTGAAAAGTTAGCAAAGTACAGATCAAATTTTTCACTCGAAAGGTATTTCCAGTAAAAGGTCTTGTGCTGGTGCAATGTTGTATTAATGGGAGGCAGGCATTTTAATAGTTTTATGTCACATGCCACTAAAACAGGTTTTTTAAAATGATTAATGATCAGCACAGTGCTGGCTGAATTGTGGTATCATAATGTGTGCACTTAAATAAAGTAGAAAGTGTTTTTTGTGTTTCAGTCCATTGTGTCTCACTGAATTAAATCTCCTTTGGTAAACATACATACACTGTAACAGTTCATATTTTTATTAACTGACTACAATATTCCTCACAGCTCAGTAAATAGCATTTCCCCTGTTAGTGTCACACAGTCTTCCAGGACAGTCAGTGTTCATCCATACACATCAAGGCCTTATTCTTATCTAAACTATCCCATTACCAACTGTGCTGCTTGCTTATGGCAGCCATGTTGAACAAGAACTATATATCTTTAATCAGGCCTCATTCTTCTGAAGAAATAACTTTTAATAGTAAAAGTTTAATTTTAAAAATGCAGTTTTAATATTTAATTGGATCTACACAATTGATTTTGATGAGAAAAATTGTATTTCATCCTATGTAGTGAACTTTTTCATGTTGCGTGGTAAAGTGCTTACATTTGCTGAATTTGTCAAAAGATAAAGTTCAGCAAAAGTTTGTGTTTTTTCTTGCCATGATTAAATGGATTGATCTTTTTTCTCAATATGGCACATCTAATCTGTTCACATTTCCTGGTCAAAGTATGGGCCAGTTACTTTGCTTTATATCTTAATTACTTGGCTTTATATTTTAATCTGTGCCAACATTGATTGGAATCTTGCTACCAAGGATCACTTTTTGTATTGGAGACTAGAAATATTATTTAACTGTGAAGAAACATTATGTAGCTAGAAAATGATGTAGAGGGAAGATTTTAAGAAACTTATTTTATTTAACTCCAAAAAAATTACAGTTTACTATTGTGGTCCTTTGCATATTTTAGTTGAATGCTGGTTTTAGGAATAAGAGTAAATTATCTTTCATTTGTGATGTTAATTTAGTTATAGTTAAAATTGTTAAACTCTACTTGTTTTATGTTAGCTGTATAGTAATTCTGTTTGAAATAAATGTTGTGATGTTTTTTAATGTTAAAATCATGGGTTGTTTAATTTCTGTGCTTGAATTCAAACATTTTGACATTAAATTTATGCTGTTTATGAAAGTGTTTGTTTGGTGTCCATGTGTTATTTTTAGAATATGCAACATTATTGATAATTTTATTTTCAGAGTGGGGATTGGATTTTGAGCCTCATTTTGTTCTAGTTGAGGTGGTGGCAAAACCTGTATTGATTTCAGGGAAGGGAAGATATGACGCTGAAGACCCAGTTCAACAAAACAGCGTGCTTTTCTGAGTAAGAATGGGCTTAAGCAAATATTTCAGTGCTTTAGTCAATTGAGACTAAAATTATGTTTTTACAGAAAGACATAAATAGACTAGCTCAGTCTGGTTCGGTGTGCTGGATGCGTGGCACAGGGCCAATCCATGCAGCTCCCCAGGGACATTGCTGTGGGCACAGAGCTGCCACACTGCCTCAATGCATGGGGCAGGTGCCACTTGCCGATATGTGGATATCAGTGGCTTGATCAACAGTGGTGGCTACTTTTGCTCTGCCTCCCACTGCTTGCTCCCCCCGTGCGCCCCC
>NW_017729029.1:60569028-60579574 GCF_001723915.1 Gavialis gangeticus
TGCCTGGGGAATCTGACCTTTTCCTACTACCTCCCCCCACCTCCTTTTTACATTACTGGGGCTTCTCGCACATTGGGAAATTTGGCAGTGCAGAGGCAGTGTTAATTGCTACCAGAATCATGACAATTAACCTGTCACTGCTCACCTGCCACCAAATTTCCAAACTGATGGATAGCCCCATGAGCTGGATAACAAGGCTTTGTGAGCTAGATCTGTCTTGTGGTCTGTAGGTTGACTATGACTGGACTATTTCTTTAACTTGACAGGTTATCATGTGTCACTGATGAAAGGTTAAGTGTAGCCCAACCTCAGTACTCTTGTTTCTTTGGTCAGTAAAGCATAAAATATTGCATGGAGGTAATTATAATGATTAACATTTATTTTTTTTTCATTACAGGAGAAGCAGTTATGGCTAGTAAACAAATTAAGAGTTTAAGTAAAAAAAAAAAAAAGTTTTGGCACAAATCCAAAGAAAAAAATACTTTGCCTTAAAGTATATTTTTTCAGTATTTTTCAAAGAATGAGATGGATATCTTTGCACAGGGGTTTTCAGATTCTGGAACCCAGATTTCTTAATTTTAGCTACAATTTGTAATTTTTCAGGTGTCTTAGATTAGCCTGTCAGTATTTGAATCATTTTCATGATAATCTTGTTAGCACACAAACATTATTTAAGAAATCAACTTTGCATATAAAAATACTAAATTTTGTACATATGTAGGAAACCCATATTTTTCTTAGAAGTTGATAATATCTTTATTAATACCTTTTACAAACCCTTCCCTTTACGATAAATATTCTACAGTACTAGATTTTACCTATTTACAGCATTATGTACAAAAGTATAGAATACTTTGTATTGACTTAACAAAGGGAGATTTGCCTCTATATAGTAGAAGGCCCTATCACGTATTAAGAATTATTAGCTGTGAAGGCAAATCAGAAGCAAAAAGGGTATGTTTGGGTTTCATATAAATAGGATGGCCAGCTGAGGGGTAATAGGATTCATGACTGCTCCACCTACTCTAGGATGGTTGGGTTATGAATTACCCTTATATGCAGCCTATAGGATAGAATAAGATATGGGGATTGCATTGCAGGCATGTGGCATCTTAGGTTTGAGGGATTTATCCTACACACTCTGATGAAAAAAGTTAGCAGGCTGAGGTCTAGCCTGAAGTTCTTGTGGGAAACAAATTTGTAGGGTTCAATGTGATCATGTTTTGCTGTAAGCAGTCACTGTAACTAGTTTCATAAGTAGTACATTTAGATGTCTTTTTCACCCCAGAGAAGGTGGGGATCTGGGCCTGGCAATATGTTTAGTTTTATTGGGTGTATGTTAGTCCCTGTGTTAACTATTACAGTTTTATAACAGCTTTATTGCAAGGATGGATGGCTGACTGTACTGGAGGAGAAAGTGTGAGGTTCTGAGAGAACTGGGGGGAAGAGTAGAGAAAGAGTAGTCCCAGAGAGGATGGAGTGGAGTCGAAGGAAGGACAGAGGGAACTACAGTGGCACCACACAGGCTTTGTGAAGCTGAGTAGTGTGCTGTGCTATTGGAACAATGGCATCCTGACAGCACCCTCCCTTCCCTCATTTTGAAGAAGAAAACAACCCTCTTTTCAGGAGCTGACCAAACAAAAAGAGCTCTTTGAAATGGGGGTGCTACAGATCACTAGGAGAGCAGGGACAAAGATGGTCTAAAAATCAAAAGCCTTGTCCATTGTGAAGCCCTACCAGGGCTGGCTTCAGGGGGTCTTTTACCAGCTGCTAAGCACTTAAAGGTTTTACAACTTTATTTTCAGTCCCCATCCTTGAAAAAACTTTGTATTTTCTTGCCTACAGCACACATCCCTTTTGTAAAAAAGAAAAAAAGCTGCTGGAAATTGGAGTAAGCATTATGTGTGTGAAATATGGTAAGAACAGTTTCTGTCACTTACTGGGTAAAAACAAAGTCTCTGATGTACAGGGAGCAGAATAATGATCAGGCGTGGTTCCCTTGTTGCTTGTCAGTTTCTTACTGCAAAGAAAGATATTTTTATCTTCCTTCTTCCTTTCAAAAAACAAGGTGCATATTATAGGGTGCACTGCATATGAGAAACTATGGTACTTTTCAAATAAGCCATGTATGTTCATTGCAGCAAAATCCCAACAGCCTTGTTGGGCAGGGCACCTGGCTAGCACAGTGACACGCTGCTTGCATACTGCCTAGCCCAGGAGCTGTGAGAGTGATGGAAAGCAAAATATCCCAGCAACCTACACACCTGTAGATGTCTAAAAGTATATAGTACATAATATTTTTTTTAAAAAAAGGAAAATAACTATTGTTAAAGAGCATGCATTGCATCATTTATGATAACAGGAACCCTTTACCAAATACATTCTGTTTGGAAAAAAAAAAGTTCTGCAGTGATAAGTCAAAGGGCCACTTGTAGCTCAGGAGCCATCATCTAAGCATCACTAGGTTAGATTGATTGAGGTGGACTAAGTCTGTCTCAGAAAGTGTCTTTAGCTGACCAAAAGGCCAGATTAAAAAAAAAAAAGACAACTTGGGCCTTAGGCACCTGGAAAATGGGCATCTAAAATCCAACATTTTGATAAGATCCTGGCTTCAAAGCTATGTAATCAAGGAGGTACCTAAACCTGGTTAGGTACCTCTGTTTTTTTACTTAAACTCAGGTCTTCTCTAAGCATCTAACTGTTGCAATCCTTCCTTGGATCTAAAAGCTTGGCAGAATAGCATCTAATAGCCTGAGGGGGCAGATCCAAACAGGTATGTTGACAGCATACACAGCATACCTACCAATAGCAGTGTATTCAATATAAAACACAGTTGCTATGGCCACTTTAATTCAAAACACGTGTTGGGCATTTTATATAAATTCCCAGTGGTCAGAGCACTCATCTAGCTGGGAATATGAGTCCTAAAATGCAAAGAAAAATACAGTGCATCTACACTAACAACTAAAATACAGATACCGACATGGGTGCTGATAGGATAAATGAAATTTAACGTTTTTGTAATGCTTATAGTATGTAACAGTTGAATACCTGTCCCTGAATGACTAGGTTTTTGCCTTTTATGTCAAACTAAGGAAAAGAAATCAATGAGTCATGTATATTAATTTTTTCCCAATAAAATGACTTACACTGACAACATTTTCACTGCCTATAATGCACTATAGTTTTGAAATGTTTGCCCTGTGTATAATAAAAATATATGACAGGCATGGCAAGGTTGCTGTCCAAATATTTCTAAAGTTTACAAAAAGCCCTTGTCAGCAGTAGATAATAATATATTAGGCACAAGGCATACAGGAAAATATTTCATGCTTTTTCCCATCCATGCTGCTTTTTAAAAGAGCAAATTACTAAACTTTATAGCTGATGGGGTAGAGGGTGGGGGGAGTATAAATAACATAAGTACTATTGTAATCTTTGCAGACAGTACATATGCTGACCCCAAAGGATGACTAGAGAACAAAAGTGTAGCTTTTTTTTTTAAAACTCTTTCTGTACTAAGCAAAGCAATTTGTTTGTGTAGTGGACTACTTTGGCCCATCCTGTCCTTTAGGATTTCAGCATTCTTTAAACACAAAACAAATGTTCATAACTTCTTTTTCGGCTTAGAAAAAAAGTTGTCATGGGGTTGCTGCAGTGGTAAAGTCTATGCGCATCTCTCGGTGGCAAAGAGACATCTGTAATGATTTGCTGTGATATAGGCAGCTTTCCCATACAATATTTGTGCTTGCTTCAAACAGTTCAATTTCATGAAATTGTTTTATACGTATTCTATAAATTTCATCATTCAAAAATGATTCTTACAAATTTTCCCTCTCTGTTTTCCATAATCCTGTAGGCCTAGATTCTAAAATCCTCTATACGTAAGAGCTCATTCTGAATGTTCATCACTTTCCATAACCAATAGTATGGCTGGGCAAAATGGCCTTATCCTCAGATTAATAGAGATGGTAAAATGAGTGGTACTCATAAAGAATGGAGGGGGGAGGGGGGGAAGCAGGACAGAAGCTTTTAGAAAATTGTCATTTGTTGACAAAAGTTTAAGTTAAATATATCAATAGCTTTGACTTTTTAAAAATGGTTTACATAAGAACAATTGTTCCCCAACCCATTAATTCTTGCTTCCAGTAGAAAAATTAAGAAGTAACTGCTGGGAGCAGATTTGTTTCTTCGCAGCCCTCCATGCTCTTATATAGTGGAAAAAAAGAGGGGCAAAATGAAAGGATGTGGGGGGCAAGGACACTATATCAAGTATAGAGGATTTATGGTAACCAATCAAAGTAAAGTTGTTTGCTGTTTGATACAGTTACTAACCAATTACTTGTCTTGTGACTTTAAAAATTAAATCTTCCAAAATTGCTATCAGCCAATCTAAATTTAGAGATTTATGTCTTGTACAATTATTCAGGAAGAATCATGCAATAATTATCAATCAGAAACCAATGCAAGCCTGCAGGGAGTTATGAAAATGAATACCAACTAAATAGTTTTTCATTTCCCTGCATTTGGATTACCTGAGGCAATCCATTTCAGATCAAGCTTAATAAATTATAGAACGAATGAAATCACATTTTAGGGTTTTCTCAAGTTTTTTATTGTACTTTATGATATTGTATTTCCTTTTTTAAGAATCGCATCAATTAATTGAACAATCATTAAATTCACAATTTGTGCAATTGATAAGTAACATGTTTCTCTGATTTTTTTTGGTAAGATTTCTGTAACAATACTAAAAGAACTGATGGACAGATTAAAATACAATCTAAACAGACATCTGGTTCATAAAATCAGGTAAGCTTTTAAATATCAATATAGTAATTAATGAAGATGCCAGTATAAGCAGATGTCCTACAAAAATGAAAATGTTCTTTCCAAACAACCTTAGTATAAATAAAATAAGATGTTTTACAGTTCTTTTTACAACTAGGTAAGATAATTATACTCTCTAAATGTACTTCAGAAATAGAATTTTTCTTTATATAAGACACTATTAAAAGTGTTCTCCACTAATTATAGGTAATAAATATACTGAAGTAAGAAATTATATTCCCATTCATTTCCTATTGATAAATGAGTTGTAACAATACTTCCTCATAGTGGATGCTGTATGAGTCTGTAACCATTAACATAGAGGGGAAATTTTGAGGACAGATGCATTATAAGATCCCATGTACATTTTTTTTCCTTTTTACAAATAACTTAGGGGGGAGAGACTTCTTTTCTAGAGATTTCTTTACCTTCAGGTGACAACTTAGTTTTTTGTTCAATACAATCTCTAACAAAGACACTTACCATCATAGGAAAGTAGGAGTGAAAGGGACCTTACAAGATCATCCAGTCCAGCCCCCTGCTTAAGACAGGATCATCCATGAATAAACCATTCCAACCAAGTGACTGTCTAACCTGCTCTTGAAAACTTCCAAGAATGGAGATTCCACAATTTCTGTAGGTATCCTGATCACCCTCACAGTCAGAAAATTCCTCCTAATTTCCAACATACATTTTCCCTAAAACAGCTTGAGGCCATTGCTACTAGTCCTGTCCCCTGTAGCCACAGAGAAAAGCCCATCTTTATTCTCTCTGTAATTGCCCTTAAGATATTTGAAGGCTGGAATCCCCACTCAGTCTACTCTTCTCCAAACTAAATATCCCAGTACTTTCATATTTTTCTCGTATGTTTTGTCTCCTAAGCATGGACGACTGGTGCCTCCTCATTCTGGAGGGTCCCCCAGCAACTGATCGCCTACTAGGGGGCTGGGGACAGAAGGAGAAAAAAATGGAGGGGAGTGGCTGAGCACATGTGCACCCTCACCCCATGAGAGAGTCTGCAGGGGAAGGGGTAGGGGAGGAAGCGAGATGGGCTGACACCAGGCAGGGATCAGGATCAGGGCTGGAGCCCACTGCACCCATGCAGATGCCCTTTTCCCCACACCAGGGGTCATTGCATGGTGCTGGCGTCCACCACCCCCAAGCCCTGCATTCACACTGGCCCTGGCCCTGGTCCAGCCCCAGCTACCCTACCCCACTGTTCCCCGCACTGTCCGGGGAGGCCCAGAATTGGAGCAGGGCTAGCCTCGGCTGCACTGCTGGGCTGGAGGAAATGGAGCCCCCGGGATCCCTGCCCCGCCTAAGTCATCCCTGGCAGCTCCTGCAGAGTCAGAGTGCCATGGATCCAAGGGGGACACATGTCCCCCCTCGGTCTTTGCATGGGGCAAGGACAGGCCGCAGCTGCAAGGTGAGCTGAGTTTTGCCTGCTCTGTGCCTTGCTGCAGCCTTTGAAAGCGGTGTGGCACAGCACTTTGTGTATCCCACTGCTGGCCAGGCCAGGCAGCGAGGCACATGGTGGTGTGTTGCACCACTTTCAAAGGCTGCAGCAAGGAGCAGAGCAGGCAGAGCCCAGCTTGCCTTGCAGCTGTGACCTGCTCTTGCCCTGTGCAAAGATTGGGGGGGGCAGGGGGCATGTGTCCCCTGCCTTGGCTCCCTGGCACTGCAACTCTGCAGGAGCCACTGTGTTCCGCTTGTCCCACAACCTGGCCTGGCTGGAGTTCCATTCACCGTGAATGGGGCCCTGACCAGGCCGGGTCGTTGGGCAATTGGAGCCCAGTGGCTCACCCAGAGCCGTGGTGTGTTGAAGCCAAGAGGTTGGGGGAATGTGCCGCCCCTCCTCCAGCTCCCCGCAGTGCGCACAGTGGTAGGAGTCACCAGGCTCCAATTGCCCTACAACCCAGCCTGGCTGGGGCCCCATTCACTGTGAATGGGAACCTGGCCAGCCCGGGTTGTGGCCCAATCCCCACAGTGCATCAGGGAGTGAGGCAGGGGCGGGGGTGATTGATTCGCCCCTGCCCCTATCCCGCTCCCTCCTGTACTGTGGGGGCCATGATCTCCCTCCTGCCTGCAGCCGGGTTGCCTGGCAGTGACCTGGAAGTGCTGCTGGCACTTCTCTCAGGGGGGGCGTTTGCACCCGCTACACATCACCAATGCTCCTAAGCCCCTAATCATTTTTGTTTCTCTTTACTGGTTTCTCTCCAAACTGTCCATGTTCTTCTTGAAGTGTGGGGCCCAATAATGATGTTCTGTGTCTTTGATGCTTGAGAAAGCTGAAAACAGTGAAAGAAAGAGATTTATGGATTTACAGATGCAAATTATATTTTAATTAATATATAGGCCATGGAGCCTATAATTAGAAGTATAAACTGAGAATACCTTTATTGAAGGCAAAGTAGGTACACTAGGTACTAGACTACACTGATGAGATTGAGAATAAAGGAACTCAAGTAATAAGGAAACAGACCTGCTAAAGTATTATTTAGGTCAGTTCTAATTAATTGTATTTGATTCTAATTCACCCTAGTCCTTTTAATATAATTTATTGCATGACGATTCCATTTCTGATCCTGCTTTATGGCCCAGTCTAATGCCCAGATTTTGAGATCTGCTAAGTGACCAACAGTCTACCTAAAGTAAAGTAAAGAACATGGATTTTCCTCTGCACGAGCAGAATCACCATTTTTCTATGATATTTTTACGCAGAAATTTTGAAAATGGTGAAGTTCTGAAATGCTGCTGGCTGCTTTACTCGGAGTCCACTGACAAGGTTTTTTGTCTCTACTGAAAGCTCTTCAACTTGAATACAAAATCATCCCTAGCATTGGAGGGGTCAAATGATTGGAAGCACGTCTCAGTCTCATACATTATGAAAAGTTGCATAGTTGTTTCAATTCCCACTGAACATGGGTTAAAACAGAGCAAAGGATAAAACAGGATAATTGCATAATCTTGATGTTCTAGTGTTTAAACCAGCTCCATGTGGCTATCTCCAAAGTCTACTTCCAATTGACTGTAGTATGCTTCAAGAAATTCTACAACTAATTTACAAAAATGAACTTCATGACAATTTCCCAAACACGTGGATAGCACTCAGGATCCTGCTAACCAGGCCCATATCAGTGGCGAGCAATGAATGGGGCTTCTCAAAAAGGAACTCACAAAAGCATATTTGTGATCAATCATAGATGACAGACTATGTTTGCTGGCCATCCTGTCTGTTGAGAAGGCTGTGGCTCAAAATATAGACCTAACACAAACAATATCAGAGTTTGTGGGAGCAGAGATGCACAGAATTGTCTTCTGAGTCTTGGAAACTTGATGAACTAATTTTTTTTAATTGGTTGTTGTTATTTATTAATTTAGTGTTTAATGTTTAGTTTATTCATCACAGTTACTATTTTTATGGCATCACTTATTTGTGAATAAAATTGAATTGAATTTTATGTCATTTCTTCTTTTGAATTTTTTTAGTAAATTATAAAAACATTTTGAGATTACATCTTTATTTCTGAAATGGGGGGTGGGCCAGAGAGATAGGATGCCAAAATACAAGTTCGCCCAGGGCATCATTTTCCATAAGGCTGGCTCTGCTGACTGACATACATGTATTTACTCTCCTGAAAAAGATGCAGTATTACTTGGGGTTGTGTCCCAGGTTACAGCTATGTAAAGCAAACTCTTTGCCACTTTTCTGCCTAATACTGTACTTTTCTTTCCTTCTTTCTTATATTAAATTGAATAAAACATTCCTCAGACCATTACCTTTTTTTTAACAGGTCCCTTATATCTCATCTCTCTTCATTACAGACATCTTTCCCAATTTTGACCTCTTGTACCTTATTATGCCTATACCTTCTGCAGTAGATACCTCCACATGCAATACTGCCATACAGAATGACCAAGATGCCTAGAACATACTGTTTTTCTTTCAGATAAGTATAAGCAATCAAAAAGCTGAAGGCTGAATCAGTTCAATCTTTGCAGGTTTCTCTAAACTGCATAGACTGAACCGATAAGCAACTGAACTGATGTTCATTTTTCACACAGGAAAGACAGCCAGACCCCTGAAGTGGCCCATAACAATACATGGGGGGGGCACTAGAGCATGCCTCCCAGGCTGCTGGCCACTGCAGAGTGGGGAGGCTTCTGATTCCCTAAGCCATGACCCCTTCTCAGCCTTCAGCCAGTTGAGGAGGGTGAAGCCCCCAGCAGGGCTTGGCTCCACCTCTAAACCAGGGAGCCAGGAGACATGCCCACTCAGCCTCCAGGTTATATGGGGGAAAGCCTGCAATGAGGCTTGGCTCCACACCCCATAGCTGGGAATAGGGCTGCCTGGGAACAGGGCTCCCCTAGCTGTGCCCCCTTCTCAGCCTCCTGACTGGCTGATGGGAGAGGGGTGGAGAAGGGGGGGCTTGGCTTGCCCCTCCCCCCCCAGCCAGGAGCCATGCCCCTTTCTCAGCCTTTGGGTTGGCTGAGGACGGGAGAGGAGAAGCCTGCACCAGGGCTTAGCTGTGCCTCCATAATTGAGAGCCATGCCCCTTCTCAGCCTCTGGGCAAGCTGAAGGGAAGGGGATGGAGAAGCCCACGGGGGGTGGGAGGCTTGGCTCCACCCCCAAGAGCTATGATCGCCTCAGCCCCTGGATGAGCCAAGCCCTGGAGGAGCTGGCTGGGAGGCTTCTCCCAGTCAGCAGGAGGCTGAAGACGGGGTGTGGCTCCTAGCTTCTGGCTGTGGTGGTGGAGGAAAGCTCTGGTGCAGGTTTCCTCTTGTCCCCTCCCCCCTTCCCAGCAGGCCTAGAGGCTGAGAAGGGGGCATGGTTCCTGGCTCCCACCTTTGGGGGTGGAGCCAAGCTCTGGTGCAAGCTTCCTGCCCCCCCTCAGCTAGCCAGGGGACTGAGAAGGAAGTGTAGCTCCAAGCTCCTAGCTCTGGGGGGCAGAGTCATACCCCCAATGCAGGTTCTCCCTCCCTTCCCCAGGCCAGCAGCACAGGGCTGAGGGGCTGGTTCCCTCTTCCCCCTTTCCCCCTACCAGCAGCACCTGGCTGGGGGTCTGGTGCCTGGCCAGAGGAATGGGTTCCCCCCTGCACCCCCTCAGCCACTCAGAAGAGTGATAGTGCTCTAGCTAGGGAGCAGAGGGACAGGGCAGACCCTGCTTGGTGGAGCAGACAGCATAGTCCAGGGCTGCAAAGCATCCTGGGATGCTGGGGGACTCTGAGTTAACTTAAGCTGAGAGAAGATCTGGGACAGAAGTTCCATAAGCTGGTTTGACTTAAATCAGTTAAATCTGATACTACATCCAACCAGGCTTATCTTAAGCCAGTTTCAGCCATTTTAATAGTGGTTTAAGTGCATTGAACTTCTGTTCTGTTACAGGTTTAAATCAGTTTCTTATGACTTTAACCGGTTTGTGTGTAACTTCTGTTGCTAGCCCCAATCACTGTTCTATGCTTTTGCTTGCTAAATTGACTTTTTATCAAATTTAATTTTGTTCTCAGTGTCAAATATAAATCTTATACAATAGCCTTCAGTTTGCTACACTATAAAAAGTTGTATTGAAATCTGTGTGGATTTTGTTTGTTGTTTCTTCCATACTAGTTCTCATTGTCGCTTCTTTAAATATGTTAATCTGATTAGTTACACATGAGCTTCTCTTTGTAAATCCATGTCAATTTTCCTTCATTAAATTGTTCTCTGTTCAAATA
>NW_017729029.1:60579585-60580412 GCF_001723915.1 Gavialis gangeticus
TGTCAATTTTCCTTCATTAAATTGTTCTCTGTTCAAATATTGTTCTAATTTGTCCCTTGTCAGTGATTCTAGAATATTCCAAACAAGCACATGCAGCACTGTTCTAGATAGAAATATTATATTCACAAAAGATTCTTAGTGTGGACACAGCTCTCCTGGCATAAAGGCTTCAGTTTGGACCACTTATGTCAGTCAGAGATGGCTCCTTTTTTACACCCCTGACCAACATAGCCATATGTTCCTAAGTCTGTTGTATAATCTGGGCCTAAATTCCAGACATAATGGTATCTTAAATACATCCTTCACATTTAACCTGGTGAATTTCAGGCCCGCAACATAATATTTCCCTATAATTTCACGTATACAATAGCAAATATATTTGAAGGAGAGAGTGATGTTCACCTTGAATTCAAAATGGGTGACAAACTACACATTTGGTTTGTCTGTCATTATTTATGAGAGAATGGTTAACATGTCTACATCGTATGTAATAGCTAGAAAGTTTTACACTGTGTCAAGCGATATCCACAGTATAATTTGAATTGCTTATTCTAATGAGAAGATGTGGGGGTTCATTTTTTTATAATGAATTGTCCCTTTCTTTCCTATACTGTTAAATTTGCTGACTTAATTTAGCATGGGTTAACTAAAAGGCAAAGAAGTATACTTTTATTAAAGTGCTGGTTAAAATTGTCAGAAGGAAATTTTATTTAGATTTCAAATTCCCCATCTACATCTTTAGGAGCAGCGTGTAAAAACAACATCACTTGACCAAATGGAGCAACAAAAATACTGCTTAAAAAAGAAAGAACTCCCAGGCTAGAGAC
>NW_017729029.1:60585412-60598817 GCF_001723915.1 Gavialis gangeticus
TCCTATACTGTTAAATTTGCTGACTTAATTTAGCATGGGTTAACTAAAAGGCAAAGAAGTATACTTTTATTAAAGTGCTGGTTAAAATTGTCAGAAGGAAATTTTATTTAGATTTCAAATTCCCCATCTACATCTTTAGGAGCAGCGTGTAAAAACAACATCACTTGACCAAATGGAGCAACAAAAATACTGCTTAAAAAAGAAAGAACTCCCAGGCTAGAGACAGACATTACACATAAACTGGTGTAAGTGATCAGAAACTGGTTTAAACCTGTAGCAGAACAGATGTTCAGTGCACATAAAACAGTTTGAAAATGGCTGAAACTGGCTTGAGATAAACCTGGTTGAATGTACTATCAGACTTAACTGATTTGGGCCAAACTGGTTTATGCAATGTCTGTCCCAGACTTTTTGCTGGTTTAAGTTAAATCAGACTCTCCCACCATCCCGGCATGCTCTCTGGTCTCAGCAGGGCTTTCTACTTGACAGCAGGGCTGGCCCCTCCCCTTTGCTCCCTGGTTGTAGCTCTGGCAGAGATTGTGGGCATCTGCCTGACTTCCCCTGGTCCCCTCCTCACCACTCCCTGCTAAGCAGGAATTGTCCCCTCCCTTCTGCCTTGCACAGACACCACTTAGTGTTAGCCAGCAGACCAAATGCTGGCTACAGTCCATGCTGTGGCAGATAGGACAAAGGCAGAATGAACAGGTAGCTGGTAATGTCCCTCTGTTGTTTTCTTAATGGGATGATAAACACTGAGTTAGGGGTGATAAACAATGTGTTATCAATTCCCTGCTGGGCTGGTCAGGATGGGGGGAACCCCTCCCTAATCAGAGCGTCCTGCTGGGACCTGGCCATGCCCCCCTCCGCTCAGCAATGTGGAAGGGAAGGGAGAGCTGCTCTAGTGCTCCCTGAGCGTGAAATGCATGTGCCTGCATTTTTTTCAGTCCAGAGGACATGTTTTTACAGTTACAAACTGGTTTAGCCTAGCCAGGTTAGACTAACCAGCAAAGATTGAATCAATTTAGGCTCAGGCTTTTTGAATGTCTGTCCCTACCCCCAGAAACACTTCTTACCCACTCACAAGATCTCCCATTCATTCCTCACTCTCCTCATTTTTTAAAAGCCTGGTTAATAAGTGAGTTTTGCAACTTGTCCAAAATGGCATCACGTCTGGACTTTGATACAGTGAGATTGGAAGTGAAGTCCAAAGCCTAGGATACTTCACTCAGAATGCTTAGCTGCCACTGCTGTTGCAAATAGGGAACTGTTCAAAAGATTTCAGCTGCTACGGAGTGGTGAATAGTGTCGCAAAGATGGTAGGAAAGAGAATCTCTAAGGTAGGTATCAAAACATTTTAATTTTTAAAAGTTAAAGGCAATACTTGAAACTTCAGCCAGAATCCATTAATAACCAATGCAGATTATAAATAACCAATACAATGTTCTCCCAGCTTGAATTACTGCTTAGGAAATAGTTTGTCTTGTACTGTATTTCAGTTTCAGAATTGTTTAATTGCCTCAAATTTTCCTTGTGCAAGGATCTAACAGTTGCTCCTGTAAGAAATTACTTAACACTTCTTTGTCTAAGATTGGGACTAATGACTAACTCCAACAATCAGCCAAGTTAACTCAAACCTTCTCCCTGAATTCACAATGCAGCAGAGGAATGGATGTCACTTCTAGAGTAGCTGAATAAAACTGCGATGGAGTGCATCACAGCACCAACAGTGCTACTAGTGACATTTAGAAGTGACATCCATTCCTCTGCTGCATTGTAAATTCAGGAAGAAAGTCTGAGTTAACTAAGCCAATTGTTGGAGTTAGCCATTAGTCCCAGTCTTAGACAGAAAAGTGTTAAGTAATTTTTTATAGGAGCAATTGTTAAATCCTAGCTCAAGGGAAAAAAATGAGTCTATCTTTTGCCCTTAGATCTACAATTTTCAGTTTCCAGGGCTCTAGTTTTAAACAATTCTGAAACTGACGTACAGGACAAGACAGGCTATTTGTTAAGCAGTAATTCAAGCTGGGAGAACATTATACTGGTGCTTTATAATCTACATTGGTTATTAGTGGGTTCTGGCTGAAGTTTCATGTATTGTCTTTGACTTATAAACATTTAAATGTGTTTTGTTACTTACCTTAGAGACTCTCTTTCCTACCACCTTTGAAAGACTATTCACCATTCTATAGCAGCTGAAATAATTGGAACAGTTCCCTCTTTGCAACAATAATGGCAGCTAAGCATTCTGAGTGAGGCATCCTAGGCTTTGGACTTCACTTCCAATCTCACTGTATCAAAGTCCAGATGTGATGATATAATTGACAGGTTGCAAAACTCACTTATTATCCAGGCTTTCCAAAAGTGAGGATATATGGATCTACCATTTCAGAGCTCAAGAGAAAAATCCCAGAATGAAATGCTTGTACAGAGAATTCTGCAGTTGTCTATTAGCTTAGATACTATAGTGGTAAGTGACTATTAAAAAGACCTAGATCTGAGAAATCTTGTGTGTAAAAGATTCAGGAAAGATATGGGTTTGTTATAAAGAAGAAGCACTGTGCCAATCTGAAATTATATAAATGCACTTGAAATGATCTTGAATTATTTCTAGTTGCATAGCTACGACAGAAAATTAATTTTTCAATGCATATATTTCCATTGTCACTTTACCAGGCAGAAACCTGGGCTGTGTACACACATTCAAATTGTCCAAAACAACTCATCCAGGTTTGTTTTCGTGAGAGAAAAACTGACCTGTACAGAAGTTCAGACCAGGTGCATCTACACAAGATGCTTCTGCACAGTGGTTAATGAACATTTATTTAGTACTTGTATTCGCAAGTAATAAATGTGCAGTAACCGGAGTTACTGTGCAGTAGCACCAGCGAATGTCTTTTAAGTGATGCTACTGTGCAGCAGCCTAAACATACTGCCCAGTAACGTATTACCATTGTTGGTGCTGTGACGCACTCCTGCGCAGTATTATTTGGCTACTGCACAGTCAATGTCTCGTGTAGATGCAGCCACAGAGAAGCAAACAGCCTGTAGTGTGGAGGCTGGGCTACCAGAGATCCCTAGAGTCCACAGCCCAGAGAGCTTTGCAGGCCTTTTTAAAAGTGAATGTAGGCAGGAATTATCAGGGTTGGGGAATGTGTGTGTGTGGGGGGGGGAGGTTGTGCTGTGCATAGTTCTCCAGCCTTCCAACCTACCCCCACTACTGTGTTGGAGTCCAGCTAACGCTGGGCTGCGTATGCTTATATGTCTCCTGGCACCAAAGCACGCAAGGGGCGCATCTAAATAAGCGTGCATGTGTGTTTCCCTGGGAACAAATAGCAGCAGCATATACTTGTGCCACTGCTACTTGTCCTCGGGGATTGCCTGTGCACACGCATTCTGGCACGTGGCAAGTTGTCCTGGGTGGGGTAGAGGAGGCTGGGGCCAGCACCTGGGCTGGCCTCAGCAACCTTACCTATGGGCCTCCCAGGGCTCCAGTGGGAGTGATCTGGCAGCAGGGAGCCTGGCTGGCAGCCAGGGTGTGGCTTCAACTGGCCAGGCTCTGGTTTCAGATGGTGCACACTGCTGCCATTTGCGCTGCCCCACTTTTTTCTAGTGTGGTTTTTTGATACTGGGATCTCCCTGTGTCAAACCAACCCCCCACGCTGCTCATTAGAAGCACGGAGGTAATCTGCATACACAATGTGTGCAGTGCTGCACATGGGTGTGTAGTATGGCATACTGCACATGCATGCTTGTCTGGATGTGCCCAGGGGGCGTGTTCTGTTCCCTGCTTGGCTGGGAGTGACACATGCTCTCCGTCCCCCTGTGGGAGAGGGAGGGAGAAGCAGCAAATACACTGGCTGCCTGTATAGAAGTTCTGTCTCCTGAGACCTATCCTTTGGGGAGCCTCTTCGCTCAGGTTGTTCCCAAATTATTTTTCTCCCCAAGTGGCCATTTATACTTGGGGAGAAAAATTATGAACTTCTGTAAACTTGTGATTTCTCCTGAGAGAACAGTTTCTCCCTGGAGAAAGTGAACATCTGTCCAAGCTGAGCCTCCTGGTTTCATCCAGCTCTTTATTTAAAAAAAAGAAAAAACTATGTAGGACAGAATAGTACCCTATCATATCAATACTTTAAAAAATAATGGAGAAAAGGGAACTGTCCCATTAAAATAAAAGAAAAAGAAAAATCTTTTACTGAATACTTGAATATTTTTCAGTCCCTTTAAAAAATGCAATATAAGACAGAGAGTAATGGTGACAAGGCTGTACTATAGTCCTGATGATGAAGTAGGCAGTGAATGCCAAGGTAGGTTAAGTTTCCTTAGTGCCTGATATTAATTCAAATAAGACCTATCTTGTGTGTACAAGATACGATGAATAGTCCTTACAGATACTCTGTGCATCCAGAGAATGTTCAGTGGAGCTCAGAGGGTGGTTGTACAAAGGTCACATTGCATCCCCTGCATTGCTGACTAAGTGTCATCCCAGTCCATTAATACAGCTTTACAGTAGCCTAATTTGTGATGACATGAAAGATGGATACTATGGAAGGAGGAATAGATGGTTGAGTAGTTGCCTAATACAGTCACATCTGTGGCTGACTGGCTACCTTTTTTAACTTCTCTCATGAGGACTATAGCAGGACAGTCTATTCCCTTTAAAGGCAGCAAGAACCATACCAGACAGCCCTGTTCCAAGGTACAATCTCTTTAAGGATATAAATTTTAGCAAAAATGAGAAGATTAAATTAGGAATGATGACCAGGTGTGAATCAGGGAGCTTTCTTCTGTATCTTATAAAAAGCAGCCCTTGGGTCATTTAAGAGAAGCTTATAAGATTTCTAAGGTCTGAGGCATAGTGGGCTGAGGAAACTTGTTAAGAGTAAACCACAGCCCCAGGAAGGAGAGCCATGTAGGTACTGCTCTAAGGAAGAAGTTTGAGCCAAGGATTGGAGTTTGAAAGACTCCAAGCAAAGGTATCTCCAGAGATATGGGATGCTGTATAGGAAGAGGCCTTGGAAAGACAAGAAAATGGGTTTGAATTCTGGGGAGATGACCCAATTGTTTAGGATTCTTAGGACCAAAAAGTAGAGGATGGATATATATTCTTTCTGTGCCATATTCTCAAAGTGCTATACTGACCAGGTGCTGTCAAAGATAGGAAGAAGAAACTCACTGTAGCCCAAGAATACTGGTAATAGAGATCAAGAAAAGGGCTGAGGACTATTGTCTGCAGCAGAACAGATCTTTAGGAAAAGGTCTTTGTCTGTGGCAGAAGATCAATGTTGATATTTTGCTTTGATGAATCTGTAAGGCATAGACTTCTATGTGACTGTCAGGAAGGCTCAGTCTCATCTCAGTAATTGAACTATGCTGAGAGTTGGGAGGAATGTCAAGCGGGGATGACTTCTGTGGCATGTTAAGAGTGGAACTTCACCCTGCTACAATGAACTTAAAAAATTATCCTTCCTGGTAAACTATGGTAAGTGGATCAATGAGAGCCACTTACACATAGTAATCCCTGGTAATGTCTCTGAAGGCCAAGAGCTCCCAAATTGACAAAAACATCAAAGTGCACAAAGATAAAGATATGGACCTTATTTTTGTCATATGAAAGAAGAGCTATGGCACAAGTTCTGATATAAGTTATACCAGTATGGCTCCTCATGTCATACATCTGCCTATTAACGTTTCTGTTAGCTTCACTGGAGCTATACTGACTTACTGCCAGTTGAAAATCTGGACAGCTGAGTTCAAGAAGTTACCTCAAAACTGTGTAGTAGCCTGGATTATGGTGTGTGTTTTTGTTGAACAATTTCAAGAAGGAAAATCTCATTCATTAACTACTTCACAAATATTGCTTACTATACTGTAAGGAGTTAGAGAAAAAAGCAGATTTCAAACTAAATAGACACTTGATAAATAAACTGAAGTAGGCTGATACACCTTGTTAATAGCAGAAACACTGATACAGGATTGCCAACTGTCCATTAATTTACAGACAGTCCTTAAAAAACACAGCTAAACTTGTTCATTTGTTAAGTCTGTAAAAAAAATTGCTATCCATAAAAAAACTGAGCTAAATTGGTTGAGACTGGATGCAAGTGTTGATAGAGCACAGCAGTGCCATCTTGTGCCTGAGAGGGAATGCAGCTTGGGGTCCTGCAGGGAGCTCTTGTGGCAGGGACCACTCCACTCCCCCAGCCATTTGCTGCTGCTGCATTCCATCGCCTCCTGTAAAGCCTGCTCACCCAGAAGGCAGACAGGACACGCATCCCAGGCAGTCTGAGGCACTAGGTGAGACAGAGAGGGACAGTGCAGCCAGAGGCTAGCCAGGCTAGAGGAGGCTAGACTGAGGGGCTAGAGGAGAGGAGAGATGGTAAGTGAAGGTCTGTACCAGGATGTGGGGAGTGGGACCAATGAGGGTAAGACTGTTGGGGATGGACTGGGGTGGGGACAACACAGTGTGGGATTTGGTCTGGGGTACCAGGTTATGGGAGTGAGTGGTGGGATCCCTGGGGTGGTGACAGGAGGCTGCAGTCCAGTAAGCTTTTTTCTTGGTGGTGGCTTAACCCAGATTTAGGAAGTTGGTGTTCCTGAATTGGAAACCAGCCCTTGTTACTCCATCAGGGCCTGGCAGAAGGGTTATATTTGTATAATGTAAAGCATCTGTCTGTACAAACATGTTTGGTTGTGTTTTGTCAGTAAAAAGTTTGCAGACCTTCAGTAAAAAGATATTTCTTGTTTTGGCAACCCTAACACTGAATCTTATAAGTTAGGTGCAGGTAACAATGTATGGTGTCTTCAGGAGGCTTATGTCCAAATTAGTCTATATGACAGGTACTAAAATAGACATATAAGGTAGAACTTTCAAAAGTGAATGCCTTAACAGAGCTTATATCCACAAAAAACCTTATGTAACTAATGTTATATTAGGTGCCAATATTCAGCATTTGGATATCCTGCCCCCTGCTTAGCTTCTGTCCAACTCTAGAGGCATCTAAACTTCCACCAGCTAATCCCCTCTTTCTGAGCAAATCCCCCTTTTTGCTGCTAGACACTCATTCCTGTGCACTCATAATCTTGGTGTTGCCAACCAGTACAGTGCAACTCCTCAGACAGTATCCTACTCAGGTACAAGATATTCTCAGGTGGTCTTTCTTTTTGAAACTGTTCAACTTTGGATAAAATATTTGCATTTCTATAACCTCTTGGTTAGGGTCATCCAGGAAACACAAGTTTCAGTCCCTTCTTTAATGACTACTGAAGTACCTTATGCAAAGATGATAGAATGTGACAGATGAAAAAATAATTACATGATTATTCCAGTAACCACATTTATGGATCATGTCTAATCAATGCCAGTGAATTAGCTACTAAGCTTATTTATGATTATGCTGGTTTAAAACAAAATAATGAGGAAAGAAAAGAAAGCAGGAGTGATTTTTTCCCCCTGTACATCTTAGAAGTATTTGGCCTAACTGCACTTTTATACAGTGGTTGGAATAAAAAAGAACAAATTTCTTGCCTGAATAAGAATAGTTATGCCTTGGGCAAAAGGGAAAACAGAAGTGTCTTGATTTCCAAAGACACTGTTGTTTGTATTTTTCTGTAATGTTTTTGTGCTGGCCAGTAAATCAGGATACATGTGCTTGTCTTTATATAGAAATAAACACACAAGATATTTTTAATCGCAATAATTGAAGTAAAAACATTTGGAAATGGAAAAATGGGGAGGCAGCCAAACATGTACAGAATAAGACATCTGGGGCTTGTTCCAAAGCCCACTGAGGTGGACTCCCACTGACTGCAGTGATCATTAGTTCAGGCACCCTAACACGTGCTGTCATGTAGATTAAACACTGGTTGATAGACCATAAAAAAGCAATTGCACTGAATCAAACTGGGGAGAAGTGATTAGTGGGGTGCTGGTGTTATAAATGCAGTAACTGACTGCTTTAACTGGAAGAGGTAAAAAACGAGATGTTAATGAAATTATGTTATTAATAATATTCACAGTGATTCCTCAAATTGGACATCTTGCAGCTGCTGTACAAAACTTAGGAACAAAATATAAAAAAAGGAACCCAGAGCATTAAAGCAAAAGAGATCTTGGGTTTGAAAATGTAAAATTTAGGACAGTATGTGAAAATACTCCAAAATCAATGTGTTCAAAGGAAACTGCATGAAGAACAACAAAACAACTGAGGATCTAGAGACAAGGCAAGATTCTGAAAGGTAAATATTCTTAGTTTTCTGAACACTGATTAAATAAGGAACTGAGAGATAACATTCTTTGAAGTAAATAGTTATAGTTTTAAGCCCAATAGTTCAACTGAATTATTTAATTCAAAATCAATCCCTGTCCAGCAAGACAGAAAGAAATCTTTTTAAAAGATATAAAAAAAAATAATTGTTTTTAAATGTAAATGATAATTTTCTTCATTTAAAACTGTGTGTGAAATTTAATTTCTTTTTGTTTACAGGTGACTAGTTCTTTACTTTTTCCCATTTTATAGGCTTAAACTGCTAAAGTGAATATCTATGCTTGTTTCTTTAGCTTCCTAATTGCTAAAGGAATTTGAATTTACAATTAAAATTATACTAAAAAGTTTTGCACTTCAAATGTTCATCTGCACTAGAAAAGTCATTTTCAGAGCTTCATTAACATCACTACTCTGAGAACAATACCAACTCCAATACAAAACTGATGAGAAAATAGCTTGTACTGTTTTCCTGACCGGCACCGCTTTTCGATAGATTGAACTTCCAACACTGAAATGTTTCAACCAGGTTATGTTCCTCTTTCAGAGTCTGCAGTTTGATTTGTGCTCTTCTGTGTTCCTAGCCCAGCTCTTCCAAAGTATTCAGAAAACCAAGTTAGGCACTTGAATACCTTTGAGGATCTGAGCTTGTGTGTCCCTGGTCTTACTTTGTAAAATGAAGATAATAGTACCTCTTAACTCACAAGGGTGTAAACACTCTGTGGCTGCATCCAGACAAACACAACTGTGCAGTATGTGTGCACAAACACGTCTGCAGTGGTATATACTGCACATTCAGTTGTTCTCTGCGCTGCCAGGGAGCAGCGTGGAGGGGTTTTTTTGACCTCTGGATATCCAGGGGTCAAAATAACTGCAGAGAAAGAAAGCGAAGCAGCACATGCATGGGCAGTATGTGCTGCTAAAAAGTGGAGCAGGGATGCCTGGAGCTGCACTGTGGCTGCTGGCCGGTCTCCGTGCAGCAGAATCGCTGCTGCTGCAGCCCCAGGAGACACCCAGGACCCCAGGTAAAGCTGCTGGGACCAGCTCAGTGCTGGCTTCAGCCTCCTCTAGCCCACACGGGGTAACTTGCTGTGCACCAGAGCACATGTGGTATAGACATTCGCTGGGGACAACTAGTGATGGTGCAAGGTGCACCACTGCTAGTTGTCCCCAGGGAACCAAATATCCATGCTATGTGTGGATGTGGTCTATCTAGTGTTTTGTTGCTAATGGGAGCTGTGTGAATATCTAACCCCAATAAAGGAGAACTGATATTTAAGGTGAATCCTTACATGTCCAAGTCACCAATTAGGTAGCAATACACAGCCTGCAGACCAGTTAAAGAATAAATGTTATCCTATAGATAAAAAGTTAATATGAATTACCCCAACTACCTAGAAAGACAGGAATGGAATTTCCAGATTATTGCCTGGATTTTCAGCTTTCTAAAACTGGAGATCTGGCTTTTAAAAATTGGTTTGATTAAATTCTGACTTTTTTAGTATATGTCACAATTAAAGAATTTTAACAGCCTTTCATACATTAGACTTCTTCAATAATTAGTCCTTTTCTTATTTCATGTTATATTTCTTTTTTTTTAAATCCAAATGTTTGTTCAAACATGATTATGCTACAACAATCAAAGGAGCTCAGTATGACAGTAATGACATCCCAGAATTAATTTTTACTGAACAAAACCTCTACACTGTGGCTGATTCATCAGCTTACTGCGTGAATATCACAATTAAAAGGAAATATCCATCTTGAAGTGGTTGCTGTTTAATTTGTCTGTAGTACGCTAGATAAACTGGATTATACAACCTGAATATAACAGTTTCACAGTTAAATTTTAAGTAAGTTTAAAGTATTCAACTCTTCACCACAAATGGTAACAGTATGTGGTATTGAAAATCATATATATTTTTACCCTATAGACATATGTGCGGACAACAGTCCTGTGCACAGAACAAGAATCTGTGTTGTCCTGGCGTGAAGTGGCCAGTGGTGTCCCTCAGGGGTCTGTGCTTGGACTGGTGCTTTTCAACATCTTTAGCAATGATTTGGATGGTGGAGTGTAAAGCTCTCTGGCCAAGTTTGCGGACGACACCAAGTTACGGGGCAGTGTGATCATGTCAGAAGAAAGGTTGCAGATACAGGTGGACCTGGACAGGCTCAAGAGTTGGGCAGATCAGAACCAGGTGAACCTTAACACTTCCACGTGTAAGGTGCTCCATCTGGAGGAATACAACCCTCAACATACATACAGGCTCATTTGTGACAGTTTGACTTGCACCACAACTGAAAGGGACTTAGGGCTAATGATTGACCGTTGTATGAATGTGAGCCATTAGTGTGAGGCAGTGGTCAGCAGGGCAAATAACATGCTGGCATGCATCAACCGATGCATCTCATCTAAAACTAAGGATACTCCCACTGTACTCAGCACTGGTGAGACCGCAGTTGGAGTACTGTGTCCAGTTCTGTATGACACACTTCAACAAGGACGTGGAAAAGCTTGAGAGGATCCAGAAAAGGGCCACCTGTATGATCAGGGACTTTTAAGGCAAGCCAGGCGAGGAAAGGCTGAGGGACCTGGGCCTCTTTAGCCTAAAGAAGAGAAGGTTGAGAGGGAACTTGATAGCGGCTTACCACTATATCAGAGTAGTTCATCAGGAGCTCGGTGAACAACAATTCACTAGGGCATCTCAGGGGAAGACCAGGACCAGTGGATACAAACCCCTGGAAGGCTGCTTCAGGCTTAATACCAGGAAAAACTTCACAGTCAGGGTGTCCAGACTGTGCAATAAACTCCCTTCTGAAGTGGTGCAGTCACCTACCCTGGAGGTTTTCAAAAGGAGACTAAACACTCACGTCACTGGGGTCTCCTAACCCCAGTTGTCTTCCTGCCTGGAGCAGGGGGGCTGGACTCAATGATCTGCAAGATCCCTTCCAACTCCTAACTATCTATGAATCTATGAATGAAAGAATATTAAGCCATTAAGCAGAGCTTTGTAGTCTGAGAAAGGCTGAGGGTATTCCTTTCACTTGTTCATAGTACACTTCCATCTAAGGCTCTTGTTCTTTGTGTCAAATTACTATTCCTATAGAAGAAACTCATGGGAGATGTGAGCAAGGTGGGTAGAAAAATCAGTGTCACCTTGCAGTATTCCCCTGTGGAAGGAAATTCAGGAATTCACACTGTTAGAAGGCAGTAATGTCTTCTAAACTCTTCTGAAGATACATGTAGCAAGGACTCTTTCAGATTTATAGATGCCAGTGTTATTCTGGATTCATAAACTTCTGTCCTCTTCCCACCTCCACCTTTGTGTGGGTCCATTGTGTGTGGGTCCATTGCTCACTTCAATACCAAGGGAACACAGCTTCTTCATAAGTCATGCTGTCATTGGCTAAATCAACCAGCTGCTGCTCAGTACCAGCAAAGAGATGTGTGAATTAATGATGTTTTAGTGGAAATCTTTAAGATGATCAGTCTGGTACCTTATGGAGAAAGAAATGGTCTCTGTCTGGTGCCACAGGAAAAAAAAAGTTTAATTTTTATTCTCTAGCAATGCAATTTAGGTTGGCTAATTTTCAGTTCAAAGTGTTTCAGGCAGCTAGGTTCTCAGTTATCCTGTTGTGCCTTTAGAGTAAGTGGACTGACTCCTCAAAAATGAGAGCACAAGCTAGCACCTCATCCAGTAGTTATTTTGAGTCAAGAGAGTGTCAGGGGATTTAACATGTACTTTTAAAAGAAGCAAGGTTTCTTGTTCTGTTTTAAATTCTAATGCACTTCATGTGCTTTAAGAACATTGAATGTCTTAAAACATGAGGTAAAGGGAGATTTAGTTGTAATTGTGTAGAATTATGCTAAGGGGAAAGAAATAAAAGTCCAAGTTAATGAAGAGCACTGGAGTCAAAGTATTACTATATCAACTCAATTTTAAGACAAGGTTTCCCACATTTAATATGGGAAGAAAGCCCCTAGTCTTAAAATTGAGGTCAAGGGGAGTGGGGGGGAGGGCTGCTGTGACTCAGGCTTCAGCCCCTACCTAGTGTCAGGGCTATAGCCACAGCTACTGCCTGTCCCATCTGTCCTGCTGTCTCTGCACCCCACCATCTCCCTGCTGTAGCCTCTTCTTTACCATCTCCACCCCATGCAGCTTCTGCTCCCCTCCTGCCCCTCTCACCCTGTCCCCACTTACCTTTGCTCCACACTGGTAGGCTTTGTCCACACTGCAGCCTGGGGCACTGAGCATGGCCAAAGCCCAGCCCCATAGCAGTGGCACACAACCTGCATGACTGATACTGGATGGGTATAAAATGTTTAGGAAGGACAGGCAGGGGAGAAGAGCAGGAGGAGTTGTGCTGTATGTAAAAGAGCTGTATGATTGCTCAGAGCTCCAGTATGAAACTGGAGATAGGCTTGTTGAGAGTCTCTAGGTTAGGGTCAGAAGGGAAAGCAACAAGAGGGATGTTGTGGTGGGGGTCTGCTAGGGACCACCAGACCAGGAGGAAGTGATGGATGAGGATTTCTTCAAACAGCTAGTGGAAATTTCCTGATCACAGGTCCTGGTTCTCATGGGGGACTTCAATCACCCTAACATCTGCTGGGAGGGCAATACAGCAGTACGCAGCCAATCCAGGAAGTTTTTGGAAAGTGTTGGGGACAACTTCCTGGTGCAAGTGTTGGAGCGGTCAACTAAGGGCTCTGCTCTTCTTGACCTACCTGCTGCTCACAAACAGGGATGAATTGGTGAGGAATGTAGGTGGATGGCAACTTGGGTAGCAGTGACCACAAGATGATTGAGTTCAGGATCCTAAGGGAAGGAAGGATGGAGAGCAGCAGAGTAAAGACTCTGGACTTCAAAAAAGCAGACTTCAGCTCGCTCAGGGAATTCATGGGTAGTATTCCCTGGGACATAGGTGATGTGTAGGGAGAGCACGGGGAGACATGTGCCCCCCCAAGATTGGCCGCTGCTG
This sequence comes from Gavialis gangeticus, assembly GCF_001723915.1. Classification (NCBI taxonomy): domain Eukaryota; kingdom Metazoa; phylum Chordata; order Crocodylia; family Gavialidae; genus Gavialis; species Gavialis gangeticus. Next base: position 60,598,657 of record NW_017729029.1, read on the forward strand.
AAGCTGCTGCCGGCTTCTGCGGGTGGTAGCTGCTCACACCCGCCCCCACCGCTGACGTGGCCAGCAGCATCTCCGGGTGGCCCCTGCTCACCACCCCCACCCCACCAACGCTGCCAGCAGTGGCTGCAGGCACTCCCCACTCACCGCTGGCCAACCCACCC
>NW_017729029.1:60598847-60609533 GCF_001723915.1 Gavialis gangeticus
CTGCTCACCCCCCCCCCCCCACCAACGCTGCCAGCAGTGGCTACAGGCCCTCCCCACTCACCGCTGGCCAACCCACCCTCCCCCCCTGCCACCAACACCACTGCCGGTGGCTGCAGGCAGTCCCCACTTGCCACTCACCAACGTGGTGCCCCCCCCAGTTGCGGGAAGCACCAGTTGTTCATGCCCTGGTAAGCCAGGCTGAGGGGGAGAGGAGTTCAGGAGAGCTGGCTGTACTTTAAAGAAGCTTCACTGACAGTTCAGGAACAAACCATCCCGTGATGTGCAGGAAGACTGGCAAGTGAGGCACAAGACCAACATAGCTTAGCAAGGAACTCTTCAGTAAACTAAATCACAAAAAGGAAGCTTATAAGAAGTGGAAACTTGGACAAACCTCTAGGGAGGACTATAAAAGTTTTGGTCGGGCATGCAGGGATGAAGTCAAGCAGGCCAAGGCACATTTGGAGTTTCAGCTGGCAAGGGATATGAAGGGCAACAAGAAGGGTTTCTACAAGTATCTCAGTAACAAAAGGAAGATCAGGGAAAGAGTGGGTCCCTTACTGAATGGGGGAGGCAACCTAGTGACAGATGATATGGAAAAGGCTGAAGTATTCGATGCCTTTTTCACCTCAGTCTTCACAGACGAGATCAGCTCCCAGACCACTGCACCTGGCAGCATAGTTTGGGGAGGAGGTAACCAGCCAACAGTTGTGAAAGGACAGGTTAGGGACTATTCAGAAAAGCTAGAGATATACAAGTCCATGGGGCTAGATGGGATGCACCCGAAGGTGCCGAGGGAGTTGGCTGATGTGATTGCAGAGCCGCTGGCCTTCATCTTTGAAAGCACATGATGATCAGGAGAGGTCCTGGATGATTGGAAGAGGGCAAACATAATGCTCATATTTAAGAAAGAGTAAAAGGGGGATTGAGGGAAACACAGACTGGTCAGCTCCACCTCAGTCCCTGGAAAAATCGTGGAGCAGATCCTCAAGGAAACAGGGGCACTCTGGCCTGGAGTGTAAGATAGCACAGGAGTTTGTGCAGGTGGGTGAGCAGAAGGGGCACTAGTCCACACCTATAGGGAATGAACTAGGAAAGCCAAGGCTATAACCGAACTCCAACTGACTACACAAATCAAGGACAACAAAGTCCTTCTTTAGATATGTGGGAAGTCAGAAAAAAACCCAAGGGTAACATTAGACCCCTGCTAAACCAAATGGGGAAGCTGATAACCGACACCCAGGAAAAAGCCAATCTGCTTAATGATTACTTTGCATTGGTCTGTTACCAGCCCAAAGGGACCACCCTGCCTGACAAGATGCAGGATCACCAAGGTAAGGGTGCATATATGGAAACTATTGGCATAGATTTTGTGAGGGAAAACCTCAAGAAGCTGAACACCCACAAATCAGGTGGTCTGGATAGATTGCACCTAAGAGTGCTAAAGGAACTGGCTGATATTGTAGCACAGCCACTGGCAAGGAGATTCGAGAACTTATAGCACTTGGGCAAGGTACCTGAAGATCAGAAGAGGCCCAATGTGGTGCGTATCTTCAAGAAAGGGAGGAAGGAAGATCCGAGAAACTACAGGCCAAACAGTTTGACCTCAATCTCTGTAAAGATCTTGGGAAAAATCATCAAAGCAACCATTAACTACAGACTAACAGAAGGCAGCATTCTGAGGGATAGCCAACATGGCTTTGTTGTGGGTAGGTCTTGCCTGACCAATCTCAGTTCCTTCTATGACCAGGCAACACATCACTTGGACAAAGGAGAAGAAGTCGATATATATTTGGACTTTAGAAAAGCCTTTGATTTGGTGTTCCATGATGTCCTTGTGGCAAAATTGGGGAACTGTGGCCTCAACAACACTAAAGTCTGATGGCTGGGGAACTGGCTCTGAGGTTGAACCCAGAGAGTGGTAGCTGACGGAACCGAATCAACATGGCCCATAGTGACCAGTGGTGTCCCCCCCAAGGCTCTGTTCTCAGACCTATACTCTTTAACATATTTATAAATGATCTGGTCTCTGGTGTTAGAAGTGGACCAGCTAAGTTCACTGATGACTTAGTGATCAATGGCCCAATGTCTAGTTGGCAGCTGGTATCAAGTGGAGTACCCCAGGGATCGGTCCTGGGCCCGGTTTTGTTCAGTATGTTCATTGGTGAATTGGAAGATGGCTAGAGTGCACCCTCAGCAAGTTTGCAGATGACACCAAGCTGAAGGAGTAGGAGATATGGTGGAAGGTAGGGCTAGGATTCAGAGTGATCTACACAAATTGGAGGATTGGGGCAAAAGGAATCTCATGATGTTCTACGAGGACAGGTGCAAAGTCCTGCACTTAGAAAGGAGCAATCTCATGTACCAATATAGGCTGAGGGCTGACTGGCTGGGCAGCAGCTCTGCTGAACTGGATCTGGGGGTTATAGTGAACAAGAAGCTGAATATGAGCCAACAGTGTTTCCTTGTTGCCCAGAAGGGTAATGACATACTGGTCTGAACTGGTAGGAGTGTTGCCAGCAGGTCAAGGAAAGTGATTATTCCCCTATATTTAGCACTGATGAGGCCACATCAGGAGTACTGTGTTCAGTTTTGCCCCCTTCACCCCCCTAACTAAGCATGTGGATAAATTGGAGAGAGTCCAGTGGAGGGCAACAAAAATTGTGAGGGGCTAGGGGACATGACATATGAGGAGTGGTAAGGGAATTGGGCTTTTTTTGTCTAAAGAAAAGAAGACTGAAGGGATTTAATAGCAGCCTTCAACTACCTGAAGCAGGGTTCAAAAGAGGATGGAGGTAAACTGTTCTCAGTGGTGGCAGATGACAGAACAAGGAGCAATGGTCTCAAGTTGCAGCAAAGGAAGTTTAGGTTAGATATTAGGAAGAATTTTCTCACTAGGAGGATAGTAAAACACTGGAACAGGTTACCCAGAAAGGTGGTGGAATCTTCATCTGTGGACATTTTTTAGACCTGGCTAGACAAAGCTGTGGCTGGGATGATCTAGTTAGGGATGATCCTGGTTTGAGCAGAGGGTTGGAATAGATTACCTTCTGAAGTTCCTTTCAACCCTAATTTTCTGTGATTCTATGATACAGGGGTGTGATGGGGCTGTGCTCAGTGCTCCAGGCTAGAATGGGGACAAAGCCTGTTGGCATGGAGCAAACATAGGGGAGGAAGGGGGAACAGAGGCTGAGGTGGGACAGGGTACAGAGGCTGGTGAAGGCAGGGGGCAGAGGCTGGGGGAAAAGAGGGACCAGAGGCTGTGGAGGGCAGAGGTGGCATGGGGGCAGACACAAACAGGGAACAAGGTAGTGACCTCCCCACACTACCTGCCTGCCCACTGACTGCCCCCCTGCAGCGATGGGAGATATGAATTAAAGACAACCCTGTAATAGGAAATTATAACATGGAAACTATAACAAATTTATCAATTTTCCATGTATAGAATCTAATGGGGGGATCATCTTAAATTCAGGGTTATCTTAGTTTCAAGTAAATACAGTACTTTATCTAGGGGTACAAGAGAGAAGGTTTTTCTGGGAATTTATAGAGGGACAGTGTATAGAACAGCAGTCTTCCACCATCAAGCTTTTTCTTGCTTTTCTCATACGTTTAAATTCTCCACGTGAAGTCAGTTGGCATTACATGTTGCTTAGCAGGAGTACTCCAAGAAGCATTCATAGGCATAGCTTTAGCATAGTTATTACAGATGGAGCCTTTTTAGCTTGATTCTTAGTCCTCATTGTGGACAGTGCTGCCTAATAATTTGTACTGCTACTTTTTACATTTAGTCTTCATTTATTATATCACCAAACATACCCAAGCAGTTCTGGATGGTGCTGGAGACTATCACTCTTCCATTTCTCTGGGTATGAACAGGCTTAGCCAAATGAAGCGGAACAGCTGTACCGGCACGTGTCTTAACAGAGCTAATCTGCTTTATTGGGTGAAACACATCACCCACTATCCTGTATGGTTTGGGCCCTACCCTCCGGGGAGCAGCTGGGCCCTGATGCTGTAGACAACACTTGGAGTGCACTTCCTCAAATGGGAGAATCTTGGGGCCAATCCCTGGGGCAGAAGACAAACCCTAGAGTTCCCCCCATTTGTAGAGGTGTGCCCTAAAACAAATTCCCTGGGTGCAATTCTGTGTAAAAGTTGAAACCTAGTTTCCCTGTTTGCCTGGGAGCAACAGATTTATAATGAAGATTCCTTTTATATAGTTACCTTCATCTATATAGTACCCCACTATATTTCTTTTATTTAATTTTCCCCTCTCCCTCTCCAGCACATGATTCTGAGTATGGGTGAGTGCTTACACTTTCCATTAAGGGTCCTGGTAAAAAACTCTCAGGATAAGGCCTTCAGTGAGCAAAGTCTTATTACAGTAATAATTTCTAAACTTAAAATTTTACCTCTGAAATCTCATGGATCAGGCTTATAAATGATGATGTAGGGAGTTAATGGGCTCAGAAAATCTGTCCTCATTCCTTGCAAAATATATATATACACAAATATGTTGAAGGTAGCTTGATAGATTAAATTTGATGAAAAAGGAATATTTCCATTTTTGGTGGCAGTAATAAGGTTAATCATGATTTAGTCATGATGAATTTTGGAACTGATAGGAATATAAAATGCAATTCTAGAAGGATTCTTCAGGGAGTTAGTGTTAATGCCCACCCAATAAATCATGTAACTTAAAATTCAATTACAGGTCATTCTTCTGGACAGAAGTAAAATCACTTTTGGAAGGTCATATACATTTAGTAAAACCTCTGTAATTCTTATTACCAATGTGTTGTTGTCCTTCCAGGTGAGAAAATTAATACCTGAGCATCTTGAATTAAACTGTCTTCAAAGGAAGAGTCTTTGCAAAGGTAAACACATTATTTAACAGTTGTAAAAAGCATATTCAATATATATATTATTTATTATGAGAGGAATAAAAAGAAGTACATGTTAAGCCTGCTTGTCATACCCCTAACACTTAAGCAATACTTAAATGGCAAAGATAATGTCGACTTTGGAGTTTTTTTAGCTAAGGAGATATTATAGAATAAGTGTGTCTAGTTCAATAAATGCTAAATCAATTCCACTGTGTTGAAATTTAGTCACCCTATGTTTTGGCAACAAAGAGATTAAAGTAGGACCAGAATGAAATAGGAAATATTCTATCTGACTCTGTCACAATCTGTATTGTTAAATAAAACATTTTTCAAATTGCATTCATTTGAGGTATTTATGTCATTTCCACTCTGGCAGTCTTGAAGATTAACAGCAACATTTTGCTTATTTAATGAACCTGACTCCTCATCTGTTGGCTTTTCATGCTTACTGGGCATCAAAGGGCCAAGGTTAGCAAACCGATTTCTCTGGGTATAAATCATGAAGCAGCCCTGAGGAAAATGTAATTTAGTACTTAGCCAGAAGACTATGATCCGTCTGCTAACACATTCTGTAAGGAAGATAAATGGCCAGCATGGATACAAGAGGTCATCTTAATTTCTGCAGCCAAAGAGAGCTTAGTACAAGAACCTAGAGATGTCACCTTTGCACCTCTCCTTTGTTGGTTCAGTGACTGGGATATGCACCCAGCTTGAAACAGCCAGAGGTTAAGAATACCCAGGCAATGCCATAGGAAATTCACCAGGGAACAGATGTAGCCATTTTGTTTTAAGGTGGACTATAATTTTCTGTTTAAACATTTTTGATTAAAAAAAAATTATGGAGAGTGTCTACTTCAAAGTCCTCAGAGAGGCTTAGATGTTTGAAGTTGCATAAAAATCTTAAATAAAGGTGATTTCTGTTAATCCTTTGAGGGGATTTTCATAAATCTCTCTGAAATAACTGAATTTTTTCAGGGTTCAGGTGGAATATTAAGATACCACTGTACCAAATGAGTTTTCATTTTGTAAAATTTACACTTAACTCTGGCTGGATTAATTCTACTCGCTGACTGAGAAAATGACCAATTAATGTTGCTTATTGTCATGTATTCTGATGCATACTACCTTAAAACAAAGGACTTGACATTCACCTAGTTCCATTGGCCAAAGTCTTCACACTTAACACTGAATGATTAGTCATGTTTTGAACTATTCTTTTTTGCATCATAGCAGATGTGATATGAACTTGACTGCCTCTATATGTATTTCTCCTGCCCCCCTCCCCTTGCTTTCTCCAAGCATTTCAGAGTGATTTGAATTCAAAGCAGATTCAGTTCAGACACTAGGTCCCAACAGTCCAAATTAAGGCAAAACCAATTTACATTTATCTTAGAGAGTGTTGGTTGACTAGAACTTCAGGATTTGTTATAGTCCTGTAGAGAACTGTAAGGGGTGTTGTGACAGAGATGAAGGGCCTCATTATAAATATTCAGAGGTATACATTAAAGCTTTGATCTAGACTTGTGCTATAAGCCATCCTGGTTAACCCAGTTATAAATGAATACCTAGTTACTGGAGCTGAGAGTCAAAGGTGGCTGGACATGATGCTAACTAGTCAAGTGCTGTTGTCAACTAGCCAAGTGCTGTTGACTAGGCCTGTGCAAAACAGCAAGTATTCACTTGGGATTCAGATTTGAATCACTGTCCCGATTTGATTCATCCATTTCGGATTTGGAGATTTGGCACCAATTCAGAGATTTGGCCATAGACTATAATGAAGAATCACTAAAATACCTATAACTTTGTAAGTTTTTTGCAGATTTGGATGAAAACAGCAGGGATGTTGGCTTCTCAGGGCACGAAGCCTGCCAGGTTTCAAGGAGATAGATGCAGAGGTTTCTCTGAAAGTGCTCCTCAAACTGTTGAAAGCAAAAATCATATCACTTTTGTGTGTTAAGGCAGAGCGGGATGAAAACAGCAGGCAGAGCGGGATGAAAACAGTAGCCCCTTGTGTGGGTATGAGGCCTTGCTGCATGCCTTCCAAATCTCTTCGAATTGATATGGAGGCTTTCAATTCAATTTGGACCTTTTAATGGGTCTCCATTTGGATTTGAAGATTTGGCCACGAAATGGGGCTGAATCTTCTCCAAATCGAATTGGTGACCAAAGTTTTACACAGCCCTACTGTTGACTGCAGCAATTTCTGGGCTTTAACTGTGCTAGCTCAATGAATCAGTAGGCTCAGCAAAGACTTTTTGTTTAATGAAAACTTGTTTTAAGTTTTAAAACATGGCAAATCTAGAAATATTAATTAATAAAACTGAATTACAAAATTAAAAAGCAGGATTAATACATTCACATGTAGCTATGTTTGTTCTAGTTATTACTGCTATTCATGTACAAGCTGGGATATTATTGAACATCAGCGAATTTTTTATTTCAGATTATGTTATCTGTTCATTACTTAATTCTCTTTCAGTGGTCTGTAGGCAGGTATTTCCCTTCTCAGTTCCCTGCTCCCTGCTTAGATTCTACCATGATGGAATCTTTACCTTTGAAATTGTTTAAGAAATATTTAGGAAAGGATCCTCACGAAGTTGTTTGCCTTTCATCTGTCCTCTCAGCTATTTATGCAGAAGTAGTGTTATCAAGACAAAGTTTATTTTCTTTTTTCATGTAACTACTTTATAATTTTAGATACAATATTCCAATTATGAACCCAGATTCCTGAGCGTGACTTATGCTTGGGATATATAACTATAAAATAAAAAGACATCTTTGTGCTCCATAATTATTTTCCCTTGGTGACTTTTATATTAACTTTTCTCAGTTTACAAATCAAAACAAGATTTTTGTAACTGCCAGCACTTCATGATCAATCTGCTATGGAGAAAACAACTTATGCTCTTCTTTTTCCTTTGATCACCATCATCCATTAAGATTGTGTAATCATAAGTTAGCTGATAATTTAGCTGATGTATGATAATCTTTGTGCCATGAGTAGTTGCTTTAAGCACATTTCTGTCTCCTTTAGAGTTTTTACAGGTCATGCCAGAAGTTTGCAGTATTATTTTGCGGCCTTAGAGAAACATACTGGACTGTCTGATTCCTGGGTTGGGTTGTTTTACCACAGGTTCAGGACATAATAGATGTGACTCTTTCCCCAAAGACATCCCCTGTGCAGATAAACTGCAGTGACTGTTACATTCTGTTGATCAGAAAAATAGACCATTTCCAAGACAGGCCAGCATGACTTCATGAAGCTGGATCCTATATTCATTACTATATTCATTACAGGCAAAAAGCAAATTGAACTTCATTCAATTATTACCTTAATCAGGAATAAAGGGTCAGTTCCTTTTCTGGGGCTTCTCCTACATGTAGGTGTGAGCAGCTTTAACCTTGGGTATGATGATAAAATATGAACCATAAAGATGTACTTGTACCATAACTGTGCATTCTTACTCCTTGTCATGCTTTCTCATTTCTCTTAAGCTCCTTTTGCTGTTTGTATCCAGTCCGTTTGTCAGTTAGCATAAGCATAAGCTGCAATTTGAAAGGTTTAACAGCACAGTGTTTCAGAAATTGCTCATTTATAAATAACTTTTCACTTGCCTTGCAGCTTCCAGGGACAGAGATAGTATTGAATGTTAGAAATCCAAAGAAGTTTAGTTAGAGCTAGCTTAACCTGCTGGTGTTACAGTATTTAATACATCTTGGACGTATCCACACATGCAAGCACGTGCGCTTGCACCAGCTCAAATAGAAGCGGTGAAAATTTGAGACAGGGCTTTTTGCTTCAGCACACGTGCTCGGACATGCACTTTGGTGTGGAGCAAATTGTGCCACTTGGGGCAAAATAACCCTGCCTGGCTCCTCCCAGATCTGCAGCCAGGGGGAGCTACAGCCCGAGGCCAGCACCCATGCTGTCCCCAACAATATAAAAAGCTGCCCTGGCAAGTAGCTCAGGGCTACTAGCTCTCAGGAGCTTCTGGTACCTCAGCCATTTGGTACCTGGGGACACTACCCCTTGTGCCAGTTGGACTGCTGAAGCATCCCTGAGAGTTCCTTGCACCCTCTATTCACTGCAGCAGTCTGGCAGTGGGGGCTGCTGCCTGGCTGTGACCTGCTGCACACTTGTCAGACCCAGATGGGGCTGCACAGCCAGTAGAGGCATCTGCCCCTCTGGGCCAACTGCTAGTGGACTGTGGTTGCAGGGTTGGCCTCTGTGCGGCACTACTGCCATGTGGCCCCTGCCTGGCCATCTGGGCAGCTATCACCCAGAAGATGTTCCGGGTGTGGTGGCCTGCTTTGAACTGTCAAAGCATGTCCTCGTGGCCTCATTTGGCCAGGAGGTCAGCCACAGCCAGCTGGGTCCAAAGTGCCAGCTTTGAGCAAGCAGGGTCCTGCCACTGGCCTCCCTAGCAGGAATTCTGGTGTTCCCTATTGGAAAACTGAAAAATCCCTGATAAAAAAAATCCCAAAGTCACTCTGTAAAATACCCCCAAATCCATGTTCCTCCACAAATAAAACAAAAGACCACTATAAAGAGAGAGACAGCGAGACAAAGACAGTGATCAGTTGGACAATGTTTTATTGATATATCTACAGTGTTAAAGCACGTCTCTTATCATAATAATAAAGTGAACTCTAAATACATGTTTCATGAATTCATGAATACAAATTTTGCTGCCCTCTGTAACAGGTCTAGCACGCTGGAGCCTTTCTGTTGGTGGCTCCGCCTTCCTGTCTTGGGCTAACCGCCTACTTACTCGCCTGCCATGCCTTGATCTTAATTGATTGAGTGATGTAATTAGTGGGAGGCTGCCCACTTTATATGCCCGGTGTCAGGGGGTGCTACCTGCGGCTCCTTTTCCTCCCCTACACCGCAGCCCAAGCCTCGCAGATGGTACTTGACATGGTTTGCCCTATGCCTTGGCCCTCTTCTTTACTTCTGGGGCCCCTCTCTGCCCCCTCTCGCTCCGGGGCTCCTCTCTGCCCCCTCCTGCTCCGGGGCTCCTCTCTGCCCTCTAGCTCTGGGTTTCTCACTGCCTCCTAGGGCGGGGCTTCTCACTGGCCCCTAGCTCTGGGGCTCCTCACTGCCCCTCTCGCTCTGGGGCTCCCTGCTGCCCCCTCTTGCTCCAGGGCTCCCTGCTGCCCCCTCTCGCTCTGGGGCTTCTCACTGCCCCCTCTCGCTCCAGGGCTACAGGGCTGGGGCCAATGCGCCCCCAAACAATGCTGCGCCCTCTCCGGTGCCAGGAAACCCCACGCTACCGTGGCGTCCCTGTGAGGCCTCCTCCACCCCTAATAGCCTCACCCGGTCCTCCGGTTAAATAGTAAAAACAAAACACAAAGCCCCTGGGTTATAACGTAAACTAAACTGCCCAGTTAAAAATCCATGTTCTGTCCCTACCTGAAAAATACTTCAACTCAGCCGCAACCAGGGGATTCTCCTACAGTCTATCTTCCCCTTTCCCTGCGTACTGGCTGAGCTCCCCCCTCCTTGGCCACCGGAGGGGAACTGCTCTCCTGGCCTTATGCTTGGGCTTAAGAAGGGGCCAAGCCCTGCCCCTTCCTGTCAGCTGACCCCCTTGGTTTCCCTGGCAACCAGTACCTGTGCTGCCCTGGTGACTGGCAGTTGAGCCTCCCCCTTCTCACCACTAGGGGTCTCTCCTGCCATTTCTGCTTTTAGGCGCAGGGCACCCGCGTGCACTGCGACACCCTCCCATAGGGGTGATGGCACCAACACAGAGGTTACAGCCCCCCAACAGGGGGTTCAGCCCCCCCACACAAGGGGGTA
>NW_017729029.1:60614533-60615078 GCF_001723915.1 Gavialis gangeticus
AACCCTAACCCTAACCCTAACCCTAACCCTAACCCTAACCCTAACCCTAACCCTAACCCTAACCCTAACCCTAACCCTAACCCTAACCCTAACCCTAACCCTAACCCTAACCCTAACCCTAACCCTAACCCTAACCCTAACCCTAACCCTAACCCTAACCCTAACCCTAACCCTAACCCTGAGACCCCCAGTGGCTGCCCCACCCAGCATCACCTCCCAACTTGCACCCCCAGGCCTCCATGGCTACCCCCATAATCCCAGGCACCATCACTTAAAAAAAAAAACACAGAAAAAAACCCCAGGAAAAAATGGAAAAAGAAAGCCTCTGCTTACCTTAGAAGCGGGGGGGAGGGGAGGGGCCTCTAGGGCCCCCTGGCAGAGCCTCCCCTGGGCAGCACAGGACAGTGGGGGGCAGCAGGGCCTGGGCTGGAGCCACTGGGGCTGTCATCCTGCCCTGCACTGTGTGGGTGGGGCCCCAGTCAGCCAGACAGCAGCCAGAGTGCAGGTATGTGCCGGGGGGGTTGTTTGTTTTTTAAAACTATGGG
>NW_017729029.1:60615508-60617608 GCF_001723915.1 Gavialis gangeticus
GAGGGGCCATCCAGGACAAGGGGAGGGGGCTTTGGGAGGGCTGGCAGGGGTGGGGACAGCCAGAGCAGGGGGAGGGAACCTGGAGGGGGGCTTGTGGGGGGATGGGCAGGCTGCAGCAGGGGTCAGAGGGGCTGGTGGAGTGGGCAGGGCCACTGGGCACCCTCCCATGGTCCCCTTCCCCCTCCTCCAGCCCCCCCAACACTCTACTCACCGGCACTGGAGCCCTGGTGCTGAAACATGCGGCCTGGCCAGCCACGTGGTTCAACACCAGGGCGAGGGTCCAATTGTAGAGATGCTCTGGCAGCCAGAGTGTCTCTGTGGAGGACCCAGCCTCCGGTTGCCTCAGGGCATGGCCCTGTACCATTTTTTTAAACTTTGATTTTTTAGACCCCTGGATATCCAGCGGTCTAATTTGCTCCCTGTGCTGCAAGTTTGCAGCGCAGGGAAAAAAATTTCATTCCCACACGTGCCTGTTGTCCCGCCTCAAAGAGGTTTGTGACGGGGCAAGACGCACGTATACACTCCTCTGGACACAACCCATGCAAATAGATGTTTGTGTGTTGCCATAAAATTTTTTATCAGAGAGTAAGTTGTGAGCGAACAAGACACCCCTGCCCATTGTCACACTTGTTGCCCAAAAATGTGTGCATGACCAAACCTAGTCACAATTTGTAACGCCATAAAAGAAAGGACATTTCTTCACTTATTATATGCCCTGTGAATTCCCTTATTGCATGCCAGGGATGCATCTGAGCACAGATGATGCCACAACAAAAATGACTTCTACTTGTATTTCATGTGATGCATACATGCAAGGAAGTGTATAAAGCTCCCTACTTACATCACACTTTCCAACAAATGATTGTGACAGATGTGTCCCTTCGGGGTCTGTCCACTTGTGACCCCGCCCACCTCTTATGGGCTAACCACCCGCCTTCTCGTCTGCCATGCCTTGTTGTTAATTGCTTAATTAGAAGATGATAATTAAGCGGAAGGCTGCCCGTTTTACTACCCCGATGCAAGGGGCGCTATCTGCAGCTCCTTTCCTCCCCTACACCACAACCCAAGTCTCGCAGATGGTATTCGCATGGGTTAATCTGGGCCTTACTATACTCTGGCCCCCTTGTCCTCCCTGGGGTCTCCATGGCCCTGCTTCGCTGGGTGCCTCACTGGGTGTTCATCAATACTGCCCCCCCCCTCTGGGGCTTCTCACTGCCCCCCCTCTCTGGGGATGGGGTCTCCACATGGCCATGCCTCCCCTATGAGGCCTCCTCCAACCCCTGATATCTTCACCCAAAACTCCAGTTCTAAACAGCAAACACAAAACACAAGCCCCTAGGCTATAACATAAAATTTAAGCCATCCAGCTAAACATCATTCCATCCCTACCAGGGAATTCTCCACCACATAACAGCAATCAGGAGCTGCCTGTGCAGTCAGGCTTCTCCCCTCTGTTGGTTCTGGCAGAGCTCCTTCTCCCTTGGCTGCTAGTGGGGAACTGCCAGTCTGGCCCCAGCCCTGGGGTTTAAATATGAACCAGGCCCTGCCCCTTCTGGTCAGCTGACCGCTGGCAGGTGTGGGTCACCAGCTAACGTTGGTTGCCCTGGCAACCAGCAGCTGGGGCTTCTCACTCACTGCTAGGGCTCTTTCCTAGCAGTTTCCCCTCTCTAAAGGAGCAGGACACCTAAGTGCTCTGCGACAATGATCTCATAGAATCATAGAATCATAGAAGTAGGGTCGGAAGGGACCTTCTAGATCTTCAAGTCCGACCCCTGCCTGGGTGGGAGAAAAGACTTGGACTCAAATGAGTCCAGCCAGGTAGTCATCAAGCCTCTTCTTAAAGATTCCCAGGGTAGGAGCCAGCACCACTTCCCTAGGAAGTTGGTTCCAGCTCCTAGCCGCCCTAACTGTGAAGTAGTTCTTGCGGATGTCTAATCTAAACCTACTCTCTAATAATTTGTGTCCATTGTTCCTTGTCATGCCAGGGGGCGCTAGGGGAAACAGTGTCTCCCCTAAACCCTTCTGGTCCCCCCTAGTGAGTTTATAGACAGTCACCAGGTCCCCCCTCAGCCTTCTCTTGTGAAGGCTGAACAGGTTTAG
>NW_017729029.1:60617656-60629844 GCF_001723915.1 Gavialis gangeticus
GAATTTAAACAGGTTGCATTTCACCCCGTCGTCCAAATTGCTGATGAAGAAATTGAACAGCGCAGGCCCAAGGACCAAGCCCTGGGGCACTCTGCTGCCCACTTCCCCCCAGGTTGAATATGACCCATCCACCACCACCCTCTGAGTACGACCCTTGAGCCAATCTGCAATCCATCTGATGATCTATTAGCTTTTATTGTTAAAATATTGATTATGACCTCTCTTGTTTAAAACCGTTATTATGGCCATCTGAATCTTGCCACATCATACTTAGCATTTTAAGTCCTGCATATATATAAGAAAAGGAACATCCGGTCATCCTGGAGCAGCTGGGTTCACTGTGGCAGCCTTTGATCTGCTGCAGCCCTGGCCTCAAGAGATAATTCTCCTAATCAACCCAGGAGTGGCGTCTCTCCTGCCTGAGTTCACCACTTCTTTTCCTTTGTCATTCCTGGTAAGGTCCTTTTCTCTTTACTTTTCCTCATGTCCTTGGGACAGGGTATGCCATTAGCCTTTTTGGTAACAAGGGCACACTGCTGACTCATATCCATCTTATTGTCCACTGGAACCCCAGGTCCTTTTTTGCATAGCTGCTGCTTAACCAGCCAGTCCCCAGGCTATAGCAGTGCATGGAATTGTTCTATCCTAAGTGCAGAGCTTTGCACTTATTCTTGTTGAACCTCATGAGATTTCTTTTGGCCTAATCCTCTAATTTGTCTCGATCTTTCTGAATCCTAGCTCTGCCCTCTGGTGTATCTACTACACCCCCCCAGCTTGGTGCCATCTGCAAACTTGCTGAGCGTGCTATCCATCCTGTCTTACAAATTTTTAATGAAAATATTGAACAAAACCAGCCCCAGGACTGACCTCTGGGACACTCCACTTGATAATGGCTGCCAGCTAGACTTTGAGCCATTGATTACTACCCATTGAGCCCAATAATCCATCCAGATTTCTATCAGCCTTACAGTCCATTCATCCAATCCATGCTTTCTCGGTTTGCTTGCAAGAATGCTGTGGGTGATGGTATCAAAAGCCTTGGTAAATCAAGGTATATTATATCCACTGCTTTCCTCACATCCACAGAGCCAGTCACCTCATCATAGAAGGCAATCAGGTTGGTCAGGCATGACTTGTCCTTAGTGAATCCATGCTGACTGTCTCTAATCACTTTCTTGTCCTCCAAGTGCTGAGAAATGGATTATTTGAAGACCAGCTCAATGATTTTTCTAGGGACTGAGGTGAGGCTGACTTGTCCACTTCTTGTAAGCTTCCTTTTTGTGTTTAAGCTTACCAAAGAGTGCTCTGCTAAGCCAAGCTGCTTGCTTGCCATATTTGCTATTCTTCCTGCACAATGGAATAGTTTGTTCGTGCACTCTCAGTAAGGTTTCTTTAAAATACAACCAGGAAACCTTTCCCCCTCAGACTGGCCTTCCAGGGATCCTGCCCATGAGTTCCCTGAGGGAGTCAAAGTCTGCTTTTCTAAATTACAAAGTCCATTCTCTGCTGCTCTCCTTTCTTCCTTTTATCAGGATCCTAAACTCAGACATCTTGTGGTCACTGCTGCCCAACTTGCCATCCACTTCTACATCCCCCACCAATTTTTCCCAGTTTGGGAGCAGTAGGTCAAGAAGAGCACAGCCCTTAGTTGGTCTCTTCAGCACTGGCACCAGGACATTGTCTCCAATGCTGTCCAAAACCTTCCTGAAATGCCTATGCACTGCTATATTGCCCTCCCAGCAGATATCAGGGCAATTGAAGTCCCCCATGACAGCCAAGGCCTGTGACCTGGAAAATTCCACTAGTCTGAAGAAATCTTTTTGGTATTTCTAAATATATCTTGTTTTGCAGCTGTACTGTTGAAACTACCTGGTATGTAAAGTGATTATTATTGAAGTCCTGACACTTGAATTAAAGTTTAGGCTTAGCTACAATGGGCACCACATGAGAAGATGAAGTATGTAACAATTTACACATTATAAAGGACTGTAGGATTGGAAATTATGAATTTGCACATACCTCACTTATTCTGTGAGTTTTATTCCAGTAACAAAGTGTCTTTTGGAAAAGTATCACTGATAAAAATAACCAGTTAGTTCCATTCTATCTGTAGCTTTTAATCAAATCCCACTGTCATGCTGCTTTTCTTAAACCTTAACATATTCAACTCTTGAAACCTTTTTATAAAACAGATCCAGTCCCTAGATAGCTTTGAAGCTCTCCTTTGCACCTTTTAAAGGATTAGTTTAATTTAAACCTGATGGACTCAATACTCTAGGGCCCAAATTATGCTCTCAGTTATGTTGTAAATATGACTGACTAATGACGTCAATGGTATTACTGTCAATTTACATGAGCACATGAAAAAAGAATTTACCATGATGACAGAATTACAATAATTTTGGATAACATTTATCTTTCTCTGCTTATACCTAACTACTGTCTGTACATTGGGCATGTCTACATGTGTATTCATGCACTTTTATTAATGCGCATGAAACCTAATGCTTCCACTGTGAGGTACTGGGAAAATGTGCATTAGCCTGGCTTAATGCATATTAACTGAAGTGAATGCTTTTTAAATTATACTTAATGTGCATTTACTTATTTTAATTCACAATAAATAAAAAGCATGGGTTTTATGTGGCACTTTAATGCATATTAAAATTAGCTAATGAGCGTTATTGCGCAAGTGTGATGCTTTTGGCATGTGTAGGCTCACAGACCTTTTTTTTTTGTCAGCAGCTGTCCTGCTCTTGTACACCAGGTGGTAAAGTTATAAAGCTGTGATTATACAACCAAGCTACCAGAAAATATGGACAGTTTCGTTGGGGGGCCAGTGTTCCCTCTAAGCTGTATGGCGTGTGCAAGCGTGCCTGGTAGTGCGGCATGAGCATGCCTGCATGGCCGTGCACACCACACAGCTTAAAGGGAACGCTGGGGTGGGGAAAACTTTGGTCATGTCTAAGTAATAGATATGTGATAATAATCTGCCACCCATCTCTGGTTCTCCCTGGAGCCTTCTCAAAGATTAAAGGGGATGTTGCTGAACATCCATTTTAATGTTACAGCTTGATTTTGCAAGGTGTCCCAGCATGGTTTCTATTCAGGAAAACTGACTAGCCATTTTCCAGTAGTGCCTTCAGTCCCCTCCTGAAGATTTAGCTAGATATTTCTTACAGCAGGGGTTGGAGAAGGCACTGTTGTGATAGAGATAAAGAGATTATCTATGGAAATAACTTTTATTTGCCAAATGTATTTCCTCACAGGTCTGCATTGGTCCTCCTTTCCTCTTGCTGCTTCAAAGGTTATGCTCACTTTTCAAAAGGAGTGGAGAAATATGGAGGAGGGGAAAAAGTGGGGAGGGCAGGGAATGAAGCTTTTATCACCTCAATTCTGGAATGCATACATAGAGTCTCCCCAGAATACTATTGCTTTGTAGTAAGTTCTTTAACTATACCGCAGGATATGCTGAGTTTCTTCAGTGTAGATTTGCAGAAGCAGTACATTCAGAGAGTAGAGTGCTATTTGAAAAATAACCTCTTCATTTTAGTCTTAAGTATTTTCTAACCTGACCCTCATGCTAGTAGATTTTTGTGTTGGGTTTAGTAGAATGTTGTGGGTGCAGGCAGGAACACAATACATTTTTAAGAAAAAGAAGGAAGAAGTCCTGGGTAGGTTATTTTTTCTTTTCTTTCTTTTTTTTAAAAGTTGCAGTAGCTTCAAATTTGCTCTGTAATTTGAAATTTTAGGAATGTTTCAGTGTGAAATGGATTAAGAAAATGAGTACTGGTATGGAGTTCAGAAGTGAATGATAACTTGCATGTATTTAGCTGTGCAGTTAAACCCACTGTAGTTATTTATCACTTGACTTTGCAGTGTATCCCTTAGCTGCAACCACCACATAGTTAACATGGGGAGTGTGAATGTGTAAGAGAGCCTGTGTGCCTGTAATCACCGAAGAGGACAATTCTGAAAGCGGCTTTAGCAAACAGCTCTGAAACCACCCTAATTAAGAGTTATCATGGTCCTATTATAGGAAGCATTCAACAAAGAACATCTGATGTTGCTATGGGTACTCTTGTTTAGCTTGCATACTGTTAGTCAGTCTGAATCTACATTGAATGTACAGAATAGAGACCCTGCTAAGCCACCTGTAAATAATAGAAATCCTCAAGTTCTGTAATTGCACTTCCATTTTATCTTTAGGCAGGTTCTGGAAGACCTGTATTTTGTATTCTCCATGAGGTTTCTGGACTCTATAGTACGACATGCCTATCTGAGATAAAAAATACATGTAGACTAAGTGAGTAAATAACAAAACATTCAGTTAAGAAAGATAAAGTAAAAATCTTTTCTGCCCCTTCTCAAAAACATATAAGATTATTTGCACTATATCAAATCATACTATTCACAAGCAAAATGTGTACTCTCACCAACTGCAGCAACCTACAGGCAACTTTTTATGAAGTCATGTAGCAGTGGTAAGTATGTGTGTACCCCAAAGAACAGATAATTGACCATGGCTAAATTTTCTTTGAAATCCTTCTGGACCTGCTGTTATTTTTTTTTCTTTTCTTCTGCCACGGTGTTTTTCCCTGCCGTGGCTCAACTTCTGGTTTGCTTCCGGCTTGGCACAGTGTCCTGCTGGCTCTGTTTGCTCCCCGCTCCAGGGAAGTTTATCCTTCTGGCCTTGTGCCTGCCACAATGAGCTTTAGTCTCATCTCTCTTTCCAGGGCCATATTTCCTTCCAAGTTCCCTTTCTCTCCCCATGGCCCTGGGGTTCATTCCAACACATATGGCTCAGAAGCTTTTGGTAGTGTGGTTCTAGGCAGGGGTGGATCCAGGGGAGTATGGCAGTGTTCCCTACCTCCCCCCCGCCATGCACACACACACACACACACACACACACACACACACACACACACACACTTTGGCTGTGCGGTGCACATTCAGTGAGCTCTCTGAACCTACTGGCATGTCAGCACAGCTCCTTTTGGAGCTCTCTATGTGCCATGGGCTCTGAGCTCACAAGCTGATTGGTGCAGGCTTTTAACTGGAGCTCCTGCTTTCACCCAGCTCTGGAGCCCATGACATGGTGCTGCCATTCATCCTCTCTTTCTATGTCCCCACCTCAGCAACAGAGGAGATGTGGTGGCACTCATGAGCCCCTGGGCTTCAGGGTCATGTAAAAGCAAGGGATAAGTACTGCCACTCATCCCTCTTTTAATCCTTCTGCTGAATTCAGCTGGGGGAGAGAGCAGAAGGGGGGTGAACAGGAGCAGTGCTCACCCATGGACTCCAGGGCCCTGTAAAAGCAGGGGCTCCAGACAGAGCCTGAGCCAGTCAGCTGGTGAGCTCAGAGCTCACAGCCCATGTGTAGATCTGGCAAGACCTGCATTGACTGCACTGGTGTGCTCAGAGAGCTCAATGGCATCCAGAATCATAGTGAAGGGAGTGTGTCCACAAGACAGAAGCACTGTAAGAGAGATACATAATTAGCTGGATCATCGTGCTCAACAAATAGTCATCAATGGCTCAAAATCTAGTTGGGAGGAGGTATCAAATGGGGCTCCCAAAGAGTCTGTCCTGGATCCAGTATTAAACAATACTGGATCCATAATTTGGACAATGGGGTTGATTGCATGTTTAGCAAATTTGTGGATGACACTAAGTTGGGTGGAATTGTGGATAACACTAAATAGGGTGGAACTTCAGACACTCTGGAGGATAGGACAAGGATCCAGAATAACCTGGATAACCTAGAAGTGACTCGTCCACTCAGTTTGGCAATGATGAGGCCTCACTTGGAGTACTTTGTCCAGTATTGGGCTCTACACTTCAAGAAAGATGTGGACAGATTGGAAAGAGTCTAGCAAAGAGCGACAGAAATGATGAGAAGCTTGGGACACATGATTTATAAGGAAAGACTGAAAGAGTTAGGGTTATTAGTCTGGAGAAGAGAAGACTGAGGTGGGATTTGATAGCAGTCCTCAAATACCTGAAGACAAAGGAGATGGACTTTTATCTGTTGCCATAGAGGACAGTACTTGGAATGCTGCCCTCAAAATGCAGGCACAGGAAATTTAGGTTTGAGATTAGAAAGAACTTTCCGATTATGAGGGTGGTCAAGCATTGGAACAGGCTACCTAGAGAAGTTGTGGAATCTCCATCCCTGGAAATTTTCAAGAGCAGGTTGGACAGATACTAGTCTTGGATGGTTAATCAGGAATGATCTTGACCTGTGCTGGACCAGATGACCTTGTGATCTTGTGAAAGTCCTACTTTCCTATAATCCTATGATTCTGGATCTGCCAATGGTTCTAGTGCTACCAGAGAACTGGTGGGAAGTTTACCCAGGACAATCTTGATCCTAATAGTACTTGGGCTTCATATGAGTTTCTTTGCTTTCCTTGGTTGAATTTTGTGGCTTCCTATTGATGATCATTTCTGTAATGTGTGTTCAATTGCAAAATTAGTGCTTTTGCAAGTTAAACATATTTTAAAAATATTTTTATCATATCAACACTTTTGCTTCAAAATCCATTACAGTATTTTGAACAGTTTTGATAAGATTATCAGCTTCTGTGTTGGACCTTAGAGTTGTCTCCTCTATTATATTTTTTGTTATTTTCAAATTAGATTAGATATCTAGGAAACAAGACTTTTAAGGACTGGTTGAAAAAACTGGGTTCATTTAGTTTGGAGATGAGAAGACATAAATTCACATATTTTGAAGAGGGCGGTTTTGAAAGAAGTCTTCAAATACCTAATGGTCTGCTCTAAGGAGGATGGTGATAGACTATTTTCTGTGGCCACAGGAACAGAACAAGGAGTCATGGTCTTAAATTGCATTGAGGGAAATCTAGGTTGGATATTAAGAAAAACTTTTTTCACTATGGAAGTGTTTAAACATTGGAACAGGCTACACAAAGAGACTATGGAATCTCCATCCTTGGATGTTTTTAAGAACAGGTTAGAGTCAAACAGACACTTGGATGGTTTTGTTAGAGATGATCCTGTCTTAAGCAGGGAGCTAGACTAGATGACATACTGAGGTCTCTTTCAGTCCTACTTTTTCTTTAATTCTATTAATTATATTGTTGCCAGCATCAGTAAAAGACATAGCCAAAGCTGGCTATCAGTAAATTCTAAAGATAATTTCTGCCACAGAGAAAATTGAATGATACACTAACATTTTATTCCCTTATTCTGGCATCCTCCTTCCTTTTTTAACTGTAAACATAGTTCATATTTTTATCACTGGAGAGTGATACCAAAAACAGCTTTTCTATATGACCCCAATATACAGAGTTTATCTATTGTATGAAATAAAGGAGGAAAAATATCTCATTAAATGATGGATTGATTCTGTCAGCACTGACATGTCTGACCCTCAGCAGAAGGGGTGAAAACAAGTAGCCTCTAGAGACACTAATAGCAAAATTCTGTGCCCCTTTGTGCACCTACATGGCAGTTTTCTAGCAGTGTATGCGGCTTTTTGGCACTTATACACCACCTGTGATTCTATTACCCCTTGTAACAGGCTGCAGGTTGGCAGCCAGGATCAATTAGCCAGCCAGCAATGGTCGCCCATGTAAGGGGCCGACAGCAGGCTATTAACAATAATAAGGGGAAGTGACTGGCTGACTGGAAATAAAAGAAGAGGAAGAGGAAGTAAGTGGGAGAAGCTAGAGTGGGAAATGTTTAGATGGAGAGAGGGGACTCTTTGAAGGAAGACTACAGTGTGAGAACTAGCCCATGCTGGGAGTGTTTATTTTGGATTGTTTCATATTTGCAACTGAACCTCATAGTGCAGAATAACCCTGGGGTTTTGAAGCCTGTGTTGCTGGAACAAGAATATGGGCATGTTATGCGGATTGCTTTGTTTTTCAGTTGAGCCCTGGGAAGCAAAGGAACCTAGGGTGTTGCAGCCTTTGGTTTTGAGTCCAATAAAAGACTGCGTTACTGGGACCAGATTGAAGGACTTGAGGACTGATTTGAGCTGGGCTACCTGCTACACCCCCACACTGTAACTTAGTACCATGTTTTCCATTCATTTTATCCAATGAATAGTAAGTGCAAGGGGACAGCAACTCAGCTTCAGCAGTAACACTAGAGAGTAGCTTGGTAATGTTGAATCTGAAAGTCCACAGAGGAACTCTGGAAGTCATAGAAATGAAGGTTCAAATCATTTTGGGGCAGAGGGCATAGTATCCTAGTCTACCGTTTTCTGGACAGTTGCCCTAATCACTCATCTATAGAGGCTAAAATTTGGGAAGGCCCTTTTCCCACCTTTCAGTTTTGTACCTTTTATAGCTGCACATCTGCGTCATGTACTGAGCTTGCTTCGACTCTGCACGCATGCTTATGTTTGCTGTGCAGGGATAGTAGAATCACAGCAATAGTCACTCCCTTTTTGTCTCTTTCTCTGAAAGAACCAAAGAAGGTAACTTAACTGTTCTGTTCAGTTCTAGTATAATATTCTGCTTGTTCTTTGCCTACAATGAGGAGCTTCAAGATAGAGACCATGTTCACC
The DNA here is from genome assembly GCF_001723915.1 of Gavialis gangeticus. NCBI lineage: Eukaryota > Metazoa > Chordata > Crocodylia > Gavialidae > Gavialis > Gavialis gangeticus. The sequence goes on from NW_017729029.1 coordinate 60,626,196, forward strand.
TATGCAAGAGAGGCCCTTTAGATGTGGTGAGATGCATTCTTTGGAAGAAAAAGAACTATTTGGGATAGAGGTTTATGCTGGAACTTTCACTTTGTCTTGTTGTGGACACATGATTTGTTCTTTATAGTCCCTTGATCTGGGATGCCCTTAGAAATAGGGCTGAGTGGACATTATAAATACCCTATTCTGTTGGTGACTTGTACAAGATGAAGTCTTACTTGTTCCCTGTGTAGCCTTTATAAGAGAGGGTCTGAAGTAGGAGGTGTTATGAATGGTGGTATACAAGTTATTGGATTTGTCAATTGCTTACTCACTGGGCACATCTACACATGCCCCTGACTGCACATTTAGTACTTGCTTTAGTACTGCACAGTCCTGGTGGCACACGGTTATTTTTAGACGCTTTATCGCCGTAGCTACGTTGCTGTAACAACAAGCGTCTCGTGTAGATGCAGCCACTGATACCTATTCTTCAATTGACTGGATTTTGTGCATGTATATGATTTTATCAAAGCAAAATCTTCAGGAAATCGGCAATTACAGCAAAAGCACAATGACTAAGAAGAAATGTGACAGTGTCATATTTACCATACTCTCTTTGAAGCACCTTTTTTTTTCTTTTGGCAAGAGATATTTAGTTGACTTAATGACAAGGTTTATCACATTTCATTAGTGTGACTAGAATTGGATAGGACAACTTTAGAAGACTACTTCTTTCCTTGGGCCATGTGCTGCTAGTAATGTCACATTCTCAGGAATATGGGAGTTTCTTTAGAAATGAATAATATGCCTCCTTAGAGGGTTGGAATTTGTTTGGCTAGATACTGATTCTGTGTACAAAGAGGTCTTCAGACTTTGACAGTTGTTTCTTTGATCATTAGGGGGTTTTTTCCCTGTAAAGATACAGCAGAAATAGAAGAGGCTGAAAAACAAGCAACAAAAAGTATTAAATTAATTAAAAGACTTCCATTTGAAGTGGGGTGTAACATGTTGCCCTCCCCAGTGCCATCTTTTGTGTTAGCTGTGACCTGTGGGGCACCCCTGAAGTCCCCTTAAGGTTTCTTGAATCCCACTTTCTACTTGTCTGCCACGTCTTGATGGAAATATTATACTGATGTTCTTGTAAGCAGGAGACTGCCTACTGTACTTTTTACGTTGGGGTTCTCTGCCACCACAGGCCTTGAACCCCATCTTTCTCTAGCTAGGCCTCCCCATCTAAACCCACCAGATAGGGTTCGACTCTGAGGCTCTAGCTCTTTAGTCTTGGGGCTCATGGCCCTCCATTTTGCTCCAATCTGGAGCGCAGCCTCCCTGGCCCAGAGGCTCGTCCCACAGCCGGGGACTGGTAGCAAGTTCAAAGCCGGGCAACGACCTTGAACCTTCACTGTCCCAGTTCGCACCCTAGGTGCACCGGGACACTCTGGCCTTTTAGGATTGCGGTTTCTGGCACTAGGGCCTGTGCACCCCAAACACTGTGCCCTCCCTCTGGCGCCAGGGTCCCCACGCTGTAGTGGGGCCCAATAAGGCCTTCTCCTTCCCCAATAGCCTTACCCAAACCACCGGTGTTATTCAATAACAAAAAAAAATATGAACAAAAGAAATATAAACAGTCCTGTCCACGGGCTATAACTGCCACCAGAAATATATGATTAAAGAAGGCAGCACGCCAGCTTATGTTTACTCAGGGGTTTGTTCTTCTGCTTCCCACTATTGGCTACAGTCCTTCTGGGGCTGTTGCCACTTTTCCGGGGTTCTCAGTAGTTCTCCTCCTCTGGCCTTTGGACCACTGACCAAACCTCTCTGAGGAGCTCTTATGCACAGTCCTTCCCCTTCAGCTGCTGGCTGTCTACTGCTGCCCAGACCAGGGTTTTTATAGTTCAGGCCTGCCCCGTTCTGGTCACCTGACCAGCTGGCCTGACTCAGCTTTTAACCCCCACCTTACCAGCATGCTGTGTCCAGAAAGTTCTGGTGTTAAAGGAGCCGACCTGCCTTATGGTAACAGGGCTAGGGTTCCTTGTTACATGGGGCTGAGAAAAAAAATAAAGGTGGAGGAGGGATATACAGTAATCAGTTCAGAATGTAAATTAGATGTTCCTACTCACCCTTCCTCATGAAAAGTATAGGGAGCATTCAATAATATCAGAAAGCTTCCAGTTTAAAAGTGATAAAATGAAATGCTTTTACAGAGCACTTACCTAACATGTAGAACTCATTGCCCCTAGATAGCATTAAGACCAATAGTTTAAGATTCACAAAGGAGTTAGATGAGAACAGCAGGCAGGTGTAAAGTAAACTTCAGAGCAGAAAAGCTGCCAGATTTTTTTTAAATTTATTTTATCCCACACAAATTAAGTCACAAAATCCAAGTATATGAACTTCCAGGGCCCCATTCTCCTATTTCTATTGCAAAGAAAGAATAATGCATTTGATATAGGCCATGTCATACAACAGGAACTTTGTGATTATACATTTTCTTCTCATTATTTATATTCATACTCACTTTCTCAGTCTCCCTAAAGGTTTTGATGAGTAGATACAGATACATCTAGAATATAATTTGCAACCGTCCCTTTTTATGGGTGATGCTTCCAGGTTCCTCTTTCCTCTATATGTCTTGTTCCTTCCCCTGAATTTTATTGTTTTAGTTAAAAAGGGCTAGGTATATGCTTCCTCAAAACCATTAGTATTCCTCTGGAGTGATGTGAATAGGGTTGTTCCAAGAGCTTTTGGAGTGTTTGCAGTCTGGAGGTGATTGTGCTGTCTTTCCCTTGTGCTTCTCCTTGTCAGACAAAAGAGCAAGGGATTAAACTTGTGAATAAAACCCAAGATCCCTTAGGCCTGTTTTCTGGCATTGCAGCAGGTCTTCAGTTATCATTCATTTTTTTCTAAAGGGACTGATTGAGATGTGAAAGGAAAGCCCACTTCTTAAATTTGACAAAACTTAGATTTCTGAAGGTGTTTTGTCATAGCTACAATGTCTCTCTATTTCACTTGTGGCTGTTTCATGAAATTCCACATGTAAAGCATTAGTTCAGCTGATTTTCTGCTCAAAGGGAGGGTTTGCTCTGCTTTGGTGTCAGTCATACTGGCACAATGTAGTGTAATAGGCAGCTTACAATTAACCTTATGAAAGCAAGATATAACATAACATATATATTTGAATATAAGACAACCATGAATATAAGATGATCCCCAAATAATTAGATTCTATATGCGGAAAATGTATACATTTGTTATAATTTTCCAAGTGTAAAATCTAATTATCAGAATGCTGTCTTGAATTCACCCCCCTCCCACGGTTACAGTAGAGAAAATAGTGGTTGTGGGGTGGGGGGTTAGGTAGTCCCCTTGCCCTCTGTCCCCTCCCCCAGTTCTTCCCCTCTACAGCCTTCCTGCTTCCCTTACTATCAGACCCTTCCCAGACTCTTTCCTTCAAAACCATCAGTATTCTTCTGGGATCATGGGAATAGGGTTGCTTGAAAAGGAAACAGAGCTCAATGTGGCAGTGAGCTGCAAGTGAGGGAAGGAACAGAGGGAAGGCAGAAGCTGCAGAAGACAAACATAGAGCAGATAGGAGACTGCTGTGGATCTAACTCTAGCCCTGACTTAGAACTTCATAGATTTCATAGATTTCATAGACATTAGGGCT
>NW_017729029.1:60629855-60632544 GCF_001723915.1 Gavialis gangeticus
TGTGGGCTGGAGGAGCTTTGGGATCTTCTCCGCAATGTCTCGGATGCAGGCCCCCGGGAAGCAACAGACTTTCCTGGCTAAGGGATTGGGGAGGCAAATTGCCCCCTCAGTCCCCCCTCAGGATGGGGTCTCCCACAACAAACACCTTATGCAGCAGTTGCCTTTCCCTTTCCCCCTTAATTTTCAGGACAGGTACTCTAGAAACACAATTTAAAGCACTACTTCTGTATCTATTTATATACAGTACAGCCTGTTCATGATATTAGTTTTAGAGCCAAAAGGCTCATAACTGATTATATAGTTCATTGGGCTGGGTCCCAGCAGAGTCACCAGTGTTTCAAGCTATGGTAACTCCATAGCTCAGCACTGCTCAACACGTATATGCACTCTAGATATCCCCCATAACAGATCCATATGCTAATTGCCTCCCCCTACTCACAGCTGGAACCGGGTGTTCTCATCACAAGTATTGGGACTCTCCAAAAATATATATGCAGATGAGGCACAGAACTGCTGAGTCCATCTCTACCACATAGGAGGGTGGTGCCACACTAATCAAGCTACAAGGTGAGAGAGAAGGCAGCAGAGCCTCTCAAGTTTGGTGATGTTTCCCAGACATTTAAGGCTTGTGAAGAAATAGGAATCATTGAAAATGAGAAAGAAAGGCACTGCTCAGCTGTGGGAGTGAAGAGGAAGTTGAAATGTATTTGGTGTAGCTCCCTGCACCATGACTTGAAAAAGAATTAGCTAAGGGGAACTGAGCACAATGGGTACTATATCTTATAGAGATGGGCTGCCCTAACTTAGCCTTGGGTAGGTTCCTATCAGTATATCACTTCTCAGCCTGTGGGTCAAGATCAGGATAATGGCTTGGTATGGCTGGAAGGCTTAGAAGGAATTGGTGGTGGTTGGAATAGCAGTGGCGGTGATGGCAGCAGCAGTGGTTGGAACAGTGGCAAGGAAAGAGATGGGACAGACTGCACCTGGTGAAGGACAGTGAATGAGAACTGGGAGAAGAAATCGGTTCTGTGTAAGGATCTCTACAAGGTAAGTCTTTTGCTCAGACGTTTCAAAGCTAGAGATGACTCAGCTGGATTTCAGCAGGCTGATGCTGCAGGTGATATTCAGGGTTTAGGCATTTGATATAAATTGCCTAATCCAGATGCCAAGCAGCCTGGACTAGGAGGTAATGTTTAAGGATGAGATGGCATACTGAAAATTCTGGAAGACTTGCAAAGAATGTTGGGAAGACCCTGTCCTGGCACATTTTGATTTTGGGGCTGTTGAGAATATTCTTTCTTTGGTGTTCTCAAAATTAAGATGTATTGAAGAAGAAGAGGATATAAGATTTTGGCCATTGAGGCACTGCAAGAGAATGGAGAATGTGGACAAGGTTTGAGACCCAGATGGAGTATGGACAGGATCTGGAGAGCCCGGGTATTACTCTTGGTGGGCTTAGTAGGGGCAGGCAGGGTACAACACCTGCCTTCAGTAATCACCTTAGGGCCTCACAAAGGACCAGTGATTTACTATGGACAGTCAAATCTATGTATGAGGTGCCAGGAGGAGGAGCATTCAGCAGTGGCCTGCCCATATGATAATTGCATGTTGTGTGGGGAGAAGGGCCATGGGATGAGAGTGTAAGAAGGAACGGAAGTGTATTTTGTGCAGAGAATAGGGTCATACATTCTGTGCTTCCACCAGATTATTTGTAAGTCAAGTCAAAAGAATTCAAGGTGGGGAGAGTACAGCAGGGGAAAGTGGATGGGGAGCAGGGATAGCAAGGGGCACAGATGAGGGAAGAGAAAGCAGATGAGGCACAGGAAAATAATAGGTTGGAGGGGGAGGAAGAGATGGGGCCCTCAAAGGAGGATGAGTTGGCAGGGTGAGGGAAGAAGAACTTTTTGGTAAACTAAATCACAAAAAGGAAGCTTTTAAGAAGTGGAAACTTGGACAAATAACTAGGGAACAATATAAGAGCATTGCTCAGGTATGCAGGGGTGAAGTCAAGAAGGCCAAAACACAATTAGAGTTGCAGCTAGCAAGGAAGGTGAAGGGTAAGAAGGAGGCTTTCTATGAGTATGTTGGTAGCAAGAGGAGGATAAGGGGAAGTGTGGGTCCCTTACTGCATGGGGCAGGCAACCTTGTGCTGGAGGATGCAGAAAAGGCTGAAGCGCTCAATGCCTTTTTTGCCTTAGTCCCTGGAAAAATCATGAAGAAGATCCCCAAGGAATCCATCTTGAAGCACCTGAAGGAGAAAAAGGTGATTAGGAACAGTCAGCATGGATTTGCCATGGCCAAGTCATGCCTGACCAACCCGACTGCCTTCTATGATGAGGTGACTGGCTCTGTGGGTGCTGGGAGACTGGTGGATGTGATTTTAGCAAGGCTTTTGATACAGTCTCCCACAACGTTCTTGCATCCAAGCTAAGTAAGTATGGGCTGGATGAATGGACTGTAAGGTGGATAGGAAACTGGCTGGAGCATCAGGCTCAGAGAGTAGTAATCAATGGCTCAATGTCTAGTTGGCAGCCAGTATCAAGCAGAGTGCCCCAGGGGTCAGTCCTAGGGCCAGTTTTGCTCAATGTCTTCATCAACAACCTGGAAGATGGCATAGAGTACACCCTCAGCAAGCTGACACCAAGCTGGGGGGAGTAGTAGAAATGCTGGAGGGTAGGGCTAGGATTCA
>NW_017729029.1:60637544-60640964 GCF_001723915.1 Gavialis gangeticus
GAGGATTGAGCCAGAAGGAATGTCATGAGGTTCAACAAGGACAAATGCAAAGTCCTGCACTTAGGTCAGAACAGTCCCATGCACTGGTACAGGCTGTGGGCTGACTGGTTGGGTAGCAGCTCTACAGAAAAGGACATGGGGGTTACAATAGACAATAAGCTGAAGATAAGCCAGCAGTGTGCCCTTGTTCCCTTGTTGCCAAGAAGGCTAATGGTATACTGGGCTGCGTTGGTAGGTGTGTCGCCAGTAGGTCAAGGGAAGTGATTATTCCCCTCTACTCAGCACTGGTGAGGCCACATCTGGAGGACTGCATTTAGTTTTGGGCCCCCCACTACAGAAATGATGTGGACAAACTGGAGAGGGTCCTGCACACAGCAACAAAAATGGCAAGAGGGCTGGGGGGCATGACTTATGAGGACAGGCTAAGGGACCTGAGCTTACTTTGTCTAGAGAAAAGAAGACTGAGATAAGATTTAATAGCAGCCTTCAACTACCTGAAGGGAGGTTTGAAAGAGGATGGAGCTAGATTGTTTTCAGTGATGGCAGATGACAGAACAAGGAGCAACAGTCTCAAGTTGCAGCAAGAGAAGTTCAGGTTAGATATTAGGAAGAATTTTATCACTAGGAGGGTAGTAAAACACTGGAACAGGTTACCCAGAGAGATTGTGGAATCTCTGTCCTTGGGGGCTTTCAAGACCTGGCTAGACAAAACATTGGCTAGGATGGTCTAGTTGGAGATGGTCCTACTTTGAACAGGGGGTTGAATGAGATGACTTCCTGAAGTTCCTTCCAACCCTAATTTTCTATGATTCTATATCTTTATTAAAGTGCTTTTTCCATAAACATTTGCTTTATAAAAAACATGTATACAGGATATAAGAAACATTAAGAGTTATCATTTCTCCTTTTCCCTTTAAAAAGAGACTCACTGGTGATAACAAAATATATCCAAAACATATGGAAAAAAGTATAGCATTACCAGGATAGTGATTTTCTGTTTCAGTCTTTTTACAGTCCTTCTGTCCAGTCATGTAATATTTTGTTGCAAATGGAATTCAGCACCATTGCCTCCTGTCTAGGCAGAGATTGATGTGTAGGTGCCACTGTTGTGCTTTATTACCATGTCACATGAACCCTAGCAAGAGAGCAAAGTATTTGAAGAAATGAATCTTTTGAATGATCCTGGCAACTTCAGTATTCCTTAATTTGTCAGTCTTTAAGAGCCAAAGCTCCACACTTCTATCAGTAGCAATGCTACTGATATGATTAATTGTTCATTTATTCATTGGGCTATTATTAATAAGCGTCAGATTGGAGGAGGGGCTGAGTTTTCTTCATGTGTTCTGGGTTTATGGAAGCAACTCAATCATACTGAGTAAACTTCAAAAACTGCAGTTCTCTAAGCCCAGAGTAGAACATGTTTTTAAGAAGTAATCCTGAACATAGGACCAAACCTGCATAAAAGGACTTTTCAGACAAAAGCACATGGCTGAGAAATGGAATCTGCTGGCCCCAACTGTAGTAGGGGTCATGGAGCAGCTCTGTGTCTTCCACTAATGGGTATGTAGAAAAGGGTGGACTTAATCCATTGCTTATTCTCCATCTAATATTTAGGGCCCCAGAATGTATGCTATTTCATCCTCACAGCAGCTGTGCACCACCCTTGCTCAAGAGTATCCATCTTCCCCAATGTGTTTTCCTTTCTCAAGTTTCATTTGGTATATAATCACAGTTTTAAAATAGTAGGTGAAAATCCAAAAGAACTGACCCATGGAGACATTTCTTCTATCCAATCAGGTCACAGTCTTTCTAATAGCACTGTTGGGCCTTGAACTTTCTTTTGTGTGATTAAAATGACTGACATCATTCCTTTTCTCAGTCTATATGGATTCTGTGGTGATAAGCACAGTGTATTGTATGCTACACTGACCATATCTTGATATGCCCAGTGAACACTTGACCTTAGAACACTTGCTATTGGGAAGGGGAGAAAATGTCAGGAGTTTTGCTTTCTTTTTTTCTTAAAGTTATCTATTAGGCTGCTGAGTGTTATGGTAGATTGTACCATACTGTTAGTTGTTTCATTGCTGCAAAGTTTCTATAGGGGTTTTACAATATGATGCATTAGCTGAAATGTTTTAGAATTGAGTCTCCCTGAACTAGTATCAAAGACAGAACTGTGTATGTATCAGTCAGAAACAACAACGTCTTGAAAGTGTACCTTCTTTCTGGCATTGCAGGATTGTTGATGAGTCTACCTGCCAAAACTGAGGGTAGACAGCTGTCACTGGATTAGTTATTTTTACAGTTTGCTTTGCATGTAGGTTTCCAATCTATTTGCCAATACAGTTAATCCTGTTTATTTCTTACAAGTCAAAAGAATCTCTAAGAAACACTATGCATAGCAAATATAAACCATTTACTAGATATGGAAAGTGATATTTAGCATATTAATCTCTATTGTGTTGCACCCAGTGCACATTTTATGCCTTTTAAAAATGAAGCTGCTATTATTTTTATTGGGCAATGATTGTGGGTAACTTTCTGCTGCATAGTAGCCCTAGGATTCCTGTTAATCTCACAGTATCATACTTGCTTGTGAATTTACTAAATAAGGTTTTGCACAACTTCCTTTGAAAGGTTTAATGTAAAGATGAGAATAGCATCAGAAACCATCAATGTTTCTTTAAAAATTGTATTGAACATGGAAATATTTACAAGACTTCATTTTCCTAAGGAAAAATGTCATTTGCTGTTTGCTCTGTGCTGCACCTTTGCAATGCCTTCTATTGTTGTTGTACCTAATGTATGCTATGAACAGACAAATAAAGACACAATATTTCTGCCTCAAGAGGCTTATAGTATAAGCAGACAAAGCATGAAGGAAGATATGCAACCAGATGAGAAGACTAAGCAAATAAGATGCAGTGTGCATTTTAGTTCCATTGTTTTGTTTTATTACGGTGGCATTTAATTTAGGTGACCTGAATTGCTTCTCCTTCCTGATGAAAGGCATGGAGGATCCGATTTTAGGGTTGCTTATTATAGCTGTGTTGGTCTAAGGACATAGGCAGACAAGGTTCTTTGGGTAGATGTGATATGTTTTATTAGACCATTAAATAGCTAGAAAAATTGTTCCTTGCAAGCTTTCAGGTACAAACACTCTTCTTCAGGCATAGAGAGAGTCTTGTGATGTTTTATGTGCTATCCTGAGTAGAATAGAAGTCAATGTGTAAAATGCAGGTCTGTGGCAATGCAAATGCATGGCAGTGAGGATCAGAAGGAATGGGAGACAATAGATGTGAGATAAGTGGGGGGTGAGGCAAAGCGGGGAATGTTGAACTGGTGATGGAATGTAGCTGGTAAAACACAGACAGGTTACCTGGGGTTACTGGATGGCAGGCAGGTTATAATGTGCCA
>NW_017729029.1:60645964-60647121 GCF_001723915.1 Gavialis gangeticus
CCCAGCAGTATAAAAAGATGCCCTGTCCTGTCCCCAGCAGTACAAAAACCTGCTGTGGCCAGCAGCTCAGGGTTACTTGACCTCAGGAGTTTCTGAAGCCCAAGCAATTGGTATCTGGGGACACTAGCCCCTTGTGTCAGCTAGACTGCTGAAGCAGCATCCCAAATTCACTTTTGAAAATACACCAAAATCCACATTCTTCCACAATTAGAACAAAAGAGAGAGAGAAAGGGGGATTGATCAGATGGGCAATGTTTTATTGTTATATTTACAATGTTAAAGAAATTTGGAAGCCTATCAGTGTCTCTAGCATCATAATAAAATAAATCCTAAATATCTATATGTTTTAATCTTTGCTTTGGGTTTCCTTATTACATGGTGGGTGTGTGATGGGGGGACGTGGGGTTTGCAGGAGGGGGTGGGAAGGGGCGTGGGGGATGTTGGTGGGTGTGGAGAGATGTGGGAGGATGTGAGTCACTGTGTGGGTAGGTATGGGGGGACTGTGGGTGTGGGGGCTGCTTAGGAAGGGTGGGTCCCCTGCATGAATGCCGCATGCCCCTGGTGGCTGGCAGGGCACGGCAGCACTGACGCCGGTGGGAGTGTGGTGGCAGTGGTAAATGGGGAGTTCCCGCAGATGCCACCGGCACTGTTGGCAGCCGGGGGAGGGGTGGTGAGCAGTGAGCACTCACGGACACCACCGTCAGCGACAGTGATGGCCAGTGGTGATCAGTGACTGCCCACAGACACCACTGGTGGTGGGGGGTGGCAAGCAGCAACCACCTACAGGCACCACTGACAGTTTCGACGGTACCTTTTTTGAGGGGGTGCACCGCCATGCTCAGGGAGTGCATGTGCACCCCCTATGCATTGCCAATGGTCCCCTGCCCCCCACATGGCAGAGCACCCCCCAGCATATGGACAATCCTGCCTGCAGTGTCCCAGGCCCCCCCCAGGGGCAACAGCTCCGCCCCCCCTGCTGGTCTCCAGCCCCCTGTTCATTCCCCTGCTCTTTTCCAGCCTCTGGAGTTGAATCTTCCTCATAGTTTTTCATAGTACTTTTGAGTTTTTTGTAGTAGGTGGTGTCAAAGAGTTGTCTGTTGGCTTCTTTTATGTAGTCTTCATGGTTAAGGATAACTATAGCTCCTCCTTTATCTGCT
>NW_017729029.1:60647149-60649511 GCF_001723915.1 Gavialis gangeticus
CCTGCACAAGCTCATATTTTTCCATTTCCTCAGGGTCCAGGTGGTAGTTGTTGATTATTTCATTGTTCATTCTTTCCTTGAAGCAGTCAGTAGTTGAGTAGTTAACTTAGTAGTTGAGGTTTGAAATTTGTCCACTGTGAGGTGCCCAATCTGATTTTTTTTTTTTTGGGGATTTTTTGGTGTTAATCTTTTCCTCGATGTTGTTACTGAATGAAGTGTTGTTGTAAGTGGATTCGTTTTAGTTGTGGAAATATTCCTTGAGGGTCAGCCTGGAATTTTCAGGCATTGAGATCAGGCTGTATGAGGAGGGTAGGAAAGATGGACACAAAAAGAGTCAATTAGTTGTTTGGTTTGGGCAGTTTCAAGGAAATAGTGGATTGAAAAGATCTGGAAACCAATATGAAAGTCAGAGAGAGCTTGTTCAGGCTTTGGGAGCAAGAACAAATGGTGGTTTAGATCTGATGTGGAATATAAAGAAAAGACAGTGAGAGGATTTGAAGAGGGACTCAGGATGACTAAAGCAGAAAGCAAAGTATTCACTTTTTGGTTTGGGTAATCTGGATGAACTTTTTGTGGTAGAATAAAATGGTAAAAGGCTTTTGGATTTTTACCAGGATTTTCTGGCTTCTAAATGTTTAAAAGAAAAAAAGTGACTTTCAGATTATTCTTTATGCTGTTTTCCAAGAGACATTGGTCCAAATTCACTGCTGGAATAAGATAGTTTCGTATGGTTTTGCATTGATAGTTTTGCATGGAAATGCAAAAGTTTATGTTTGTGATGACTTAGATTGACTTTGAATCATCAGGTTTCCTCTTACGTCTCTCCTCCCATCCCTTTTGCACTTCTTTTCCTACCCTATCTATTGTTAATACTGTTTTAAATTCAAACTTGGCATTATATGTACAGTACTATCATTTTAAAATGCAGTTTCAATAAACATGCCAACCTGGTATTCTACATTAATGTAAATAATGAATAAGGTAGCTAGAACAGCCAAGAAACCTTCAGCCATGTTTTTTTAAATTAATGATTGTGGCTGCTGTATTTTCTGTAGCACTTGAGTGACACTGGTGTGTGTTAGATGTACCTTGAGCTTGCCTATCAGATCTGGCTCTTTCAGGAGCTTAGGCAAAGTTGAGGGGCTCTTGGCCTTGCGTGTGGATTGCAGTGGAGTTTAGGTGGGAGCTAGGCACCCAGCTTCTCAGACTGGGCTGTTCTGCACACACTCAGAAGGGAGGTTTTAGGTCCAAAATAAAGTGCCTAATTGCTGCAATTGTGGTTGCAGCAATGGGTGCATTTGGGATTACTTTTTTGGCTTTAGGTGCCTAGATTCTGCCTGAGTCCCATTTTAGCAGCTGGAAATATCTCTATGGATCTTTCCCTAGTATTATTTATTTGTTCATCTTTAATTATATTTTTCACATGGAAAAAATCCCAGTGTCTTTTGTTACAATAGCTGGTGGTCAGATTCATTATGGACATAAAAGTAGATGGAGAGCCTGTTGGGTAAAATGAGTTGAGACAAAAAGTTAGATGAAAAGCAGTAGTCAGAATTTTTGTCACCATGTTATATTAAAAAGATTTGAAATAACCTTCTGGTTTCAAAACACTAGGATAACACTTGAGCTGGATCCCATATTTACAGTGATGTTCTTTTGATTAGAATGCATCAGTGGGATGATGGACTTATACATAAAGAGAATAACTAACCCTGGAGGCTTGTAATAATTTTAGTAAAACATCTGTTCTAGTTTGTAATGCCTTGCAAACTGTTTTATGATTTTCTTGCTATTCAGTTTTTGGGCTTAGTTCTTTTAATAAATTGTTTTCTGGGACTTCTCTAATGTTGTAGAATTTTGCTTAGTGTTTACAGTATTTATTTTCTTATCTGTTATTTCAAATAATGTTAGTTTATTTTAAGTTTCTGGCATTCTTTCCCAGGCCATGGCTGCAAGAGGACTATTAATGAATTACAGAAGGAAGAATATGAAGCAGTTCTTTAGAGCCTTAATTCACTCTCTGAGAAATTCTCTTACTTTAATTAAATGCTTCTATATCTCCCACCCTTGATTTGTTTTTATTTGGTTATTATTTAGAAAATAAAGTTAGTTTATACTGTCATTGGACAATTTTGGGTGAGTAAACCCTCTAAACACAAACTGGAAACAACATGCCTAGAGAGATGAAAATGTTACGTTAGTTATTAGTTCTGCTTATAATATAGTAGTGATTGGATACTCCAGTAATATCATCTTGAGATGATGACTTTCAAAAATTGTTTGCAAATTCTTTTGGGCTGATACAATGTGGAAAGCCTTCCACAGTGGTTTGGAATGCAACAAAACCAAGGGCCTCATTTCA
>NW_017729029.1:60649522-60689618 GCF_001723915.1 Gavialis gangeticus
CCTATCTATTGTTAATACTGTTTTAAATTCAAACTTGGCATTATATGTACAGTACTATCATTTTAAAATGCAGTTTCAATAAACATGCCAACCTGGTATTCTACATTAATGTAAATAATGAATAAGGTAGCTAGAACAGCCAAGAAACCTTCAGCCATGTTTTTTTAAATTAATGATTGTGGCTGCTGTATTTTCTGTAGCACTTGAGTGACACTGGTGTGTGTTAGATGTACCTTGAGCTTGCCTATCAGATCTGGCTCTTTCAGGAGCTTAGGCAAAGTTGAGGGGCTCTTGGCCTTGCGTGTGGATTGCAGTGGAGTTTAGGTGGGAGCTAGGCACCCAGCTTCTCAGACTGGGCTGTTCTGCACACACTCAGAAGGGAGGTTTTAGGTCCAAAATAAAGTGCCTAATTGCTGCAATTGTGGTTGCAGCAATGGGTGCATTTGGGATTACTTTTTTGGCTTTAGGTGCCTAGATTCTGCCTGAGTCCCATTTTAGCAGCTGGAAATATCTCTATGGATCTTTCCCTAGTATTATTTATTTGTTCATCTTTAATTATATTTTTCACATGGAAAAAATCCCAGTGTCTTTTGTTACAATAGCTGGTGGTCAGATTCATTATGGACATAAAAGTAGATGGAGAGCCTGTTGGGTAAAATGAGTTGAGACAAAAAGTTAGATGAAAAGCAGTAGTCAGAATTTTTGTCACCATGTTATATTAAAAAGATTTGAAATAACCTTCTGGTTTCAAAACACTAGGATAACACTTGAGCTGGATCCCATATTTACAGTGATGTTCTTTTGATTAGAATGCATCAGTGGGATGATGGACTTATACATAAAGAGAATAACTAACCCTGGAGGCTTGTAATAATTTTAGTAAAACATCTGTTCTAGTTTGTAATGCCTTGCAAACTGTTTTATGATTTTCTTGCTATTCAGTTTTTGGGCTTAGTTCTTTTAATAAATTGTTTTCTGGGACTTCTCTAATGTTGTAGAATTTTGCTTAGTGTTTACAGTATTTATTTTCTTATCTGTTATTTCAAATAATGTTAGTTTATTTTAAGTTTCTGGCATTCTTTCCCAGGCCATGGCTGCAAGAGGACTATTAATGAATTACAGAAGGAAGAATATGAAGCAGTTCTTTAGAGCCTTAATTCACTCTCTGAGAAATTCTCTTACTTTAATTAAATGCTTCTATATCTCCCACCCTTGATTTGTTTTTATTTGGTTATTATTTAGAAAATAAAGTTAGTTTATACTGTCATTGGACAATTTTGGGTGAGTAAACCCTCTAAACACAAACTGGAAACAACATGCCTAGAGAGATGAAAATGTTACGTTAGTTATTAGTTCTGCTTATAATATAGTAGTGATTGGATACTCCAGTAATATCATCTTGAGATGATGACTTTCAAAAATTGTTTGCAAATTCTTTTGGGCTGATACAATGTGGAAAGCCTTCCACAGTGGTTTGGAATGCAACAAAACCAAGGGCCTCATTTCACAGAACATTGCTATCTTCTAGAAGATTTATTTTTGTAGTTAAAAGTTAAATTCAATGGAGATACTCAGCCCTATGTACATAGGTAGTACCAGGCTGCACAGAAGAATGCCAGATACTACATGAAGAATACATATCCTTGCTACCAGAACTGCATGTGTAAAGTTCTCTTGAAAAAGAGAAACTTCATAATGGTGCGGGATGTGTGTAAGGCCTGACTTTTCTGAAATAAGTCCCATTCTGCAAAAGTTTGTCATTTCCCTATGTACCCAGAAGGGACTGATTCCCTATTGACACCAGTGGAGGTCTGCATGGGTGAACTTCATGTAGGAAGGACTTTTGAATTCAGTGGGACTCAGTGCAGTTAGAATGGTCCAACTGGTTTACCCCATTACAAAAGTAGAGTGATAAGCCCTTATTCTATGAGTTAAATAGCTGGGACAGTCTCATGCCCCTGTGTGATGCCATTTTGACTTCATTTGAGGTGCATGAAAGTGAACTGGTTCTCTCTTGTCATTTTCATTGAAGCATTGTTCCTCTAATATATGAGATCCAGAACCATAAGGATATTTAACCATTTAGGGCTCAACAACACATGCGCTTTAATGCATATTAGCCTATTTTAATGCTCATTAAAGCGTTACTAAAAAAACCTGTGCTACTTAGTTAATGTGCATTAAAATAGGATAATTTGCATTAAGTGCCACTTAAAAACTGGGGGTGTTTTTACACATACTCCAGGGGTGTGTGTGTGTGGGGGGAGTGCTTTAATTAAAGTGCTGCAGCATTTTGTGTATCAGCATCCTCACACTTAAAAATGGCATCAGGAGTGCTTGAAATAAAGCTCATTTGATGATTAATCAAGTCTTCTCTGACACGCTTATGTACAGGCACCCTGTGCGCTTTAATTTAATGCATGTTAAGGCAGGCTAATGCTTATTTTCCTTGTACCTCACAATAGAGGGCATTTATGCACATACCTTTTGGTTCTGCGATGTGCTGGGGATCCGCCACTCCAGAACAGGCTCAGTTAATCTAGTATGCTTTGCATGCAAGCTGACACACACTCTGCTGTGCCATGTGCTGTTTTGTATGTGTTGAAATGCATGTCAGCATGCAGAAAATGGCAGTGGTGCACTTTTGAACTAAAGCACCTTCTATGTGTTTTAGTTCAAAAGTGCACTGCCGCTACTTTCTCAATGCTGACGCACATTTTGCTGCTTATACAACTGTAAGCATCACAGCTATTGAAAGCACCCAGTGCTATGGCACTTATTTGTGTAAAAATGCCCGGAGGTACTAGATTTAATGTGCATTAACTAAAGTGTGTTAATGTACGTGTAGATAGTTTCATAGTTTCTAGGGTCAGAAGGGACCTGAGAAGATCATCTAGTCCGACCCCCTGCCATGGCAGGAAAGAGTACTGGGGTCAAATGACCCCAGCAAGGTGTTCATCTAACCTCTGCTTAAAAACCCCCAGGGTGGGAGCCTGCACCACTTCTCTTGGAAGTTGGTTCTAGACCCTAGCCGTCCTGACTGTGAAGAAGCGCCTCCTGATATCTAACCTAAACCTACCCTCTGCCAGCTTGTGACCGTTATTCCTGGTCACTCCTGGCAGTGCCCGGGGGAACAGTGACTTCCCCAATGCCTTCTGATCCCCCCTGACTAGTTTATAACAGGCCACAAGATCCCCCCTCAGCCTTCTCTTTTGGAGGCTGAACAGGTTCAGGTCCTGTAGCCTCTCCTCATAGGGCCTGCCCTGCTGTCCCCTGATCATGTGAGTGGCCCTCCTCTGGACCCTCTCCATGCTGTCCACATCCCTCTTGAAGTGTGGCGCTCAGAACTGGACGTAGTACTCCAACTGCGGCCTGACCAGTGCTGCATAGAGCGGGAGGATCACCTCTTTGGACCTGCTCGAGATGCATCTGTGGATGCATGACAAGGTACGGTTGGCCTTCCTGACTGCTTCCCCACACTGCCAGCCCATGTTCATCTTGGAGTCAATGATGATTCCAAGATCCTTTTCCTCCTCCGTGCTGACAAGAGGGGAGTTCCCTAACCTGTAGGTATGGTGCCGGTTGTTCCTCTCCAGGTGCATCACCTTGCACTTGTCTGTGTTGAATCCCATCCTATTCTCATCTGCCCACCCTTGTAACCTGTCTAGGTCTGATTGTAGCCTGTTGCTTCCTTCTAGATGCACCTAAGTCTCATTAAAATGTCATTGAATTCAGTGATACTAGATGCCTAAACTGAGGATCTGACTCTAAGTTACTAACAAACAAAAAGTAAAAGCTAACATTCATGAAATACATTTGATTAAATTATGTTAATGATCAAACTGATTTGTGATTGCATTCAAGTAAATGTGTAAGTAGGATTTTTACTTTAAACCAATGAATTCTTTATTGCTACAGCTGTCTCCAGTTAAATGTGTGGAGAAGTTCCCACTGTTACATGGATTATCAAATGTACAGATAATGAAGTTCGTATTAATGAGGCTCTGGAAGGACCCATGTAGGGATTTCTAGCCTATAAGATGAATTGTGTGTGTTATTCACTTGACATGGACAGTCAGGTAGCCAATTCCCTACAACTGATTCTTCCTTTTCCTGGTCCTTGCTTTAATGTTTCCTATTAGGCAAGAGTTCAGGGACACAGATTCTCAGGAACTATTAACATTTGTAGATGATAGGGGTAGTTACTAAAATAGGAAACTCTGGAGAAAATGTAAAAACTGATGAGTGATATTGAAAATTAGGACAGAATTCTGCTCACAAGTAAACAGCAACACAGCCTCATTTTAGCCCATGGCTACCTACATTCCAGGATACTCCCATGTCTGATCATAGTTTTCATAGACATTAGGGCTGGAGGGGACCTCGGAAGATCATTGAGTCCAGCCCCCTGCCCAAAGGGCAGGAAGTCAGCTGGGGTCATAGGATCCCAGCAAGATAAGCATTCAATTTGCTCTTGAAGATAAGCATCCAATTTGCCCTTCAATGTAGGTGCTTGAACCACCTCCGATGGCAAGCTGTTCCAGACCTTGGGGGCTCGGACAGTAAAGAAATTCTTCCTTATGTCCAGCCTGAAACGGTCTTGCAGTAGTTTATAACCATTCAACCTCATCATCCCTTGGGGCGCTCTGGTGAACAAACGTTCCCCCAGATCCTGGTGGTCACTCCTGATGAACTTATAAGTGGCCATCAGATCACCCCTGAGCCTGCGCTTTTCCAGTCTAAAGAGCCCCATGGCTCTCAGCCTGTTGTCGTAAGGTCTGTTTTCCTAACCTCTGATCATGCGTGTGGCTCTTCTCTGGACTCTCTCAAGATCACATTTGCCTGGATTAATTACGGTCAGCCAACAAAGGAAATAATATATTTTTTTCCTATGGGCTGCTAAGATCGACATTCCATTACCTTTTTTCAGGTAGAGTAGCAACTTATTCCACAGCTAGTCTCATTTAGCTACGTGGCCTGTTGTGGAATACAGTACTATTCAATATGAGTAAGGGCATCAGGAATTAGTTTTGTTTGGCACTGTGTCAATGAACATGACTATGGGTAACTTTTTAAACATTTCATAGTGTAAAGTAAACCATACCGTTGCCTATTGCATTTGCATGGATGTAATGAGGGACAGATTTCTACCCTTCAATTGATATCACACTTCAGTGCCCATCTATTTTACTACAATTTCCTGATTTGGACACTCAACCTCCACATCAGTTCAGACATTAGCAGGCTCCACCTCCCTCACCTAACACATTAAAAATAATGATCGAAATAATAAGGAATAACTAGGTGATGAGGTCATGTGGATGTACAGGAGCAGAATTTGGTCCTGATGATATTTAGATAAAATATGTTAGTGAATAACAGATTTCTTTTTTCTCCTGTGTTGCAAATCTGTATGCATTATTGACTGAAGGAAAAAGGGTAGTTCATGACATAATTAGACACTGCTTAGAATATATATCAGATTTACATAAGAAATTAAATGAAATCCTCTTTCTTCTGTTTTAGTCAGTCAGGTTACTGCATAACTAGTGAAAAGCAATTAAATAATACAGACAAAATATGAGCCACCTCGAAATGAAGTGATGTTTCATATTTCATTTGAGGATATACAGATATCACTAAAGGTGCTCTGCTGAGTCTTAGCTGATTTCCTAATGCAGGTTGCATAGATGCCTGTCAGCTCATACTTCTCAAGATTGGATCCTAAGAGAAGTCCTTGAGACTGACCAAACTTTCCCCTTGGGGCCAAAATGACACCTGTTCAGGCCTACTTTTGGGGACAGAAAGACCTGGGAAGTTAGAAAGCTACATGTTTGATAGGGCTGTGTGAAACAGCACCATTCCACTTCAACTTCTGTTTCGATGGAACAGTGTTTCATTTTGAGTTTCATTTTGAAAGCACTGTTCCTTTTCATTTCATCAAAGCTGTTTCGACATTTTGCCCATAGGCTGTTTTGCACCCAGTGCTGGGAAGACAGGTGCTGCTGCTGGCCCCAGCTGGCAGCACGAGCCTCCTGTGATCCAGCAGGCAGATTGGGGGCCTGCACTCCAGGGAGCAGTCCGGCACAGTCCCTGCAGCCCTCCTGGGGGTGTGGGCAAGCCCCTGATCTGCCTGCTAGATGACAGGAGGCTGGTGCTGCTGGCTGGGGCCAGTGGCAGCACCCATCTTCCCTGCACAGGCTGTGCCCAGTGCCAGTCCCAGCCAGCAGCACTAGCCTCCTGTCATCTGGCAGGCAGATCAAGGGCTCGCCTGCACCCCTGGTTTCATGTGCCCTTGTTTCATTTTGATTTCACTGTTTCAAGCTCAAAACATATCAAAACAGTTTCATAATGAAACACCGGATGAAATTTTGCACAGCCCTAATGTTTGAACACCCTCTGGATGGCTACAGCCTAGAACCCATGTTTTATGCTTCTTTGGTATCTGGTCTCACCCGTCAACTATTGGGGCTAAAGCATGGAAGGGGTGGTCCACCTCTTTCCCCTGTACTTTTTCCTGGATTTCAGGTTTTGTACGTACTTGGCCAATGCATAACCCTACTGAGCATGCTCAGTCTGTGTAAACACTTACCTACCACAGAGTCAGCATGGAGGCAGAGCCAAAAATGCCCAGGTACATGGCTAGAAAACTGCCAATTAGACACACAAAGCAAAGTAAAATTCCATCCCAGGTATTTGGCCAGAAATCCTTGGCTTGTGTATAAGGCACATGAGATTCCAAGCTGTAAACCCATCTGTGTATTAGCCCAGGGCAGCTTAACTTCCAAAATTAAGTGCATTCAGTCTGACATGGCTGCTTCATCTATGGATGACAAAATATAATTTATCAAACAGAAGAAAATTCAGTGTCTCCCTGGAGCACTGAATAAATTGGGGGCATTACAAATGGCCATAAACTGAGAAGTGAAACCTGCTTTTCTCACATCCAGCGCTATTTGTGTTCTCCTTGTTAAACTGTAAATCAAAATCAGTGGGAACTTCCTGGAATTCAGTTCTTGTGGCGCATGCATCTAACTGATATGATTTTATGTGCTTTGAAAAGTCAGTGTCATTTTTATGATATAGAGGTTAGTTGTTGTCAGCTTGTTTACAGCATATCTAATTTAGCTCAGTATGAAAACAGTTATTCATGGAGCAACCAGAGAGGCTGAAGTTTCACTGTATGAATAAATAAGGTTCAGAGTTCCTACATTTTCTGCACTGCAGTTGCTTATAAAAGTTGGAGTCAAATTCTGTGACTTTTAATTGTAAGCAGCTCAACTTGACTGTTTTAAATTTGATGCAATTATGAATGAATCATCTTCTATATTTATGTTTAAGAAGTACAATAAAAAACCCAAATCAGTAAGAATCTATTCCTTACACACACATAAATAAGTCATCTGAACAAAGTTGTTTATCATTCGCTTCCAGACTGAGGTAGCCTTTTTTCATCCCAACGCATGCCTTAATAGCTGAATTAGTCTCTCTTCAGTGAAAAGCTGGCTTGATAATTAAAATGCTGTCATAGGCTAAAATGTATGGCAGTTGGAATGACATTATAATAAGAAAAATATGGAAGTTTTATTCAGTTTTCTAGCTGTCTTAAATAACAGATGCTATCTAAGACTTCTGCGATATTACAATTCACAGAACTCAATCTAAGTCTATCACTGTAATTGATTCTTGGATGTATGATCTTTGTAAGTGATTTCAAATAATTTGCTTTGAAATATGATTATTCATAAGCATAAAGCAAGCTCTGGCACATTACCAGCCTGGTAGTTCTGTATCTAGTTTACAGCTTCCTTGAACCAGACAAGAAACTTAATTAAATCTCTACAACAAACAAATATTTGTCACTGTGACAAGATTCTCTTAGAAGTTTATGTGAGTTAAATATTGATTTATCTTTACTTCCTTTCAACTTCCTTTGATAAAGCTCCTGAGAAACAATATAAGCAGCCTGAAAGGGGTGGGGGGGGGGATGAGGGAAGCAAGCTTCTCTGCCAAATATATCATCTTGACAAAAGAAGGAAAAAATACCTTATTTACTTGAATCCAAGATAAGGTTCCCCTCATTTAACATGACACATAGGGCTCCTATAGAGAGAAGCCTCTCATCTTGCATTTGAGTACAAGTGTGTGTGTGGGTGGGGAGCAAAAAGGGGGAGAGGTAGCTGCTGCAACTCCAACTCTGGCCCCAGCCTGAGCTCAGGGTCAGTGCTGAAGCTGCAACTGCTGCCCCATGCAGCCTCTGCTCCCTCCTGCCTGCACCCTCCACCCCCACAACTGTTTGCCCCTTATTGTGGCTCTGGCTCCTGCCTCACTATGGCTCAGGGCAAAGAACACATGGTTGCTCCAGGGCTGAGACTGGGACCACCACTGATGCAATTGCTGCTGTATGGCCAGGCAAGGGCAGGAGTGACCATGTGATCCATGCCCTGGGCCAGTGGGGCCAGAGCTGGACTGGGGATGGATGGTAAGTAGCTGTGGGGGGAAGCAGGCAGCAGGGGTGCCAAGTGCAAGGGGCAGGTACCAGAGAGCAGGTGATGGCGGGGAGTAAGTGGTGGGGCAAATACCAGGGAGTGCAGGTATGGGGAGGCGCAGGCACATGGGGGTGTAGGCAGGAGGGGGACAAATTGTGGGGCTGGCAGCAGAGAGGCAAGTACTGTGGGGCAAAAGGCAGCAGGGGACAAGAGGCAGGAGTTGGGCCACTTGACTCCCCCACTGCGTGCCCCTTGCTTCTGCTTGCTCTGCTGCAGCAGTGGAAAGAGGGGCACATTTAAGATGACTCTTCAACCATTAGATTATAATTTGCCACATATAGAACACATCTGTACATTTTACATGTATAGAATCTAATTATTGGCGTGGGGGGGGTCTTCTTTAAATTTGAAGTTATCTTGGATTTGTGGAAAGATGGCAAGGAAGACAAGAACGTCCCTGTCCATGAGCAATCTATATACTAAGGTAACGTCCAACATTTAAAAAAAAATACTTCCTTGAAAATAGTATACAAGGAAGGGTGAAATTAAGCAGGCATGGGATCATGGATCATTTATTATTAGACATGCATTTAAAAATATTATTTATGTATTAATTTGTAACAGGAGACACTGCTATGACAAGCAGTTTGAAAGTAAAAACATGAGGACTATGGCTTTAAGGTGAGCTGCTGAGAGGCCAGAACAGGCAGACCCTAAGGATGTAACTCCAGTTCCTGGGGCAATATGGGATCCACAGCTGAGCCCATGGAGACCAATCATTTACAGGGCAGCTAAACCCAAGAGGTCTGCTTATAAGACTAGGAGGTGGCAAGTGTGAATGGATTGCACCTCCTGAGGCTAGGGGGGCACAGTAACCGCCTGCAGGTGGGGGCATGGTGGTGGTGAGTGGGGACCGCCCACAGGTGGCTACACTGATGTTGGCAAGGGCAGGCTGAGCGAGGACTCCCCTCAGGCAGCCACAGCGATGTTGGCGGCAGGGCAGGGGGTGGCAAGAGTCAACCAGTGGTCAGCAACCATGTGCAGATGCCACGGTGGCCAGTGGCAATCAGCAACTGCCTGATCCTTCTTTCTTTCTTTTTTTTTTTCTTTCTGCGGAGCCTGCCTGCCTCACTCATGGCTGGGGAGCAAGCTGCCAGTGGGCCCTGAGCTGTGGGGTCCCTGGACCTTCCCTCCACAGCAGTGACACTTCCCAGGGCCACCTGGACAGGCAGTTAGCAGGTGGGTGCTGCTCTAATTCACAGGCAGCACTGAGCCCAATCCAGTTGTTCCCTGAGCCTGAGCTGAGGCAGCACCCACCTGGTAGCAGCCCATCCAGGTGGCCCCAGTGGGCACCATGGCCATGGAGGGAAGGTCTTGGGACCCCCTGCAGCTCAGGGGCTGCTTGACGCACTGGCAGCTGGCTCCCCAGCCACAGGAGATGTAGGCAGGCTCTATGAAGAAAAAAAAAGAGGATTGGGCCCCTCACCGCTTCTGCCTTCTGCCCACCTCTCCCATGACGGGGGAGTGATCTGTCAAAGGCTGCAACGTTACAAATAGCTACATTGCAAACTAAACTACATGTGGATGTGGTTTAGTTTGCCAGCTAGCAAACTCGTTTAAATTGTAAAAAAAACAAACCCCTGCAAATATATAGCGTGAAGCTATGAAACTCCAAAAACAGACAGTTTTCATTATGGGTACAAGTGCCCCATAACTCCAAGTAGCTGTATTTGTATGGTGCATTCTGTTTTAGACTACCCACAAAACATGACAGTGAAACCTAGAAACCAACACAATAATATTAACATAACCCCCTGGTGAAGATGTGATATATGTCATCTCAGTGCTGATCTGCAGAGGACATGATTTCGTACAGCCCTAACCCACACAGCTTCATCTTAAGCTGCAACATTTCATCCTTTTTTTTTTTTTTTGATGAGCAAAGACGTTCATTCCCAGTGTGTTAAGCAAGGTGGCAGCTGGGACATTGAATCTTTGTAGCACTAGAGTTACTACTAATATTCATTTGGCTCAAAATCTTATCTCCTTCCTTAGCTATTTAGTATATTAGTGGTACTTTTATATATGCTCTTCAAGGAAAATATAAATCTTTCATAAACACTAGTTCCCAACTCACTGCTTTGTAAATAGCTATTGGAAAAGAGTTCATTTTTCATTTACAACCAAAAGTAACTGCTGTACATTGTCATCTCATTTCACATGCTTTTCTGCATGTTACACAGGAGTTGTATATAGCAGTAGTAAATGTATTGTAGAATTCTTATGTCTAGTCAGAAAGTTGTAATGATATCACTTAATTTTCACAAAATGGTACTGTGAGAGAGTCTTAGGACAGTGATTCTGTAATAACTTTCTTCTTTTGATTTAGTTAGACTTTATTTTCTTTGCCTCATAATATAGCTGCTTATGGTTTTCTTTATTGGCTATAGATTTCTTAGCTGTGCTGGATTAGATCATTCCCCTTTCTAAGTTATTCATTTTTCTCACCTTCTTCAATGTAATTGGAATAATGAAATAGTGGTGACTTTCGTCTCCTTAGACTAGTGGTTTGCAACCTTTTTAGACTTGAGGCATCATTCTCCAGACCTGAGCACACCTCAGAAAATACAGCTCTTAGTCTTCACTTGCTTTTTGACTACAGAAGAATATTAAAGCAGTTTTTTTGTATGTTTCAAAGAACTTAGAAAGCCCACAACAGGTCAGAATATATTTAATACTATGGCATCCTATTTGATCTCTCTGGACACATCCCCACATGCAGGGGAATGCACTTGCAGCAGCAAAAATTTGGGCCACTACTTTTTGCTGTTGTGCATGCCTCTGCATGTGCACTTTGGTGTGGGGCAAAATGCCCCACTTTGGGCAAACTGCCCTTTCCCAGCTTTTCCTGGCTCCCAGCATGCTGGAGGAACTGAGGCAGAATTAAGGAGGGGAGATGCTGTGGCCAGCAGTCAGCATCTCCCTGGAGGGCCGAGCCTTCATGTCTGCCGGTGCACACTCCTGTGATGTGTGCCACACCATTTTCTTTTAATGACATTTTTTTTGCTACTGGCATTTCCTGGAAGCAAATTTTGACCCTGCACTGCAAATTTGCAGCATAGGGCATGTTTTAACATGTTGGGTATGCAGTTTGTGGTGCCGCAAAGAGGTTTGCGGTGCCACAAACCACAAGTGCTTTCACTTCTGGATCTGGCCTCTGGGTTTATCTTGTGAATCATGTTTGCACACCTAACAGTGCTGACATTGTGGCACCCCGCAGCAATCTGGTTTAGAATCACTGCCTTAGACTAATAAAAGGTCACAAATTACAAAATAAACGTTTAGTTTTTCTATTTATAACTTTAAAAAGCTTTACATAGATATAAAATACTGAGGAAGGCTAATTGTCTTTCTTATCACAAAAGCACCATCTTGCTTTTTTTCATTGGGTAAAATCCACAGAATTTTTAAAATAAAATCTTTCTGAATTGGTTAGTCTCTAGGGTTCCACCCAGTCCAGCCTTTGTGTTACTCTGAACTCAAGCAGGCTAACTACCTCTTTCCATTAAAAAAAGAAGAAGGAATGTTTACTATATTTCCTAGGAGATCAAATGTATCAATTCTTACATACAGGGTGCACATCTACACAAGATGCGCAGTAGCCTAATTCCACTGCATAATAGCATGCAGGGCAGAAACCATGCTAATGTGCAGTAGTATTAGGCTACTACACAGTTAGCATCACTAAAAAACCAAGGACTGGTGCTACTGCACAGTAGTGCTAGTTACTGCATGTTGATTTAGTTCTTGGATATACAAGTACTAAATTTGCAGTAACTGCGGGACATTAATGAACATGTAGACACACCCACAGACACATAGGGCTCCTATAGACATGCAGGGAGCTGGCTCCAATGCATTGGAAATAGTCTGCTGGAGCACAGAAATTAACATGCTCCAGCAGCCTCCTGTGTCACATGTCACATTCAGGCACTTTTAATTAGTGCCACTTGCTAATTAAAGCACCCCCATGTGCCTTACGGAGGATGTGTAAAAATGCCTTTAGGGTTAGATTCTATACCTCTCCTTAAGTAGGGTGAGTGTGATTCTGTTCCACCCTGCCCAAATCCATGAAAAAGTTAAGATACCGACCATCGTCACCTTTAGGCTATCACAAAAAGCAGAAGGAAGGAAGGGGAACCACATATTACATTAACTGTTTTTTCAGGGAATAGGTTTATACGTAAGAGGCCAAGTCTACTCTGGTGTCTAATAGGTAGAATAGGGGCTGGGCTATATGTTTTAGGTGGGAAAAGGGGAGAGGGAGGAATTCCACAAACCAGTTTCCTCTCATTATAATAATACTATTTATTTCCACTTCCTCTTGGTAGTAATAAAAATATTTGGGTAATTTATAATTACCTAACCATTCTTCATCAGAAGTTTATAATCTTTTATCAAATGGCCAATTATTTTTTTTATTATTACGTTATTTAGAATGAGAATTTTTGCTATCATCATAGTAATACATTTCTTTTGATCTTAAACGATTTGTAATTTTGCATTAAAGCAAAGCCTTTAAGGCAAGTGATAAAAATTCAGCAGAAAGTATCAATAATTGTTTTCCCTGGGGCTTGAGTGGGCTTCATAACATCAGGGAAAATTACATGTAACTTTTCTCCTGATGTGGAATATTCATCCCATCGACGAATAGATGGCTTTGCATATTCCCTGTCCATTGATGATGCAAATATTACTGTTACTTTTCTGCTTCTGGAAGAAGATTCAGATGAAGAAGCAGAATAAATAATGTCCTCCTATGTCCAGGCTGCTAAAATCTAATGAGAAGTTAATCAATGTGACCGATTTTTAGCGGGTTTTATTTAAGGTCTCCACTTTGTCCAAGAAAGGTTCCAATGGAGAGTCATTTCATTTCTCTCTTAGGGCATCTTTACATGTGCTCTTGGTTGGGAGTGGGGGTGCTTTAGAGTGACTCTTGGGAGTGGCTTTAATTAAAGCGCCCTCAGTGTCTCATGTATTCAGTGTCCCACACTTCAAAATGGCGGCAGGGGCACTTTAACTAAAGCTTGTTTGCCTGGGTTCTTTACTAGCCCCAGGAAAGAAGTAAGATATGGTACTTAAACTGGTTAACTGCACTGTAAATTTAAACATGCTATGCAGGCAAAGTAATGCTTGTACCACAAAAATGGCCAACCAGCCACAAAAATAGCCAAACAGTTACGCGGTTGTTGCTTGAAAAATGCAGCCCATTTTTGTAGCAGGTTTCTAACAAGCTTTAATTTAATTTAAATGTGCAGCATGTCCCTGAGAGGCAATCATGACCCTTCTATCTGCCCAGAACTTGGCCGTTTGCCTGCAGCCAGGGGTATATGTGGGGGGGGGGGGTTTTTTTGACAAGTTTTAGTTAAAGCACCGCCACTAGTATTTTGAAGCATGGAATGCTGAATACACATGATGCCAAGACTGGTGGAGCATGATAATTAACACACTCCAGCAGACTCAATTAATCAAGTCTGCTCCAATTGCATTCTAATTAGAATGTGTCAGAGAAAGCATTGGACATGTGTGTAGGTGCCCTTAGTGTCTTGGGGATCTTATTACTTATGCAAGTGCACTCAAGTTTCAGAGAAATCTGGAAGAATTCTTACTGCATTTCTGGTACAAACTTATTGAATCTCACACATGCACCTCAGAGACAATGGATCTATCCAAGGTAGATGGAAAGAGCACTTTGAGGGATTTCTGAGTTGTGAATCAACTATAGCAGATACCACCATCATGTCCATTCCCCAACACCCTGAAAGTAGATTCCTCACCAATCCTCCTATCCTAGAAAAAGCCTGGTGTGCCATCAAGGAAACAGAACAGCATGGCTACTGGACTGGATGGCATACCTGCTGAAATCTACAAGGCTGATACTGAGGCTGAGACTACCCTAATTTATTTTTTGAATTTGAAACAACAAAGAGATTCCTGGGGACCTGAGGAATGTCAACATTGTTCCTATATTCAATGAAGGAGATAAGTCTGTGTTTGGGAACTATCCACAGCAGGAAAAATCCTCACCCACATTGTCCAGAACCATCTTCTACCTCTTGCTGAGGATGTCTCACTGGAATCTCAGTGTGGTTTCAGGCAATCCTGTAGGGCAGTTGACATGACCTTTGTCATTTGCCAGGTCCAAGAAAAGTGTGGAGAATAACATCAGGACCTGTATATGGCCTTCATTGACCTTACTAAGGCCTTGTGAAAAGTACTTATCAGATTTGGATGTTCCAAAAAGTACATAAATGTCCTGAGGCTTCTCTATGACCCGATGACTACAAACATTCCATGTAGTGAATAAAAGATGGATCTATTTAGCATCTGAACTGAGGTTGTCCCAACTCTGTTCTCCATTTTTCTGACAGTCATCCTGGTTCTCATTAAGGACTGCCTTACTTCTGGAATTGACATTGAATACTGGATCATTTTTGCTTGAAGACCAAAGTAGTCAAAATAACCATCCTTGGCCTTCAATATGCCAATGACTGCACCATCCTTGTGCATGCTGAGGAAAGCCTCCAGACTATGCTGAATCTTTTCAAAGAAGCTTAGCAAACATTGGGCCTCTCTGTCAACATTGAGAAGACTAGAGCAAACTGATAGAGCTCCTTAGTCTAGGCCATGAATGTGATTTCACTCCTCTTCCCCTCCACTTCCCAAATTAACATTGAGAGAAAGACCCTGGAAGTAGTCCAGCACTTCTCCTACCTCAGTAGCCACTTCTCTCATTGGTCCATTGACTTAGCGCAGGATCTGGTGGGTAAGTGCCTCCTTTGGGAAATTGCTTTGATGTGTCTTTTTTATCACAGTCCACCAGAAAGATACCACAAGATTCAGGTCTACAATGCTGTCATCATCCCCGCTCTTCTCTGCAGATGAGAAGTGTGGGTGACCTACTGTTAGGGTGACCATATGTCCCGGTTTATCTGGTACAGTACTGGTTTTCAGAGTCTGGTCTTGGCTGGCTATTGATAATTATAATGGGCATCCTAGAAATGCAGGGTTGCAGAGCACAGTCTGTCTGGGAGTTGGAATGGTGCAGAATGCCTTTCAGGCTGGAGAGCACGCACCAGTTCCTGCCTGACACTCCGCCCCACCCCCACCAACTTGTGAGAGTGTGCGGGAGGCAGCATCCTGGATGAATGTCCCAGATGTTCTGGATTTCCTTATAGTCAGCCTGCCTACTGTCATCATCTGAAGAGCTTGGAGAGGCATCATCAACAATGTCTCTGGAAAATCCTCCACATCAAATGAAAGGATCACTGTACAAATGCTGGCATCCTGGCTGAAACCAATATTACCAACACTGAGTCGGTGATCCTCAAGCACCAATTTTGCTGGACTGAACATCGTGTGCAGATGCCTGACTTGACTCCCCAAACTCTCCATAATTCTATGAAAACAAGTTCTCTACTCCCAGCTTAGTAATGAGTGTCTTGATCTTATGGTGGCTAGAGGAAATACTATGAGGACACATTGAACGTATATCTCAAGAAAACAGATCAAAAGTTGGGAGGAGCTAGCTGCTGACAGACTCAAATGGCACTGCAAACTCAACCAAGCAACAGCAAATTTCAAGGTAAAGTTTCTTGCCCTTGAAGCAGTGAAGAGAGAGAGCAGACAAAAGAAAATCAGAGTAATCCCAGCTTGCAGCCTACCGTCCCCTGCAGAAAGACCTGCAACTTTTGCAGACAGCTCTGTGCCTCAAGGATTAGACTCTTAAGTCACCTCAAGGCCCATCAATAAGCTATGGTAGACATCATCCTTAAATTGAGGGATTGCTGACAACATTGGTTGAATTCAATGATGTCAGAGACAAAAGTCCATTTAATTTCTGTCAAGGACATAATATTGCACATAATATTGTGCCCTGAGTTGGTCTGGGTTTTTTTAACCTGCACATCAGGTGTTTCACTGAAGTTTGAGGACCATAGCTATTCATTTTTTTGTTAATCTGACCGTTATATTTCAAATGACTATTAAAAAAAATACCATATTTACTCGAATATAAGACTATCCCCCCAGTCAGCATGGGGGGGAAAAAGCCCCTTGTCTTCTATTTGCATATGAAATGGAATGGGGAGCAGGTGGCTATTGTGGCTGTAGCTCTGAGCCTGGGACAGGGCCAGAGTCAGACCCACAGCAGCCTCCTGCCACCCCAACCCCCAGCTTCCCCTCTCTGCAGCTTCTTTCCCATGCCCATTCCCTTCTCTCCTCCTTACTGTCAGGCACCACTTGGCTTCAGCTCAGGCTGGAGTCTCTTCTGGGCAGAGTATATGGAAACTCTTTCCCCTGCTTGGCCACTCAGCAGCAGCAATGCTGTTTCATGGCCAGGCAAGGCTGAGCTTCCATTTGTTGTGCTCCAGGATGGAGAAGAACAAACAATGTCATGGGAAGGGGGAGGGGAAGAGACAGGTACTGAATAAACTTTGGGGGGAAGAGACTGGGGGTTGTAAGTGGTGGGGGCAGAAGCTGTGAGTAGCTGGGGTAGGGAGGTGCAGATGGCAGGGGACAGAAAGGCTGCAGAGGAAAGAAATGTGTGAGGCAAAGGGCAAGGGGACAACCTGAACCCCCGCCCCCCCACCTCCAGTCACTGTTTTTCCTGCTGTAGCAGGTGGGGGAGGGGGAAGGGGGGATTCAGGACAACCCTCCAATACTTAGATTCTATATCTGAAAAATTATAACAAATTTATAAATTTTTCATATATAGAATCTAATTATTGAGGGGGGGTCATCTTATATTCAGGGATGTCTTATATTCAAGTAAGCACAGTACAACAGTAACATTTTACATGTTTTTTCTATTCTTATAGTGTGAAAATTACTACAATTGCCTGAAATTAATTAGATAGCTGGATGCCATTCAGTATACCTAAGAAGAAAGGGGATTAAAGTTTGGGGATTCTTTTTTTAATAGACGTGTTCACTCAATCGGAGTTTCTATAGAGATTATGATGGTCTATGTAGTAGCAGTTCTGCATGAAAGATTTGTATTAGATTTTTCATATAGTTCTAAATGTTCTCTTTGTTCATATATGTAGCACAACTGTCTATAGAATTTGGTCCTAGAGCAGTTATTATTATTTGCTATGTTATGATTGCCTTTGAGCTCAAAACAGCTAAATCAAAATGAAACAAAAGGCTTTGAAACAGCTTTGAAATGAAATGAGGGCACTTGAAACATTTCAAAACTTTTCACGTTTCAAAGCAGCCCGGTGGTGGGAGGTGGGGGAGAGCCAGGGCTGCGCTCCGAGTGGCTCCACCAGCCCCATGGAGCTCAGCCCAGTGGTGAGAGGCGGAGCGCAGCCCTGTCTCTCCCCCACGTCCCACCACCAGGCAGTGCTCCAAGTGGCTACGCCAGTTTCACAGAGCTTAGCCTGGCAGCGGGAGGTGGCGGGAGAGCCAGTGGTGGAGCTACTCAGAGTGCAGCCCTGGCCAGTGGCTTTCCTCTGCCTCCCACCACCAGGCTCGGCTCCGTGGGGCTGGTGGAGCCACTCAGAGTACAGCCCCATGGCAGGAGGCAGAGGAAAGCCAAGGCTGTGCTTCCCCTCCTGCCACCAGGCTGAGCTCCCTGGGGCTGGTGGAGCCACCCAGAGCACAGTCTGGTGGTGGGAGACAGGGGAGAGCCAGGGATGTGCTCCACCTCCCACCAATGGGCTGAGCTCCATGGGGCTGGCAGAGCCAGTCAGAGCACAGCCCTGGCTCTCTCTACCCTCCCACCCCTAAGCTGAGCTCCATTGGGCTGGTGGAGCTGGTCAGAGTGCAGCCCTGGCTCTCTCCCACCTTCTCCCATTGGCCTGCCCTCCATGGGGCTGGCAGAGCCAGTCAGAGTACAGCCTGGAGGTGGGAGGCGGGGAGATCCAGGGCTGGGCTCTGAGTAGCTCCGCCACCTCCACGGGGTTCAACCTGCCTTCCCAGTACTGCCAGACTCCTCCCAGGGGTGTGGTCCCCCAGATTTGTGTGCAGGATGACAGGAGGCTGTGGCGGCCCAGGTGGCAGGCAGAGTCGAGGTGGCAGCGACAGCCTCCTGGCAGCCTGAGCGTAGAACTTGGGGCCTGCACCCCAGGGAGGAGTCCAGCACAGCCCTCCCAGCAGTGCAGGCCCCCAGATCTGCATGCGGGATGACAGGAGGCTGCTGCTGCTGCCTGGGGCTAGTGGAGGTAGCCTCCTGGCATTCTGAGCAGAGATCCAGGGACCCACAAAACCAGGAGGAGTCTGGCACAGCCCCACAGCCCTCCTGGGGGTGTGGGCCCCCAGATCTGCATGTGACAGGAGGTTGCTGCTGCTGGCAAAAAACACGAGTTCTGCTTGTCAGCACCTTGAGGTGCAGTTTCCCAGAAACCCCTGCACCTATCTCCTTGAAACTTGGCAGGCTTCATGCCCGCAGGAAGGGTTACCATCCCTGCAATCTTCATACAAATCAGGCAAGAAATGACAGTTTTATAAGCAGTTTCACAATTCCCCATTATAGATTATGAGCGAAACGCTGAAACCATCAAAACAGTGGAACAGTTTTGACGCAATGAAATGGAACAGTACTTTGAAACTAAACGAAATATTGAAACAAAACACTGTCCTGTCAAAACAATGAAACAGAAATCAAAACAAAATGTTGCTGTTTCACACAACCCTACTTAGAATTATGGGAGTATAGTTGGTATGCTGCATTTTTAGTTTTTAGTTCCATTTCAGGGCAACTTTTCAAAGAAACCACAACAGTCTCTAAATTTATGTAAGTAAGCACAGTTGTTTGTTCAAAAGTGATCCCACAGAGATGGCATTTAGATACATACTTTCAGTTTCTACATACACAATATTTGAGGTAAAAATTGAAAGCTCAGGCTAAGGCCACTTTATAAGAATGGCTTTGAGAGTCTTTCATTGATCAAGATTTTTGCATTGAAAAAGCTATTTTGATTTGTTAATCTTGTCTTTCTTTGCATTGAACCGTTGAAATCCAGAGCTAAAGGGTTTAAGGATTTCGCTTTTTTAGCACTAGCTAGTATTGGAATAGAGCTCCATAGAACAGAAAGAAAATATGGAAAACATTTTAATGTAACAGTAATCCAAGCTGTACTCGGATCTCATATCCGTAAGTCTTCAGTGAGCTTGAAGCACTCCTTTGGAATACTACTCTTCTTCATAAGGACTTCCCTCTTTCATACACTCAGGAGACAAGCCAAGAGATCATTCTCTAATATTCTGATATTCTCTAATTTAACTAGGATCTTGGAATAGGTCATTATTTGTGCAATCATAAAGCGCCATGTTTTTCCTTTAAAGTTGTGACTATATCAGTGCTCAGATAAAGCACAAAATTTCTACCCCGGGGGACTGAAGTTCAAAAATACCACTGACAGTTGCACTAACTGGCCATCTCCACATGAGCATGGATGTTTGTTTCCCCAGGGACAAGAAGCAGTGGCACACCTCGTGCCGCTGCTCCTTGTCCCTGGGGAATGCCCATACCACACACCCTCTGGCACATGGCAGGTTACCTCAGGTGGGGTATGAGAGCCTGGGAGCCAGCAATTGTGCTAATCCTAACAGCCTTACTTGGGGTCCTTGGGGCCTTGGGGAGCTGTAGCTATGATATTCCTGCACCCGGGGGTCTGGCTGGCAGCCAGACTATGGCTCTGGCAGGCTAGGCTCTTGTTTGGGTGGTGTGTGCTGCTGCCACGTGCACCTTCCTGGTTTTTTAAAGCATGGGTTTTTTTGACCTACCAGGGCTAAAAAATGCCCCTGCACTGTAAGGCAGCAGTACAGGAACGACCTGCATGTCTGGATGTGCCCACTAAATTCAAATGACAGAGGAAATCAATCCTCATACTTTAAGCTATAATGTGAATGGTGTATGGAGTCAGGAATAAATTTGGTAACACTTCCTCCCTCCTCACTGGGGTACTACAGAATTAGGTGGAAAATGAGGCTTTTATACCTTTGACTCATGCTGAAGTGAGACTTTTACTGAGAGGCTACCAGACTATATCTAGTGTCTGCTATTTATACTAAACTTGCTAAAGATATCTACATCCTTAATGGACTATGTTTTTGGCTTCCTTATATTCTGTCATATGTTTCTCTGTGCACATAATAGGCCCCTTCTTTTTATACTGCACTTCGGTTTTCTTGTCACCTAAGTGAAGTATATTACAAGTCACTTAGAATAATTAAGCTGTTTGCTGTTGTCATATCTAGCAAGTAAAGCAAGTATGCTATCTGTAATGCAACAGAGCATGAATGGTTGATGGGGATAGCATTTTACATAATAATGGGAAAAGCAATTATTCAAAAGATTGAATACTCCAGAGTGAGATAAATGAAGATAAATATACCCTTCTCTATGAAAAGCAGAGGCTCTTTGCTCTGAAAAAAATCAATATTAGAGTATACAGCAGTGATTAGAATGACATTTATTGTAATTAAATAGCTGACCCAATAGCCTTAAGTCAGAGAAGATTTTGAGAAGAAGTACAGTTTTGTAGTAAAGGTCTCAGCTAAGGACTCAGGTAATATGAGTTTCATTCCTGGCTCTGATGTACATTTCATGAGTTTCTTTGGGCAAATGGCAGAGGGTGGGATTTTCAAAAATGAGCTGTATTGATCTAACTCTGTTCCCACTGAAGGAATTTTCTTACCACTGTTTATGGGAGTAGAGATAGATCAGTGCTGAGCTTTTTTTTAAAAAAATGGTCTCTCCTTCATATCAGAGATTTTACCAGGAAGGCAGTGGAATAATAAAAGCTTATCATATCTCCAACTCCCCTTATCCTTACCCCCAAACAATCAGTGCCTTATCTGATCAAATCAGCCTGGATATTGATATTTGGATATGTACAATTAGGGACTATTTTTAACAATTTCACTCATCACCACATTGACAGTGGGAAACATTTTAACTAATTCCCCTACTACAGCTGTCTTGTACTTAGGGAGGGATGTGGATCCAGGAAGGATGCAGTGACATGGTCACAATTCCCAGCATCACAGACTCCTGGGTCCTCCATGGAGTCTGAGGTGTGGCTGGAGACCTGGGCTAGTGGGGGATACTTGGGAGACCAGGCTTGGAGCAGGTGAGGAAGAGGGAGACCCATCTACCACTGCCACTGTCCCTGGCTGAGCCACTGCTGTGCTCCAGCCAGGGTCCACTAGGAGAGGCTATGCAAGGTGCACAGCTTGGCAGCAGCAGGTGGATCCCTGCTGCCTGTCTCCTCCCCAGTTTCCCTCACTGTCTTGGGGGCTCTAGCTGCAGGGAGCAGTCATGTGGGGTGCTGGGCTGAGTCAGTGGCAGGTGGTTCCCTCTTCCAGCACGTGCTCCCAGCTAGTGAGGGACAACCAGGGTACTGGGAAGGAGGCAGGCACTGGAAGGTGGGGGATCCGCTTGCTGCTGTTCCCAGATGACTCTGGCTCTCTGTAAAGCCACTCGCTGAAGCTGTGGCTGCAGCAGGGCAGGAGCAGCCCTGGGGTATCCCCAGCCCCAGTGGTATCCTCAGTAGTGGGGGTGGGCACATTCCCCAATTCCTACACCCCGAGGACAGATCTGGACACCCCCTGATGGAGAGGTGGAGGGGGGAATGGAAGGGCAGGGGATGGAGGTGCTGCTGAGTGCTGGAGAGGAGAGGGTGCCTGGTGCAGGGGAATCGTACCTGCATCAGGGACTCCAAAAAGTACCTAGCAGCTGCTACTGTAGCGTGGTCTGCCTGGGAGGGGGTGGTTTCAGTCATCCATATGGCTCCAGTCACATCTGTATCCCACCACTTTTGAAATCCTAGATCTGCCCATGCTTGTAATTGATATTTATATCTGGTATCCATAGGGCACAATGCTTATTGCTGAAAGACTTTTTATATGATTTCAACCTTTTAAATAATCAGAGACAGTGATTATATCCAGTCATTTGGAGTGGAGTTTCTTGCTGGTTTTTAGGGCTGTGCAAAACAGCACCATTTTGTTTCAACTTCTGTTTTGACATTTTGGTGGGACAGTGTTTTGTTTTGAGTTTTGTTTCATTTCAAAGCCACTGTGCTATTTTGTTTTGTCAAAACTGTTTTGAGGTTTTGACACTGTTTCGACATTTTGCCCATAGGCTATAATGGGGAACCACAAAACTGCCTATAACTTTGTCAGTTCTTGCCTGATTTGGATGGAACTTGCAGGGGTGGTACCTCCTTCTGAGGCCATGAAGTCTGCCAAGTTTCAAGGACATAGATGCAGGGGTTTCTGGGAACTGCACCTCAATTTCTTGAAAGCAAAACTTGTGTCTCGTGTGTGTGAAGGCGCAGCAGGGTGAAAACTGCAGGCATGCTATTCCCTGCTGAGGCCACAAAGACAACCAAGTTTCAAGGAGATAGGTGCAGGGGTTTCTGAGAAACTGCAGCTCAGGATGCTGACAAGCAAAACTCATGACGTGTGACTGTGTGTGTGTGAAGGCACAGGGGGGGTGAAAACAGCAATCAAGGTAGCCCCTGCTGAGGCCATGAAGCCTGCCAGGTTTCAAGGAGATACGTGCCAGGGTTTCTGGGAAACTGCACCTCAGGCTGCTGACAAGCAAAGCTCGTGACATGGGTGACAGAAAGCAGGCCAGTTCAAACAGTGCTGCCTTTTATGCTATTTTTCCATCCCTCCCCCAGAGCACTGGGCTTGGAAGGGACCTCAGGGAAGGACCACAGTCACTGGCCAGCTACACAGTCAATATGACAGCAGTCCTTCCCCCCACTTCCCCCTCCCTCTCCTTACTTTCCGCTTCCCTGCAAGCAAGCCCTGCTTGAGTTTCGAAACTTGAAATGTTTCAAAACGTTCAAAATATTTTGACTGCTCTCGTTTTGTTTTGAGGCTTTTTGAAGCTCTTCGTTTTGTTTCCATTTTGCTGTTTTGAGCTTGAAACAAGTTGAAACAGCATTGAGACAAAACAGCCGGCAACATTTCGCACAGCCCTACTGGTTTTCTTGTGCTTGCCATGCACGTGAGTGACCCATGCCTTGATATGCTTTTACTTTTTTTCTGGTAACCAGTCTGCTTTCACTGCTATCCAAAATGTAGTTTTGTCATCATTCCTCTCCAGGTGGAAAGCAGCCTGCCTTGGGGTTGTCAGTCCACTCACCAAAATTTGTTCTAGCAAGACACTTAGCAGGAAAGCCACTGCATACCTGAAAACACCCAAGGAATACAGTGGTGTGAAGAGTACCCTTTAATTTTCTGTTTTTTATTTGCTATTGCAAATGTTCTCAAATGCAGCACAATTCTTTCTGATAGATGCTTACATCTCAAAACTAAGCCACTGTTGGCATTCTGGCTGTTTGAACCTCTTTCACAGGATTTACATATCATTAGGGGAATCCCAAATACATAAGTTAGGGCCAGAATGCAAAGTGGGTGAATGCACAGCAATTTTGAGAATGCAAAGTGGGTGGATGTTCATTCACCCACTTTGCATTCATGGTCTATGAATATATTCAGCGCATGCTGCTTCCTACTTGCAATAATGTTTCCTGCAAAGGGTTTTTGGGATATTAACTGCACCAAATGAGTAGACAGGATGATGGCACTGGTCTCCTATAGCTGCTGCTGGGGCTGGTTAGCTGGAAGGAATAGTGTGGTGCTTCCATGAAAATAAGCATTAGGCCTGCAGGCCTTACCAGCCAGGAGGAACTGTTGTCAGGGGGAACTGCTGCCAATTCTCATGACTGACAGTCTTGATCTTATTATAATTTTTTTTTTAAGTGCCAGCTGCTGGAATCATGATAGTGAATAAGAATCTCAGATTATATTTAAAAAGTAAGCTTCTAATCCTCATGATTGCAGGAAACATTTTTGAAAACATAAAGCAAATGCATTCTAGTGACTCAAGAATAACAAGGCAGATATAGAAAATTCAGCATTTATTATTTTAAAAAGGCCACATGTTTTTTAAGCAAGTCCTGTAATTTGGGGATATATGAGCAATCAATACCTATGATTTTGACATTTGGAGGGATACTGAAGCTCCTCAAGTCACCGTCTAAAATTGTATTCTCATGTCATATATCTTGAACAGTGGTTCATTATGTAACATGAAAATAGAGTTTTATATTGCTATCTCATTTAAAGCTCTTCAGTAGATTTAAACATTCAAATATCTAAATAAATGGGAAATTTTGAGTAAGGTGGGTGTTTATGTTTGTTTGTCTATCTATGTAATCTGTATTTAATTCATCTTTCTCCATGAAGAAGGCTGAGATTAGTATTTTGTTATCCTGTTTCCTTTGGTAAGATGGAAAAGCTTGTCTGTCTCCCAACCGTTACAATTTTAAACAGATGACAATATTAAAGTGAATTGAAAGCAAGTGACAGTATTCAAGATGCTTTAAGTCCATTCGCTTGTGTATTACGCTGCTATTACACTGAATAGAAAATAGTTTCATTAATGTATTAGCCAAAAATAAAGGCCACCGATTTAACAAAAAAAGAAGCCAAAAATAGGAAACAACTTAATTTTAGGCCTGTTAGGATCAGGACATCTGTTTTCCTTTTCATACCTATGAACTACATTTTTCTTTCAAACGACTGTGAATTATTTCACGAAGGTTTCAAAAAAAAGATCAACCCTTTGTCTTATGT
Organism: Gavialis gangeticus; assembly: GCF_001723915.1. Classification (NCBI taxonomy): domain Eukaryota; kingdom Metazoa; phylum Chordata; order Crocodylia; family Gavialidae; genus Gavialis; species Gavialis gangeticus. The sequence continues at coordinate 60,674,674 of NW_017729029.1, forward strand.
TCTATTTTGGCTCCCAGTGACTACATCAAAGGTTTAATAGACACAAAACATGATAGACAGCTGTATACATGCCACTCTTTTAGCACATCAGGGAGGACATTATGCCACACCGATGATTTGACAATAGTCTATTCAGGAAAGGTGGATTACACGCCCTGTCTATTTTCTGAGAGAAAAGTGAGCACATTATGGCAAGCTATCTGGCTGGAAATTAAAAGAAGCTTTTGTAACATGGTTTGATTGAAAGACAGGGATAGTATGGCAGAGGTTTGACTTGATTGCAAAATACCAGTTTGGTTTATCCAGATGTGGAAGAGCTGAAATCATTCCCCTAAGAAGTGAGGAACATAAAAAACAAAGTTAGTCCAAAAAGTGATCAGACTGTAAAGAAGTAGTATCAAATAAAAGAAAAAAAATCACCACTTTTCAATATCATGTTAACCAACAGAATACATTTGGTATAATAATATTTTACATTGACGAGTTCTAATCACAGTCTGATCTGACACAGCTAACAATTCCATTCGCATCTATGTTGGCAGTGAGAAAGAGGTTATCTAGCTTAATGCACTAGAGCTGCCTTTTAATTGATATTTGTATTTGTATTTGGCATCTAGTCCATGAGTGGATCTAGGATTTTGTCAAGGGGGGTGCGGGAGCAGTGATCAATGCTGCTGGGGTGACTGCACCCCCTGCTCCCAGCTTTCTCTCCCCCACTGGGACAGACATAAAAGCAGCTGCTGAGGACTGCTTTTTAAGTCCCTGAATCAGGCAAGAACTTCCCCGTAACTCTCAGCACCCTCTCTTTTTCCCTCCGCTGAGTGCTCAGCAGTACTTTCCCTGCCTCCTCTCACATCTGCCTGCTCCCACACCTCTTGCTGACAACGTCCCTGGTTGCTTCTGCAACAGGGGAGCTCCAGAGATGCTTCTACCCATTTCCAGCCAGGCTTTGCAGGGAGCTGGGCTCAGCTGAAGACAAGAGCTGGGGGGTGGTGGCAGTAGGCAGATTTCCTCCTCCCTGGGCCTGCTCCCTGGCTGGCAGGAAACACTAGGGGCAATGGGGGAATAGGCAGAGAGGAGGAACCCACCTGCTACCACGGCTGCTACTGCCTCAGGCACAGCCTGGCTGGAACAAGGCAGGAGTGGCTCTGGAGTTCCCCTTGGCTTTTGGGCAGAACAGGTGTAATGGTGTAGCTGCAACCCTCATCTGTCCATGAGCAGCAGCCAGGGACAAGAAGATAAGCATTTCCCTCTTCCTTCGCCCTCCATGCGCAAAGGCATGTCACCTCCCTTCTCGCTCCCCTCCCATTTCCCCCCTCTCCTGCCTCCCACTGGGACAGCACCTGTGGAGAGGGGAGGTCCTGCCCATCCCAGATGGGCTGCATGGGGGCTGCATGTGCCTTGATATGCATGCATTGATTTTTTTCTGGTAACCAGTCTGCCTTCACTGCTATCCACACAGCCAGGCACTGCAATAGCAGTTCCCCCTTCCTGCCTGCCCCCCGAGTGTTCTTTGCCACCCCAGGAGCAGACAGGGGGAGGGTGAACAACATGTCCCAAGGCCACTGCTGCTGCAGTCTCCTGTGAGTGCAACCCCCACACAGCCCAGCTGGAGTGGGCAGCTTTTCTCACTCCCAGGACACCACTAGGTAGCAGCAAGCAGGAAAGAATGAGAGGGAGGGAGAGGGAATATACCTCTGAGTGCGGAGGGGAAGGGAGTTGGGGAAATGATCATCTTCCCTGAGACCTAAGTCCTTAGCTGCTGCTCCAGCACAGGGCAGTGGCAGGGGGCTGGGGGAGGAGCCTGTCAGCAGAGATTGTAGCCACCCCTGCAGCACTGGTCATTGCAACTTCACACACCCCCTTTGTAATATCTTGGATCCATTTCTGGTGCAAGGGTAATAGAATTGCAGCCTTCACTTAGAGCCTTGTTAGACATTGTAGATCAGATGCTGATCAGTGTTGGTGATAGCTCTAGTTTGAAGCAGTCCCACCTTGAGGTTAAAATCCTCTGGCTGTCTCCCACACAGCTGTGACTTGTTACTAAAGGGCTGGCAAGCGGGGGCTGGACTAGGAGCTACAGCTGTGAGGTGCCCTACAGGGACGATGAACCAAGGCAGGCTTCTATCCCTGCTCTAGGTGGGGGTGTGTGAGAGATTGGCTGGGGGGGTGGGAATCTGGAAGACGAAGAGTTAATGGGATGAGAAGGAAGCCCCAGGTCATGGGGACCCAATCCAGGTCCTTACCTTGTTCCTCCCTAGACTCCACTTGTGGTCCTGTCCATGCTCTGTGACCTGGCTCGCTGGCATGTGCTCTGCAGGCTGTTTGCATGGGGTTGTACCACTAGGGGTTGGATGGTCACAGCACCAAGGGTGGGAGGAGGAATTGGCTTGGTGCCAGAACTACCCCCTGGGCAGTAGAGTTCAGGGGGTATCAAGTTTTTTGACACAGAACAGGAGGGTGGGAGGAGGCACTGCATCCTGGGATGCTGAAGGACTGCAACTTGGCTGGCTCATCTGTGGGGAATGGCCACACATTAATGGAACACAAGCTGGGTAACATGGATCAGAGAAAAACCAGCCCTGGAGAGTCGTAACTTTAAGCCACCTAAAGTGTGATTAAAACTAGTTTCAGGTGTTAATGTGTGGACCATCCAGGGGTTAAGAGCTCCAGGATCTCCCCAAAGTTAATGTGTAAAAAGACCCTTGTGCCAAAAATACCACTTAAGCAGCTAGAAAACTGCCATTTAGATGTGCAAATGAAAAGAGACTTGTACCCTTAATGAGTTTTTAGGGCCTAGTGCCAGGTGAGTGTGAATCTCACCTTGGGATTTGGTGTCTAGGTATATACCGATTTTGTGAATCTGGCTTCTGGACAGCAAGATGAACTGGGAAAGAAGAGGCCTATTTTATTTTTATTTCCTACTATTGATTTTAGTATATTTCTCTCAATATACTTTATGTTTTTGTTGGTATAATAGACTGCAGAACAGAAGAAGGTTTTCTGGAATGTTTCACTGTAGCAATTTTGATCTATAACAACTTTATACTGTTTTTATGGAAACAATTTTGTATAATCATAGCTTGTCATGTCACATATTTTAAGCAGTGAAAGCTTGACCCATTCTATAAAACATACTTACTATGTTCATAGCAACTTTCACTTCAAGTTTCAGAGTACTTCCCAAACTTCAGTTAATTAATCTTCACAAGACCTCTGAAGTTGAGTACTTTAATTTTGCATTGTACTGGTTAAATAAATTAGTGAGTAGTTCAAGTTCAAACAGCAGCCAGTAACAAGTTCAGGGATTAGAAGAACCTAATCCTAACTCTTAAGAACAAAGCACACGAAATGCCAAATTGTGTATATTAGAAACTGAAAGACAGATCAATCCAGAAAGACCCAGATGCTGAACTTACAGTTTAGGTCCAAAATATAAATATTTAGGGAAGCAAGGATTTGAGCTCAGGTCCCCCATGTAAGACCCCTGTGTAATTGTGCTAGTCAAGAAGCAACAGAGCCATTCTCAATCACTGCCTTAATGAACATTTAAGTATATTCTATAAAAATGGAATAACTTCAGCAGGATAGCTGTCACCTCAGAAAACCCTGTAGCCCATTGTTTAAGTCATTCTTCTGAGAAGTAGTAGAGCTGGGTTCAAATCACTGCTCTAGTCAGTCAGAGAAGCGTTTTGAATCTGGGATCCCTACTTTTCAGATGAGTGAGTGCCCTAATCATTGGGCTGTTCATACAACTATTAATTCATTCTAGTTTAGAACGAACTTTCCACTAAGGGGTGGAACCTAAGCACCATTGCACTTCTCACCAGACTTGAATGCAATTAAAGTTAGTTTTTCCAGTGCTTTCAACAGAGGCGGGATTTCATCCCAGGAACTTAATAAATGACAGCCATGAGTGACTAGTAACTGAGCAAAGATTCAGCATTCCTGTTGATTGTTAGAAGAAACATGGTGCATGTTGGAATTAACTTTATAAAATATGAGGCATAATAAGCCAGTGAGAGGAGAATGTAAACACTGAGACAATGACAAGATAATGAAGTTTTATTCTTCCAAAACACGAGTTTAGCAAGACACAAGATAAGTTCATAGGAAAGCTGGATCTGTAAGCTCTATTATTGACCACTTACAATTAGGTGCTAAGGAATAATAAATAAGCCTAATGGATCACTAACAGTAGTACACAAAGAGCATTTCAATCATTGGGAAGAGTAATGTGCAATCCAGAATGGTAGTTCAAGGGTAATGGTCAAACATGCAGAGTTATTTATTCAAGCACAATTTAATTATTAGAGTGCAGAGAAAATATTCATAAATTGTAAGGCCGGAAGGGACCTTGGAAGATCATCGGGTCCAGCCCCCTGCACCAGGCAGGAAAGACAGGTGAGGTCAGGTGACTCCAGCAAAATGACTATCCAGTCTCCTCTTGAAGATTTCCAGGGTAGGCTATTGCACCACATCTGGAGGAATCTTATTCCACAGTCTGGACACCCTACCTGTGAAGTTTTTACTAATGTTGAGCTTGAAATGGTCTTCCAGGAGTTTGGGGCCATTACTCCCCAAGGGTGCCCTGTTGATCAGTTGATCACCAAGCCCCTGATATACTCCTCGATGTAGCGGTAAACTGCTACCAAGTCCCCTCTCAGTCTTCTCTTTTTCAGGCTGAAGAATCCCAGGTCCCTCAGCCTTTTCTCGTATGGCTTGCCATGCAATCCTGTAATCATACAGGTGACCTTTCTCTGGACTCTCTCAAGTTGTACTACGTCCTTGTTAAAGTGCAGCGCCCAGAACTGGACACAGTACTTCAGCTGGGGTCTCACCAGTGCTGAGTAAAGCAGGAGAATCACTTCTTTGAAGCGGGAGAATCACCTCCTTCCACCAATTATTCTCTAATTGGTGGAAGCTTTAATTGGACTTAGATGTGGGCATACAATATTTCAAGGGGCAGGGAGCATATGATGAAAGAAACAGCAAGATGGAGAAGAGCATGGAGATTTTAGGTGAAGTAGAAGTATAGAAGGAAAGCATTTCCAGTACAGAGGAATAACATTTCAAGGAAAAGGCTTCCTTTTTATCCTTTTAATGCAGTCACAGAGGGCCATAGCAATATTTTTTTAAAACTTGGGTGTCCAAACTAAGGCACATAGATCCATACTTAGCACCCAAATCAAAGGAACCTGCTTTTCAAAGAGAACATAAAGTTACAAGAAAGGGAGAAAAGTGTATATGGAATAAAACAGCCTGGCTAGGTTTTTATATGTAAATTGTATAGGGACAGAATTAACTAACTGATTGAAACAGGAAAAGAGTTGATTCACCATAAGTTAATACACACTTTTATTATGTTATGCCCAATGCCGGAATTAAAATTTCCATCCTAATATTTGAGATGGCTACATTGGAGAAAAGTTATAATGTAGGGAAATGAAGAATGCTGTATATGGCCTGCAACTGGGAACTAGGGTAAATGATCTTGTGCAGGCAGAGAGGGGAAATTGAGTACTTCAATGTATACAGCTATATGAACAATTTTGCCAAGTCAGGAAAAGGCCTGTTTATCTTTCCTCCATTTTCTAGTCATAAATAAATAAAAATCATAATATAGCACTAAAGCAATTGCTAAAAGTTAAGGGAAAATAATATATTCTGACCAATCAGGACTCTTCTCTGGGGGAGCATTTTGACATAAATTATTGACATTGAATGGGATTATCTGAACGAGGGGAAAATGTTTTAGAAATGAATGGTGATTATCCCTTTAGATGCCAAAAAATGATGCAACACCAGTGCTAGAAAAAACATTTCTGCTGTGCTAGCTGGAATTATTTTAAGACCAAGATTTACATCCAAATGAATATAGTAAAGCATATAGTAAAGTTAATACTGTGACTATGACAAACACTATATATTTTAACAGTACTGAGTGTAAAATGAAAATTGGATTAGAGATTTTTGTTGTCCTTCCTATTGTCTGCTGACAACAGTTTTTGATATGAACCTTTGATTTATGGATGTAAATGTTGTGATTGGGTTGAAAGATTCAGAGCCTATTATAGACAATAGAGTCATTAAGGTGCTGAATGTCTCTTGAGAGGCATTAAATCTTGTTGCTAGGGTGGACAATTCACAGTCTTTGCTGTAGATTAGATTCACTAGGGTGCTAAATCCCTCCTGAGAGGTACTAAGTGTTCCCAAGTCCCAAGGAGTCAATGGGAATTGAAAAAAAACTAGAAAACAGAGGCTGTTCAATTGGTTGTTTGATCTGCCTATATATTCCTCTAGTTTTAGAGTAACTTCCCTGTCCTGCAATTTCTATAAGGGGTTATTTATAACCAAATTTGGAGACTATTTAAGAGAAAAGGTGAAATATTGGACATATCCATGATATTTCCTACTTTATGCAGTAGCTGGTATGTAAAAGAGATGGTGAATGTAAACATATGGGAATATAGATCTTTGAAAGAGAAGTTCTGTATTTAATTAATTATTTAGTTCCACTGAAAAGAATCCGTGGCTGACAAAATTTACCTTTCTTGCTCATACAGAGTGTAAACTTTATCATACTTATTCTGAGTATCTACATATGTGTTTGAACACTTAGGAATTTACAGTCCTAACAACAACATACAACCCCACATTTTGGAACTGATCATATCAAGTAGTATTTAATGATTTAACTATCAACTGGCACTGTCCTTATAATGCATACAGATATAAGGGCCTTTTCTCATATTTAATCCTACTCCACATGGGAGCAATGCACAGTTCTTCAGTCCTAGTGGAGGTGCTTGGAGACAGAGGAAGCTGTCATTTGTATCCATGGAAAGATGCACATAGCAAGATAACTGCTGTCCTGAAGAAGTAAAGGGGGCTGTCAAGAGTTCAAGAAAGGAAATTATGTTTGACTGCTGCACAACAGGTGGGCCCTGTAATATTGTACAAATACATAACAGAAATGCATACCAAGTTTCCATTAGCAATATGTCTAATCTTACCAGTGCTAGAATGATGTCGTAGCCCTGATGGTCCAGGAATTATGTGAGTCAAGGATTTTTTGCAGGAGTGATATCTTTTATTAGATCAACTTCATAGTGAGAATACAGTTTGACAAGCTTTTGAGTGAAAGATATTCTTAAAATGGATCAAAGACAATGTAGAAACTTTTGGCATTCTTTATTTTGATTCAGTTATGCATGTGAAATTATACTTCTGAGCACTGAAATTAAATTGGGCATAGTATTCAATTAGATTAATTAATAAAATAATTTTTTATATAGTGGAGTAGTAAGATCTGCAGCATGTATTCTGTCTCTATGCCTTAATCTGCCTTTTGAGATCCAGAGACTGAATATCTGAGGGGGAGCTATAGACACCCCGGAGACGGCAGAGGCTTCCCACTCCGGGTTCCCACAGGAGGAAGGTTAACTGGGGGAGGAACAGAAGATACCCTTGGTGAAAGTGAAAAATGGAGCAGCGCCGGGGGGACATCACCTACCTCAGGTTCTAGGGCAGAGAGAGAGAAGGAGCAGCTTTGCCTAATCTCTTCTCTTCTATCTGCCTTCTTTTCTTTTTCTTTAAGTCCTTTTTCTCTTTAGTTGCCTCTTGTCTGTATATAGTTTCTTGTGTTGCTTTTTATGGCTTGTCTTTTTCTTTGGGCATTCAGTGATTAGATCTACCTCAATGGGGATCGGACCGGCACCTCAACACTGGGGTGATCACGAGACTCAGCAAGTAGCCATCGACAATAGGAGATATAGCCGAGACAGGTTATATTTACTGAAGAGATGAAGTTAATAACCAGTCCCGAAGAGGGCATGAAGACCAAAGATCATCTAGACCGGAGGGACGGCTGCATTAAGATCAGGTGGCCCACTGGAGGTTGGCATAAGGAAAGGGCGTAGGGGAGGTGGAGCACCACGAATATCCGCCGGGAGAAGTGACCAACCCCGAGGGACCTACAGAAGAAGACGCCTCCACTAAAAATACACTCAAAGTCATGGCAGATGAGTTCAGGGGCCTTCTCTGGGGTGATCAAGGTCCCTCCCAGTGGTCGCATGAACTCTCGCCATGCCCACCACCAGCTGCTTGCACGAAGGCAGTTTGTGAGTGAGTATTCAAAGCAAGGTGGTCACAGAGAGCAATATTCTGCTGCAGAGAAAACAAGTGGTAGAGTTGCCATTCGAAGTGTGGTTGCATTTTCTCCTCATGTCCTTCTGGCCAGTTTATGAACAAAGTTAGCTCATGCTTTCATTGTTTAGCAACATTCTGTAGATGTTCACAAAAGGTGAGGCTCTGATGGAAAGTTATGCTGAGGTATTTTAGGATTTTTAGGAACGTCTCATGCGTAACCTCTTCTTCACAAAGTGATGGCAAGTTTCTGGTCAGTATGGGCATTGTTTAGATGAAATGATGTGACAGCAGTCTCCAACATGCGAAATATTCTTCAATTTATACTAAGATTCCTATTATAAATATTTTTAAGTGTAAATACATTATTAATAAATATTACAAGTATGCTACTGTCTTGTAGAAGTCCCAAGCAAAATGCTTACAAGATGATTCTAAGCTATGGTTCTAAACAACCTACTGATCTCTTAGGGTATGTTAGGGTAGATATCTACATAGCACAAGGTGATGCTGAATGCTGAGAAACACTCAGTGATGCTGAGAGATGCTTTCTGTGTACTAGCTCTGGAACTGAAAACATCATAGCCATGCTAGTTTGGATCTTATTAGCATATTATGTTCAGCACTGTGCTAATGTGGCTAAACTGCTTCTAGTTTTGAAGCCAGTATGCACAGAGCTAGCATGCATTTCTGCACAGCTCAGCTGGTTTCTCTACAGACATGCACTTAGCCAAGTGCTTTGTTAGACTCAAAGCAGTCCTTAGCTTTCACTTGTTTTTTGACTATGGAAAAATAGATCAACTCCTCTGTTGCAAAGAACTCAGAAGACCACAAGGGGTCAGAATGTTTCTGACACTGTGGATTCCCATTTGAAAGATCCAAGTCAGTGTTTCTCAACCAGGATGCCATGAGACCCCTTAGGGTAGAAGTGCCATGAGACCCCTCACCAGGTAAAAGTGATCCAGACACCTTGTGTACTGTCTGTGCTCTCGTGCCTCATTAGGGTTCTCTGATAAACCTAAAGCAGGTAGGAGAACCACCTCATGTGGCAGCCCTTCTTGGTCTGCCTTCCCACTCCCCTACCTCCCAAAAGCCATGCTCTTCCTGGAAATGGAGGCATGCAGGACAGTTCCACCTGCCCCATGTGCCTCTTTTCCTGGGAGGTGCTGTGCAGGGTTTGACCAAGAAGGGCTTCAGCATGAGGTAGCTCTCCTGCCTGCTTTAAACTTATCAGAAAAAACTAATGAGACAGGAGAGCATGCACCTGCCACAGTTGTTTCTGGTCAGGTTGTGCAGCAGTTGCACCAGGCCATTTTCCCCAACTGAGGTGGCAGTGGCAGTTGGTTGAAAACCACTGAGGCAGCAAAATGGTTACTTGCCACTGGAGGTGCCACTAAATTCAAAAAGTTGAGGATGGGTGTTATGACCCTGAAAAGGTTGAGAGAGACTGTTCTTCATGGTTTATCTTATAGTTGTGTAGGTGTTTTGCACAGCTACAATGCTGAGGATCTCACAGTCATGTGGCATGCTGGTTGAGAACCATTGACTGAAACTCTATAACAGCTGATCAATTATTGATTGCAATTTCAATTAATTTACTAACTTTTTATGGGATCTCAATATAAAGTGTTACTAGATTTTTTCAAAAGAGCTCTCCACTCAGTGTGTTGAAGTTGCTTGAAATCCCGGACAATCATTTTGGTGCCTAAATTAGGAGAGAGCTTTTTACAGAATTGGTTAGTAATTATAGCTACTGAGGATTTGGAAAAGCTGGCCCATCACGGTTTAATGGACAGTAAATTTTACACTGTGCTTTAAAGGGCCATAGCATGATGTTCTTTTCTTCCATGCATGTTACTTGGTCCCATATATTCCATGATTCTATGCCTGTTAAACTTCCACCATCTCTTATACACCTGGACTATAGGACTTCATGTCTAAAGATGCAACAGGCACCTAATAGAATTCTTGAAGACAGAGAAGGTTAAGCTCCTAAATCATTTTGATTTCAATGGGAGTTAGGCACCTACTTGGCTTAGATACTTTTGGAAATCATTTTTGGTATCTCTTCACAACTCTTGAAAGCGGAGACTAGGCATCTAAGTCATCTAGGGCCAGCACTTTAGTGATTACATTACACTTTATCTTAGTTTAGGTGCTTGTGCCCAGCTGGGAAAGAGTCCTTGAGGTTGCTACTTTTATTGCAGTTTATGGAATTTATCTAATGGCTCTTTAATGCAAAATGCACAAGCAGTTCCAGGGGAAGGAGCTGGAACCCAGAATTCACTTGTACCAGCTGAGTGTCCTTATCAGTGAGCTGCACAGAGCGGTATTTTCTCTTGCTTACTCTTTTCTAGATCCCTTGAATCTTTCATTGCTTTCTGCACAATGGCCCAGCTTCAAGAAGAGGGGAGAAGGAGTCTCAGCCCCTCAGATGTTGGTTAAGTTAGTCTCCTGAGAAGTGAAATATGTGGGTTTGAATCACCTCAGGCAGATGAAAGCGTAGAAGTCAACTCTTTCACTTCCTGAGTGAGTGCTGTGACCTACTGGCTGTTATGCAAAAGTTGACTCCCTCCCCATCATTTTGAATGAAAATACTTCTGGAAACTGAATTCAATGCTAGTCATGTGTGTTGGGTGACTACATAATCAGCTAAGATGGCAGCCAGGACTGCCAGGGTGGGGAAAGGGGGGCAACTCAGGCAATTTGCCCCGGGGCCTCTGCAAAGCAAAGGCCCCCTGCCTCAGGTCCTGTGTGTACTGTTGGCCCCTGCCCTGCGACATATTGCTCACCAGAATTCTTGGTATTTTGTTTTCATAAAAAAGAGGAAATTGGTGTATTAGAGTGTAAGATGTCACTGAATCATTCTCAACATGTCATTGTGAGATTATGGGACTGGTCCCTGACCATGAAGTAAATATTATACATAGCTGTGTGTGAAACAGATGCTAATTTGAGGCTTAAGTGATTGTTACATTGATGTCCAAGGGGGAGTCTAAGCCAATCATGGTAAGGTAACATCTTTCTTTATCGCTGGGCAGCAGTAGAGACAAGATTGATCAGGCAGACTTATGATTGCCCTAGCCTAGGGCCTAGGCCAAGTAGCCCTGGTTACAGAGTCTGTTGTGAGGAAAGAAGGAACAGGGAAGGCTTTAAGGAGGAGCAAGAGCAGACCTGTTGTCGCAGAAAGACCTCCAGGGGAAAGAGTTCAAGTCATGAGTGAATGTAAGCTCTGTGGGTTCTTAAGGGCCAAAGTCAGAAATGAATTTGCAAGAATATAATAATTAAAATGATATAGATTGTTTTCTTTATATCTGGGAAGGACAATAACATTAGACATAACACATATTCAGGTTCACATATTTCTCCACTTCAAAAAGTGCTTAAATGCAAAGTGCCTACATATTGGATCACATTCTACCCTAAAGCATGATGACTGTGGGTTATTCCTTTCTACTATACAGTTCATCAGTAAATACAGTCAAGATCTGAACTGCCACCTTGAAACTGTTATGGAGTATTGAATGGCTGGGGAGAGAATGCAAGCACACTACATGTCCTGGCGTAGTCAGAGTGAGTATTTGGAAGTGTGTGGCAAGAAAGTACCAAATATGATTCTTGAGGAGGTAAGAAATGCTCACTACTATGGAATGATAGATGGGACACCTGATGTCTCTCATACTGAGTAGTTAGTATTTATCATGAGATATGTACATGAAAAAGATGGAAAATGGGATGTGCAGGAACGATTTCTGAAAATGGTGGACTGAGATAAAAAGAAAGGAGTAGACATCGTGGAGCAGATAAAGAAAGTACTGATGGAGTGTAAGGTAGAGTTGCAGAACTGTAGAGGCCAAGGGTATGAGAATGCTTCAAATATGTCTGGGAAATACCAGGGTGTGAAAACTAGGATACAAGCTGAAAATTCTCAGGCATTGTTTTCACCCTGCAGTTCACACTCTCTGAACATATGTGGTACCCATGTCATGGAGAAGAGCCTTGAAGTGAAAACATATTTTGGAAATGTACAAAAGCTGTACACTGTATTTTCATGCAGTCCTGCAAGATGGCAAATTCTTCAGGAAACTGTAGGACTCTCTCTTCACTCCATGTCAACAACTAGATGGAACTCGAGAATTGATGCTGTTTGCCCCCTCGTGAAAAATGCTAATGGGATGCTGGATTTTCTCTTGAAAATTGAGGAAGAATTGGACTTGACAGCAGAAACCCAGGCTGATGTTTCAGGTCTCATTGAATGGATGCAATCCTTTGAATTCACCCTTCTGACTACACTGTGGGACAAGATATTGCAGTCCATCAATATCCGAAGCAAGCTAGTCCAAAGATCTAAGCTCACCATGGAAGAAGGGGTGCAACATGTCAGAAGCCTCCTGAAAGAAATTCAACAGTTGAATGATTCCTGGCCAAGTCTTCTCACAAAAGCTAATGTCATTGCTGAGGGGCTAGGTATCACCACAGAAATCAAGAGAACACACAGAAGAATCCAAAAGATGAAATGTTTCCATGATGAGTCAGCTAATACAGAATACACAATCTCTTCTCCTGAAGATAAACTCAGGGTTGAAGTGTTCATCGCAGCCATGGATATTCTCCTCTCAGATCTCCAAAGCCTAGCTGAGACCATGGTGAAACTCTCAAGCTTGTTCTCACCCATACTTGACCCACCAGCTGTTGCAAAGAATGAAGAAATTGCAAAGTTTGCAGAGTCCCTGTCCACCACATACCCACGAGATGTGAACAAGGGTGAGTTGCAAGAAGAACTTTGCCTGTTTTACAAAATCAGGAAAGTCTCAAATTTGTGCACCTCTGGAGGAGCCATGGACACTGCACTTGAGCTTCTCAACTGGATTTATGGCAAAGGTGTAGAATCTGTGTTCCCTCAGATATGCATTTGCCTGAGAACGCTCATTGCCTTGCCAGTCTCTGTTGCCTCTGGGGAACACACTTTTAGAAGTTTAAGATTATTAAGAACTACCTGCAGTCAGCGATCGGGGAGGATAGGCTGAACCATTTGATCATGCTCTCAGTGGAGAATGCACTTGCAAAGCAAATAAATTATGATGATGTAATGGATGACTTTGCATCCATGAAGGTGAGAAAGAAAAACTTTCCTCTTCTCATTTTGTTCTTAAGTTACAAACTTTGTAGCATAAGTTTAATAAATGTTTCACTTGCAAAATGTTAATGCCATTGTGCTTTAGTAATCTGTCTCCAAGGTAAATTCTCCCTGCCTAGCCCTCCTTGCCATGGGAATAAGTGGGGAAAGCCCCCCAGGACAAGGGAAGGAGGAGCTGCATGTGAGAATTGTCATATGTGATACATGCATGCAAGAATTCTCGCACGTGGTCCCCCAGCTTTGTACACACACGCATAGGTCCTTGTAGGGGGCACTGGTGTGGCCCCCAACATCACACTTGCCCCAAGCCCCATAAACCCTCTGGGTGGCCCTGATGGGAGCAATTCTAATCCCATGTAGTACTTGAACTTAGATCCCTATGTACGTATTTGCCAGAAAACTTGGGTTTCCACATCCTGTACTCTGCTTCTGTGGCTCTCTAAATCCTCATTCCCAGTGGTTACAGAATGATTGGCTTCAAGTAAAAAGTTTCTTCAATCATTTAGTACTTTAAAGTTTCCTCAATCATTTAGTGTTGTAAACAATTAGCTGCTTGTGAATAATAGTCAATGGGACTGTAAGATTTAGGCCTGAAACAGCATTCGCTATACCCACAACTTCTCCATTAGCTTCTACATGAATTGCAACTAAGACTGAGAGAGAGGAAAGTTATCTGGTAAAATACAGACCTGCACCTTCCAAATGAAACACAAAAACTTGATCAGAAAAATGCAGTACAGTCTGCGGCAGCCATTAGCTAGACTGTGACTTTTTATTTTCTTTCTTTGTTTTTTGTTTAAACCCTGGGAAATGGCACAAATGGATATGACAGGAAAGGGACAGAGCTATTTTGCTCACCTTAGCACACTTGTGGAGGAGCTACATACATGTATTGACAATCCTCTGTACACATGTAGTATGTTGGCTGGCATGACACAATGCTCTACATGTGAAAGGGAAGCAAAGGGGAGAGAAAAGCCTGGCTGAGGCACTGCCCTTGTTGTGTCCATGCTTCACCTTTCATAAAGCTGTTGTCTGAGTAGCAGTCACTCTTGTGCATGTTCCCTTGCTCCTTGAAAGCAATTTATCTCTCTTTCTTCCACAGGCAAACTGTCTCCAGCCATTATTATATGAGCCATACACTCTTCCAGGAATGCCTTTGGCTTGTCCAAGAAACCATTCTAAACTGCGGTTGCTATGACCTCTGTCAGACCACTCTGAACATTTATTACCCTCTGCACATAGATATTCTCTCTAAACAATTTTATTCCCAGTTTAGCATTAGCTCAATCCTACCATTCTTCAGCTTGTTGTCCTTTTAAAGACAAGTGCAGTGCTTTATGCTTTCTGATTTTTACCCGTGTTGATCACAATCCCTTTTACAGTATTAAAATTAGTGCATATTGGTTTTTTGTCACATAGTAAAGGTTTTCTCTGGGTGCTGCTTTCTTCACCATCCTGAGCCATGTCAGTTGCCTGGGACCAGGAAGTCAAGATCAAGCTCTTCGATAGCATTAATTTCTATCCAACCTTTGCTTCAGCATATGCTATTAGTAGGGACCTACCAAATTCATGATTTTGTGATTTTTGCAGAAACAGCGAATTAGGTCCCCTGGGAAAAAGCCTGGTCCCCACAAAAAAAAAAAAAAAAAAAGCAGGA
>NW_017729029.1:60689650-60691812 GCF_001723915.1 Gavialis gangeticus
AAAAAAAAAAAAAAAAAAAAGCAGGAACCACAAAAAAGCAGAAAAATGCCTAGCAAGAAGTGGGGGAGAAAAGGGAGCTGCAAACAGAGGTGGTAAGTCCTGGTATCCTGAAGCACAGGGGGAGGGAGAGGGCGATGGGCAGGGGTGGGAGATTTTCACAACAAAGCATGGCGGGTCCTTCACACCTCTGATTGGCTGAGTGGCACCAGAAACCTTGCCCCTCCCAGAGATTAACAGATGGTGACCTGTCAATCTCTAGGGGGGGCGGAACTTCCAGGGCCCCTTGGCCAATTAGAGGAGTCTGGAGGGGGTGTGGGGGGCTGCTGTCCTCTGCTGTGGAAATGGTGCCTGACACTATGTCAGGACCATGAAATCTGGAGGCAGCCTCTGTGAATTGGGTAGGTCCCTATATTCTTAGGTACTGAAGGCATGAACAATGAAGTCGGCCTCATGACCTAAATGTAACATTAGGGCCTTCCATACCACTTGGAGGGATGTGACTTCTGCTCCATGCTAACTGGAGGCAGAGTAGAAACTGAAATTGAATCAGCAGTGACATCTAGATGGAAATATGTTTCCCTGCTTCAGGAACAGGAAACTTGTTGCCTGTTTGAAAGCAGTTTAAATGATTTGAAATGCTTAGAATTAATCAGAATAACTTTGGACTGCACCACTAATGATACCAAAAGGAAATATAATTAGGCTGATTGTAAAACAATAAAAAAGAAGAAAACTTGCTTTTTCTGACAAGACTAGAAATTTGTTTATTTCAACCATTTTTATTTTATTATACTATATATAGTGGTATTAGAGCTATGACAAACATTTCTGGCTTACAAACACCATATTCTAAATCCTCACTTGTCTACTTATTTTTCCTCTGCTATAATGACTGTCCTGGTGATTCCCTAAAACTACAGATCATGAACCCCTTACTTAGCTAAGCAGATCATTTCACATTGCTTGTTACAGTGTTTGGAATTTACAACCTATCTATGAGCTGTTTATTTGCAAGCAGCCACTTCATAAACACTTACTGCACAGTTCCCTTTATAGACATATTTTTTGCACATTGTCTCAATTGACCTTTACTAGTCAACTTGCAAATATGCTTAGCAAATTGCAAACTAAACTTTAATTTTTGATCACATTGCTCTTTGGGCTTTCAGTTATTATTGTTTGAAAATCTACTTGGGTCAGGATGTGACATAATCAATGTCCCATGTGTTCCAGCTCTCTGTCTCTCTCAATCTCTGCTGGGGAGAATACAAGCACATGTTCCATAACCACAGTAATGTAAGGCTGGATGGTCCATTTTAAAAAAAAATTGTGCATCTTGAAGAACAATATTTTGCCATTGGTAAGCTGAGTTTTAATAAGCTGAACATTTTAGCATCTTTTTTTCTTTATCCAATGTTCACA
The DNA here is from genome assembly GCF_001723915.1 of Gavialis gangeticus. Classification (NCBI taxonomy): domain Eukaryota; kingdom Metazoa; phylum Chordata; order Crocodylia; family Gavialidae; genus Gavialis; species Gavialis gangeticus. Next base: position 60,691,073 of record NW_017729029.1, read on the forward strand.
CACAAAATTTGAATGCCTTTGGGTACTTGATAGGCACGTGGCTGAAGCTCATGTTTGCAGGTGCAGCTTCAACTAGTTTTGCCCATGCTAGGGTTTGTATAAATGCAGGATATCTAAACAAAGCAATGGAAATCAAGTGTGTCTATCACAGGTACCAAGCAGCTGAAAAACTACAGACTTCAGTTGTAGGTGCCCTCTAAAAATGTGTTGATGTCCTGTAAAAATCAGGCATTGAAAATCATGATGATAAGAGACTGAGGAGTCATACCACTTTTAGGAGGACTGCAAGGAGGTGTAAATACCTCCAGGATGAGTGCGCAGGGCATGTGCAAAGGAAGCACCAACCTTTTTCTGGGTAACCTTATTCCAGCACATACCCCTAGTTTGATGTCCAGATGATGCCTCTCAATTTGTCTCTGCTGCCTTTTGTGTTGATCTGTTTGACTGAAGGTGGAAACAGTCATCACATTTGTACTGCCATAATCATTTTCATAGCTTTACAAAGTGACAGCAAAGACTTCTGTATCTTTTTATCATGCCAGAATGTGGCTGAGACAAAGGGTAGCAATACATTATGCTGTTTTAGTGTTGTGGATGTCTATTTACTTTACAGCTGGAGAACATGGGCAGCCAGAGTTGCTGGCATTTTTCCATCACCTTGGACAGGGGCTCCCAGAGTTTGAGGGGCCCAGTCCTGCCTGCCACAGAAATTCCTGCACAGGTTTGCGCCCCCCCCCCCC
>NW_017729029.1:60691912-60705192 GCF_001723915.1 Gavialis gangeticus
GCCCAGGTTTGCCCCCCCCCCCCCCAGCCCTGGAAATCCCTGTCCAGTTTTCCCTACTTTCAGAGACATACCACCAGTAATCGCTGGGACGCATCTCTGCAAGCAAGAAAAGAGGGGTTTCCTGCTTTGAGAGACTCACCCTGGAGATGGCTGGGGTCATCACCCTGGAAGTGGGGACCATGCCACCTATTGTACTGCCTGTTGATCTTGCAGGAAAAATGGGTGATGTATTTCACCTAGCTGTGCTGGGACACAGCCAATGGCTTTATACTTTCCCAGGCTCAGGCCTTCCTGATCTCAGAAGGAGATTAAGTAGAAGCGTTGACAGCAGCAATACACACTCAGTCATATTGGTTCTCATCACAAAGCTATCCCCTCAATTTGATCTCAAGCTGACTTCTAAGTAGAAAAGTCAAATGAAACAGTCTTTGTCACTACAGACACAGGATAAAAGTTTAAAAGGCTCTAGAATCATAACAGTATATAATTTAATGTCAGGTTAAATTCACATGTCTCCCTGCTTACAGGAAATACACTCTAGTACTAATTGCCAACCCCAAGGACTTGCTCTTGCCCTTGCCCTTGCCCTTGCCCTTGCCCTTTCTCCCTTGTATAAACCATGCATTTTGCACAAGGGCAGGCAGGGGAACCACACTCAGGTTTAGAAACAGAGTTTGCCAAGTGAAGTGGATGATCTGCGCTTGGATACGTTCAAAGTTAATTTTTGGTGTAATTCTAACCATTGATTTCATTAGACTTATTAGGAATGAATTTATATTTATACACATCCTGGCATAGTGACAAATTTGGGTTGCTGTATTTCTACAAAAATGTTTCCATAAAATATATCAGTAGCCTCAATCTAATATTTGGGAACAATAAAATCAGTCATTGAGATGTCTGCTTTGTTGGCAGCAAAATGAAGTTTTATGTTGGTTTCTTACAGGGTACTAAGCATAACTTTGATCGCAGACTTCTGGACTTTGAGTCGAATACTTATAGATTTTTTTTCTGAATAACAGATTTAAATTATAAATATGTAAAATATCAAATATTACAAAGATGAGAGGCTGAGAAAAATAATAAGGATCCTGAGGAAACTGCAGAGAAAACAGAGAAATTAATGAAGTTTTCCCTCTCAGTAGTCACATCATGAATAAGAGCGTGCCACTGATAAGTGCCCAATGACAGCAGCATGTTAAAGTTATTTGCATTTTTGCTACAAAAACATGATTTTTTTTCCAAGTAAGCTAAATGCCTGGGGTACATCTGAAAACCCAATTTAAATTCTGCTAGGTTATCTTGTGCCAAGACACACGTGAAGAATGATTTTGGTATTAAGTTGTTTCCTTACCTGACCTCTAAAGTCAACCCTTGTTTGTTGATCCTGTAATAATCTCAGTTCAATCTAAGCAAGAGCACACATACTAATTAGCCAGATGAACTAAGCACCTGTTCCTTCAAAGTACTGAGTACCTCCTGGAAGACACTGAAATCTGCTATTTCAGTAGTAATTGTGGGTATACTTGCCAAAGAGTGGTTCAACATTTCACAGGTTTGGGTCCTAAGACTACAGGATTCCTCCCCCTCTCCTGCCCCCATCAACTCTATGTTCCTCATCTTATTTCCAGCACATGTAATTTGGTAAGCAGACATCAGTTTCTGTGAAATAATCTGTAGTTTACTGCCATAAAACTATCTTGGAGCATAATGGGCTGAGTAAGCCCAAGGTAAAATGTGGGTCATAGTTCACTGGTAAGGTGGAAAGCACAGTTTTACTTTCCAATCCTTTGGAGAAGAAGGCAGAGTGCACTCTCCCTTCCCTAGTGTCCCATTTTCCTTTTTACTTGCTCATTTTCCTTTTTACTTTTAGAAGGTTAACAAATAAATATTTGTTAACCTTCTAAAACCAGTCCATACTTCTCACATATTGTTTCTAAGACATCATCATCTATCCTTTTTAATGTAATATTATCTAATCTAATTTCTACTATTCTATTTAATCTAATCTGGTTTGTTTGATTAATCCTAGCCTATTTTATTCAAATGAATCTATCTTGGTTAATTCTTGGTATTTCTCTTGTGCCTATACATTAGTATCTAAGCAGCTGTGTTGACATTACAAATGTAGTTTCTTTCTCTCTGTAACTGAAACAGACGTGTTCTCACTTTCAGTCTTTGCAGCAATTTTTTTAATCCACTGAGACGGGAACAGAGAAGCAAAACTAACAAATCCTACTTTAAAAGGTCAGGTTTATTGTCTCTATTATAGAAATTTCCATAGAAATAAAAGCAGATGAGTCAGTTCTACCTTCCAGTTACTTTTTTAAAAGTGATCTTTCTGAACAAGATCTTGGATCAGTTAAGCCAGAGTGTAATAAACACCAAATGTTTATGAATAGAAATAAACACAGCTCTTGAGTCAGAGGCGATATCTTTTATTAGACCAACTAAAGAGCAAAAAAATCTTTCTTTGCAAGCTTTCAGTTACAAAAACTCTTCTTCAGGCTGAAGAGAATTCAAAGACTGTAAAAGAAAGACATTTTTTTACTACTGTTTAGTTGGTCTAATAAAAGATATTGCCTCTGACCCAAGAGCTTTATCTCTCTTTCTTAGACCAACATGGCTATCACATACATCCCTGAAACATGGAAGTTATCATATTTAGCTATTTGGAAATGTAAACTTCATTGCTAACCAAGAAAGAAGAAATTTTCACCTCCCTGCCTGACACAGACACCTCCAGGAAGAAGCCTGCTTAATCTGCCCATCACAAAGCAGCCCTCTCACAAAAGGACTCTGAGGTACCCAGGGGAATAAATGTCCACCCTGTATCCTTCTTGTGCACAATGAAGGGTTTTTTTTCTATCTAGGGTAACTTTTACAGTCTGAAGAAGGGTGTGTGTAGCTGAAAGCTTGCAAAGAGAGACACTTTTTTGCTCCTATTTAGTTGGTCTAATAAAAGATATAGCCTCTGACCCAAGAGCTTTGTTTATCTCCCCCTCTCTTAGACCAACATGGCTGTAACATGTATGTTTATTAACACAGTCCTATCTTGCTTTCACTCCCACCTCCCCCCATTACAAAAACAGACGGATAAGTGGAAAATTTTGTTAGAATAAAAGTGTCAGGCTCACCTTAATTCTCAGGTGCTGAATGCCTGCTGTGACTTTAATAGCCAGCTTATAAAGTTTACTGCACTTCACGCTAGAGGGTGAAAATGTAATTACTGTATTGTTTTGATTACAGTTGACTTTGCATATCAGTTGACCCCACATGTTCAAGTTCAATTTTAGAAAAAACAGCTTTGTTTCTGAATGTAAGTCAGTAGATGCAAAGACCTTTAACTGACATTATCCTTGCAAAATCCCACAGGACAATCAAATAACTAAGGAAAGGACCCAGATGGTAAATGCATTAACATGCTAAAATAATTGCAATGAGAAGTTCTGATTTGATATTTTTATTGCATGCATAAGAATATGGCAAGTTCAAAAGTCAATATTATTGGGAGCCTGATTGTAGGAATAAGTTGTGTGTGATTTTTTTATGGTTATTTTGGAGGGAAAAGAGAAGGTTGAGGAATAATCAGGACAAGATAACAACTGTGTTGTGAAGGCCCATGAAAGTCTGTCTGATGTTTAAACAGACAAACTGGTTAACCAGTACTACCAACACACAAGTTGATACCACTAATTAAAGTCCTTTTGAGTATTCCAGGTAAGTTGATTGGGAAACCAGTTATCTTGTCCTGCAAACATTTTTGAGATTTTTTTTTCTGTTTTCAATGGGGACAAAATATTGTGGGGAGGAGGGGCAGGGACACGGGAAGAGGTTTTTTGTTATATGCCTACATATAGATATATAACAGCAATCTTGGGAAATAATAGAAGAGGTGAGACTTGGGTATATGTTAATCATAGGATGTGACTGTGTGCCACCAATATGATATGACCATGAACAAGGTGATCATAGTATAGATCGAGGCAAAAAATATTACTGCCATTTTACAAGGTCACTCTTGGGTCATTACAAGATCTCTAACAAGGTCCCATCTAAATAAGGCATGCAACTCTGGCTACCCATATTCCAGAAATAAAAATTAAAGCTGGAACAGCTACAGAGAAGATTACTAAAAAGATGGGAAGATTGTAAGGAAACTGAATGAACTTACTATGGCAAAGGAGATATGACAGTTTTATAAATACAGTAGGGATGTTTACTGAGAGGGAGTAAAGCTAAAGAACAGATTGGTCTACACAGTAAACTGGCTAGGAATAGCTTAGTGGAAATTACAAGATAGCTTCTAGCCATCAGAGGAATGAGGGTCTATAAGAATCTCCCAGTCAGAGAAGTGGATCAAAGCCCTAACTGGTTTTAAGAGAGTGTGTGATCACTTTCTGAAAGGGTTTAGACCATATGGTTGCCTGCAGTTGCAAAGAGTTGGATTCAGTGGTCCAGATGGTCCCTTCCATCTGGACCACTGTGTTAGTCAGTATGTTTAATAGTATTCTAGGTGAGGCTATTGCTATTTTTAATATTCTGTTGCCTCTGTCCTTCTGGTATCTTTTAAGAGAACAATATTGAACGTTATGGATGTGATTACTGTGTCCCGTTGGTCTGCTTTGCTTTTGTACTTAAGCCTGATAGTTCAGATCAGTGGGGATAGGATGCCATGCCCCACAATAACCTCTACTGGTATAAGGCAGAGCGACCATGGCTTCACCCTGAGCTCCTATGCTGCACTGATGCCCTGGGCCATGCTGCCCTGGGCTTGTGGGCTGTTGCATTACCCCAGCACCTAGGGCAGCGGCAGGAAATGGAAACCAGAGGAGGAAGGGGGATCCCAGAGCCTGATGGGGGCGAGAGGTGGGATCCCAGGGGCCTGCAGGCCATCAGTTGGACAGTACTGGTATAGAGCAACCTTAGTACTGGTAGGTCCTACAGCACTCTCACAAAAGGACTCCCTGTGCCCTGCAAACCTTAACTGCTGGAACTTACTTTCAGGGTTACTTGCAGCCTGTGTGCTCTGGAGCACCCTGAACTCTGCCAGGAGGTAATCTAGCACTGAACCAGCCCCTAACTTCTTTTTATCCCATCTCCAGATGTGCCCCATCGTTCCTGAACTCAGTTAAAGATTTGGCCCCATCCATTTGTATTTGTGCTAAGACTTCCATTAGGGTAAAGGGCAAAGGCTAATTATTTTTTCAGACTGGCTGTGGCTACAGCACAGGCAATATGTGTTGCTCCTTGTCCCCTCTTGGGATCCTTGCTGTCTTGTCTTTATTGCTTCCCTCCTAATAGTGTCCCAAAAGGCCTCATGTTCACATGTGCTGCATGTGCATACAGAGCCTGCTAGTCAACCCTTCCCATGCTTTAAATCATTGTATAGAACTATGGAAGTGTTTCATGTGATGCTGTCTGAGCTCCACAGAGGGAGCCTCATTCTGCAGCCTTTTCCATTGCACAGAGTTCATTGGGTGCTGCTGGCAAGCATCTGAGCCAGACAAGGCCCTGCAGAACAGCGTTCACGCTGAGCAACTAAGATGAGCAATTGCTTTGGAATAAGCAGCTCAGGTGTGGGGCTGTCTCAAAGAGGCTTTTCTCTGTGCTAGTCACTTAGGGTGGCTAGTCACTAGAGTGTTTGCCTAGAGAGAGTAATGAGTATTTGTTTGGGATTTTTGTTCTTTTCTTTTCTTCCTCCCTTTGCAGTGACTGACAGGGCTTGCTCTGGGTAGGGCTGGTTTAGGTAATTGAGGGGTGGAGCTAGGATAGGTAGCATTATAAAAAGGCCACCCCTAGCAAACTGTGGAAGCAGTGAACAGAGAGCAGCCAACAGAGAGGAAGTTTGCTGAGGGAGTTCACTTGAGGAGGAAGCCATGGAGCAGGAGACTCTGTGTGCGCATGTGTGTGAGCATGGGCAAAGGCCCCTGTGCAGGTGTTTGGTGTGCAGGTTCTTGTGCTGTGTCTTTTCCCCCCTCTTTTGCCCCTACATCCTTTTTTATTGCTCTCTTTACAGCATAGGTGCTGTCTGGGAGGCACAAATGGAGTCTGGGTCAGCTGTTGTGACCTGTGTGGGATGCTCCATGCTTCTGTTTCTCCCAGAGGGTCAGAAGCATTTCATTTGTAGCAAGTATAAGCCTGGGAGGAAAAGGTTCAAAGATTGGAAGCATGGGTACCCATGCAGCATTGCATCTGAGACCAGGAAGATTACTTGAACAAGAGTTGTGAGAGGCTGGCACTGGAGAAGCCAAAAGGCAATGATAAGTGGCAGCATGTGACTACTCAAAGAAGGAGGGTCCCCTGAATTTAAGAACAGTGGACTGAAGTCAGCAACCACTTTCAGGCATTCTTCAGTGGAGCTGCAGAGGAAAAAGCAGAGAAGAGGACATCTGCAGACATGAGGCAAAGGAGGCAGCAGCCTAGAAATCAGGAAATACAAGGCCTCAAGGACATGGGGTCCAGGACCACTGAACCAAAAAGGAAGAGAAGAGTTGTGGTGGTTGGTGACTCCCTTTTGTGGAGGACAGAGGTATCAATTTGTTGCCAAGATTTGGGGTCCTGGAAGGTGTGTTGCTTGCCTGGAGCGTGAATTTAGGACATCAAAGAGACTGCCAAAACTCATCCATCCTTCAAACTACTAGCCCTTCCTGCTTGTCTGTGTAGGCACCAATGACAGGAGTAACTAGAGGAATGACTGGAAATGATCAGAAGTGACTACAAGGCTCTTGGCAGGAGGATTAAGGAGTTTGAGTGGTGTTCTCATCTATTCTTCCTGTGGAAGGTAGGGGTCCAGGCAGGGACCATTATATCCTGAAAGTTTATGCGTAGATGAGATGATGTTGTCAATGGGAAGGCTTTGCCTTTTTTGGCAATAGGCAGATGTTCCTAGGAGGAGGACTGCTATCAAGAGAAGGGGTGCATCTGATGAGAATGGGGAAGAGCATCTTTGAGCGTTGTCTGGCCAATCTAGTAAGAAGGGCTTTAAATGAAGTTCCATGGAGGATGGTGATCAAAGCCCTCCAGCAGCAGAGCATGCAGTACAGAGGGGAAAGTACTTGAAGAAGCAATTCAACTCTGAGAAAAGGCCAGAGACCTATGGACAACAACAAGTAGTGCAAAAGGGAGCCATGACAAGCTTTATTTGTCTCAAGAAGTCTATGGACTGACAAGAGGCAAGGCATTGCTGGACCTAGTACTGGCCAAAAGGGATGATCTAGTCAGTGACCTGAGAATCAAAGGGAAGCTTGGAGACAGTGACCATGAGTTGATCACTTTCTCTATTCATCGCAAAGCTGACAAGTCAGTCAGAAATACAAAAGTCCTTGACTTTAGGAAGGCCAACTTTCACAAGCTTCGGAGGATAGTTGTTCACACCATGAGAAACCACAATCTGGCAGGGAGGAATGTCCATGATGAATGGTACCTCCTCAAGGATGCAATCCTTGAAGCACAAGGGAAGTTCATTCCAACCCGCAGAAAAAGTAACAAAAGGGTTGGATTCCCCCTTGACTCAAGTGGGAACTCAAGGACCTCCTGCACCTAAAAATGAAGCTTATAAAGGATGGAAAATGGGAAACACCACTAAGGAGGAGTACTGTGCACTAGCCCACACCTGTAGGGAGCAAACTAGGAAAGCCAAGGCTCAAACTGAGCTCAAACTGGCCACTCAAATAAAGGACAACAAAAAGTCCTTCAAATATGTGGGAAGTCAGAAAAAGAACAAGGGTAACATTGGACCCTTATTAAACCAAGTGGGGAAGCTCATAAACAACACCCAGGAAAAAGTCAATCTCCTTAATGACTACTTTGCGTCAGTCTTCCATCAGCCCAGTGGGATCACCCTGCCTGACAAGAGGCAGGATCACCAGAGAAAGGCCAAACCTGCACCCAGCATTCCACAGGAGCACAGGGGGTCCCAAGCGTGCTTGGTAGCAGACCTGGAAGTGGACCAGAAGCATTTCCGGTCCACTTCCACATCCGCCGGGGAGCATGTTGGTCCTGGAATAGACTCTTCCCAGAAGTGGTGCAGTCACCTACTCTGGATTCCTTTAAGAAATACTTGGATGTCTATCTTGCTGGGATCATTTGACCCATGGCGACTGCCTGCCCTTTGGGCAGGGGCCTGGACCCAATGATCTTGTGAGGTCCCTTCCGGCCCTAATGTCTATGAAATGTATGCAAAGAGGTCAAAATGCAAAATACATCTGATGTATGTATACAGCTGTGAGTAGAATGGGAATAAACAAGATGAGCTGGAAGCTGCAGCCTGTGAAAATAACAATGATCTGATTGACATCACTGAAACCTGGTGGGACAGAGCTTATGACTGGAATGTCAACACAGAAAGTTATGCTCTTTATCAGAAGGATGGTGAAAAAAGGTGCTGATGTTGCCTTGTATGTAAAAAATGTTTACCAACTTGTTCCTTGGTTCAGGAGAAAGAAGACAGCAAAGCAGAATGCATTTGGGTGAAGATGAAATGTCTGCCTTCATTGGCATGCAAGGTGCCTGCAGGATACATGATCCAACACTGAAACATATTTGGCTGTCTTGGAGGATATCTTAGCATTCATTATCCCTGCTTCTCCTCAGGCTGCAGCATGCTGTTGCAGCATGCATGTAGGTGCATTAAACGCCAGTGCCAAAACCCTCCCACTTCCCTGGACTGGCTCCTGGACTGAGCCTACATCACAGGATCAATCAATGATTTGCCCTCTCTCTGTCTTCCTGTGGTTCAGGACTCCAGGACTTTCCACCCATTTGTCTTCTTGCAGCCCATTTTTTCCCTCCTCAGCAAGCCCACCAAAAGCATGAAGCCCATGCTTTTTCACTTAATTTGCCCGAAATTGCAGTTTCTGCAAAAATTACATAATTGCAATTTCAGTAGGTCCCTCTTTATGGTAATGTGTTTCAATTGCTTTGCTTGTGTTACTATGGTCAAACACTTAAGTCAGTGATTTCCTGTTTACATCTATAAAAACATGAAATCTAGCCTTGCAAGCCTGTCTCTATACAAATTACCCAAAGTTTGTTCCAGTTAATATGTAATGGAGGATATATACAAGTTCTAGTCACTTATGCCAAGGCTTCTAATGTGTTCCTTACAGAATGGACGTCCTGGGTCAGGTATCCTGACCCAGGTAGTCTGTGGTCATAGGCAACCATTTACCCAAGGGATCCCTAAAATTTCCACTTGAAGCCTTCACATGTGGCTAGAAAGCACAATACCTGAAATACTAGGACCCAACATCACTGCTAGAGCAGTTTAAAGTGTCCTTGGTTTCACTCAGAATCAACTCATCTGCATGTTGTTTTTCTGTAATTTATATAATACTAAATGCACACTCCTGTGCATCAGTTATTCATCATTTTTATTATTTGATTTTTATTAGCCATTTAGCATTATTTACTGTTATCTAAGGTTGGTTTTCCAAGTGAATCATCCAGTATTGCTATGTGGTTATTACAGTATCATGGCTTCCACATTTTGATGAGTCTTTAATAGTCTGTCAAAGCTTGAGTATTATACCATGCATGATTTATGGCATAATCCTTGGTATTTTTAACTCAATGTTTTGTGTGTGCTCAGGGTGGGTGTAACTGACATTTCAGTAACCCACAAGAGAGACAACACTTTACTATCCAGAATATCTAATCTGCTGTATGTAAATATTAACTCAGTTAAATTTTAGGAAACAGCTTAATTCAGTAGCATTATAGCATTCACTTGCCTTACAATCTTACTAGTTATAATATCATCACTATGGAAAAGAAATGTCAGGCTCTGTGAATCTAGAGACTGGTCTCTGAAAGCAGACATGATGCTTTCTTGCTAACAGCTGTATATTTCTTCACAGCAGGAAAATCATTAGTCAGAAAGGAAAGGTCAAACTTATTGATCACAACTTGTCATGGATCACTTCTCAGAATGATATGGAAAAGAACTTAAGTCCTTTCTATACTCTGCAGACCCATTCCCATTACTTTACCTATCTTCTAACCAGGTTATGCATCTGCTTAAACAAAGTGGTCTCTGAGAGCAGGGCCCTAAGGAATCTCTGTGGGTTTCCTCTTTCGTTTGCTTTTAAGAGACTGAGTCAGTCATTTCAAGCTGTTTGGGGTAGAAACCATCTTTTTGTTATGCCTTTAAAGTGCCCAGAACTACACAATTAATTTTTACCAGGGCCTGAAGGCTGGTAAAATACAAATACACAAAGGTAATACTTATGGTAATACTGTGAGCTCTGACACATGTGCAGGCCCCCACTCTAGCTCATGGTGCTTTATATAAAGTGCTATGAATTAGAACACCGCCCATAACCCTAGCAACATTCACCTGTTGGGCGAGGGTGGGGGGGATAGGATCAAGCTCCACTTTGGAGCTGATCATGCCCAAGGAGTCTGCCTGCAGCCTCTCTCCCCTAGTCCTGCCCCCACCCCCTCTCAACTCTGGTGCTTCCTGCAGCAAGGGAGTGGAGAGAAGGATGGGGGAGCGGGCTGTGGACTGGGGTTTGCCTGGCCTCAGCTGCGGGGGGGCACAATCCACCTGCCACCCGCCCCCCTCCAGCTTAGGCCGGGCAAACCCCAGCCCAGAGCTCACTCCTCCTCCCCTCTCCCTCTTGCCTTGCTGCAGACAGCCCTGGGGGTGGAACTGCGCTACACCAGCCCAGCCTTGATTGCACAACAGATTGACCCTAGGGAACAAAAGTTCCCTAAGGTGCTTCAAAGTGTAGCGCCTTCATCTGATCCTTCATTTGATGAGGGTTAGTTTGTCATGCAATTGGCCACTTGTAAAGTGTTCTGCAGCTGTGCATGTGTCATGGCACAGCTGTAGAGTGCTTTCAGGGATCCGATTGTATGACAAATGAAACTTCTGTCTGCGTCTGATATGTCACTTGGAAGTGTGAGAGGAGAACTGCAGGTACATTTTCTTAATTGTTTTCCTCTTTCTTGATTTTAATTATTTTGTCCTGTCTCCTCTGTAGGCAAGAAGTGGTTGCTTCAGCACAATTAATTATACACTCCTGTGCTTAGGAGCTTTGACATTCAACTACACTTCGCCAGGTGCTTTACTGCTAAATAATCTTTGTAGCACTCCCGGGAGTGCCAACCAGGATTAGAACCCCCTTTGTTTAACTTTTTGAAAATTGTCCTCCTCTCTTGGTCTGAGTATGGAGATATTAAAGTTGGTGAAGAAGAGATGATAACATTAGCCACTTTTTGCAGTTTATTTGAAAGGTTGGGATTTGTTTTCATTTCCTTCACCCCATTCATTATGCCTAGGCATGGTACAAACCATGAATGTAATCAAATATCTAAAGACAGCTTGTTTAGTAAATTATATATTAAATACAATTCATAATCAGTCTTCTCCTAATGCATGAAGTGGAGATGATAGCTGTTGTATAACTCCAGACAAACTCCATGAGACCTATTCTCATTGATTTTGATAGGAGTAGATCAGGTCCACTGTTAACGTGTGACACCAGCTGACCAGTATACATGAAGTTTCATCCTCAATTATCATAGGACTTCTTTCCATAAAACAAACTACTGGATATTTATTCCTTAAAATTCTTTTGAGAATGAAAAAAATGAATGGAAGAAAAATAGATGTTTCATGATGTCTTAGGAAAATACTTTACTCCTCTTATTTATCTTTTAACAGGGAACAACTTATGTGAGGAATACACATTATGTTTTTTCCTTCAGACATTTTACAGATCCAGATCTCAAGAATTTCAGATAAAACAACTGTCCAAAGGTCACCTGACTTTCTTTCTGCTAGAGTCACAAGTGCTGTCACTTTTTTGCTGCATCAGTTAACACAAGGAATAGAATAGCCATGATTAACAGGACTTAAATCATGCTGAAATATATTTCATAGTGCATTTTTCTGACAATGTCCATCTTGCTGGATACATTTTCAGGACTGGCCACTGAGCAATACAATTTTCCTTTAAACTTACAAGGGAATTTTAAGAAAGGCTCCCAACCTTGCCTTTCTGTGGGTGCTATTTTCCACTTGCAAATAAGAGTCCATTTTCTCTGTACCCACCCCCCACTGAATAAACTACAGATTTACATTCTGTTACGGAAACTTATAAGTGACTCATGTGTGGGCACAGTCAGGTGAGATATAAGAAATTAGCAATTGCAAGTTGAAGTTAATTGGAAACAAAATTGCACCTGCAATAATAGAGGCTCCTTCTACAATACACATATAAATGGGCTTATACCTGGAGTGTTGCCTACTTACCAGACAGGCGTTTAAGAATTTAAAAAATGCAGAAGACAAAAGTCATATGTATGTATAATATCAGAATAATGATCATAGGTAGAAAATAATATTTTAAATGGCTGGTTTACTGAATTATACTGCATATCATAGGATCATAGGAAAGCAGGGCTGAAAGGGATCTCATGAGGTCATTTAATCCATCCCCATGTTCAAGGCGGGATAATCCATGAAGAAATCCTTTCAGCCAAGTGCCTGTCTAACCTGCTCTTGAAAACTTTTGAAGAGGGAGATTCCACAATTTCTTCATGTAGTTATCTAATGCTATGTTACAGTTAAGCACCCCAGTAGGAGAGAATGGTATTTCCTGTAGTAACAGTTATAATTTGTATTTTTTTTAATTATAGTTTGTATTTTTTTCTTTAGTGCAGGTTACCTAAAAGGTATAATGATCTGACAAGAGAAGCAGATGTAAACTTTGTAAATAAATACTTCTTTTGCCTTTGATATGGTGTTTTGAGGTATCCATTACTAAAGTGTGCAATTAAAACATTTTAAAGGCAAGAAATACCAAAGTAATGAAAGTTCATGAGAAATGTACGCAGGTGTCGCGGTGGATGTAGTGTTTCCAGACTTTAGGAAGGCCTTGGACACTGTCTCTCACCCCATTCTCATTAAAAAAATTAGGAGATTGTTATGTCAATGCCTACACAGTCAGATGGGTCACCAATTGGCTGGAGGGCCGCATCCAGAGAGTGGTGGTGGATGGGTCATTTTCGACATGGAGGAATGTAGGCAGTGGGGTCCCCCAGGACTCGGTCCTCGGGCCCGCACTGGTCAACATCTTCAACAGTGACTTGGAGGAGGGGGTGAAAAGTACCTTGTTCAAATTCGCAGATGACACTAAGATGTGAGGAGAAGTGGGCACGCTAGAAGAGAGGGACAGGGTGCAATTGGATCTGGACAGGTTACAGGGGTGGGCGGATGAGAATAAGATGGGATTCAATACTGACAAGTGCAGGGTACTGCACCTAGGGAG
>NW_017729029.1:60710192-60720218 GCF_001723915.1 Gavialis gangeticus
GGGTTTCAATACTGACAAGTGCAAGATACTGCACCTAGGGAGAAAGAACCAGCAGCATACCTACAAGCTGGGGAACTCCCTTCTTGTCAGCACAGAGGCAGAAAAGGATCTCAGAGTCATTATTGATTCCAAAATGAACACGGGCTGCCAGTGGGGGACACAGGAAGGCTAACCACACTTTGTCAAGCATCCACAGATGCATCATGAGCAGGGCCAAGGAGGTGATCCTCCCCCTCTATGTGACATTGGTCAGGCCACAGTTGGAGTACGCATCCACTTCTGGGCGCTGCCCTTCAGGAGGGATGTGGACAACATCAAGAAGGTCCAGAGGAGGGCCACTTCCATGATCAGGGGTCAGCAGGGCAGGCCCTACAAGGAAAGGCTACGAGACCTGAACCTGTCCAGCCTCCGCAAGAGAAGGCTGAGAGGAGATCTGGTGGCCATCTATAAACTGGCCAAGGGGGACCAGCAGGCAATGGGAGAGTCCCTGTTTCCCCAAGCACTACCGGGAGTAACAAGGAATAACAGCCATAAGTTGATGGTGATTAGATTCAGGCTAGATATTAGGAGGCACTACTTTACAGTCAGGGTGGCTAGGATCTGGAACCAACTTCCAAGGGAAGTGGTGCTTGCTCCTACCCTGGGGGTCTTCAAAAGGAGGCTACATAATCACCTAGGCGGGGTTGTTTGACCTCCGCATTCTTTCCAGCCCATGGCAGGGGGTTGGACTTGATGATCTGCTCAGATCCCTTCCGACCCTCCCAACTATGAAACTATGAAACTATGTAGGTGTTTGGGGAAAATTCTTGGAACAATGGGTTTTTGGGGGGGGGGCGGGGAGGGTTGTAGAAATTTCTAGAATGCATCATTTTTCAAATGTTAGGGCTAGAATATGTGCCTAAAGTTAGGCACGTGCTTAAATGTTTTGTTTGGGACAAAGTGTTTGACTTCAAGGTCCAGCCTCTATGAGGGTCATTTTCTTAAACATTTTTCTCTCTGATTTTTCTGGGCCAAACCTTTTTGTTTGTTTGTTTGGTTTCTCTGTTTTCTCTTCCATGGGTGAAATCTTGGCTTCATTGAAATCAATAGTAAAATGTCTATTAATTTCAGCAGGGCCAGGATTTCACCCTCTTTATCCTTGACATCTCAAACATCGTTCCTTAGATACTTGTTATTCTGCATGATGCCCCTCCAAAAGTATGAATAAATGCAACTTATCTTAAGGTGGTTGTTGCCTTAGCTGCAACAAGCTCAATTCACTATAAACATCACATTCTCTTATTTCAAGTCTGTTCTTTGTAATACTTCATTTTGACAAGGCAGAAGGCAGGATAGAGATGCACCTTATACAGTGACTGGATGCCTCTACACATTCATTAATGCACAATGGTTACTGCACATTTAATTTAGTACTTGTATAATCAAGTACTAAATAAATGTTTAGTAACCAGAGTCACTGTGCAGTAGCACTGCCAAACACCTTTTTAATGATGCTACTGGGCAGTAGTAATAATACTGCGCAGCAGTGTATTAGTACTATTTGTGCTGTGACACTACTGCGTAGTATTATTAGGTTACTGCACAGTTAGCGTCTTGTGTAAACGTACCCACTGAATCAGATATGCATAAGCTTTTATGAGCAAGAGCTCACCTCAACAATTGCTGAGAAAGGACAAGCACAGAGTAGGCTATAGACAGATTGATTGATATATTTGCTGTAAGGGGGGGATAGAGAAAAAGAGAGAGCAAGAGATGCAGGATTACCACTGTTACTTTCCAAGGAAATAATTTTAGAAGAGTTAATCTTATCCAGCAAGATTTAGCACTTATTCTGCGAGTGAAATATAAGAAATCAACAAATAAAGAAACTTAGCCAAAAGAAAAATGTGAGACAAGGACTTTTGTGGGTGATTATCTTTTATTGGATCATTTTATTGCCTCTTTTATTGGTCCATTATATTGCCTCTTGCATTTGTTCTGAATCATTGTGGCTACCTCACCCCAACACTTCCTAAAGAAAAATAATTTATTGTTGCAAGAGACCTGCATCTTCTTCAGATATTAGATCTGTGCCCTTAGCATTAAACTGTGTGAAAACTTTAAAACAGGTTGTCAAACTTGTCAAACATTTTAGAATTTTTTGTAATCACAAAGAGGCAAAACTATTTTGTCTAGTCAATTGATTATATATACGTGCATGAGGGAGATGGCAAAGCTGTTAACATTCTAGGAATACTCAGGATCCAGTGTGTGTGTGTGTGTGTGTGTGTGTGTGTGTGTGTATATATATATATAAAACACATGTAACAGTGAGAGTGGAGTCACTGGAAATAAAGGAAGAGCTGTTTAGCTCTCCTTGTAGTAGTCTGACTGTATGCCATGGTGAAATGTTTTGTGAAGGATCCCTTTCGGGCAATATGACTAATTTTCTTGACGTTTTCAGAAAGCTTTTTCCAATACGCATCCAAAACAATAAATTAGAAGAGATTAACTGGTCTGAAAACATTTAACTTATGCAAACAGGGGATTTCATTACCCATCAAGCATTATATTTATCTATGACTCCTGTTTTCCAAGCTTATATTATATACACTGATAACACCGAGGAATCCAGGCAATACTTTAATTGATGCTTTAAAGTTTAGAAGAAATAATACCCATTTTAGGGGATAAATACCAGTCATTTAATACACGCTTTTGCATCTTGCTCTGTGCATGTAAAAGTAATTCTTTCTTATTTATGCTGAAAGTCATGAGCATACATAGGTTATGTAGTATTCATTAGGTCAAAATTTATTTTCAGTTACATCAGATAAGATTTGTTGAATATTTGGAGTGCGACAAAATTTTAACCTATAGTCCATGTCCAGATGAACACAGCTGCATGATATGTGGAGCCACATGATGTATATTCAGATGTTTTCTTCACTGCAAGTGAGCACTGCCCATGCATACACTGCTCTGCTTTTTATTTCTCACAGTGCTTTTTGACCCCATGATAATTCAGAGGTAAAAAAAAAAACATGGAAAAAAACATGGAGCCGCACATGCATGGGCAGCACACACCACTGAAAAGCAGAGCTGGGCCTCCTGGAGTGGTGCTGTGGCTGTCAGCTAGGCTCTGTGTGGCAGAATCACTGCTGCTGCAGCCCCAGGAGGTGCCCAAGACCCCAGATAAGGCTGCTGGGGCCAGCCCAGTGCTGGCCCAGCCTCCCCTATCCCACCTGGGGTAACTTAACATTCACCAAAGCATGCATGGCACAGGCATTCCCTGGGGACAAGTAGTGGCAGGACAAGGTGCATCACTGCTAGTTGTCCCCAGAGAACCAAACGTCCACACCATGTGTGGATGTGGCCATAGGGTGCATCCACACATGTAGGCACATGCAGCTTGTGGTGCCATAAACCTCTTTGTGATGCCACAGACCATATGCATTGCATGTTATGCCATGTATGGCACTGATTTGTAGTGCAAGGGCAAAATTTGCTACAGGGATTTCCCTCAGCAACACCCCCCCAAAAAAAAAAACAGGAAAAAAGGTGGTGCAAAGGACATGAAAATAGCTTGCACTGGGACAAATGCAGAAATGGGGGAGCTGCAGAAACAGGGCTTCCTGCTTCCCTGTCTTCACCTGCTGTGATGCCCCCGAGCTGAAGTACACGGCACCCCACCCAGCTGCTTCATATCTGGCTGGGGTGCCGTGTTCCTCAAGACAGGGGAGCAGGCAGCCCTAGGCTGGCTCGTCCCCTGTCTCCGTGTGCCTTAGTGTGCTGCTCCCCTGCTGGCTGGGGTGCAGGATGCCTTAGTGAGGAAGCTGCCTGCTGGCTAGCCCTGAGCTGAGGGCACCCTGTGCCCCAGCCACCCCCATCCACAGCACATGGAGAGCATCCAGGAGCTGGGCACGGCCTGCAACAAAGGGCACATGTAGGGGTGTGCTCTGTGGCACAAAGTGACACCACTTTGTGCCACTAGTATATGTGCCACTAGAAGTGCACATCCCTGCTTGTCTGGATAAAGCCATAGTGTTTCCACACATAAATAATGATTGGTGGTTTGTTTTGTTTTGTTTTGTTTTGTTTTAAAGCTACTGCATCACTTCAGTTGTTATCCGTTCATCTGAAAAAATAACCGTTTGTATCTCAGACTAACAGCACTAACCCCCCTGGAAGATGGTTAATGAACTATTACCCATATGTCTGTTGCTAGTGCTGTTAGTGTTATCTAAAGTGATTAAAAGAACTGGAACCTGTTCTGGCAGCAGAAGTTTTAATGAATAGGGCATGTTTATTTCACCTGTCTGCATGCTTCATTGCAAATTGCAGAGGGGTGCAGATTAGCAAGAATAAAAGCAATTGCTGGAGAGAGAAGAGTAGTCTGGTTTGAATTTTGATAAACATCTCAGAATAACAATACAAAAAATGAGAGTGAACTAAATTTTCTTTCGATTTGAAACAGTAAGTGAATTGCTTCAGAAGTGATATGATCTCTCTGTGGCACTACTCTCTACACAGCTGCTTGGAAAGCTGGAAGATATGCCTAGGAATCTTCAAAGACTTTCTCAGTGATAATATTCCATTAGTCTCAGGTGGGCAAATGACTTAATCATAATAAATCTGGCTACTTTCATAGCTGAGTTTAACTTTCAAAGCATTTATAACAGACCTGGTTATCCTACCCAACATGAAAACTGTCTGTATCTCCCTACTTCCCCTAAGCAATCTAGGGTTTTCAGCAAATGAAATAGTTAGACATCCCTAACTCAATGCTCCTCATCTCTTGACTCCCTTGCAAAGATTCACTTCTTCTGTGAAGTCTCCAGATGCTGTCTTTGCCTTTCAAATTCTTATGTATGGGACAAGGGTTATTTGTTCAGTGCCAAACACACTGGATGCATGTACACATAAACATTTTACTGCACAGTAACCCAATTATTGTGCAGTACAGGTGTGTGTCTACATGTACATGCGCAGTAAATATGGAGACTTATGCCGACTTGAGCATAGATTCGATACCTGCATCATTCAGGTATCAAATTTATGCCCGATTAGTTATTGTGCAGTAAAACACAAGTAGATGCCTTACTGCACAGTAACACTGTGTGTGGACTGACTTGGGACTAACTTTAGTTCCAAATCAGTCCACACACAGTGTTAATGCGCTTTAATGCCTGCATGTGTAGATGCCAGCCTATTCCCACGTACTGCACAGTAAATTACTGTGCAGTAAATTTAAACTGGCATAAATGCACGTGTAGACACACCCACTGTTGTCTACTACCTGCTGCTAGCTGGGGTATTAGATCACAATCTGAGTAGAAAATAATAAATAGTACAACAGAGATTGTAGGAAGAAACTATTCCCATTCTACCCTGGAAAGAATAACCAAAGCGAAGACTTCAAACTCCAAATAAACACAAAAACATCTCCTCCCACCTTACACTTTAAAACTTTTAGCAGTATAATGTAGCAACTTTTTAATGAATTCCCTTGGACTGAATTCCCCTGGAATAGACAGTGGGATAGGATGTTTGAACTACAGATGAGAAACACTTTAATTCAACATAGCCTTAAAGCCTTTTGGGATATACCTAATAAATAACATATATATACTTTCATCATTAACTTTTGGTGTCACTTTCAAAGGATAGATTTCATTATGGGACTGTCACTCTTTTATAGATACGATCTATGAGGCTGTGATTAACAAATAAGAACTGTCAGCTAATTATATCCTTGCTTCTAATATGTCTCTCTGAGTCCTAACTATTCCTGATGGCAAGGGAGATGTTGGGAAGTCTTCTATCATCAAGATTTCCCATCAAGTAAGCAAAGCAATTTCTTAATTTAAGCCTCTTGTATATTTGCAATTTCTAACAGTTCACAGGTTCTAAAATTAGCATGTAAACATATGTACTATTTTCCTGTAAATTTTGAGAACCCTTGGCAAGGTTTTGGCACTGAAATATACTGCAGCTTGTGGTTGTCATGTGGTGAATTCATACACATTGCCTTGCAAATATATAGGCTGATGTTTCACGGTAACTGGACAAAAATCAACATCTTTTGCAGTTTATTTGTGGTTGTATTTGTGGTCTCTTTTGTCTAACCACTCCTTGGCAAATGGAGTAAAGCACTTGGTATTTTAGGGATGCATGGTGAGTGATTAGAAAAATAAATTACAAATGTAGCCGGCTACTGAAATGTGATCAATAGTTGGAAACTAAGGAATAAATACAAGTAAGGTAATTGAGAACTCCTGTGCCTTTTACTCAGACAAATGTGACTCCTAGTGAAGTTGATTGGACTTTTGTCTGCATTAAGAGTGCAGAAGAAGCACATAACAAACTACATCCCCCTCAAAGGACTAAATTTTCAACATAGGTTAGGGCCCAGGGAATTCAGTATATTTTGTCACTCTGGATTTGTTCTTTGTCATTCCTGTCTGAGGCCAGAGATGAGCTTTGCTTCACGATCAGCTCCAGCCTGTGAGATGAAAAGAAAGCAACCCACCAGTGTCACAAATGTCTTGATATCTAAAGGGAATCACATGTATATTAGGGGCAATGGTAATATGGCTTAGACTTTACAGATTTCTCTCCAGTACCCAACTGTAGTCAGTGGCAGTCTGGAATATGACTTGGAAGTCATATTCTCATTGATTGCCACATGGAGAATTTCAGCATACAAAAGTCCTTGCAAGGAAATGATTTCTGGAACCCAATACTATTATTTCCCTTTGGAACTGTGTAGCACTAGTGTCCAGGCCAGAAACCACATCTATTTTGTAACTGTAAGTATTTTTGCAGCATGTGTAGCTATATCCCAGCTAGTTTTAATGTAGCCATCATGGGTAACAGTGAGGACATGACAGCATAACCCACTGGGTGGGTTGTTGATGCTGCTGTGTCTTTACTGCAATTGAGCATGTGTAGATGAAATGGGGGCCATAAATTCAAGTGGTGGGTTTTTAAAACACCACTTCAATTTAGGGCCAATTAAACCCCCATGTCATGCACACACCTGACTTACCTGCCTCTCCAGTGGCAGAGAGGGGAGGCCAAGCTGTCGGCAGGTGGAGTGATCCCTGGGCTGCAGAGAGTGGGGGGCTGGTGCTTCCCTCTGCAGCAGTGGCACCGTCCCCCCAGGCAGCACCCACCCACCCACAGGTGCCTGGCTCCAGTGCTCCCGGGGGGGGGGGAGGCACTTCAGTCGCAGTGGGAAACACCGGCCCCCATGCAGCTCAGGCAGGCAGGCAGCTCAGTGGGGGGGAAATCATGTGTGACACTTTTTTTTTTCCTCTGTTGGGCACAGCCTGCCTTTCTGAGCTGCTGCCAGGCTGCCCGCAGGGCTTCCTGCAGAGCTCCTGAGCTGCACAGAGCTTGGTGCTTCGCTCTGCAGCTGGTAGGGCAGCAAACTAAAACTCCTCAGAGGAGTTTTAGCTTGCTGAGCCCCAAGTCATTTAAGGTGCATTATGCTGCTGAATTTGCTACAGCGGCTGTAATTAATGCACAATATGCCACCAATGTATGCAAACACCAACACCATTAAAGCAGTGCAAAAGCATTTAGCACACTTTAAAGTGTCGTGCACACGTGCCCATCGTATCATCTCCACATGGCCATTGTTACCCATAGTGGCTAAATTAAAGCTAGCTTGGGTATGCCTACTACTGCTGCAGTTGCACCTCCCAGCTGCAGTCTACAGATAATATAAGGGACTGTCCTTACTCCCAGCCCTTCCCAGAGCATGTTCTTTCTGTTGCGCTTTATGTGGTCATAATTTTTTGTGGGTGTAGATGACCACAGAAAGTGGAGCAGGACTTGAAACCTTCTGCGTGGATACTACTATCCTACATGAACACTTCTCTCCTTCCCACATCTCCTTCGCTCTGTTTGTTTCTTTTAGAGGATATGAGATTGTGGCTCAACCTTTATGGACTACTTATTTCCATTGTGGATGTTGAGCTGGTGCAAAATCAACTAGAAAAGCTAGACTTTTTTAAGTCAGCAGGACCAGATGGACTTCACCTGAGAGTGCTGAAGGAGCTGGCTAAGCTCATTGCGGAACCCCTGGCAAAACTCTTTCAGAATTCATGGCGCACAGGGGAGATGCCTGAGGATTGGAAGGGGCCAACATTGTGCCCATCTTCAAGAAGGAGAAGAGGGAGGACCTGGCCATCTATAGACCAATCAGCCTAACCTCCATCCCAGGGAAAATCTTGGAAAAACTCGTTAAAGAATCTATGTTTGATACGCTCGTTGACGGTAAGATTCTGAATGACAGCCATCATGGGTTCATCGCAGGTAGGTCTTGTCTTATCAATCTCACCTCCTTCTACGAACAGGTCTCTCATCACCTGGACACAGGTGAGAGGGTTGACATTATATACCTAGACTTCCAAAAAGCTTTTGATCTATTATCTCACCATATCCTTGTGGAAAAATCGGAAGATTGTGGGCTTAACTGCTCAACAGTTCAGTGGGTGGAAAACTGGCTGCATGGTAGGACTCAGAGAGTTCTCATGAACAGATCTGTGCCATCCTGGCTAGAAGTGGCCAGCAGTGTCCCTCAGGGGTCTGTGCTTGGACCGGTGCTTTTTAACATCTTTATCAGTGCTTTGGATGTGGGGGTGAAAAGCTCACTGGCCAAGTTTGCAGATGAGACCAAATTATGGGGTAGTGTGACCATGCCAGAAGATACATTACAGATACAGGTGGACCTGGACAGACTGGAGAGCTGGGCAGACTGGAACCAGATGAAGTTCAGCACTCAGAAGTGTAAGGTTCTCCATCTGAGGGCAAACAATCCCCAATGTGCCTACAGGCTCGGTGGTGACAATTTAACTTGCACCATGGCCGAAAGGGACCTAGGGGTACTGATCAACTATTGCATGAACATGAGCTGGCAGTGCGTTGCTTTGGCCAACAGGGCAAACAACATGCTAGCATGCATTAACAGTTGCATCTCATGGAAAACTAAGGAAGTGATACTCTCACTGCACTCTGCATTGGTGAGATCACAGCTGGAGTACTGCATCCAGTTCTGGGTGCCGCACTTCAACAAGGACATGGAAAAACTTGAGAGGATCCAGAGAAGAGCCACCTGTATGGTCAGGGACTTGCAAACAAGCCATATGAGGAGAGGCTGAGGGACTTGGGCCTTTTCAGCCTACAGAAGAGAAGGCTGAGAAGGGACTTGGTAGCAGCTTACTGCTGCACCAGTGGAGTACATCAAGAACTTGGTAAACAGCTGTTCACCAGGGCACCCCTGGGGAAGACCAGGAGCAATGGATACGCACTTCTGGAAGGCCACTTCAGGCTCAATTCCAGGAAAAACTCCTTCACAGTCAGGGTGTCCAGACTGTGGAATAAACTCCCTTCAGTGGTGGTGCAGTCACCTACCCTGGAAATCTTCAAAAGGAGACTGGACAGTCACCTCCCTGGGGTCACTTGATCCCAGTTGTCTTTTTCTGCCTAGTGCAGGGGGACTGGACCCGATGATCTACAAGGTCCCTTCCACCCCTAACAAGGGTTATGGATGTGACACACATGCATTGGATGAGAAGAAATAAGTTATGACATGTACACTAATAAATAATTCGCTGATGTATATACAAAGGTATATACTGCTAACAACAGTTCTAAAGCTGCAGGAAAAGATAGCATTCAGTAAAACAATAAGATAGCCACCAGATATCTGAGTGTACAGAACAAGGTGAAAAATCAGGCAAATTAATAGGTGTATTTTGTTTGACTACTTAATTTTTTTGAGAAGTTAAAGAAATTTCAATATTCATTCAAATTCTGTTGTGCTTCTATTGGTCTGAACTGTGCTTTAAATCACACTCCTAAAAACTCACCAAAGACAATGGGACCAGCCTATTGAATATGATGGAATTTCACCCAATTATGAAAGCAGAATAAATGGGCCAATGTATGTGCAACTCTACAAAGGAGGGCAGAAATCAGCCATTTAGCTACATGGAACCTGTTCTTGAGAGCTGGAGCAATGGTGGGTGATCTGTG
>NW_017729029.1:60721559-60722960 GCF_001723915.1 Gavialis gangeticus
AGCCATATGAGGAGAGGCTGAGGGACTTGGGCCTTTTCAGCCTACAGAAGAGAAGGCTGAGAAGGGACTTGGTAGCAGCTTACTGCTGCACCAGGGGAGTACATCAAGAACTTGGTAAACAGCTGTTCACCAGGGCACCCCTGGGGAAGACCAGGAGCAATGGATACGCACTTCTGGAAGGCCACTTCAGGCTCAATTCCAGGAAAAACTCCTTCACAGTCAGGGTGTCCAGACTGTGGAATAAACTCCCTTCAGTGGTGGTGCAGTCACCTACCCTGGAAATCTTCAAAAGGAGACTGGACAGTCACCTCCCTGGGGTCACTTGATCCCAGTTGTCTTTTTCTGCCTAGTGCAGGGGGACTGGACCCGATGATCTACAAGGTCCCTTCCACCCCTAACAAGGGTTATGGATGTGACACACATGCATTGGATGAGAAGAAATAAGTTATGACATGTACACTAATAAATAATTCGCTGATGTATATACAAAGGTATATACTGCTAACAACAGTTCTAAAGCTGCAGGAAAAGATAGCATTCAGTAAAACAATAAGATAGCCACCAGATATCTGAGTGTACAGAACAAGGTGAAAAATCAGGCAAATTAATAGGTGTATTTTGTTTGACTACTTAATTTTTTTGAGAAGTTAAAGAAATTTCAATATTCATTCAAATTCTGTTGTGCTTCTATTGGTCTGAACTGTGCTTTAAATCACACTCCTAAAAACTCACCAAAGACAATGGGACCAGCCTATTGAATATGATGGAATTTCACCCAATTATGAAAGCAGAATAAATGGGCCAATGTATGTGCAACTCTACAAAGGAGGGCAGAAATCAGCCATTTAGCTACATGGAACCTGTTCTTGAGAGCTGGAGCAATGGTGGGTGATCTGTGGTTTGAGTCAGCTCTGGAAAATCCCTTCCCATTTTGAACATTATATAAGACAGGTAACAATATGCAGGTCCATGAAAGACTAAGGGTGGAATGTTATTACAATTTATGGATCTAAATGATCATACAATCATAGAATCATAGAATCACAGAAGTAGGGTCGGAAGGGACCTTGTAGATCTTCAAGTCTGACCCCCCGCCTGGGCAGGAGAGGAAAAAAAAGAAACTGGACTCAAATGAGTCCAGCCAGGTAGGCATCAAGCCTCTTCTTAAAGATCCCTGGGGTAGGAGCCAGCACCACTTCCCTAGGAAGTTGGTTCCAGCTCCTAGCCACCCTAACTGTGAAGTAGTTCTTGCAGATGTCTAATCTAAACCTACTCTCCAATAATTTGTGTCCATTGTTCCTCGTCATGCCAGGGGGCGCTAGGGGAAACAGTGTCTCCCCCAAACCCTTCTCGTTCCCCCTAGTGAGTTTATAGACAGTCACCAGGTCCCCCCTCAGCCTT
>NW_017729029.1:60727960-60733838 GCF_001723915.1 Gavialis gangeticus
GAATCATGTATGAGGGCAGTGTGTGTGTGTGTGTGGTGGGGGTGGGAGGAAGGAACAGGTGGCTTCTGTGGATCGAGCTCCAGCCCTTACCTGGGGTTCAGCAGTAGCTTCAGCTGCTGCTTGCTCCTCCTTCCCCCCGCTGCCTCTGCATCCTGCCATCTCTTCTCCCCCCCCTTCTGTTCTCTCCATCTTTCCTCCTGCCATGCAGCCTCTGCTGCCTCTGCCTGACCTTCTTCTTTTCCCTTTACCCTTGCTCCACACTGGCAGGCTCTGTGCATGCTGTAGCCTGTGGCACTGAGCATGGTCCCATCCTGGCTCCATAGCAGCAGTGCATAACCCATATGGTCGCTATGGGGCCAGGCTGGGGCTGTGCTCAGTGGCACAGGCAAGAATGGGGATGGAGCCTACCAGCACAAAGCAGAGGCTGGGGAGGATGGGGAAAGAGAGGCTGTGGGAGGGGAGGGGGAAGAGGTGACAGGGGGTAGACACAGGCAGGGGGCAAGCTGCTTGACCTCCCCACACCACCTGCCCCCCACTGCCTGCACCCCTGCAGTCCAGGGCTGGGGGAGGGATGAACTAAAGATGACCCTCCAATAATTAGATTCTGTATGTGGAAAATTTAACAAATCTATAAATTTTCCATGTACGGAATCTAATTATTGGAGGCTCATCTTAAATCCAGGCTCATCTTGCCTGCAGCAAGACTACTATGTTCAGTATACTACCCAGTGGCCAAGCAGCTACACACACAGAGGCAGGGGGAAGGCCCCTCAGCTTGTTATAGCTCCAATATAGAAGTGAATGATTAAGGTTCCAGAAAGCAAGGGGTGCAGGTTTTTGGGCTTTGCACCCCATCTCTAAAGAGGATTTTAACCTGTGTCTCTAACATCCCAGCATAGCGCTCTAATGACTACACAGTTGATTAGGTATTTTCCAGCCCCTTCTCCAGTGCTACTTTTGAAGCTGAACCACCATACCTTACATTTAAAAAGTCCTTGGACAAAATGGATGGAGACTAGTTGGGAAATTTCTGCCCCATTTGTCCTGCCAGGCTAAAACCCAGGACCTGCTTCCTTCCCTGTGCTACATGCCCTTTATCTTAGTTGCTTCCTCCTGGCCCCACATTATCTCCATCTCTTGGCTGCCAAAGGGGCCAGCTTAAAAAAAAGCATTAGGGGACTGGAAAATGCTTAAACTGTGGTCAGGCTATTTGGGTGAGTTCCTTGACAACTCAGTTATTGGGCCTTAAACATGGGAAGGTCCTCCTCCTTCAGTGCCTAGCATCTGCAAGTTGTGGGTTGTTGTCCAGCTACAACATTGTGACTTACATGTGACCAGTGTAATCACATCTGTAACTACCTGCCTGGCCTAATGTGTGCACACAGCAGCGGTATGGATGCATAAGCACTGTGGACTGCACAGATAATGGAAGGTAATAAAATCAGAAACATTGTGTAGGTGCCAAAAATGCCACTTACACAGCTGGGTAAGTGAAATTTAGGTGTCTAAAGGGTACCATGGATCCCCTGATTGGCCCCCCCATGGCTTCATTTCATTTTATTGGGTAAATGTTGTCTCCACCTTAATATCATTGTTTTGTAACAGTTTGTTCCAAGGGGGGATGACTGAGGAGGAAGAGTGAGGTTTTGAGAGAGCTGAGTCATGAAGGTCTAGTTTTAGGGTGGACAGGAAAAAGTCTCAGGCAAGACAGACAGAGAAAGGAATAGTCCCAGGGAGGACAATTTAAGTCTGCAGAAGAAAAAAGAGAACTACAGTGGCACAATAAAGATTGTCTGGAGCAGAGTTGTCCGCTGTATGGTTTGGGACATCAGCACTTGGACCCCCTCCCCCTTGCCTCCCGTCTTTGAAAAGGAAAACATGACCTCTTCTCAGCAGCTGATTGAAAAAGGAGCTTTCTAAGGTGGGGGTACTACAGATAACTGGGAAAGTTAGGGGCAAAGAGGAATCAGGGCTTGCCCATTGTGAAGGCCCACCAGGGCTGGCTTCAAGGGGGGAATTCAGGACAGGGAGACCAAACAAAGCTGTTTTCTAAAAGGTCCTGGCAGACAGCTTCCCCTCAAAAGCATTGTGATCTGTGCCAAAAAGGGTAATAGAATTTGGGCCTCAAAATCAAATGTGCAAAGGAGGAGCAGAAACTTCCATCCTGCAAGGATTGATCCAGTTCTGATTGGTATTAGCGTGTCGCTGTAGATCAGTCAAGTTATAGCAGGCTGTAATTAGCACTCCTGCAAACTTTGACATTATTTACTGGCAGACTAGAGGCACTCTTGGTGTTACAAGTTTCATTCCAATCTTTGTTATTTCAAAGACGACAAATTAAATTATTCAATAGTTTTATTTTTACACCTGAAAGCTCCCATAATCAGTAACAGCTGGAGGCATATTTACTTGTGCAGATGGGGACTCTGTTTTCAAATGTGAGATTTCATTTTTGGTAAAAGATTGCTGTGAACAGTGATGGGTAATTTCACTGTATTTTTCCTGTAGGTAACAGGAGGAAAGAAGTGTTTTCCTGCTTATTTAATTGATGTGTTATAAACTTTTACTGTGTATTGATTTTTCCATATACTGTAATTTCAACCTTACATTTATATGCCTATAGAATGAGTTAAACTGATCTCTCTACTCTACCTGTGGGAGTGGATTTTCAAGATTTAAAAAAAGTTAGATGGTAGCCAGCGGCACACACTATCTCATTTGGAACAGGGCCTTGATTCAGAGAGCTTGCAGTGCCTGCTAAACATCTCTTGGCTTGCATTTTTCATGAGCAGAGAGACATAGTTAGCCATGTTAGTTTGAAGTCAAGCAGAAGGTAGAGTACAGTTTCACTTTATAGGCTAAACAATGTAGATATATGTAGTTTGAGCTTGAATGAGCCGAAGCTCACTTCATTAGAAACTCACAGCATCACCAGCTCACCACCATGAAAGCTGGTGCTGTAGACTAACCAATATGCGTGTGTGTGTATGTGGTGCAAATCTACTACCCTGCCTGCTTTCTATTTGTTTTTGCCTTGCTTTCTTTAAGGACAGGTTAAAATCTTGGAAATCAAATCAATTCTATAAAAGGGAAAAGCATGCTCAGGCCCATATTCTGAAACATATTCTGCAGATGCCAACAGGATTTGAAAACATATTGAGATCAGTTGGGATCTTTCTATTGTCTTTGGGTAGTCATTAGGACAAATAGAGGCACAGCTAGCTATTTCAGCACCACGGGCAGAGTGTGTATGTGTGTTAAGGTTGGGCATTAGGTAAAAAAAAACTTGGTCAATTCACAGGTCAAATATTGCCAACTAATGGTCAAATATTTTAAGCCTGAATTTATTAGAACAGTGGATAGGGAGACTTTAATCTTCAATAGGCTAGATGCTTATGCTAACCCCAAGAAAAAAATGGTAGTTTACTGTTAGTGTGAAACAATTAAATTAAATTCTAAAATATTTTATAGAATATATTTTATAACTATCAATGTTAGATGAGTGTAAACTGGAGTGATATACAAGACTCAGCACACAATATACAAGACTCAGCACACAATAGCACCTGAAACTCCACATGGCTTAATGGAGGGAAGGGAAAGGAGGCTGGAAGAGCTCAGGAGAGAGGAGCAGGGCAGAGGATGCTTACTTCTAAATAGAGTGTGTGTGTGTATCCTGCCTCCTGCAAGCCTGAAGGGCAAGGAGCCCTCACTCTCTGCCATTGCTAACAGATGACACTATGATGTAATAAAAAAGTAGGTCACCACCTGCATAAGGGCATACTCAGCTTTATGAAATTGTTGACAATTTTTTACTGTGGTAAAAAAATAAACAGTCAGTTGATATCATTTGACTGGTCAATTGACTGGCTTGCCAACTTTTGTGCATGTTTGTGTTTGGGGGGAGAGGGTGGTGGTGGATGGGTGTAGAGTCTGAGCTTCTATGGCATGGGATCACTGCATTTTGGCATGGGGTCACTGTGTGCAACAGTGTGAGCCCAGGCTGCTGCAGCTGTGAGATGGACCTCCCACACACTGGCTGCAGCCAAACCTATGGCATGGGCTACCTGGGGGCTACCATTCTTGAGCCTGGGGATGGTGCCTCAGTTGCCCAATCCTTGTTATGCTACTGAAGGCAAGTCCGGAGAGTATTTAGCAATTCTCACAGGGTCATCAGTACCTTGCAGGAGAAGGCCCTAAACAATTAATGAAATAATCTCTTGGGGCTGACTGTCACACTTCTTTTTTTTTCTTAAAATCATGGGGGATTTCTAATACTATTGAAGGAAGAAAATAGTATGTTCCCACTACCTGTGGCTGTCAGAACACTCACATGTACTAATATTCCCAATTCTCACTACTGGAGATCAGCTTCTTTCCCCCCATATCTCAGCAAATTTAACACTAGACTAATCTCCTACAATACTTGTTTGGGTAGAAACAGAACCTGTTAGTGAGTGTGTGTGGTACAGGCATCCTGCTGTGTCAGTCTACAGGGGTTTTGAGTTGTTTCTTCCCTTGGCTACAGATTTTCAGACTGGATTTTTAGGTTAATCTGTAGCAGCTCAGGCACTGTAGTGGGAGATGTGGCTCCCTACCCAGAACCTCTTGAATGTATATTGACAGCATTTTATAGAAGCAGGATAATGGCTGTAATGGTTCCCCTGCTTTACCTGCGGCAGATTAGGGTGTTGGGTCTTTGTTATGTCAGAGTTGATGGTACTCTTATGTAGAGTTTAGATTATGGTGGTATAGTTTGGATAGGGATGATCCTGCCTCAGGGGGTTAGACTGGCTGACCTCTGGAGGTATCTTTGAGCCCCACTTCTCTATGGCTCTATAACTATTACCAACTCCAAGAGATCAAAAATCATGAGTTAGCCATGCCCCCAAAATAGTGCGATTGGCTCTGAAACCATGAGGGTTGTGTGTGTGTGTGTGTGTAAGAGAGAGAGAAAGCATTGCTATCCATGCCCCCACGTTTTTAAGAGACAATGAGAGAGCACTTATACCTAATTGAGAAGGGGATCAAGGGAGCACCTTTGGGAGCATCCCCACAAGCATGTGTGTGCACTTTGCAGAGCCTCAAAGCTGTTTGAGGTTTTGCAAACTGAATGAAATGCATGTTCTCTCATTTGCCATGATGCTAATTTGAAGCACAGTGGGCACAGTATAAACCCCCTTCTCAATGATTTCCACAAGTTTATTTCTATAACTGGAAGCTGCTTGGGTGTTAGCACTAGCAGCCTCCCCCTGAATAGAAACATTATGCAAGTTGCTGTGCCTCTTAAATCTTTTGAACCACCCCTTACTTGTAATAAAAGGCTCAGAAGCAGACCCCACAGGAAAGTTTTTCTGTAAATCATTATACAGACTCTTAGCCTTCTTCTGAATAAGTAGCATACTCAAGGGCATACGGCACTGAGTTGTATCCTTAATCCACACGCTTAACAGCCTCTCCATTCCTAACATAATTGGAGCCCTACTCCTACTGAGTTTCAAAGCATTCACAGGCGTTAAAATTCTACCATGTTCTTTTATTTTGTCTTTATTTTTCAATATGGTCCTAAACATTGACCCAGTTAAATTCAACACTACACACCTCATTCTGGTATTCCTCTGCTTCAATTGGCTTCAGGATATTCGATTTAAGATCCAGTGTTACGCTTTTACACTGCCACCTTTTAGACCAGGAGCTCCTTCCTTTTTAGCTTGCAGGGCCAGACTGATTGTTTGGGCTCAGTCCCATCCCATCAGCAGTTTTTGCTGCTGGAGGCCAGGCAACAACATTGCCTGGCCAGAGGGCTGCTGGTATCATCAGGAGGTAAGGGCAGGAATTGTAGGGGATGGTCAGGAGGCTCCTGATCCTGGGTATGACC
>NW_017729029.1:60749164-60749491 GCF_001723915.1 Gavialis gangeticus
GGGCTATGGGAGGGTGTGAGTGTGTGTGGGTATGGCAGGGCGTATGGAAGGGTATGGGTGTATGTGGCAGTGGGAGTCCCTGGAGTGTATGAGTCCCTTGTATTATAATGTGTGTGTGTTTGTGTGTATTAGTTATATTTGTAGTGAAACATATGCCACACCCCAGGGGTGGCTGTGATGTCTCCTTGTGGTCATGCAGGTCCTGTTTCACCCTGGGTTCCCTCCCCTTCTTTCCCCATGACATGACTTACTGCAAATACTTAACTTGGAAAAAAGAGGCTGCCCAGGGACCCCAGAGTTAGCCCTTCTGCCAACAGTCTATGCTCT
>NW_017729029.1:60754491-60755458 GCF_001723915.1 Gavialis gangeticus
CGGCCGCTGGAATGGAGGGATCATAGAGGGGTTCAATACTAGGATTATGGGGCCCAGAGTGGGGCTGGTGATTGTGAGAATATCTGGATGCCATCTGCGAGGTTTGGGCTGCAGTGTAAGGGAAGGAACGAAGCCGCAGATAGCACCCCCTGGCATTGGGGCAAGAAATGGGCTGCCTCCCGCTTGATTAACATCTATTAATTAATTACCAACAAAGCGTGGAGGGCGAGAAGGTAGGCGGTTAGCCCAGAAACAGGTGGGCGGACCACAGTGAGATCAGCCCCGAGAAGGCCCCGTGTTACACCTCCTCTTACCCTGGAAGGACATATTTTTGGAGGAGGGTGGGGGTTGCTGTCTTGGAACTGGAAAAAATATATATACTAAAATAATCAAACATCTACTATAACATATTTTAATTTAATTTCAAAAAAAATTTTGATGTATGTGTGTTTGCATAGTATATCTAGAAGTGATTGCATAATAGCTCAAAATACAGTCTTACCCTTGTGTATTGTGTGTAAGGGGGTGCATGCAGGGGATGTATGGGGGGTGTGGTTGGGAGAATGTATGGTTGGGGAATGGAGTGTGTGTGTTAGGGTGTGGAAGGTATGTGTGTGGAGTGTGGCCATGGTGAGAGCGGAGGCCCAGCATACAGGTGTAGACACTAAGATCAGCGCTGACTGTTGAATAAGGCCCCAGGAGGCAGAGACTATAGCCCCACATACCTGGTTACACTCCTCCAAGGGAGCACTGGTTGCACTCTGCAAGCAGGGAAAGCTGGGCTTCCCGGCTTAGAGATGCACCGCCCGGGGAATCTGAGGCATGTCTCTGTAAGCGCAGAACACACTGCCTGTTGCCGCACAGATTCAGGCCCCTTTACAATGTGGGACAACAGGAGATGTGTGTTTTCCCAAAGAAGCAAATTAGCTGTGGTAGGACACATCTCACCACAGCCGATTTGCTTCAT
>NW_017729029.1:60760458-60775536 GCF_001723915.1 Gavialis gangeticus
ATTAGTTATATTTGTAGTGAAACATATGCCACACCCCAGGGGTGGCTGTGATGTCTCCTTGTGGTCATGCAGGTCCTGTTTCACCCTGGGTTCCCTCCCCTTCTTTCCCCATGACATGACTTACTGCAAATACTTAACTTGGAAAAAAGAGGCTGCCCAGGGACCCCAGAGTTAGCCCTTCTGCCAACAGTCTATGCTCTAGCTTGCTAATTGCCTCAAGGCAATTTTATACATGAGCACACACACGCACTATATATATGTGTATGTATGTGTGTATATGTGTATGTGTGTGTGTGCATATATATGTATATATCCACGTATATATGTACATGGGAGGGTGTGTATATGCATATATATAGATGCATTTATATAATGCACATGTGCCCGCCCACACACACACACACCCTTATTATATATATAGGTCTGAGTATGTGTGTATGTGTGTGTATATATTTATGTGTGCATATATAGAGAATATGTGTGCGTGTGCACACACATATACATATACATATACATATACATATACATATACATATGTATGTATGTATGTATATACATATACTACAAGCTCTCATGGACAGAAATGCACAGCTCCAGGCTGATTTACAATTTTGGAGGATCTGGCCTTTACTCATTGACTTTGGCTCTTAATTTTAACTTTATCTGTGGGCTTAATTAATTTTTATTGCTAACATAATTTCCTTGTCTGTGTTTTGATAATGAATTTGATGTAGCCAATTCCTGTTCATTGCCAGAGCTAAATGTTCCTGTTTGTGCCCTTAATGAAATTATACTATAATAATTTAATTGCTCGTCGAACCTCCATTTATTATGTACAACTTCTTTTTTTAAAAAAAATCTCTTTTGACTTGGATTACAGACAACATGCAGCTAATGAGTTGCAGGAGGTATCTTTCAGAATCAAATTAGATTTAGCTCTCTAAATTAATATGGGTGGAATTCTCTGTTGCAAATCAGAACTT
The DNA here is from genome assembly GCF_001723915.1 of Gavialis gangeticus. Classification (NCBI taxonomy): domain Eukaryota; kingdom Metazoa; phylum Chordata; order Crocodylia; family Gavialidae; genus Gavialis; species Gavialis gangeticus. The sequence continues at coordinate 60,761,442 of NW_017729029.1, forward strand.
TTAGAACCTGCTCATTGTAGTCATTTAAAATTCAGATCTGTGCAGTAGATTTAACAGTAATTTGTTTGTTCTTTCCCATATTTTTCCTTATGTGAAAGAACAACTTTGGGGCTTTTTATGTACTGATCCAGACCATGTCCCCCTTCCTCTACTGATCTGAATTTGTAGGGAAACTCAGACCTTTCACTACTGTTTGAATGGAAGAGACAGTGAAGGTATCTCATGGAAAGATTTTTCACCTTGATATTCTATTGAAGCTATTGGAGCATATTGAGGAGGGAGTGTTTGGACTGGAGCCTGAAAAAATGCACGTGACCCTCACCTCCTGCCCCACAGAAATTATTACAGGCAAAGGCTATAATTAACTCTACATAACTATATAAGCATCTGTATTGCTACCTTTGCTCCCCTGACTCCCAGGATATTTGAGAGCTGCTGTAGCTATATGAAAGACCTTGGTAGCTAAGCACTAATGTCAAGGCAAAGAGACAGCATTAGGAATCCCATCCAGAGGAGAGATGAAAACATTGTTTGAAAAACTATCTGTTTAACTTCCTCTAATTATATTGGTTAAATGGTTAATTGATAACACAGCAGCTCAGACAAGGCTCTTGCTGGGAGATGCTCCCTGGGCCCTTTGATGGGGTGGGGGAGGCAGTGGCAAGCCCTGCCACACAACACAGCCCATGTAAAGCTGCAGGCAGCAGCAGCAGGTGAGGGGCTTTCCCAGCCCACTGAAGCCTCTTGTGCACTGGGAGAGAGGGATCACTTGTGAAGGAGCAGCTAATTACTTAATTGACAAGCCGTCAGGCCATAAGCTGTTTTCCTCTTTAACCTCTTAGACTATAAGTATTAGTCCCCCCTCACACCTCCCCTCCCTCCTATCCACTGTGGTATCTTCCTGGGCTGCCCAGACCCGGCTCACAGGGCTTTAGTTAAAGTAGTGCTAAGATCACATGATAGGCTAATGGGGGCAGTCTCAGCAAAGAACTCTACTGGGAGATTTCTTCACAGAAAATTCCTCCAACAGCATTTATATAACATATGAGCAAAATGAGAGGTCTCCAGATTATCCATTGCACAGGGTCCTGGGTATGGCCAGTACTGAAGGTCATGCCTGGGCATTTTCACCATTGCTGTACTGATTTGCACATGATGGGGGTCTGGCAACATGTAAGAACTCTACTGCAGCTGCTTCCTATACATTTGAATTGGGAAATATAAAGAAAGACCATTAGAAAAACAAAGGGCATTTCAGACTGGGGGGAAAAATTAGCTGATCTGCTTGGAGGCAAAACTGGTTTGTTTTAAAAGGTAAAAATCTCCAAAAATCAAAACACTTAGTTTCATCACCCACAACTGTTAGCTGCTTTTCACAAAGCTCTAATGCCAAGTGACCTGTTTTAGAGGAGGTGATATTTCTGTCTCCTCCTAGATAATGAAAAGTTACTTCTGTGACCCAGTGATTATTTTCTTGGAGCTATTTCCAATCAGCAGAAGAACATCATGGCAGGGAATAATGACTAATTTTATGTCTCATCGTATTGTGTTGGTTGGCAAAGAAACATTCTTAAGCAGTTTCTACAGCTTCTGATATTTTGATATTGCAAGGAGCCAAAGACTGGCACATGTATAATATATGATAGCTATTCACTCGGTTTAAAGGACTAAAACTGATTTTAAGCAAACCCCTCAAGATATCAGTCTGTATGATACAGAGTCTCGGTATCTCACTTTATATTCATGGCATTTTCTTGCCAAAATGTTATTTAGTGTCAGATGTGATGTATTGTTTCTTTAAAATGTTCCACACGTGCCACATTGCTATGGGCATATAAGAGTATGTAGCTTACTATCAAGAAGGAAGCTAACAAAGTGAGATAGCAAGGTAGAATTTCACTTTTGTTCATCAGATTCTCATTTTTGGGTGCCAGACCCTCATCTCTAATTATTGCCCTTAAAGCTTTTTACTATTCATTGGTATCTAGAGAAAGTTTACAGAAAAAAATGTAACTAAATATATTAGATTTCCCCCTCCTCTTTTGCACTGTTTCTCTGACTAGCTAGCTGTTTGTCTTGGTGCATGAAAAGGTGTTCAGTGCTGTCAGGAATCTGTGATGGGTTGGATTGGGAGGGCAGCTCAGCTAAGGCTCTGACCTGCCCTGTTTTTCCAGAACTGTTGATGGGGTGAACCTCTTTGTGAAATATATTCAGTGTGTTTGTATTAAATGCCTGTTTTGCCCTATTGTATTAATAGTCAGAACTGAAACCTAGCTTTTACATCTGCCATCCTGCATTAATTAAACCAACATTAATGGACATTCTCTGATTCTGAGTGGAAAACAAACTGAAGGAAAGGAGCTAACAGCCATAGCAAGCTGTTGTAGCAAGCTATGCCAGCTATAAAAATGGGAGTTTGCTTAAAAAGACAATCTTTTTCCCCCTCATGCTCAATCAATGTCTCTATAACTACTTGAATGTCTACCAAGAAAATATCTTTTTATATAGACAGATTACACTTTTGTACAGAACTGGACTTGGTAATATATTTCAGTGCACTTTCATGAAGGATAACACTTATCCAGTGCTGTACGGTTTTGATAAGGACAATTACCTTTTAGAATGACATGGATGAAAAAATAAGTTCTCTGTTCTAAATCCATACAAGGCTGAATGACTGTCTTCCCTTTTCTATTGGTAAATGTGTGGAGTTCAAATAAACCTCCAATTTAAGGATCATTTAATGTGCTTAGTACCACTGGGATCATTTCATGTCCATAGTACCATTGGAAAGGCATTATATGATTCTTTGAATTTATGGGCTGCTTTACAAGGTATCTCATTTTTCTGGAATAGAAATCAGTGAATTTTGCATCAGAGTTACCATAACTTTGGCTGTTTTGCAACACTTTAAACAGCAGTTAATAGCATTAGGTATTTGGGGGAGCATTAGGTGCAGGGGAAGAGTATGCGGGTGCAAGGGGGTGCTGTTGTGGGCAGTACAATATGAGACAATATTCGTATAGAATCAATGTGCATCAAAGAATACTGAAAAATGATAATAGCCAGCAGTAACCCATTGTTGGATGGCATAAACACATCAAGCTGTGATCTGCACTTTTTAAGTATGAACTTTCTTCTTCTTTGGCCCTAAAGAAAGAGTCAGTATCTGAATGTAGCTGAGATTTAAAAAATTATAGATGTCTGACATTATTGCTAATTCTCATTTGCTTCTGCTGCATCATGTGTTTGTCTCAAAATCTTTGCCATAGATTTAGAAACAGCATTTGTATTGATAGTCCATAACCTAGGTAACTGCAAACCTCACATGCACATATCTGCATCACTGGAACTTGTTTACCATTTCCCTCTATCTGGATGTCTTGGCTAAATAAATGTGATCTATTAGCTTACATTCACAGAGGCTATGATAAATCTCCCAGAATATTTTAGTTCATATGAAGCTGGAATTTTTAACTAGGAGCTTTCATTAGTTTCTCTCCTCAGCACTGCACTTCTTGGGATGGAAGTGCCTGTGGCCTTTTAGCTCCACTTTCCTAATGTATAGGAAGTGAGCAGTATTTCTTTATTGACACTCCCTGTGTTTTATAAATTTAGAAAGCAGACCGAACAGAAATCTCTCTCTCTCTCTTGATATAGATATACACACACACTAAGGCCTGTATACTAAACACATTTAGTAAATATAACTTTTGGGGCCTAGAGTATCCATGTAATTTCCTTATTCTGTTATTGCTGTGCTAATAGGCAGGAAACACAACAGATCTCCAACATAATTGTGCAAAATCTTGCTTACCTCCCCACCCTCCCCATCCTCCTTAGGCTTATCCCTGGACTGAGATTGAGAAACTCCTTGCTTCCTGCCCAGTCTTGCTGCTGCTAATGGATCTTTAACCATTAAGTGAGCACAGGGATTTGGGGGAGTCCTCATTCTCACAAAATAAGAGGTATTTTCCAATATCCCAGAATGCTCTGGTATGCCTTAGTACCAGAGGTCCAATGGTAACAATAGGAGTCATTTTAGACCTTGCTGCTTCAAGAAGATGTAAAGGGAAGGCCACTCACTTACCCAGAAGATGCTGACTCAAAGGAATAAAGGGTCCATCTGCTTGTCCTCTAAAGATGACATCCAGAAGTGAAAATAGAAGCCTAATGTGATAAAGGAGATGGTAAGAGGCAGCCTGTGAAGAACAGGTTCTACTTAGTAAGTCCCAGCATGGTTGGGAATTTGCCTAACATTCACTAAATGTTTTACTGACCTTGCTAAACTTTCAGTGAACCTTTGCAAGTTCCAGGTTTTTAACCAGGAAACTTCCACAAAGCTCTGTCAATCTCTGCTCGAACTTCTCACCAAATAATTTATGTGATGAACTGCTTAATCTTTTTTTTCCCTTGTTCATCCATCTCTAATAAGCAGCAGCACTGACATGTCTTTCAGTCTCTTTGCACAGGATTTTGTTACACACAGGAAATTGGTTTAAACTTTCAGTCTGTCGGTTCATCTGCAGAGGAAGGAATAAAACCAAACCCCACAAAGTTCTAGCTACTCTTTGCTTCCAGAGCACCCCTAGGCAGATAGTCTGGTTAATCTGAAGACTAGCCAAGCACTCTGGGTCTCTTTTCAAGAGGGAACTTCAGAGCAACAGCACCTGTTAAAACAGAGCAAGGCAATACATGCTTAGTTAGAAAAGACAGTCTAGTGTTGTTAAGTTACTGGGCAGTAACATTTTTATGCTTTTTCCTGAGAAAATGAAAATGAAATATTTCCAGACCGAGAAGTACTCAACACTCCTAATAGTGAAAAGAAACATAACAGGCAGGGCACCAATTCTGCAACCAGAGTTTTAAAGATTTCTTATATTTCCATGGAATTCTGCTGAAGTCAGAAGGGGCTGCCCACGTGGATCTGGTTGACAGAGATTTGCCTAAGTCTCTTATTGTAACAAAAGCAGCAATAATAGCTTCTTTGTTCTATGAAGAGCCCTAGAGTTCTTCAACATTGCATACAGAATTAGATATCTATTGTATGAATGTGTGTAAGCAAGAGATTGACTTCACAGCCCAGGATATGGGGTAGTCATGTCAAGTTCCTGCTCCAACACATATTTAATTATTTATGCAAAGAAACCAACTCCATGAGGATAGATTGAGCAATAATTATCCCATACTGCTAAAAAGCCTGATGGTTAGGGCAGTTGACTGGTATATGGGAAATCTGGTGTATAGGATATGCTTAGGTCCCTTGGTTCAAGTTTCTGCTCCATATCAATGGGACTGAGGATTTAAAAACAGCTCCCTGATACTTGGCTCATTGCTGTAATGGGGTGAGTCTCTCTCACTGTGTTGTAAGAAAATGTTTGACATAGGTTAGACTCCTAATTCCAGACTAGGGTTCATGGATAAGAATCCCTAATGGGAAAGGCACATCCTTATAGCCCAGGCATGCTCAACCACTGTCTCATGGGCCAAATCTGGCCCACAGAGCCAGGACATCTGGCCTGCAGGGCTCCCCATGGGTGGGGAAATTTGGCTGTATGGGAATGGTGGCAATTAGTATTGCCACCCACCCGCCACTGCCAAATTCCCAAGCCCTGTGCAGCTGGGCCTGGGCTGCTGTACCATCTCCCCTTCATGCTGTGGGATCGGGCCCACCAGCTTCATCTGGCTTGTGGATGGACCAGGCACCTCCCATTTGGCCTGCAGCACAAAAAGTTTCAGCACCACTGTTTTAGCCCATAGTTACCCATATAGCTACCTTGAATGGGTGAGGCTTAGGCTCTACCTTCCTTAAGAAGTTCCCTGTTCAACTTGTGGGTTTCTGTGAATTCTGCTGATTCACAGAATTTTACTCAAGGATGGGAAATTTTACCCAAAGATGAATATTCCACTGGGTGGCAGGATAGAAAAAACCTAGACATTGAAATGCTGCATATTTCAATGCTCAGGTCCCTTGGTGAGTTTAGTCACTAGGTCTGGGGAAATGGGGCATTTCTGTTTGGGAATTGCCTAGCATGTTTTTGAGAGTTTTATTAAACAAATAAGTAGTGATCATGCCAGTTACTAAAGAGGAATCTGGCCAAAATATATAAATAAATAGCCACTGGAGTAAGCGGCCATCAGTATATGGTATTATTGTAAACAGTTAGAGAAATTTATTGCAGGCATCACTACCAAGAGCTTGAAACAACAATTTCAGATTGATTAATTTAATCTGCATATAACATAATATGGAAAAAAAATCCATGGGAACATTGTGTAACAAGTATTTTTACTCTCAAATTGTGGTTCTTACCTTTAAGATTCATTGCTATTTGGAACCCCAGAAGGTATATTACATTTGTGCCTCCATTGCATTGACAAGATACAGTGTTTCACTTTCATGTACTAGAACTTGAGTAACGTCTTATGGAATTGCAAGTTTCCACTTGTGAGCCATGTGCTTTATAGCTAACAAGAAACGTTCAGTGATATCAGTAAGGGACGTGGCAGGATTTACAAGGCAGTAGATGACAGGTCTGTGTCTTGTTCTTGCAGCTGCACTTACGATTTTGTGTCTGACAGCAAACATAAAATTTAATACAGTTAGCTTTCTTCAACCAACCCATTCCCAATGTGTAACTCTGTTTTATAGATGACGAGAAAGGACATTCTGGAAGTCAAATGTATAAACAAGCATAAAAATTACAATCTGATTTTAAAAGAAAGAAACAGATCTCTAAAAGATAACCATGGGATAAATCTCCAGGACTATGCAGTAGCAAAATGTGAAATCAGTGTATGTATTTTATTTTTTCTCTTCAGCTGAATAACCTAGAAAGATATTAAATATATTATAAACCAATTATAAAATGTATTTTTTGCTGTGTATAAATCATTAGGTGTCATGTTATTCAAGAGAAAGCTCCGTTGGGGTGTTGTATTTGTATTCTCACGTGACAAATTCACACTTTATGCTAAAATCATAAGTCTGTATTGAAAAAAGTGTGTTGTAGTAGTTTATTTGGCCTGATTTCTTCCACTGTTCCTCCCCATACATATCAGCACCATATGATGATTTATGATATATCATATGATTTAACATTCCACTGAACAAATCCATCAGGAAAGCATACTGTTTGAAAATAAATATAGTAAGTCAAGAGTATCAGTTCAAACAGTAGTCTGTATAATCTGTGTGAAATCCTGCTCAGCTGATGACAAAGATCTAATTGATTTCTGAGCATCAGGATTTCATACAAATCCATTGTGGTCTCCAGTCAGCTAATGTTAGGTTGTCAAACTCTTAGAACAAGGGATGGGTTATTTTCCTAATTTTGCATATATTTAGATGGTTTTATTTTACAATAAACTACTGTAGCACTAGGTAGAAATACTGACTTGCTTTTAGGCTTGCCTAAGGCCAAAGCCTGTCACCATGCAAAAGTACAGGAGTGGCTGGGGGAGGGAAAGAGGAAGCATTGATTCTACAACTTTTGTATAAGTCGGTGGTTCTCAACTTTTTTAGACTTAATGTCCCTTGTTAGACTCAAGGCAGTCCTTGGTAGACTTGAGGCACCCCTTGGAAAATGCCAGCACATAATTTTTACTAAGAACTCAGACCACAACAACTCAGAATGTTTTTAATACCATGAATTCCTATTTGAGATCTCTAGGTTTACCTTGTGAATCATGCTTGCATACCTAGCAGTGCTAATTTTGTATGGCGCCCTGTGGCACCCTTGAAAGGATCTAAAGGCACTGTGGGTTCTGTGGCACCCTGGCTGAGAATCATTGGTATTAATTGTGTTGCACCTACCCTGATGAGCAGGGATTCTGGTTTTCCCTGATAAAAAATTGCAAATTCTTTGATAAACCCCCCCAAATCCATGATTAAAATGAAAGGCCCCCCATAGCCTCTCTAGTTCTTCTGGTGCCCCTCACTCCACCCTAGTCCCCCCAGTCCTGCTGGTGCCCCTCACTCCCCACCCACAGCCCTATGGCCTTGCTGGTGCCCCTCACTGCCCCCTAGCCCAGCAGAAGGTGGCAGCTGCTGCAGTGGAGCGGAGCCCAGCTTCCCTGCCTGCTGTAGGCTTGGGCGAGTGGAGGGGCAGTCTAGATCCCTGCTGTGGCATGCACACCTGGGGGGGCAGGGGGACCCATGCCTCCCAGATCTGTGCACGAGACAGGGGCTGTGCATCCCAGTGCTGTGAAGAACAGCAGAGCCATGCAGGAAAGCAATGTGTTCCCTGCATGCATGGCTTCAGTGGGAGTAACAGTGTGGGGTTATGTGCAGGGGATGCGTTGTCAGGGCAGTGCAGAGCTTGAAGTGGCAAGCAGCTTTTCTGTGTGGCCCCACTCTTCTTTGCAGTGCCAGTTTGCATATGCTGGGTTGCGGAGGCCCTGGGGGAGGGCAGCAAGGTGGGAGCCTAAGCCTGAAGCACAGATCCAGGGCCATCCCTAGAGGGGGGTGAATCAGGGCAACCACTCTAGGCCCTGCATTTTAGGGGGCCACATGGAGCAGGGTGGAGCGGTGGCTCCATATCCAGCTCCTTGCTACACCCCTGCCCTCTGGCCACCGATGCTGCCACTGCCACTGCCAATGGCAGTGGCAGCTTCTTTGGGTCCAGGGGCCATGGGATTGGAGTGGGGGTGGAGCCCTGTATGGGCTGATTTGCCCTGGGCCCTGCACTCTGGTCGGATCAGCTCTGCACAGATCTGTGGGGCATGAGTCCCCATGCCCCCTGGGATTGCATGCAGCAGCAGGGAGCATTCTCCCCTGCCCAAGCCCACAGTGAGCAGCCTGCCCCACCCCTGACCTGCACATATATCTGGGGGGGCAGGTCCCCTCTGCCCCCTCTGGGAGTGTGTGAAGCAGCAGGGAGCCAGCCTCACCCCCTCTACCCCTTGGATGAGCCACCTGTGGCCCTGTCCCACCCCCCCACCAGGGCCATGCAGCTGCACATTGCATCCCCAGGCCCTAACCCCCCCCGGCACTGCTCAGCTGGGCAGCAGCCCCAGCCCTGCCCAACTCCCTCCCTTCCTCTCTATGGGGGCATCAATCCCCCCCACCCCCCACTTACTTGTGAGAGCTGCTGTCCATGCTGCCTATGTACATGCACATGGTGCCCCCTGCCTGGGCACCCTCCTCCTTCTCCCTCCCAGCCCCTTGCAGGTGGGAACTCTGCCAGCCTGGAGAGAGCTTGTTGCAAAACTACAAAATCTGTGGGTTTCTCCCATAAAATGAGAAATCTGCGTTTGCCTCTAGTAAAAGGTAAAATCCATGGTTTTCTCCATTTTCCCATGGGAAAGGGGAAACCCAGATCCCTGCTGATGAGCACTAATGCCTACAAACAATCTAGTTTGATACTCATGTGAGGAAAGTTTCCAAAATCAGACCCAGTATCCCAGGATGAATGGGCAAAGTTGTTTGTCAAAAAAGAAATCATTATTATACTTCAGTTCTTGCACATTTCTTATTATTTTGTTTTACTTGACTGAACCAAAAATAACTCTTTAACAACTGTGGTGATTAGGATGGGGAGAAAGATTTTTGGCACGTAGCTAATACAAGAGGAGTAGGTTTTGATGTGTTGTGGAGGAACCATTTTCATAGATTTCATAGACATTAGGGCTGGGAGGGTCCTTGGAAGATCATCGAGTCCAGCCCTCCTCCCGAAGGGCAGGAAGTCACCTGGGGTCACAGGATTTTATCTGACCCTGAAAGGTGCTAAGGGCACCAGAGGATTTAGCCTCCTCCAGGCAATTTCTGAAAGGAGGGTTTCTGAAATGGAGGCCTAAACTTTCAACAAGCCAGGAGCTAAAAGTGGAAGGACTCAATTCTCTAGAGCTCAGAGTTCATGTGGAAAAAGAAAAGAATTCCAGGAGCCCAAAGCCTAAAGAAACAAGATAGAGATAAAGCCCTTTTTGGCCTCCAATATGCCAGTTTTTCCTTTCTGCTGTTTACATTATCTGTCTCTGGGGAACAAAGAACTTTCTGCCTGTTAGGTTTGTATAAAGTCCCTAAGAAAGCACGCTGGAACAGTTCGGTCTTGGGGCCAATCTGCAACTAGAACCTCAGGTATTTTCCTGCCTTTCCTTGCAGTCACTGTAATTGCACATGACTATATATGACAGTTTACCTTCAGTTCTCTGATGCTTTTGAGAATCTCCCTTCATACATACTGTGTCACTGGAATTTATTCAGACTCTTTTCTGCATTAGTTAGTGACCTACAGCATGAGACATGGGGAACTGCTTCTGGAAGTGTTCTCCTCATTTAGTGGATGTACAAAGGGTAGAGAAGGGGTGGACAAAATATGGTCCACGGACCGGATCCAGCCTGCCAGTTGATTGTATTTGGCCTGTGGTTGCCCCCACAGTGCTCTGCAAGGGGCCAAGCCCTGCCTGCTCTCACCAGGGGCAGCTTATGCTGCGCTCTCGTGTGCACTTGCCCTGTGCCTGCCAATGGCACCACCCCAGCCCTGGACAATGCATACATTTGCCCCAGCACACACCCCTACATATACAATATACAAGTATAGGACTATTTTGAGCTATTATGCAGTTGGCTCTATATACACTACTAAAAACACATAAATCAGGATGAAAATTAGTTTTTGAAATAAAATTAAAATATGTTATAGTGATGTTGGATTCTTTGTATATGATTTGTTTTTTTATCTATAATTTATTAAAATGACTTTGTCTGAAAGATTTTGTGTGTGCAGCCCTTGACAACTCACCAAAACTTAAGTGGCCCTCCACCCAAAATTGCCTGCCTGCCTGCGTGTCTGTCTGTCTGTGGGGGCTGGGGTGGTGTGAGTGTTATGTCACATCATTGATAGTCTAGACATTGCAAGTTCAAGGCTGTAGCAAAAGTGCTCACTGTATGGCCCTGTCAGATTTCAACAAATCTCTGAGTTGGTGCCAGAAAACACAGCCTACCTGTTTGCTTTTGGTGTGATGCATGCCAAAAAAATGGCAGGTAGTTTCTCTTATGAGCCTGCAAATGGCACCAAGTGCATCCTATGTGTACACAAAAAGGTGGCCACATGGCTCTTGGCATAGAGTGCACACAGAATAAAAGCATGTGGGCAGGGTATGTTCCCAGGGAGGCTCTACCTGGCATAATCCAATGCAGTGTAGACATGTCATTAGCTACACTAACAGAGTTGCTTATGCAGTGTTATTCTACAAAATCTCCCCAGCTCCTGGAACAGATTATGCAGTCATGGAAGATACTACAGATTATTCTACGAACTGGGTCTTGTCAGTCCCAAGCTAAAACATTTCCAGGCAGTCACAAATCCATCACATTTATGATGCATCGAGGCCAGTTTTTAAATGTGCCTGTCTAGATAGAACTATTTCAATCCTGAACTTGGAGATGCAAAGTGGTTGTTAGGCATTTGGCTCATGAATGTTGCTTTCAGCCTCCAGAAGCAGGATTTGTTTATGCACAACATCCTTATTCTCTGTAAAATCTTCTCTGAACAGATTTAGGAATTCAAGTGTGGGACTTTGATGTCCTATTTATGGGCCTAGGGTTTGAAAATTTGGCTCTGGAAAGCAAATTAAATCCTGATATAATGAATGAAATTGGCTCTATGCAGTATTTTTTTTAAATTAGCAATGCATATTAATTAACAGCAGTAATCCTTTTTATCCTGCTTGTCCTCTGGAGCTAATGCTGACCTTAACATCTCAAAGAATCCTATAGAGTTTTACAGTGTGTGAAGCCTACATGTAGGAGGAATTTTCTTCACAGCTGAAAAGCATTTACCTTTGAGATAAAACGTAGCATCCTAAATGTTTATGCAGTAATGAAGTCCTGTTTCAGCATACATTCCAGTACTTAGGCTGGAAGAAAAGTGCTGAAGAAAAATAGCTATTGTGTATGCTTGGTAGGTCTACCATTTTAAATGAAACATACATGCCAGCATCTGAATCCTTTCTAATGCCATTTGAAATTCACTAACTAGTTAGCCCTGTTAAGGCATATTCAGAGTAAATTTAATGACAGAGGTTGAGAAGGCACCACCTATTTCTTTGCTCAGGAAGTGGGAGAGCTAATCTGTAGCCCCTGCAGTCAGAGGAGGTTTGAACACCCTCCCTCATTTCCCAGGAATGTACTCTAAATCACCAGGTTATGGACTGGGGAGGGTCTAAGAACACGCTTTACCTATCCTGTGGAAGCCTGGCCACTGAGCAGTACAATAGCTGTACAGTCCCAGAAAACTGCTGCTTTCCCCAATAAATATCAAGATTTTGCTGATACTTTTAATAAAAAAAAAAAAGAAAAGAAAAGAAAACAGATCCCCTGCCAGCTCAAAGAATTACTACTTCCCAGCCACTTCCAGCTTGGGGTAGAGATTTCCTTTGAGAGCATTTATGCTTTCTTTGTGCCTGAGTTGTACACCCTCAGGAAATCCTAGAAAATTGGATTCATCCATCAGTCAAGTCATGGGCCACAACATTTTTTTGTCCCCAAAGAAGGATGGAGCCCTACACCCTCTTGCGGATACCTGTGTTCCGAACCAAGTCGCCATATGCCACCAGTGCAATTTGCTGCTGACGAAGGAGCCCTTTGATAGGCTTGATTTGGTCACAGTACTCACTACACTTTCTGTGAGGAGCCTACAACCTGGACGGGATTCAAGAGGGAGGTGAATAAAAAACAGCTTTCTGAGCTGATATTGTGACTTTGCAACTCTAGAAATGTTCCTTGGATTCTGTAACTGTCTAGACCATTACAATATTTTATTAATGGGATTTTTTATGATATATCAGTTTGTTGTTATCTAGATATTGTACTTTTTCTGAGAGCCAGTTCCCCATACAAGACATGTATGTTGCATTCTAGAGAGGGGTGTTGGCTAGGGACTCTTGCAAAATAGTGGTGCTCACAAAAAGGGCTACCCACAGGGGATAGGTTCACAGAAAGGGACATTTTGTCTCTCTGGTTATGGACTATGATATGTGGAGGTTTTTGCTATATTCAGGTTGTGTAGCAGAGTGGAGGGTGCTTGGTTTTTCCAAGCTTCTGAGCTTCCTTCTGGGAAGCTTTTTTTCCCCCCTCCTGTTGCTTCAGGTGGCAGGATTTTTTTTCCACCTTATTCAGAAGAATTGGGTGTTGGGTAAAGCCAAGGTTGGGATTTTGAATTGGATGTGCTGATGCTCCTTCTAGAACTAAAACTCAGAGGTTCTTGGTGAAAGGATCTTGCCCCTCCACTTGGGGTCAGATCAGTTGCCACATTGGGTCAGGTCAGCATAGACTCTGGGGGATTTTGCCTTCCTCTGTAGTGAAGGGCATGGTCCTTTCCCTTGGATTTGTAGAGTGTATTTTAACAACGCTTGCAGAAATGGGACATTGATAGTGCTCTTGCCCCTCTGCTTTACCTGTGGTGGATTACAGTGTTCTTGGTGTCTTGGGGAAATGTGCTTTGTAATAGTGCAACAGGATTCATAGATTCATAGACTCATGGATTCATAGACGCCAGGGCTGGAAGGGACCTCGAAAGATCATTGAGTCCAGCCCTCTGCCCCAGGGTTAGGAAATCAGCAGGGATCATAGGATCCCAGCAAGATAAATATCCAAATGTCTCTTGAAGGCGTTCAAGGTAGGCGCTTGAGCCACTTCCAGTGGCAGTCTATTCCAAAACTTGGGGGCTTGGAGAGTAAAGAAATTCTTCCTTATGTCTAGCCTGAAACGGTCATGGAGGAGTTTGTGACCATCCGACCTTGTCATCCCTTGGAGCACTCTGGTGAACAGACGTTCTCCCCGATCTTGGTGAGCACCCCTGATAAACTTATAGGTGGCTACCAGATCACCCTTGAGCCTGCACTTTTCCAGGCTGAAGAGTCCCATGGCTCTCAGCCTCTCATCATAATGTCTGTATTCCTGACCTCTGATCATGCACTCTATCTGCACTCTCTCAAGCTTCTCCACATCCTTTTTGAATTGTGGAGCCCAAACTGGGCACAGTACTCCAGCTGTGGCCTCAACAAGGCCGAGTACAACAGGAGAATGACATCCTGGGATTTACTTGAGAAGCATCTATGGATGCAATTCAGTGTTTTGCTTGCTTTACTAGCT
>NW_017729029.1:60776620-60780532 GCF_001723915.1 Gavialis gangeticus
CTGGGCATCAGTTGTCAGTTGTCCTATCTGGTTTAGCAGGGGCCAATGTTGCCCTTGCTTTTCCTCCGGCTCCCCACATGCCTAAAAAAGGACATTTTATTGTCCTTGATATTTGTAGTTAGTTGGAGTTCTGTTGCAGCCTTGGCTTTCCTGGTTTGCTCTCTGCAGGTCCAGACTAGTGCAGAGTATTCCTCCTTGGAGGTGGATCCAGTCCTCCATCCTTTGTAGGTCTTTCTTTGAAGACACAGGAGGTCTGCTAGTTCCGTGGAGAGCCAAGGGGGCTGCTGTGCCCTTTTGCTGCCTTTCCTCTGAGATGAAATTGACTTTGCTTGTGCATCCAGGATTGCTCCCTTGAGGAGCAACCACTCATCCTGCATTCCCCTCCCCTTTCGGTTGTGGCCCTTTAGGCCCTCACTGACAAGCCTCCTTAGCTTGTTGAAGTCAGCTTTCCTGAAGTCAAGGACTTCTGTATTACTGACTGACTTGCCAGCTTTACAGCAGATGGTGAAGGTGATCACCTCGTGGTCACTGTCACCCAGCTTCCCTTCAATCATTAGGTCACTGATTAGGTCATCCCCAGTTGCCAGTACCAGGTTGAGCAGCACTTTACCTCTCGTTGGCCCATAGACTTCCTGCATCAAATAGAGCTCTTCTACACATAAGAGAAAGCTTTGCAACTGATCGGATTTGGCCGAGCGCTCTTCCCATGAGATGTCTGGGTAGTTGAAGTCTCCCATGGCAGCCATGCACCTGGAGTGTGTGGCTTCAGCCAACTCCCTGGTGAACTCCTGGTTAAGGTCTTGATCCTGGGTAGGGGATCTGTAGTAGACTTCCACTATAGTGTCCCCTGTGCTGTGTCCCTCTCAGATTTTCACCCAGAGGTTCTTAAATTGTCCACCCTGGGTGCCAACGTCGGCTTGCAGGGACACGTAGCTTTCCTTAACATAGAGAGCTATAACCCTGCTCCTCTTGTCCACTCTCTCTCTCCTGTACAGGGTATAGCTGTCTATACCCATGGCCCAGTCATGGGAGGAGTCCCACCAGGTCTCCATTATCCCTATCACATTATAATAGTTGAGTTTAGCAGGAGGACAAATTTGTCCTGCTTATTCCCCAAGCTCCTGGCATTTGTGTATAGGCATGCAAATGTCCATCTGGGGGCCCTTGCCTTGCCTACAGTTCGTTCCGGGGCTGGGGCAGATGTGGGATCCCTTGAGTGCCTTTGCCTGCTGGCTTTGCAAGGATTGCTCAGTGGGCCAGTAGTGGCAGTAATCCCTCCATCCCCCGGTGGGCTTAGTTTAAAGCCCGGTGGAGCAAGTCAGCCAGTCTGGCTGAGAAGAGCCTCCTCTCCAGTGGAGAGAGGTGGAGGCCATCCCTTCGTAGCAGCTCACTGCCTCTCTCACCAAAGAGTGGACTGTGGTCATGGAAGCCAAAGCCTTCCCGATGACACCAGCACCGCAGTCTTTGGTTCACTACCTGGATACTCCTCTTCCTCCCTGACCCATATCCTGAGACTGGGAGGATCAAAGAGAATACTACCCCGCTCCCAAATCCCTGTAGTGTATAATGACCCATCTGGGAGCACTCCAAGCCATGTCATTTGTGCCAACATGGATAAGGAGCATAGGGTAGTGGTCAGTGGACTGGAGGAGTTCATGGATTTTCTCTGCAATGTCTCTGATATGGGCACCTGGGAAGCAGCAGACTTCCTGGGCTAAGGGGTCAGGGCAGCAGATTGTCCCCTCAGTACCCCTCAGAATGGATTCTCGCATGACAAACACTTTGCATTTTGTCTTAGGGAGAGTGGAGGCGTTAGCTACAGTTGAGTCTGTTCTGCCTGCAGGAGCTGGCAACTTACCAAGCTCTGCGGGGGCTGCGAGTGGTTCATACCTGTTGTAAAGCTTCAGCGGGGCGGGGACCTTCGTGCAGCAGGCCTTGGGGCATTTGACCACCTTGGTCCAACCCTATGGCTGGACAGAACGGGAGGTCCTTGAGTC
Organism: Gavialis gangeticus; assembly: GCF_001723915.1. NCBI lineage: Eukaryota > Metazoa > Chordata > Crocodylia > Gavialidae > Gavialis > Gavialis gangeticus. The sequence continues at coordinate 60,778,618 of NW_017729029.1, forward strand.
CTCCCTTGTCCTGGAGGGAGACCGTGGTCTACCCTCCATCTCCCAGGGGAGAAGGGCCTGGCAGTAGGAGTTGATCTCCTGCTCACAGTCCCTGATGGCATGAAGTCTCTGGACTGCAGCCTGGAGTTCCTTCAGCTGGTGCACCAGAGACCCCAATAGGGAGCAGACCTGACAAGGGGAGGTGGCCATGTTCTCAGACCCCAAAGCCTGAAAAAGTGACAGGCAGCCCCCGCAGCCAAGAGTCAGGGGCTCTGTCTGCTTGGAGCCTGGAACCAGGGGCTCCATCTGGGTGGAGGCCTCTGAGGAGCCAGAGTGGGAGGCTGCAGACCCTGAGGGGACCCAAGGGGTGTGGCACATGCCCATCTGCAGCACGCTGCTAGTAGGCTGACTGCAGCTAGAACTGTCTACCCTGAGGGGCTCCCGCGCACCCTCCTGCACAAACTCCCTTGCTAACTCATGCACTGGGCCCAGGAGCGCACCTGTTTGTGCAGCCTGTTCATGAGGCTCTGGTCATGTGGCTTCCTGAGGGGCTGGGTGAAGTGGGAGCCAGGGCAGGCATGACCCTCCTTGACCCACTCAGCCCACTCCCAGCTGACTAGGTCCCTCCCTCCATGGGCCCCTGCTTTCCTGGGGCAAGCTGGGGCTCATCAGGGGTCCTGGGGGTCTCTTCTGGGGTCCCTGGGCTCACAGGGGTGCAGTGGGCTTCCACCCACACATCTCGCACTGGAGCCAGGAGACGATTGTTATGTAGTTTTAGGAATAGATTAGACAGGCATTTGTATGGGATAGTTTGGATAAGGATAATCATGCCTTGATTAGGAGGTTGGACTAAATGACCTCCCAAGGCCCCTTCCACCCCTTCTTTTCTCTGATTTTATGCATGTGGAATTCAACATTTGCTAGAATTGCAAATCATAGTTTTTGTAGGCATTTCATCAAAGGTTACTTGCAGCTGGTAGTCCCGCTCACAGCTCAAGGGGCTTGTTTTAAATAGTCTGAGGAAACCCAATCAGTTTTAGAGGAGCTTACAAAGGCATTTACCTCAGCACACAAGTCAAGATATTCTGAGCAGAAACTGATAAGGCTGTGTGAAGCTTTGGTCAAAGATTTGATTCAGAGGAGATTCGGCCTGATTTGGAGGCTGAATCTCCAAATCCGAATTGAAGCAGGAGACCCATTAGAAGGTCTGAATCGAATCCGAATACTCTGAATCATTTTGGAAAAGATTTGGGGAGATTCAGATTGGCAGGGGAGAGATGGGCACAGCCGGGCAGCTGCAGGTTCTCCCATGGCTCCTCCAGCTGTACCTGCATCTCCCCAGGTGGGGGGAAGCCACGGGAGAAGCCTCCATGGCTGCTCTGTCTGGCCTCATCTCATCTCACCTGGCTCCAGCCCCCCGGTACTTTAAAAAAAAAAGCCTCACACTCACTGACTGTAGTAGCAGCGATCAGGGCCTTTGGGGGCTCATGCTAGAGCCCCCCCCATGCAGCATAGGGCAGTGGGGGGCAGTGGGGATCACCCCCCCACTTGGCTCCTGCATGGCAGCTGTTGCATCATGCGGGTGCAGTGTGACTCGGCAGGGCACTGTGTGCTGTTTGCGAGCTGGGGCAACTCCACCTGTCAGCCAGAGCCCGACACTATTCAGCCCTAGTGGCTCTATTCAGCTCCCAGACAGCTCCCAGGTGCAGCGCTCGCAGCTCCCTGCCGAGCCATGCTGCACGTGTGCCATGGGGCAGCTGCCATATGGATGTCCAGTTGGGGGGTGATCCCTGCTACCCCCCCACTGCCCCACGCTGCATGGGGGGGCTCTGCCACAAGCCCTCAGAGGCCCTGTTTGCTGCTGCTACAGTCAGTGAGTGTGGGGCTTTTTTTTTTTTTTTTTTTAAGTGCCAGGAGGATGGGGCTGGGGCTGGGG
>NW_017729029.1:60780648-60784879 GCF_001723915.1 Gavialis gangeticus
GCTGGTAAGTCTGTTGGGGTTGGGGGAGAGGGGAGGGAAGAGACGTTGGGGATGGAGGGATTGGGGCTGGGGCTGGGGCTGGGGCTGGGGCTGGGGCTGGGGCTGGGCAGGGCAGGGAAGCCATGGGGGCTTCTCCCACAGCTCCCTGCCTGGGGAGAGGTGGGCACAGCTAGAGGAGCCTTGGGAGAACCTGCAGCTGTCCAGCTGTGCCTGCCTGTCCCCGGCGGATCCGAATCTCCAAATTGGCATTGAAACTCCAATTCTGACTTGGGCAAATCAAATGGGGACAGTGATTCGAATCACCAAATTGAATCACTGTCCTCCGAATCAGCAGAATCCAAATTGAATACTTCCCTATTCATACAGGCCTAGAAACTAAGACAACAAGCTGCACCATTGGATCCATTTTATCTCAAGTAGATGAATCATCAGAGCCGTTATATCCATACACCTTAGGCATTAGCACCAGTGGAGAAGAACTATGATATTTGGGATGGAGAATTCTTCATCATCCAGATAGCTTTTGAAGAATGCTGGCACTTTTCAGAAGGTGTCCCTTTCTGGTTCAGGTCTTCCTAGTTGATATAAATTTGGAATGTTTCCAGAAACTGGAATTAAGTCCATGAGAAGTTTGCTAGTCTTTTTTCTCCTGCTTTGAATCACCTATTGGACACATAGTAAGGGTCAGAAGGTGGATGCATTCTTATGAGTATTCAGGGTTCAGTCCTCTGCCTTCTTCTGCCATCATAACTGAAGATATTTAATTCTGCAGTACACAGAAGGGAGCCATTACTCCATCTAGAGTCCCTTTCTCAGTGACCATTTGCCAGACAGCTAAGCCAGTTTCCAACTGCATGATGTACTCCTTTTTCTTCTAAGATTGCCTTGATAGGTGCTTTAGCTGTTCCAAGATCTGGGCCTTAGTTTCACATCAATTTTAGTGGCTGGATATGCTCTAGATCCGGGCTGTCCATCTGGTGGCATGTGGGCTGCAGCCTGCAAGGAGTTAAATTGTTGTCCCCAGGCTCCCATCTCGCTGCTGTTCCCACCATTGCTCTACATGAAGCAGTCAGGAGCTCCAGTCTCCCTCTCCCTCTGTCTTTCCCTTCCTGCCCCTGCCCCAGGGGGAAGGGTGGCATGGTGCAGTGTGGACACTGTCTTTCAGAGAACTAAGGGTGAGTGAAGGTGTCTGGGCATGCAGTGCAGTACAGAAGCGTGGGGAGGGGCATATGGTGCAGAAGGGGGGCATGAGGAGTAGCAGTGTGGGGGGGATGTAGCAGGGGACACCCAGATCTGTGGTGCAGTAGGGGGCATACAAGCCCCCATTGATGCAGCCCCTGCTAGTGTGGCCTGAGGGTTATGTGGCCCCTGGCCTCTTAGAAGTTGTACAACTCTGTGCTAGATCCTCAAATCATCTGCTCTCACATCTTGTGTTCCCAGACCAAGAAGCTTTGAGCAAAATCTCTTAGCATTCTCTAGTCTCTACCCACTCCCTCCCAACCCAAGCTCAAGTATGTTCATTGTAGACCTCCTTCTGGGCATATCTACACATGGTCATTTCATGTAGATTAGCCCAATTTAAGCTGCATTAGGAGCACATAGCTAACAGGTTTGCCCTTAATGCTGCTTAAAAATGGCAGTTTTAGGCCATGTGAGCCTAAATTTGATACCTTCCCAAACCAAGTATCACATTTAAGTGGGATTAGTTAATGCAGATTAACACATGTGGAGACACATTACTCCACATTAATGCAGAGAATTTAGGCTTGGGTCTGCCCAGCCACTAGGGAGCCAGATGGAGCCTAGCCCTAGGGCTTCTGGCTGGGCACCTCTCCTCTCCCAGGGCTGGGCTTCTATCTATATAGTTTGCCACTTGTAAGTGGGTTTTTTATTGTTGGTGAGTGGGGAGGGTGGCAGAGGGGCACTGTTTGTTGAGGGGGGAAGGATGGGGGTGGGTGTTGTGAGACTGTAACAAGCGGGCATCCCGAGGTCAATCTTTATATAAGCCTGCTCACTTGTTGCTTGGCTAGCCACCTGCTCGTCTCTCCTGCCATGCCTTGATGTTCTGATTGTAAGATGTTAACAAGGCAGGAGGCTGCTCTTTACCTGCCATGATGACAAGGGCCTTTGTACATGCTTTGACCTCCACTTGACTTGTCCCATGCCTCATAGACGTTTCCTTCAGCTAGATAGCACTGGGATCCAAGCTCCAGAGTCTCACATGGGACTCTCACTCCCCACCAGAGCTCAGGATCCCAGCTCCCTCACACTGAGTTCTTTATCCTGGCCTTACACCCAGCTTTATCATATACTCTGCACATACTGGGCTCCCAGCCCTATCTCTGGGCCTACAATACCCATCCTTAGGCTCCAGGCTCCATCCTCAGGCTTCAAGCCCTGTCCCTGAGCCACAAGCCTTGCCCAGCTCCAAGCCCCTTCCCTGGGCTACAAGCCTGCCCTGTCCTTGGGCTACAAGCCCCATCTGTGGTCATCTAACCACTCTCTCTGGGCCTCAGAGCCTCTCACTACAGGCTTCAAGCCCCTCACAAATATGGACTAGGGCTCCAAGTCCCATCCCACTACTCTCTATCTAAGCTATTTAACCTGTATCCCTTTGCCCTGGGAGCTTCCCTAATTGCTCCCCAAGGCTCAGGGCCCCACCCTGCTGGAGCCTAATTCCCAGCTCTTTAATGCACCCAGGCTTTTCTGCAGAAATGGGCACTGCCACAGGTCCCTCCACCTGGCCTGGGCCATGCTTCAGTGCTTGCAGTGCTAGGGATGTGGGAGCTGGGTTTTTCAGGTGCCCCTACTTATTTTTCACTGGGGAGGTAACTGGCCTGGCATTTCTGGGGAGCTACCCCACCACAGATAGCTCCATCAGGCCACCCTTCCCTAGCAGGGTGCAGTTTCATGGCATGCCCAGGACTCCGGGGGCTCCTCCTTCCCCATAGTCCCAGCCCTTACCCCTGAGATGTTCCAAGCAGCAGCTTAGCTGGATGTTGCCTCCTCAGCTGGTAGCAGCAAACTGCTGCCCTGAAGTTCAGGGATACAACCATTATATACTCCATTTGGGCCCTGTTCTCCAGTCAGGCAACTCTGCTTAATTAGCACAACAGGCAGCTGTGGGCTGCCTGGCTGCCGCTTAGGCCCCTGACAGTAATAGAGCACAGAGTCCTGACAGTGGTGATAGGGGTGGGAAGGGGGGAAGGGGTGTGTGGGCAGTGGTGCAAGCAGGTTGGAGCAGAGAGTGCAGGAGGACAGGATCAGCCAGGGTCTCCCATTTTTGACATTGGAATTGGACCCAGCACGTATAACTTTGTTCCAGGCAGACACAGCCCTTAAACCGACCACAACACCTGCCAGTCGATAATAGGCAAATTTATTGATACAGAGTAACAAAAAAGCAACAATACAAACAATTAAAGAATTCTATATTTACCAATCCTAGGGCTGTTATTAGGGTCAAAGTACATCTGGTCAGGATGCAGGCTCTGCTTTAAGGCTCTCTCTCTTAGGTGTCAGCAGTCTGGAGGTAGGATGCCAAGGCCCACAGCCCCCCTCCAGTGGAGTGCATGAGATGGGCTACTGGTATGCCCTTGGTCCATGGTGGCCTCAGGGACCCTTTTCAAGGGACAGGGATGGGGATGGGGACCCCTCCCAGGGAGCAAAATGGGAAGGGACAGGGAGAGACAGGACAGGACAGAGAGGGACAGGAGGGACGGAGAAGACAAAGGGAAGGACTTGTTAATCTCAAGTCTCTGCTTTTGTATTCTCCTTCCCCCTTGATGACTCCTGATGAGTTTTCATTCATGGGTATTTCTGGTTGGTTGTCTCTCTGTGGTTACATGTTCATGTAGCCTTTGGGCCTTCTCCTAATTTCATCTGTTCCCCCAAAATTGGGACTTAGGCCCCCCTGCTCTCTGAGGCCTTGTTGCTGGTGTCAATTATTTTGTGTTATGGGACAGTATGGTACAAACTTCCTTTGGTTTCCAGGCTGTTTCCTAAACTGTGTCCTTGTTGGACTTGATTTTGTGTTATGGCATGTCCCCCTTCAATTCTCAGGCTGTGTCCGTTCATTGGCCCTATTATGCTAGACACCCAATTATTTCCAGGGCCATAAGAAGCTGTGTTTGTGTCTCCCAAGCTCTTTAGAAATTCATTTTAACCCCTGATGCCCATCTTCATAGAATCATAGAATCATAGAAGTAGGGTCGAAAGGGACCTTATAGAT
>NW_017729029.1:60789270-60791196 GCF_001723915.1 Gavialis gangeticus
TCTCCTTAAGCTTGTCCCCCAGAGCCTTGAAATCCTTCATAATGCGGTCAGGGTTGCCCCTGGCTGCGTCATTCATCCCCATGTGGATGACAACCATGGGGTACTGGTCTGCAGGTCGGATGTAGGCCAGGATCCTCTCTTTGATGTCTCTAACCCGAGGCCCAGGCATGAAGCAGACCTCTCGCATCATGGGGTCAGGACGACAAATGGGACCTTCCAGTCCTCGTAGGATGGAGTCTCCAAAGACCCCTTAAAAGTCTCCATCTTGACCCCTTAAAATGCATATATCTATACCTATAAGCCAATTTCCTAAAAACAGGTCTTTAAATACTGTTTCTAAGCCAACACCATAGTTGGTGCCCTGGCCCCCGCTGGCAGGTGTGCAGCTTTCCTGGGGTCTTGGTCGGAGGGTGCCTGCTGGGGCCAGCAGAGCAAGCACCATGGCCAGCAGGAGCATGGGGCACTGGTCATCACTGTCAGGGACCATGCTTGAGCAACAGGGTTCTGGGCATCACTGGCAAGGGCAGGGACAGCTGCAAGGAGGGAGGCAGGGTGGGCAAGGAGGAAGCTTCTGTGTGTTGCCCCTGTTCTGGGTATGCAGCTCCTGGGCAGGGAAGGGGCTGGACAGGGATCACAGGGCGGGGGACTATTTCCAAAATGGCTGCCAAATGCAGAAGCTGGCTGTGGCTTCGATATGGCTGCCAAGTGCTGGTAGCCATGTGTCCAGCGGCTGGAGCACCTCTGGTGGCCACAGACACGTGGCAGGGCTGAAGTGACCTGGGACTAAAGTTAGTCCCAAGACCCACCACATGTAGACACCTGCCAAAACCTGCTTAATCCACATTAGTATAATGTACATTAAATTTAAGCCTGCTTAAAGTCATGTGTAGACACATCCTCTTTATAATGGCTTTGCTGGTATTCGAGGGATAATTGACCTATGTACCAAGCTGGCCCACTTTCTCCCACTCTGCTCCCTCCTGATGACCTAAGAAACTTTTTGCCGTTCAGAGAACAAATTTTCTGGATTCATGGTTTTTCATTTTGTGTTGCCTTGGAAGGGGCCCCCAGTTTCAATCCAAGTTCTAGAAATGAATAGGTTGTGATCATGGAAGTATCATCCCCAAACAAAAAGGTAGACAGAAAACATGAGTCACGACTGATTTCTGAACTACCATCTGGTTACCTTGTTACTTCTTACAACAATGTTATCATCGATGCCTCAGCTGTTTTTGCCAGCTATGATTTCCACTGTTATATCCATCCTGCATTATCCAGGCTCCCCTGAGTATCTGAAGCAGCAAATCTCATTACTCAGTTCCAATACATTCCCCAGGCGTTGTCGTTGTACAAACACTAAGCAGATTGCAGACATCAATCTCTTCCCCGCCCTGCCATTGGAGACAACATCTGGCTCTCCTCGGAGACCATCAAGACAATGATACTATGTGCTGTCAATGCAGGGTGCTCTTTCAGATCACTGTGCAAGTAAAATTCAGTGGGGTTCAGATTCCAGCTCCATGAACTCCATGAACTCTGAAGGTGTATCCTATGTTCCATGTATACCTCATAAAACCCTGTAATTATCTAAGAATATGAGGAAACATATTCAGACAGATCTAAGTCTCGAGATGGATTTGGGGAAAACTTTATTGTCTGGTGGACTGAGAAGGATTTGAGGTAGGAGAAGTCATGGGAATCTGTAAAGTATGTTTAATCTCTACTTCACAGATTCACAGAAGTTTAAGGCTGGATGGGACCTTGTGAGATCATTGGGTTCAGCCCCCCTGCTCTGGGCAGGAAAGACTGATAGGGTTCTCATACCCAACCAGAAAAGCTCATGCCTATAGAACCTGAGAATTGACCTCCCATAGGGGTGATGCTCTCAGGACCCCCAGGGTGCTGAGAGAATTGGCAGAGGTCATT
>NW_017729029.1:60796196-60796404 GCF_001723915.1 Gavialis gangeticus
AGACTGATAGGGTTCTCATACCCAACCAGAAAAGCTCATGCCTATAGAACCTGAGAATTGACCTCCCATAGGGGTGATGCTCTCAGGACCCCCAGGGTGCTGAGAGAATTGGCAGAGGTCATTGCGGGACCCCTGGCACAACTTTACGAACACTCGTGGTATACTGACCAGGTGCCAGAGGACTAGAAAAGGGCCAATGTGGTCCCCA
>NW_017729029.1:60796415-60796636 GCF_001723915.1 Gavialis gangeticus
TCCCTTTGATCCTAGTTGGGATTACCTCTCTTTGGGCTTGGGGGATCGTCTCCTTGAGGAGCGATCACTCTCCTTGGACACCTGGCTCCCTTCCCCTCTGGGATCTCGGTGCTTCCCTGACTATTCTCCTTAGCTCGGTGAAGTTTGCCCTCCTGAAATCTAGGGTTGCTGCCTTGCTGAAGGCCTTTGCCACCTTGCGCTGGATGGTGAATTCCAGCAGG
>NW_017729029.1:60801636-60819516 GCF_001723915.1 Gavialis gangeticus
TCACTGTCGCCCAGGTGGTCACGCACTTGCAGCCCCCTCACCAGGTCATCTCCCGTGACCAGCACCAGGTCCAACAAGGCATCTCCCGTGGTGGAGCTGTGCACCTCCTGGGTAAGATGGAGGTCCTGCATTCTGGCTAAGAACCTGCGTGACTGAGTTGACTGAGTAGGTTCAGGCTAGACATCAGGAAGCACTATTTCACAGTCATGGTGGCTAGGATCTGGAACCAACCTTCAGGGGAAGTGGTGCTTGCTTCTACCCTGGGGGTCTTCAAAAGGAGGCTAGCTAATCACCTAGCTGGAATTGTTTGACCCCAGCATTCTTTTCTGCCCATGGCAGGGGGTCAGACTTGATGATGTGCTCAGTTCCCTTCTGACCCTACCAACCAAGAAACTATGAAACTATAATCAGCTCCTCCTGTTTGATTGATCAGCTGAGATGTGCTTGATAGGGCTGTGCGAAAAGGCACCATTCCATTTTGACTTGCGTTTTGATGGAACAGTGTTTTGTTTGAATATCATTTCAATTCAAATCTGCTGTCCTGTTTTGTTTCATCAAAACAGTTTCACTGTTTTGCCGTTTCACCCATAGGCTGTAATGGTGAAGCTCAAAACAGCCTTTAACTTTGTCATTTCTGGCCTGATGTGGATAAAACTTGCAGGAATGGTAGCCTCTTCTAAGGGCATGGAGCTTGCCAAGTTTCAAGGAGATAGGTGTAGGGGTTTCAGGGACACTACACCTCAAAGTCATGAAAGCAAAAACCTCATGTCACATGTACGTGTTAAGCCACAGTGGGGTCAAAACTGCAGGCCTGCAAAGCCTGCCAGCTGTCAAGGAGATAGGTGCAGGGGGAGTCTGGGTTCTGGGGCCCTTCACCTCTAGCTGCTGACAGGCAAAACTTGTGATGTGGGTGGGTGACACGGTGTGTATGTTAAGGTGCGCCCTCACTCAACTGACACCAAGGCTTTCAGAAAGCAGGGCAGTTCAAACAATGCTGCCTTTTATGCAGTTTTTCCATCCCTCCTCCAGAGCACTGGGATTGGATGGGACCTTAGGAAAGGATGACAGTCACTGGCCAGCTACACAGTCAGTAATGGGAGCAGTCTTCTACTCCCCCTGCTTCCTCCCTCTTCCCCCTCCCTCTCCTTACTTTAGTTTCTGTTTTCCTGCAGGCAAGCCCAGCTTGAGCTTTGAAACTTTGGAAATGTTTTGACTTGCCTCATTTCGTTTCAAGGCTGTTTTGAAGCTCTGTTTCATTCTGATTTTGCTGTTTTGAGCTCGAAATGAGTCGAAACAGCGTTTAAATGAAACTGCCAGAGAAATTTTTCACAACCCTAGTGCTTGACAAGCTAAGCTTGCATATCACCCCATTGACTGAAAGAAAAGATGGACTTTGTTTAAGTCCTCTTCTGGCAGTGATCTTTAGGCTGCTCAGTACAAGTGTACATTGCCTCTTGAACACTTATCTCCTGCTTCCTGGCTCCTCCTTCTCTTCTCTTCTTGGTGGTGCCTGCCTTTGAGACACGCTGGGCCCTTGAGGGAGCATTGCACCATGTGGAGGACAGCTGTCTCAAATACGCGCTCTGATGTCATGACCGGCCTGGGTGACCGGGCTGGCTTGGTGTCGGACTACGACTTCCAGCTTGTGCCGCGTCCTGGGCCCTCACCAGGCTGCTTTTTTGCTTTCCTTTTGTGTGGGAAGTTGAAGGTTTTGTTACATGTATGATTGGATGGAGCAGGGTACGAATTGTTTATTTATAGTTATGACCATGTGGCTGGCACTCCGACCACATAACTAGCATGTAAGATGCGATGTGGCGTGTAGCAAGGGTGTCTGTCACAGTGTGATGTTTTGAATGCAATGACATGGTGTTCTTGGTTTGATAGTAATTTGTTTGTTTTTTTGCTTTGTAAGCGGCCACACTTTTTGTATCCCTGAACCCCTGAATAAAGTAGTTAAAAAGTCAAAGTCTCTTCTCTTCTCTTCTCTTCTCTTCTCTTCTCTTCTCTTCTCTTCTCTTCTCACCCTCTCTCTTTCTTGCCACCTGGACCTGGTGGCCTCGGCGGCCTGCCCCTTCTGCCCAGGGGTGCTGGAAGAGGACATTTTGCATGCCTTCCTCGACTGCCCCCGGCTGCAGCTGCTCTTTGCCGCCCTCGGGGCACTGCTTTGGGCACTGGGCCAGGATTTATCAGAGGAAACCTACATCCACTCCTTCCTGTACTGGGCGGCTGAGCGGGCCGCAGTCAGTCTGACCAACTTCCTGGTGGGCCAGGCCAAGATGGCCACCCTGAAGAACCGGTGAAACCGGCTCAGCGGGACCGGGATGCATGATGCCCTGTAGCTTTTCTGCCTGCTGGTGCGGGCCCGCCTCTCTCCTGAATTTGAGCATGCAGACCTCAGGCGGACGGTGTCCACCTTTGAGGAACACTGAGCTGTCGACAGGGCACTGTGCCAAGTCAAGGTGGGATGCCTGCTCCTTGCCCTGTGACACCACCAGCTCCTCAAGATGCAGAGACACATCCAGTGAGCTGAGGCTTCGTGCTTTGTCCATGTGGGCCAACCCCTGATGTCCTGAGGCCCACCTGGGCGTCCCCACTTGCAGAACTGTATATATCTATATATGTACATACTTCTTTTGGTCTTTGTGGGTTTTTTTTGTTTTTTGTCTAGAATGTGTAGGCAGGCCTTGCAGGCCATGAGCCCAGGCCTTGTCCTTGAGGCCCAGATCTTCGGGCCAACCTATACATGATCTCTACTGCCCCCCATTTGATCATCGCCTGCTGGAATAAATGTTTCTTAAAAGTTAAAGTCTTTCTGTCTTTCTTTTTGCTTTAGGAGCAAGAGTTTTCATCACAGTTTTCATTCCAAATTCCCCCACCAGACCAATGGCTTGCTGGAAAGTGAGTGTAACTACAGGATATTGCCCTTAAAGTGGGTAGGTGATAAATGGTGGATGATGACAGCCTTCTTGTGGCTCATCCTGTTAAGCGGTCTTTTGACTTCTTGAATTTCTGAATTTTTGAATTCCTGGGTCTACAACTAATGTCACAAAAATGGTGGCCGAACACCTTCAACTGGCCTTCTGGTCAATGAAGCAAACCTCAAAATCGAAGTGATTCCTAGTTTCTGACTTGTCTTTTGGAGCCTGATGCTTGGCTGCTGACTCCTGGTTCCAATGTTGGTTTCTGCCTGCCATGGGTCCCACCCAGTCTCCTGCCTCCAAAACCTGGGTTTTGGTTGCTTCTGACTCCCCACAACAACCACTAGGCTAGACTGCCTGTGCTCCTGTTGTGTAACACCTGCCTTCTCAAAGGCCCCAAAGATGATATTGAAGGGGCCCCCAAGAGGACAATATAAGGAAAAACAAGAAGCTAAGGCAAGAGAGTGGGTATATTAGAAGTTTGCTATCAGCTCAGGTTTGTGAACCTTTATGGACTAAAGAAAACTGTTTATGAGTTTTCATAAAATCCAAATCCACCCTCATGTCAGATGAGTTCTGGTTTCTAGCTGCATTCTTTCCATATCCTTGCTACTACAAAGTTGCCTGCAGTTCTGGAATGCTATTCTAAACACTTATTAAACTCACAACTAAATTGCTTAAGTGGTAAAAAGAGTCTGAGGGAGCAACCCAGGCCATGGGATCAATCAATAAGCTAAATATTTTAATCTCTCTTTTGTGTGTGTCTGTGTGAACGGCTTCAGCATTTTTAATCTTCAGCCTAAAGTGAATCATTTAGCAGTGGGAACGAAGGCTTCAGCTATTTTTTCCCAGTGGGAACGTAATAACTTTACGTTCAGATTTGTCAGCAGACTGCTCATGTTTTCATGTGTATCTGAAATATTTTGCAGTCTCAGAAGGGTCATTATTACATTGGTGGTCAGTGATATAGTACATGACCAATTAATTTCTGTCAGAACATTCTGAACTTTCCTACAACAAAAGAACTATTTGTTATCAGCACCGATCGAGTTATTTTTATGTCATTAAAAATGATCCCCAGATGTTCACAAACTTCACACACAGTAAATGTCACAGTCCCTTCTTTGCAGTTTTTAATGGCACATTGTATTGAAAAGGGCTGGCTCCTTAGTGATACTGTAGCTATACAATTTTTAGAGCACTGGCATCTTGTTAAGAAACCTCTGGACTTTAGACTTAGAAACTGTTATAACCCCTCAAACACTTATCAATTACAGCATCCAGTCATAATTAAAAATATGACTGAAAGAACCATTAACCAAAACCTGTTTTTGATAACATCAGTGAAATATCAGATGCAACTGGCTCTACATAGTTGCTCAATAAGTGAAAAACAGTTCAAAGAGCCCTTCTGTCACTGTAATATTGCACTCCACCACTGAGCCAGCATTACTGTCTGCAGGGTAAGAGGTGGAGGGAGACTATCCATAACAAATGGAAAGTGGAGGAGGAATTCAGGCAGAGGCTAATTATCCCAACTGAAATTTGTCCAGGGAAATCAGTTCTAAGAAAGTGCCAGGGAATTTCTAATGACACCTTTTGAAAGCTCTTTATTTTAAAAGAGTCGAACAGAGGAATTTCTAATGACCAAAGAAAATCAAGAAATAGGCCTTGCATCTCTTCCCAGAAATGGAGCTTCCTCTATTGGTACCGCTTTTAGCTTAATGTTTGGTTGTTGTCTATACTGTGTTTTAAAACCTATGGCCAGTTGTCCTCAATTCAGTGGTAATTTGCTTTCTTTGTACATTATTTCCATTGTCCAAATTTGCTTCTGATTGCAGGTACTATAGTACTTATTTCTATTGCCACTGTATTAGTAAGCCTTTTCTATATAGTGCTGTGCCTAGTTGTTTTGTTCTGGTGGAAGTGGTGCAGCAGACCATTATCTGCCTCAACTTAGCAAAGCTTTAAATGATTTTTTTAAAACCTTGTCGTGAAATACATATTCATAGCACTAAAGGAGTAAGCCCATATTACCTCAGCCTGATACATAAGTACATGCAAGTGCCAGGCAAACTTCCCATATTGCTTTTTCAAAACACCATATTCTTATCTTTGATTACATATTTGCTATCTGAGAAGTCATAAAAAACAAAAACAAAAATAAACATCCATTAGGTTCCTAACTCTCAGGAAAATCAATATGACCAAACTTGATGGCTTCCTTTCCTGAGCACTTTTATGTCATGTATGCAAGCTGATCCATTGAATAAATAATATGCATGGTTCCATTCAACACCGCCAAAATCTGTGGTGGATAAAATGTTTGTTATCTGTGAGTACTTGGGGAGTGACACTCCCTTCATACATTATTTTAGCAGTTGAATGCACTATTGGAATCACATTCAAGTCTTCCCTCACCACCACCAAGCTACTCCCCTTAAAATGGCACTTGCAAAAAAATGCTGTTTTTTCTAATGTGAGGGGCAAGGATTATTTTGTGGGGGGGAGAATATCTTTTATTGGATTAACTGCACGTTTGGGAGAGATTTTAGACAACCTTTGGGCACAAAGCACACTCAGAAAGTAGAATGTCATCTAGAAGAGCTCATGGCTAGGGGCCTGTTTATTTTGCAGTTTTGTAGATACGTGGAAATGGGAAAATCTGGGATTGTCCATGAAATCCATGAAATCAACAAAAAAGAACCTAATAAAATTAAAATGCTGGCTCCCCAATGGGAGCCACTGGTCCTTACTGCTAGGAGGGGAAGGTGTTGACTGGTGGGGCAGCATGAAGCACAGCAAATGACATAGTGCTGCCCCATCATCCCTCTTCCCCTCACTGTAGCCTCTCTGCCAATCAGTGCCAAGGGGATGGGAGGGGGCTTCATGAAGGGCAGCTAGCAGTCAAGATGGCAGACACCCCTCATCCCTTCTCCCCATCTCCCCCCTGCCCCCCCAGCATCTTTCTATCTATCAGCACATAGTTTCGATGACAGAATCTGGTAAACTGGCTTGAGATGTCCCATATTCTGGGATAGATATGTATAAGATGAAGATTTTGACAGCTTCATTGTGGGAAATGTTCATTGTGGTAGGAGTGGAACTGAATTAACAAGTTTTGCATTTCTTATTAAGGTATGGTTGTCTCTCATTAGGTTTCTATTGATCAAGGGGGAGTTTGCCTCTGATTATGAGTTGGGTGAGGTTTGGGGGGTATTTGAAAGCCAGAAGTGGGAGTGGGGGGAGCAAGACGGGTGGGAATACTTATCTCAAGGTCTGATCTATTAGAGTGTAAGTTGTAATTGTTTAATTAACCCTCTTATCAGCTTCAATGTAGAGTGCTATGTGTTAACTAGGGGGTTTACTTTTGGAATTGTAGTAATTTAATGTGGGTATTTGGGTGCCTCTTTTAAAGATACAGGCATATCTTTACTGTAGGTACTGCACAGGTACTGCATCTTCTTTGCTGGAGTATCCTTGCTGCATAAAGGCAGTTTTCAGGTTGGTGAGGTGGGTGTCACAAGTATACCCCTCAAAGCAGATGCAGTGGTATTTTAGGGCCTGAATATAGATTATGAGTATTCTCCTTAGAGAAGACACAGTGTTACCTGAGTATAAATTATAGCTTCTTAGTGTTCTTGGGATAATTTCCAGTTTTATGGACCTAACTATGGTCATCTATTGTTTTTTTGTATTAAGTGTTTGTAGGGTGCAATCCTGAATGTGGATCATGGTTCCTAGAAAGTTGATATTAGTGTAGAAGTATTTCTGGAAGAATTTGAGCAAAGGGTGGTCATTGTTGAATCTGTGGTGGAAATCAATAAGCAAGTGCAGGTGTTCAGTCCAGATGATGAAAATATCATTATATATAATACAGGTATTGTGCAGGTTTGTTGTGCATTTTTCTAAACATTCCTTTAATACCATAAAACAAGTAGCAGTGAAGACAAATACAGAGACTGGAATCAGTGCGACAGTCTAGGGCTAAGTACAGACAGCCAGAAAGCCAGAAGTGGAATCAATTCAATTTTCACAGTTTTCTCTAAGCACCATAGTTTGGACACATAACAAACTGAATTCACATTCACTTTTCAGTTGGGAAAGGCAGCCAGATACCTGCATTCACAGGCAATGCATAGGAGGGGCACAGGGGGGGCATGTGCCCCTCCGAGAGTGCTGGTGCCCCCCGACAGCGAGCGCTCTGGCTGGTAGGGGGCATGGAGAATGCTAGTGCCCCCCTCGAAATTGGCTCTGCTGGTAGCATGTTGGTGGCAGAAGTGTCGCATGTGGAAGTGCAACTGGCTGCTTGGCAACCAGCCGCTGGGGGCCTCCCCCCGGTCACTGGCTGGCTGCTGGGGGACCCCCCAGTTCCCTTTGGGGAGCACTTCCCCTAGTCATGCCCTGCTGGGACCACCCCAGACTCAGGAGGCACCAGTCACTCATGCCTGCACTGGTCTAGGTGAGAAGCTGGGAGATGCTAGAGCACAATTTCTAGCCTGCCAGCCATTGCTGAGCCCAGTGGGGACCATCCCTGATTGGCTGCTCAACACATGCCCCCAACCCCCATGCTGTCTCCTCCATAGGGGGGAAGCCTCCCCCCTGGCCAGGTGACAGCCCCTGCAGCCAAGCGTCTGCCAATGTGGGGGGAGCCCCACACCTCAGGGGTCCCCTGAGCCCTAGTCTGCCCTGCCATAAGAGCAGAGAGGGATTCACTCCACTCCCTCCTCCATAAGGTCAGGAAGATCAGGGGCAGGGATCCCGGGCCAGGGTTGGGGAAGACCCTAAGGGGGAGCACCACCCCACATGTGGGCATATTACTGGCTTGGGAGGGGGGCTGGCGTCAGCCTGGGGCTCTGCTCCCCTCTCTCACCTGTGAGGATGGGGCTTAGCCATGGCCTGACTGCATGGGGAGGGTGTGGGGGAGGGCAATCTCCCTCTGCTCCTGCTGAAACACAGACCAGGGCTTGAAGGACCCTAGGCTGGGGCTGGGGGCTCTTTCCCCTTACCTTCCCCGCTAGTTGCCCTGCAGGTCTGATAGGTGCAGGCAGCATGCAGGCTGTGGGGCATAGACAGAGGCTTTACTGCCTCTGCTCTGTGCCAGCCCTGGGGTGGGGCCAGCTAGGCACTGGGCTGCAGCGGCAGTGTGAGCCATGTTCCAGCAGGCTGCCCTGTAAGTGGGGATAACTGGGGGCTGCATAGCATCCTGGGATGCTGGGGGCCTGTGGAAGGAATCTGGGATTGATGTTCGATAGACCAGTCTAACCTGAAGTGACTCAATGTGATACTACATCCATCCAGGTCTATCTTAAACTAGGTTTGGCCATTTTGAAACCAGTCTATGTGCATTGAACCTCTGCTCTGTTACAAGTTTAGACTAGTTTCCAATCACTTATATTGGTTTATGTGTAATTTCTGTCCCTAGCCTAGGAAGCCAGTTTACTGAGGCTCAGTTCACTTTTAAAATAAAGCTTTGATGTGAATTATGGGGCTAGATTAATTGAAGCTTTACTGACTTGGCCCACAGTTTTGTTTTTTTTTTCTTCGCTGTTTTATGTGGACTTGACTTGGAAACCTGAAGGCAGCCACAAATGGACGGCTCTGACTGTTTCTCTTAGATTAGAGAGTTTACTTTTCATTTCTTATGTTTAAATCTCTTAACCATATTATGATGATGATGTGAGATAATGCTAATACAAATGAGTAGTTTGGCTGGTTATGAGCCTGGGAAGTCATGAAGGCAGGGAGCTTTTAGGACATTGCAAGTCAGGTCAGGTACTTTCAAATTTAAATGCTTACAATTCTCCAGAGTTTAAACAAACTAGTGGCTGTGACAGAAACAGTCAATCTAAGGAGTCACCCATGACAACGACTGTGTACTGGGTTAGTGAATGATTTAGATGATACATCTCTTGGTGTTTACACTGCTCTGGTGCTGATGTTTTCTAAAGAAGTTACTAATGAGAGGAAATCAGAATAAAGAATGATATTCTCTCTTTCTTCCTTAGTCATTTTTTGTTTTGAACACAGCAAAAGCAAAAAAACTGAGCTCCTGTTTAATAGTAAATGTGAGTTAATGTTCTAGTAAGAAAGAGACATTAATGATGCAGCTAACCCAAAGGCAAAAATTTATTCTGGACAGATCCATTTATTATTTAAGGATCAACAGTATGTTTGGGGCTGCACAGAGAAAAAAAAACAAACCAAAAAAAACCCAAAAACAAAGCTTGAGACTGTTCTGAAGAGCTTGCATTCAAAGGGAAAGATTTTCAAAAGTGCAAATAGCAAGTTAGGAGCCTAACTTCCATTGAAAAATCAATAGATCCACACTAAACAACATTCTTTTGCCAGCATTTTTATAATATAACTGAATGGTAATCTATTAAAAAAACAGCAAGTGCTGTTTTGGCTACTGGGAAATAAGTGATGGCTATTAGGAAGAGAAGGCTAATTGAAACATGCACATCTATCAGTTGGTAGTTTGGGAGCATCCATAAGAAGGCAGTGTTATTGAAAGAGGAAGGAACACTATCTCAGGTGAGACAAAGACCTCCAGAGAGAGGATACTTTTCTTCTGATCATGGTGTGCGCTTGTCCAGTTACTGTTAAATCTAATAAAATAAAGGAATGAAACCCGCAGAAAATATAAAGACTGTTCCCAAAGTGTATTATAATTTCTTAACTAGTAGATAGGGAGTCTTCACCTTATGTTCATTTCGTGATCATAAATCCATAGTTCTTTTAAACTGGATTAAAAAATGTTTGAGGCTGATGCACGAGATGCAGCGAGACTAGTCTGCCTGGCAAAGGCATTCTGTTACTGAGAGATGAACACATACTATTTGTAGCTGTTCTAAGATCAGGATTAATTATTTTATAACATTTAAAAAGCTACAAAGAGCAAGCTGCAAAAGAAATCACTGCTTAGTGACCAAGTCAAGCTTTTACTATGCACCATACATTTTCAGATGTAGAAATTGTGATGTGTTGATATCCTCTAGAGACAGTTCTTTCTAGTGTAGCCTGACCTGATTTACTTCACTGCATTCCAAACTTCTTTTTATCTGCTCAGAAGCAGATCCTTGAAGTGCCTTGGTGTAGCAGGGAATAGTTAAAAAGCTAATTCTTTCCAGGGCTTAATTCCTTGCAGTTTCACATACCAACACATATGTATGGTAGATCATACATGATGCATTTGGGGAATGAGCAAACATGCAAGCAATGAGAGTAAAAATGTCCCTTGCTCAATATATGGTATATAAAGATTTAGATTGCATTTTATATACATATTTACTTTCCTCCCCCGCCACCAGAAAGCAACCTTAGAAAGTCTCTTCCTTCCTCCCCCTTCTCCATCTCCCCCCCAGCCCCCCCCAAAAAAAACCCCTTAGAAAGTGTTTGTAGATTATTTAGTTTCATCTTCTGGAATTAGAACAAGTTGTTACATAACATCCAGTTTTCATATTTTTTTTGATCATTGCTATGGTGATTGTCCCTGGAAAATTTCCATTGTCATTTTGTTTGGCAAATGCTAAGCACTGTGATATCAGGGTAGAAGAGGCAGTTTTTGTGGTGGGGGATGCTTAAGGGGTTGGGGGTTTTTTTGTTTGCTTAAACAAACAGAGCCCAGTTACAGCAGTGCTGAATGTAGTCCAAGTGGATCATCTAGATATTCTGTAGCCCAACTCTTGAATATGCTTTTAAATAGCTATCAGAAGGAATACAAGAGAGACTGAAGATCTTTTACCCCCAACCCTTGCTCAGGGGAATAGTTTTTACTCAGACCAGTAGTCCAGTCAGAATCAATGGGACTGCTTGCATTAGTGAAGGATGCAGGATCAGGTCCCTGAGCAAGTGGCAGAGAAATAAAAAATATACCATTGCCCAGCAATATACCTTCCAGCCTGAGGCTGGAAAAAACTTTCCGTGTGGTTTCTTTGTACCTTCTGTGTGTGTTTATTCCTCTGAGTTACAACTAGGAACTGACAAAAAATAGATAGTACCAGGTGTGGTGGTCACATTGTCTGCTAGTAAACGTATCAACCACAAAATTATTTGAATTTATAATGAAATACTATTATCTTTGTTGTTTTCCTTGTTTCAACTTGAGATCTGCAGGAATTGCATGTTACATATTGTGGTATGGTATTTGCTTATTTTATCTTTCATTTTGTAATTTGCATGGGCAAATTTAAGTTAAAAAAGCTTGATTGCATGATTGGCATTTCAATGTATTGGAAATTACAAATGGGCTAAAATCAGATCTGTGGATCCAAACACAATCTAAAATCTGGATTTAGATTCAGATTTCTGATTTACAGTTTGGAGATTTCATTAGCTGAGCCTCCCCCCAACCCCTGCAACGCCTACTCTTCATTCATAGAGGATTTTGTGATTTCTTGTATAGGAGTGACAACATATTTCCCACAAGCTAATTTTGATTATAGATACTGAAAAGAACAGTGTAAATATAAACATCATGGAACTTGGAAAAAAAATCACTTGATTTTAGTCCAGTCTTGAAATACAGACCTTGTTTGAAACGGTTCTCAAATCTGGCCGGCTTTCAAGAGAAACTAATCCACAAGAGAAACTGATTTTTGCTTTGTGCATTGAATTTATGGCCCATTTGTATTTTATTTCTCTGCTTCTGACATGAAAGCAGGTGAAGCTGGTGGGTTTGACTGAGTTTTGTTTTGAGATTTTGTATTTCTTTCTGTTTGAGAGGAATGCAAATCAAGATAGATAGAAACCAAAGGAGATATTTGCATGAACTCCTATAAGGCTAAACATCACTTTAACAAAACTTATGTCCTGAATCTTGTATTTTTGCTCCCATAAATTCATTAATGTGCTTTTAAAGTAAGTAGATAATGCCCGGTGGAAAACTTAATCATAATTACCTTTTATAAATAACAAGTAATATTATTACTGTTATTAATAATAATACATGAAAACCCTATCTGCATAGGCTACCTAATCTCTTTAGTACAAGAGGGCTCTATCCCCTGCCTTTGGATCAGATCCGCCCCACAGAGCAGCGTCATCCTGCTCATGGGGCTCCCCAAGGCTCCACAGATTTGGCAGTGGGAGAGCAGTCACAATGTTGATTGCTGCTCCCCTGCTGCCAAATTTCCAGACCCATGGGGAACCCTGTAGGCTGAATAATATGGCCTTGCATACCAGATTGGGCCAGTGACCAGCCAGACCAAGGCGTGTGGGATTGGGCCAGATCCCGGCCTATGAGATTGGGCCTGCATGCAGTCAGATTTCGGCCTGTGGATTCGGGCCAGTGTGCGGCCATATTTTGGCATGTGGTTGGATCTGGGCATGTGGGACTGAGCCCATTGACTGACCCCATGTGCTGAACCTGCATGGGTTCTGGCCCGTAGACCAACCTTGTGCCATTCATCCTGCCCACAAGGCCAGAAAGTTTGCTCCGTTGCTAGTGGACCTGGACAACTGGAATGACTCTGTGGAACTTCAAGTATTGTGGGAACATTCAGCACCTAAAAATACATATGCTATAGCTGATCTACAGGTTACCTTTATGTTGTTCAGACTATAGTAGCTGTTTGATGATAGGATAGAATGGTATAGAGTTACTTTTATTTGCTTGACTAGATTTTGGCTAAGAGAAGAATAGGCAAGAAAACGTCACAAGGTGTGAACCATTTTAGAAAGCTTAGGAAAGATGGATTGAAAAAATTGGGTAAAGTTTGCAAGGTCTCCTGGAGTACATTTAGTGGTTTTATGCTAATTTTAGACAAGACACAGCTTATATAGGGTATAAGAATAGGTATATGAATATTAATTAGAGTAGTAGCACCTATAAGGAATGGTTTTATTTATTTATTTATTTTTACCTTATTTGGTAAGCTTTCTGATATTTCAACCAAGCCATAGAGAATAAAAACTGGGCCCACTTTGGCATTTTTGCTCTTTGGTCTTGAACTACAATTCTTGCTGAATTGGCCACTTACAAGGGTACCTAGTTAACACTGTTTAGCAATTTAGTTTTTGAAATTCAGGTAAGAAAGTCCTTCCTCTAACCAGCTGGCTACCCATTAGAGTCTTTTTGAGGCTTTGGGATTTGGTGATTTTAAGATTAAATTCCTTTCAACAACAACAAGATTATTGTGCCTTTAGATCAATGTTCATTTTATAAATTTTAATCAGTTTCTTGATATGCCTTACCTTTAATGTTTAATCATTTTCTAAATATTTCTTCTGTATTTTGTTACTGAATTTGCTATTAAAACTGTAGGTACTCTTGGGTGCATCTATGTGTGAATATTAATGTGATGCAATAAATTCCAGTGCACTTTGTGCCACATTGAGTGCAGCATTTTGAGGTAGGGGTGCAGCCCCAGCTGGCAGGGAGTCCTGAGGGTGTAGATGCACCCCTTATGTTGCAAGCATTTAATTTTGATGAGACCTAGTTCTTTGAACATTTCTTGGTTCTCAGAATGCATCTAAAGGTGAAAAACTGAAAACATATTCTTTATTGGCATGAATTTATATCAGAAATGGATAAACTCCTTCATTAAAATAAGAACTGACTCAACCTTTCATCAGAACCTAAACCAATTCTGAGGCTGAAATGCATGCTGTTAGCATTGTTTAACTCTGGTGATCATGAGTTTTTGGCACTACCCCATTTCTATAAGGGCAGCAAGCAATTATTGCTGAAATACTATGACAGCAGCTATTCTAGAGGTATTTCTGAACCAAGCTTTGCCAGTTTCATATAAATGCCAAGCTTTATGAGATTTCTTGCCCTATATCTAGGCTGCAGGGGTTCAAGCTAGTTCACAGTATTTTCTGCTGGGAATCTGTGCTTTGGGGTTAATGCCTCTCAGACACTGTAGACTGGGCAAACATTTGGGATCACAGAAAGATTCTGAGGCAGAGACTCAGAGCTTAGCAGGAAGGCAATACCATATAGATTTTACAGAATTAGTACCACTGACTAACAAGCTGTGTTCAACAAAATGGGTCATTAAGGAATGACAGAAAATGGACTTCATTTACTGCATGTTGTTTGTATACATGGCCGCTATTCCATTGACTGTATGAAAATGAATATTTTTCACTGTATTAACTTTTTTTGTTTTTCTCATCTAATTTCACTGTTTTCCCATTTCAGAGGGTGCAGTTTGAGTCATGCCTGCAGATTATAGATTATCTCTATAGAGTCATGTGAGTGAGCTGGCTATACAGACTTAGAAAGAGGAGTCTCTTTTTCCTTTTTTCACTTTCCAGTAATCCAAGCAATGTGGCTCAGATGATAGGAAAATTTGTGGTAGGTTAAAGTAAAACTGAAATCATTTATAAGAAGCATAGCTATTCTCCATTTAATCTTCAGGCTCACAATTTACCATGTAGGAAGGAATCAAGATTCATAACCTAGAAAGACAGATCTAGAGGAGGTGGATGTCGATTATGGAAATCAGTGGGTCACTACAGTACTGTTGAATTAGCATTCAGGTTTGCCAAATCATCTACCAAAAGGGGGGAGGACAAGGAATCAAGAGATCTTTGGCTTTTGCCACAGTTTTTCTGTTTGATCTGGAGCAACTCAGTTATACTCTTTGTGCCTCAAATCCTGTACTTGCAGTACTATATGTTGCGGCATAATTGTATCTTAATATTTATAAGATTATTTGAGAATTATGTTATCTAATAATAATCTCTCTCTTTCTCCTTCTCTGAGGGCATATCTACATAGCAGTCAGAGAAGTAAAGTGGGGTCTATTAGCTCTCACTGGGCTCCATGCTGCTTTGGTTAGACTGGTACCAGCATCCAACCTAGCTACTTAAAAGCTTGCTTGGGTATCTCAACAGCACAATGCTTTGTTTTATATTACCACATACCACCACAATATCTGGGCACCTCCTGTGTAAACAGCATGGCAGTAGTCCTCCACAGCATAGTTAATAGCAATAGCAAAGTCCCCAGTGGCCAAAGCAGGGTCTCTGGCACTTCTGAAGTTAAAACTCTTTGTTTGCTAGGGGTTGTTTTGAGAGCAAGAGGAAAACAGAATAAGAATACAAGAAGTGTTTGAGTTGGTAGTGTCCCTTATGGTAAAGGGACTTTACAGGGAGGAAGAGGTTTTTACAATATTACCTAAAGATGATCAAACTCTGGATTCACCTGATCTCCTCTAAAAGATTGCTCCACAGTTGGAGCCACTCAGAGGTTCCCCTCTTCTTGCATGATTCCTCCAGGCTTTTTAATTTCTGTTGTCCTGAGGAACAGCAACTTGGCCTACTATTTGCAACTCTTCCTCTTTCTCATTAGCACTGCTTTTGTCAGGCTTTAGTCTGAGCCAGCTATTCTTCCCATGAACTTTCTGACATTTTAATAGTGGCAATCATCGCATGAAGTTGGAATGACATCTGTATAATAAAAGGCATTATTAGGTTAATATTGGTCATCAAGCCATGGCATCTCCCTTTTTCTCCTACTGATTTCATAGAGGTATCCAAGAAAAGTGGGCAGAGTCTGGATTCTTGAGGGACCCTGCAGGTGTGAGCTTTTGGAGAGGAGGAGAGATTACCTATAACTAGATCTGGTTGGGCATTCTTGGTAGGAAGGATCTTCCCACTCAAAGCGTCTTTTTTGCAAAATAGAAACTTTCTGCAGATAAATTCCAGTTTTAATGAAAAATGTTAATTTTCTTTTGGAAATACTGACCTGACCACTCCCTTGCTGCCTGCCTGTGAAGTTGTCAATTCCACTTCCTTTCAGGGCTGCTTGAGAATGAAGCTTTTGACTTTCTGCTTCACTGACTCTCAGTCACCCCATTTCCTTCCCAGCCCACACACAGAAGACAAAACACCAAGATATCCAGCTTCCACATCTCCTACAGATCTAACAACTATGGATGTAGAAAGCTAGGTGGTTTAAAGAGGCTAGAGCTGAACCCTAGACCCAGCTGGTCCCCGTCAGAAGATCAGGGCAATTCATCCCCTGAACAAGCACTACCTGCAGCAAGCCCAGACCAGTGTCCTGGTCCTAGGTGGGCTGAGTGAGGCACTCCAGCCAGCCAGTCCCATGAAGCTGCAGGAAACAGGCCCCACTCACTCCAGCCCTTAACAGCCAGACCCACTCTGCAGTATCATTTTCTGAACATCAGAAGAATTTTTTGCTCCTGACCCTCTATGCTCTGGTTCTCCAGTTTTGACTCCTGGATGTGACTCTAGCTTCTGGTTCTGATAGGACCCTTGGACTTCCATGGTTTTGGCTTTCTGCCCTTGTTTATGGTTCAACTCCCAGCTCTGGCTTTAGGTTTCTAATCCTGGTTAACCCTCAGCTTGCCCTGTCTCAGCCTCCAGCTTTTGACCCTGGTCTGTCTTGAGTTTGGCAACAGCTCCTGGTTCTAGTTCCCAGCCCTCCGTACCCCAGCTCTTGGGAAACCAAGCTGGACTGCACCTGTGTTTCAGGTGCCTAACCACTAGGCAAGACCACTCATACCCCAGTTTCTAACAGGTAGAGCATTCTGCCTCTGGTAGCCTGCCTAGAGGCTTGTGAATTGCACTTGAAGGAAGTATGCAAATCACAGAAAAAAGGACAACGTGATTAGTGGAAGAGCAAAACCTTCCAAAAAGAAAGTTGTTATGATCTGTAGGGTGAAGAAAGATAATCAGGGAGATTATAATATGCCATGAAATCAGTATCTTTGTTCAGTCTCTGATTCTTAGTGTCCAGCCAGCTGATGCATTTTTGTTCCCAGGCTTGCATTTTGAAGGTGTTTTGTAAATTTAGTTAAGTCAAAGTGGTTGCTCTGTGAAAAGTGTACTCCTATGTGTGTTTGTTTGTCTCTGTCATTAATCTTTTTCCTGTGATCATTCATTCTAGTGTACAGTTTTACTCTAGTTTCATTCACAATTTACATGAGAGCATTGGCGCACTAGATCAGAGATGCTGCTTTTTGGGACAGGTGTTTTGGTTGTAGACTCTCCCTCTGCCTGAAGAAGGGTGTTTGTACCTGAAAGCTTGCAAAGAACAATTTTCCCAGCTATTTAGTTGGCCTAATAAAAGATATCACATCTACCCAAAGAACCTTGTCTGCATTTTGGAACAAGCGTGTGTAAGATTCATGGATTCTGATGGGCTCACTTTGGAGGGTACTGATTGTTGTACTAGTAGAGATGTGCAGACATGTTTTGTATCTATTCTTAAGGCAAGGCTGTGTACTGTTTGCTGTCCATTGAACAGCAAGGATTTTACTTCTGGTGATCAATTGGGCAAAGTTAGGCATTTGTTTGCAAGCCAGGAGCAGGGAGACTGGGAATATTTCACTCAAGGTCTGTTCTTGTTAAGGTAGTCTGTGTCTTGTAGAAAGCTCCCTCTTTGAGTGACAGTTGGTTTTAGTATGGTTTTATGAATCCTGATAGCTCCACTGTGATGGTGCTGTATTTGGATATGATAGTCTGCCAGGGTTACTTTGTTTGTGAATCTTTTGGGAGCATATTGAAAGTTCCTGGGGTAGGAGAGTAGAGGATTAGTGGACATAGTTTTTCCTGAAACTGGTATGGAAAGCATTTGAGAATATTTTCCAGTTCTAGAGCAAATCGTGTGTGGGCTTCTTCTCAAGTTCTTTATAGCATTTGGTATTGGAGAGTTGGATTCATTGATATGATCTTGGTGGTTGTCTGCTGGGTTAACTTCTCTATTGTTATTGGCTTTATCAGCTGTATGGCTTTTCTGTCTGAGAGAGAGGTTATTGTTGTTTTCTGCCTGCTGCTTGGTTTGCAGCTGCCATTCAGTCTGCATTCAGGGCCAGCCCCTTCCCAGCAGGAAGAGGCTTATTCCACTGGATGCTGACCTGAGCTCAGACTGAGTGGCGGCTGTGGCTGGGCTGGGCAGACTAGGCTACAGTGCCCCAGGGGCCAAACAGGAAAACCTGTTCCCTTCCCCCACAGGGGACCTACATGTGGCATCTGGCCCTGT
>NW_017729029.1:60820294-60822259 GCF_001723915.1 Gavialis gangeticus
TACCTGCAGCATCCAGCAGAGGGGACAACAGGGGACCTATTCCAATGCAGGGAGTGAGCATGGTGGCAACAGTGGGAAGACCCAGCTGCCAGTGGGGTAGAGGACAGACTAACTCTCCTCCCTGCCCCTCTCTGCCTCAGGGGTCATTATGCTGCTGCAGCAGCACCTGGCAGACCCAAGTCAGCAGACCTGGCTCCCACCTGATGCTGGGATAGAGAGGGTGGGAATTAAACCTCTCCCTGGCCAGTTCAGCCTAGACTAGCCACCCCCCCAGCATAGCTTCCCTGCAGCTGAGGGCACGCTTTAGCACCCCTCGGCTCCTGACCTGAGCAACTGCAGGCATGTGCCTTGCATTTCCTCAGTCCAGAGAGAATGTTTGTCCTGTTACAAACTGGTTCAACCTAGGTAGGTTAAACTAACCTGCAAAGGTTGAATCAATTCAGGCTCTAGCTTTTTGAATGTCTGTCCCTAGCCCCTGAGGCAACGCTGATGGCAATGCATTTGGGTCTGCTGTGTAGTATCAAGGTGTGTCTCCAAGTTAATGTCTCAGAAAGGTTAATAGCATATCTAAGTGTGTCTTATTTAAGCTGATCCCTATTATAGCAGGATTCTTGTAGAAGATGGCTTCTCATTTTTTTATGTTCTCCTGCGTAGTTGTGTAGCTTATTTGGAGTGTGTGTGTTAGCTACAGGTTTGCAGATGACGACTTCCCTGGGAATTATGTTATCTTTCTTGCACAAGCTTAGGAAGAAAATGTCTCTGCGTAGTCTGGTTTCTTTTTTCTTTAGGTTGTGGATTTTCCATTTTACTCAGAGAAAGTAAAATTGACAAGGGCCCTCCAGCAGACACTAAGATGCTGCATGTCCTATTGTTTGCGATATTCCCAGAGTGTTTTCCTAAAAGTCCCTTCCACCAATACATCACATTTTTGTCTTTTTGTCCCAAAAAAGCAAAGTCTCTCACAAAAATATAGCATCATTTCTCAGCCAGAAGTGCCTCACTGCTGCTCCATGATTTCTGGTGTTTTATAGTGCTTTGCCCTTTTAAACCAGCTATTTCATAATCCTTGTACAAAGGTTCATCAGTGTGCATGTAGAAATCTTACTTGTGTCTGTGGCCATTAGAAAGTCATCTTTAAGTGCTGCTAGCATGATACCTATGCTGTATTTTTTACTATTATTATTTTTAAAAGATATATTCTATGCTAAGCTTTTAGACAAGGAAACTACAAGCCTTCAGGGAAGACAGCAAGAAAGAAAAAAATTAAGATTTATATTCGTGATGGTGATGAAAATAAAATCTACTAAATGATATTGTTGCCATAGATTCTTGAGTTGAGTTGTCCCTGTCTCTACATGAGAGCTATAGCATTTATTAAGATGAAAACTCTTGACTTCTGTTCCTGACATTTCTTCCAATACTCAAATCCCACACTTATTCAGTGTCTACATTTATCTCCAAACCTTTAAATGACATCTAATTTTGCATCACAGAAGTACAGTCTTTTCCCCATCATCTCCTAATAGATCTTTTACATGTCTAGATTCTATTTTGAGAGTGCATGTCACAAAAGAAACAGAATTATCCATTAAGGAAACATACTTAAGGCAACTGCCAGTGCTTTCTTCAGTAAACTTGATCTGCTGCAATTGCATTTAGGAAACTGAACAAAGTATTAGATGCTCATATGAATGCAACCTGCTGGTGTGTTTGCATGCCTCGCATGCTTAGATACAAATTCTGGTCTCAGTTATGCAACTGCAAATCTTGACAAACTCTTTGATTACCAGATTTAAACCATGTAACTGAAAGTGCTCACAGACTTGCAGTTCCCCACTGAAACTTGTGGTGCTTCACAAAAAGCACCAGGAGTTAGAGTAACCCCCTCTCCCCACCCCAACCCAACAGACAGGGGACGTGGGGGATTGAACTCCACTTTGGAGCCAATCCAGGAGGAGCCTGCCT
>NW_017729029.1:60827259-60827565 GCF_001723915.1 Gavialis gangeticus
ATCTGGCCCTGTCCCTGCCTGGCCGCTGGAGTGGTGGTGGGGGGGCTACCATGCTGGGGGCAGCAGCCCCCATGCCCATTTACCCAAGCGCTGGCCTCTTCCTGGTGGGGGCCGTGCTGCAGGGCTGGCACAGCTGCTGCGAGGAGCAGTGGTGCTGTGGGGGGTTTGCAGAGCTCTGGTCCACTCCGAATGCTGGTGCTGCTGCACACAGCCTGTTGCAGCTCTGCAAGCCCCCCGCAGGGAAGGGGCTTGTGCTCCCCACCATTATGATGGGGGCTGCTGCCCCCAACAAGGGCCTTTCACCCT
>NW_017729029.1:60827603-60832409 GCF_001723915.1 Gavialis gangeticus
CCTGCAGCATCCAGCAGAGGGGACAACAGGGGACCTATTCCAATGCAGGGAGTGAGCATGGTGGCAACAGTGGGAAGACCCAGCTGCCAGTGGGGTAGAGGACAGACTAACTCTCCTCCCTGCCCCTCTCTGCCTCAGGGGTCATTATGCTGCTGCAGCAGCACCTGGCAGACCCAAGTCAGCAGACCTGGCTCCCACCTGATGCTGGGATAGAGAGGGTGGGAATTAAACCTCTCCCTGGCCAGTTCAGCCTAGACTAGCCACCCCCCCAGCATAGCTTCCCTGCAGCTGAGGGCACGCTTTAGCACCCCTCGGCTCCTGACCTGAGCAACTGCAGGCATGTGCCTTGCATTTCCTCAGTCCAGAGAGAATGTTTGTCCTGTTACAAACTGGTTCAACCTAGGTAGGTTAAACTAACCTGCAAAGGTTGAATCAATTCAGGCTCTAGCTTTTTGAATGTCTGTCCCTAGCCCCTGAGGCAACGCTGATGGCAATGCATTTGGGTCTGCTGTGTAGTATCAAGGTGTGTCTCCAAGTTAATGTCTCAGAAAGGTTAATAGCATATCTAAGTGTGTCTTATTTAAGCTGATCCCTATTATAGCAGGATTCTTGTAGAAGATGGCTTCTCATTTTTTTATGTTCTCCTGCGTAGTTGTGTAGCTTATTTGGAGTGTGTGTGTTAGCTACAGGTTTGCAGATGACGACTTCCCTGGGAATTATGTTATCTTTCTTGCACAAGCTTAGGAAGAAAATGTCTCTGCGTAGTCTGGTTTCTTTTTTCTTTAGGTTGTGGATTTTCCATTTTACTCAGAGAAAGTAAAATTGACAAGGGCCCTCCAGCAGACACTAAGATGCTGCATGTCCTATTGTTTGCGATATTCCCAGAGTGTTTTCCTAAAAGTCCCTTCCACCAATACATCACATTTTTGTCTTTTTGTCCCAAAAAAGCAAAGTCTCTCACAAAAATATAGCATCATTTCTCAGCCAGAAGTGCCTCACTGCTGCTCCATGATTTCTGGTGTTTTATAGTGCTTTGCCCTTTTAAACCAGCTATTTCATAATCCTTGTACAAAGGTTCATCAGTGTGCATGTAGAAATCTTACTTGTGTCTGTGGCCATTAGAAAGTCATCTTTAAGTGCTGCTAGCATGATACCTATGCTGTATTTTTTACTATTATTATTTTTAAAAGATATATTCTATGCTAAGCTTTTAGACAAGGAAACTACAAGCCTTCAGGGAAGACAGCAAGAAAGAAAAAAATTAAGATTTATATTCGTGATGGTGATGAAAATAAAATCTACTAAATGATATTGTTGCCATAGATTCTTGAGTTGAGTTGTCCCTGTCTCTACATGAGAGCTATAGCATTTATTAAGATGAAAACTCTTGACTTCTGTTCCTGACATTTCTTCCAATACTCAAATCCCACACTTATTCAGTGTCTACATTTATCTCCAAACCTTTAAATGACATCTAATTTTGCATCACAGAAGTACAGTCTTTTCCCCATCATCTCCTAATAGATCTTTTACATGTCTAGATTCTATTTTGAGAGTGCATGTCACAAAAGAAACAGAATTATCCATTAAGGAAACATACTTAAGGCAACTGCCAGTGCTTTCTTCAGTAAACTTGATCTGCTGCAATTGCATTTAGGAAACTGAACAAAGTATTAGATGCTCATATGAATGCAACCTGCTGGTGTGTTTGCATGCCTCGCATGCTTAGATACAAATTCTGGTCTCAGTTATGCAACTGCAAATCTTGACAAACTCTTTGATTACCAGATTTAAACCATGTAACTGAAAGTGCTCACAGACTTGCAGTTCCCCACTGAAACTTGTGGTGCTTCACAAAAAGCACCAGGAGTTAGAGTAACCCCCTCTCCCCACCCCAACCCAACAGACAGGGGACGTGGGGGATTGAACTCCACTTTGGAGCCAATCCAGGAGGAGCCTGCCTGTCTCCAAGCTCTCTCCCCTAACTTCACCCCCCCCACCTCCAGCGCAGTTTGAGCCTCAGGGTGGTTCCAATCCACTCTCCTCCCCACTTTAGTGCAGGCTGGGCAAACCCCAGCCAGCAGTGCCCTCCTCTTCCTTTCTCCTCCTCCCATCCTGCAGACTGCACCGGGGGCAGGGCAGGGTGAGGCCAGGCTGTATCAGTCCAGCCCTGCTCACATGCAAGAGTAAACAGAAGTTAAGGAAGGTGCTTCACTTCCGAGCACCTTCATCTGAAACCTCATTATATGAGGGTTAATTTATTGTGTGATCAGTAGGGGTGTGCGAAATGGGTCGTATTCAATTCAAATTTGGCCCAAATCAGGGACAGTGGTTCAATTAATTGATTCAGATCACTGTCCCCGATTTGATTCAGCTGAATCCGAATCTGAAGGTTTGATGCTGATTTGGAGAGTCAGCAATTCAGCCACAGACACAGCTTTAAATGTTTTTTCTACATACCTTGAGGTACCAGGTGTGGCTCATGAATGCTGTGATGTTGGGGCAGATGGGACATCCCACAAGAGCGTGGGGGGCCCCCAAGCGTGCTCGGCAGCAAACCCATAAGTGGACTGGAAGTACTTCTGGTCCACTTGTGGGTCTGCCAGGTAGCATGCAGGGGGTCTGCTTGCACCGCCTTAGCTCGGAGAGCTTGGAGACGGCAATCTGCCTGGGGACAGCTTGGGTGCCCCCCCAGACCTAGGAGGCACCAGTCGCTGATCCAGAGGGGTGCAGGAAGGGGGTCCCCCTGTGCGCTTCCCAGCAGCCCCTGAAGTGGACCAGAAGTACTTCTGATCCACTTGTAGGTCTGCTGCTTAGTGTGCTGGGGAGCCCCCCATGCTCCTGTGAGATGCTCCATCTGCCCCACCATCGCAGCATTCATGAGCTGCCTGGTACCTTGAGGTATATAGAAAAAACATTTAAAGCTGTGTCTATGTCCAAATCACCAAATCTTTTTGAATATATCTGAATCGATTCAGAGAGTTCCAATTCGATTTAGAGAGATTAAAGGGTCTCCTGATTCAATTTGGATTTGGAGATTTGGCCACCAAATTGGGTTGAATCTCTACCAAATTGAATCAGGGACCGAAGCTTCACACAGCCCTAGTGATCAGGTCCTTTTAAAGCACTCTGCAGCTGTGTACTTCTGTCAGGATATGGCTGTAGAGTACTTTCAAGGCACTGAACATGTGACAAAATGTCTCTTCTGTCAGTGCCCTCTGCACAAAATCTATCCCTATGTATCATTTAGCTTCTTTGTCCCCTGTATTTTTTCAGCTTCCTTAGAAGGGAGGAGAAAACTAAGGAGAGCTCATTGATACACAAGTGGTTAGCAGTGTTAGACAAACTATTACCCTTACTATGTATTTTCCTTCTTAATCCTTAGCAAATGTATCAAAGCATTTACTAGACTTTGCATAGCAGGGAAATAGAGAAAAATGAAATGTTAAAGGCAGAAAATGATGAAATCTGCTTAAAAAAAATAAAACCATATTACCACTCTATCATGTAAAAGCAAGACTTTCCTATTCCAAGCTTCCAATCTGACAATATTGTAAACAGCGGTACATTACACATAGAGCATAAAACCCCACAAAATCATTGATACATACAGAGATAAAAGTTAAATCAGAAATTATTATGGGTGAGATGTGAAGCTAATGTATTCTGTATGTTGCCTGTCTGTATTTGTATATATGCCTGTAACCAGGTATCAATGTGGCAATCTGTGACAGAAAATAAATTAAATTTGAATGAGAAAATTCAAAGCTCCTTCAGAATTTCATTCTTTGTGTAAATACTACACAAGTATCTACTAACAGAAGCAGATAATTGACTGCAGTGAAAAGAGCTAGATCCTTTTTATTATCCTCACTTCCTCTTTATTGTAGATAAACTGTACCTTTAAAATCTATTCAAGAATGTAACAATATTTAAAATCTATTCAAGAATGTAACAGTATTTAAAATGAGGCATTCATGTTTCTATGGTTACTGAATAAATATTAATGAAAATCAGACAACCCAGTCATTTTTGTATCCAAATCATGGCTCAGGTGTTCGATATCTGAAGTGGTTACCAGGAAACCAAAACTGTCAATGCCGAGGTTAATGTCATGTTTATGTGCTATCTACCACAGGAGGACAGAAAAAAGTGAAAAAGAAATA
Source organism: Gavialis gangeticus (assembly GCF_001723915.1). NCBI lineage: Eukaryota > Metazoa > Chordata > Crocodylia > Gavialidae > Gavialis > Gavialis gangeticus. Next base: position 60,831,770 of record NW_017729029.1, read on the forward strand.
AGTAATGCAGGCACAGAAAGAGCCAAAACTATTCAGCTCACAGAAACATGATTGCATGATTATCCAGTTAGTTTTCATTACCATTTTTCCATTTGTTTTCAAAAACAGTGTTACATGTGTCTCGCTTTCACATTATGGCAGATGTACTCATAAGGTTGATTTTACTCATAGCAATCTCCTGACTCATTTCTTCAGAAGAAATTGGCCATTTAAGCTTGACATCAAGTCTTTGCCCATCTACTTGGAATGATTTTTTTTTGTCTCTGTCTCAGAAAAATCCTAAGTATATGCTGCCAACACAAAAGTTCTGTACCTGACGTGCGCAGTTGAAGTCTGTGAGTGGAAAGTTCCAAGGCTCACCCAGCTCGTGCCCCCTGGGTGACCTGCAGACCTGTCAGTCATGTCTGACCTACTTTCCCCACAGATGCATGCTCAGCAACAGCAAAAGCATGAGGTAATCTGACTAGAAATTTCTTCCCTCTGAGTGTTCTGATTGGCCACTAAATTCAGATAAAAGTTCTGTGAGCCCCTCCCTCAGGGGGGAGATCAGGGAGAGATCAGGGAGAGATCGCGTTAGCTGGAGACAGAGGCTGGTGTTCCAGGGACTGTCTTTCAGTCAGGCTTCTGGGCCTATTGATCT
>NW_017729029.1:60832715-60834640 GCF_001723915.1 Gavialis gangeticus
ACCTGTTTGTTCACTGTAACTGAAGACATCGTTTCCTACGCATCTAAGCGTAAGTTAAATAAATTCCATCTTGTTTAAGGAACCATTACGCTTCCCGTGCCGCTCAGACTCCATCGCCAAAACTCCCACCTGTCCGTATCCAATTTGCCACCACCCGGCCGCACCACCGTGACCAACACCACGAGCTTGGCTTGCCAGCTCCGTGTTGCCCGACAGTCTCCAGAAAACTTCACGTTTAATTCCAAAAAGAATATATATATAGAATTTTACAATAAAAAAATCTTTGATTTTTATCAAAAGCTCATTTTCATTCATGTCTCAAAATGGATGTCCAGATCACTCTGCCACTGCCACAATGTCTACTCTACAGCATACCCTTGTGCGTATCTGTTTCTGGCTTGACTGTATTCTTGTAGTGCATCTGGATTATTTGAATGGCAAATTAAAATCAGTAAAGTGATTTCAGCTACAGTGATCAGGAACATTCAGGAAAACTACCCAAGAGACAATTTATATACTTTATTAGCAAACTTTAATAGAATTTCCTGATGCCAAATAGAGCTACATATTTATTGAAAGAAAATTCAAGTTTTCACATTTTCTAATTATTCCAAAATTAAATATACTTGAATTTATTACTTGGTTCTTTTTAAGTGACATTAGGTATAAATTTTTGTCACAATTTATAACATTCTGTAGGTCAATTACTTTATAGGCTAAAGAGAGAGAACATCAGGTAGCAGTAGTTCAGAGCCACTATAATATTCAGTTGGACTTTCCCAAACAAGAAATAAGCCATTTTAAATACTGTCAGTCATTTATTAAAACTGATAGAGCTCAGGCAAGAAAGCATGTCCTTACATATGAGTAAATGAGTTACAATGAAAGATTATAAAAGTGACTCACTGGTTACTTCATAAGTGCAGAGAAAAATATTGTAAATAATATTTTTGTAATATGAAAAGGAACAACAGTTAAAGTGTGATCCAAACCCATCTGAAAGAATTGGCTGTACTCCTGAATACTTCTGTGGGCTTTCGATTAGGCCCACAATACATAAGTACAAGATGTGAGTGTAACAGGGCACCTAATGTGGTATCTGTTACTAAAGGAAAGAAAACTTTTCTGTGCTAGAGCCACGGCAGGAAAGGTGGGGCAGTATGGAGCACTGGGAGCCCAGGTGTTCCCAATGAAGTTCTACCCAGGCCCCTGTGGGAAAACGTGAAATTCAGGCTTGGCAGAGTGGCTCCAAGGGGAGGAGCCACAAGATAAAATGGGGCAGGGGGCTGAAGGGAAACCCTTGGAGAGTGGACTGGCGTAGCAGCAAATGCCATGTGGACCAGTGGAGCAGAGCCGCGAGACGGCAGATGTTTTGGAACACCGGTGCAGCCCAAAGAACACAGGTATTCACTGGGGGCCAGGAGGCAGTGGAGCCATGCTTAGTAAGAAAGAGCATGGCTGCCTGGGTGAGTGAAGACTCATCACGGGGTCCCTCCTGCATGAAGAAAAGACAGAAGGACCCTGTTTGAAGGGCAGGGAAAGAAGTGGTGATTCCCCTCTGCTGCCAAAGGAGCCCAGAAAGACTAGGCTCCATAAGGTGGTTTAAGGGATCTGGCATATGTTCATGCCAAGACAGACAGGCAGATCCTGGGACCCTGCAGAGGCAAAGGCCATCCAGTAATGTCAATTGGCAGGGACAATTGAGGGGCTGTAAAGTGAACAGCCTGAAAAGGAGAGCCCACTGAGAAGTACAAGTCAGTTAGGTGGCAGCGGCTAGCTAGTTAAAGGGATAGCTGGAAGAGGGCAGTAGTGGGACCAACCCAAGGAAGAGGGATAAGCAGAGTCCTGAGAGGGAAAAGGAGAGTCCATGTATGCCCAGAACATTGCAGGTGTGGTGAGGACAGGGTGTAGGGGTTGGAGGAGCC
>NW_017729029.1:60834651-60838629 GCF_001723915.1 Gavialis gangeticus
AGGTGTGGTGAGGACAGGGTGTAGGGGTTGGAGGAGCCCTCTGAAAAGACCCACAGCCATGACCTGGATGTGTACTGGGAAGGTCACTTCCCAATCTGTTTTCCTTCTACTTCTATTTTCCTTCAAGGCTACTTCTATCTATTTTCCAACAAGTACAGAAGGATAATGTGACTACCATCCAAAGAGTGACCACAACACCAAGGTTAGCAGCACAACTTTCACAGTGAGATTCAGTGTTGCACTGGTAAACAAAGTAGTCTAGATGAGTGACTTTAATGTGGCTAAGCCTTCTGATTCTTGGCTGAAAGTGACAACCCCATGGATTGGAGAGTAGTGTGGTGTAACTTCATCTCTGGTGGGATGCCTAAGTTAAGGCAACCTGTCTTTACATTCCTGTGAACAGCAACATAGTCGAGAATCTCTGCGGAGTTATGTACCACAGCTCAACTTGCCATACCCATGCCCTCTTCTGGCATGCTCTGTATGATTTAGTTTGGGGGTAGGAAGCCTTCCTGTCTTCCTGCACTTTCAAGATTCTTTCACGCTGAATCAAGGAAGCTTAGAACTCCTTCAGCGTGATCTGATCTTTCTTTCTGGTGTACAAAGGCCAATATAGGTGTGAGAACCTAATTCAGAAATCACCCTTTCTACATTGGTGATTTATGCTGATTCCAGCTTTTGAGGGCCAGTTCTTGTGGTTCATGTCTGAACAAGGAAAACCTCCTGAGGAACTTGTCTCTGCTTGGAATGGGGCAGCTGAGCTAATCACTTTCCTTGTCTGTATTGGCATTTGCACTGGTGGAGCTGCACAGGTAGCTGGTCAACTGGGGATACATGGCTAATGTACACTTTTTGGTATAGCATAGTCCTTTGTCAAAGAAATATTAGGTCCTCCATCCATCTGCATATGCTTCTAAACTTCCTTCTTTCTTGTTTTAAACCCTATAATATTATTTTTTCTCTATATTAGGTACTTTTGACCAAGAACCAAAAACAGTTTGGATCAGTGACCAGGATGCTGGCTGGGAAGTCTGGAGCCCTGAATCATAGACCAGGTTTAGATACTGCTATGCAATATGATCCTCTCACTCCTTTTGTTTGTCTTGTCTCTTTAGATTACACAGTCTGTGTGGCAGGAATGGCGTCTTAGTGTAAGAATATACACCTATCATTATGGAGTCCTAGACTTGTTGGATTCCTAGGTGCTATGAAGATGAATATGGTAAGCAATAAGAGGTGGATTCATTATTTGGCAAAAGGGGGTGCAGGAGCAGCCACCCATTCTGCAGAGGTGGCTGCACCCCCTACTCCCAGCCTCCTCCCCTGCCACCCATTGGTGTAAGCAGACTGTGCCACAGGAGCCTCTGGAAACTTCTGGAAAGTCCCAAAAGCACATAAGAATTTCTTGCCCTTCTGCCCTGTCCTTAAATGCATGTCCTGTCTCCTCCCTTTCTCCCACTCCTCTGCCAGCCACTTCTGCTTCCCTCACTATCATGGAGGTGGGATAGATTCAGAGCTGCTCCTGCCCATTGAAGCCAAGCTGCATGGGGGCTGTGCTCAGGCAGGGACAGTGACAGTGATATCAGTGATGCTGGGCAGATGAGTTACCCCTCCATGCACCTGCTTCCAAGGGATTGGGCGAGGTGCAAAAACCTACCACCCCAACCATTGCTGCTGCTACTGTTCCCAGCCAAGCAGAACCCCCACTCAGCCTGATTGGAGTAGGAAGCTTAAAAAAATCCGCAGAGGTTCCCACCACATGGTCCAGTTTGAAAGCGGGGGAGGGGGGGAGGAGTAAGTGCAGCCACACCACCATACACCTCCTCTGGATCTGCCCCTGTAAACAATTATAGCAACGTATGGTAGAAAGTTGCTATTTAGCACTTACTTTTATTTTTACAATTTGCATAAAAATGTAGCTATTTGCCCACTTTCAATAATGGGTTAATAAAAAGGTCTCAGATGACTGAGACCTTATATAAGGTCTAAGATTTCTATAAAATATTTTTTTAAATGCACTTACAAACTAAACTGAATATATTTTGGTGCATTAAGTGTGCTTTTCTAATTGTTTCTTTGTATATTCATTGATTCACAAAACCAAGTGATTCATCATGAGTCATTCAGTCATTAGTGTGAATTAACAACATTCTTTTACATTACAATTCATACTGATACACTGAAATTAATATCTGGGCATACTACAAAGATTTCCCTTGCTTGTAGGTAATTACACCTCTCTGACTCTGACAGCTTCATTAATAAATAAGGTCATCCAAAGTCAATCCAACTAGTGAAAATCAATATTGCGTAGCAATGAAAAGCAGAATGACCTTCACCTAAAACCAATGATTTTCTATGGTGATATTGACTCATTTCAGAAGATAACTCTATGATTAGAGGTATTTTTTCAATGTTTTGAACTTATTTAATTACGTTTTGAGTTACAGTACCATATATGATGGTCATCGGTTTCCTTCTTATTTTATTTCTAATAGGTGTTGGTATTTTTTACTCCTCTGGCAAATATGTTAGTTGCAGAACCAAAACCAAGTAGCTTTTCTCTTTATAACATCACGGCTCTCCACACATCTTAATGAATACTGAAGATGTTCACTTTTTCACAGAAACAGGCATTGTTGTTGCTTAGAGTCTTGCGAGAACTTTAATAGCCTCAAAAATAAGTTGGCTTTATCTTCCTATGCAAAAAAATAAGCTATGCACTCAATCATGTAAATATAGGATGATAGGGATATATCTAAGATCTAAAAGATAGCACGTGCACTTTGTTGGGAGCAGATTTGCTCCCAACAGGAGCAGTCTGGTACAGGGCTGCTCCCACCCTGGTCTGCCCCCCTTCAGCATCCAGGGGGAGCTCCAGGCTCTCCTGGGTGCTAGCCCAGGGGCTGGCAAGGGCCTGCATCCTGGTACTGATGTGCATAGGGCCAGGAGAGGTTGGCCAGCTCCTGTGACAGCTGTCTCCTGGCCCCGTACACATCAGGATGGGATCTGATGTACATGGGACTGGGAGACAGCTGCCACTGCAGCTGGCAGAGCTCCCCTGGCCCCATGCACATCAGGGCACGCAGTTTCCAGCAAGCCCCCTGCTGGACAGGGCTTCCCTGGTCAGCAGGGAATTTACTGGGAGCTCTCCTGGGTGTGGGGCAGCTGCTCGTGAGCCACCTGCCAGGAGGGCCCCCTGCCCAGGAAGGAACTGTCCTGCCAGAGGAGCAGCTGCCAGCAAGTCCATTGCCCCCCGCTTGACAAGGGCCTCACCGACAGCAGCTCTACGTGTGGGACAGTTCCTGGACAGGCCCCTGCTGAGTTGGGGGGCATGGGACTTGCCAGCAGCTGCCCTGCTTGGGTTCCCAGCCCCTTCCTGCCCCCAGAGCAGCTCTGCACAGCTCAGAGCTGGGAACTCTGGAAAGTGAGTGGTGGCTCAAGTTCCTCACTATGTGCCATGCGGAACTGCTTTGGAGAGTGAGCAGGGGCTGGGAATCCAGCCCTCCTTTAACCTCTGGAGCTGGGAGCTAGGATGGGGGGCAGAGAACTCCCCAGTCCTGGTGCTGATTGGCTCCTGGCTCCAGGGGGGATCCAGGAGCTGAGCACTGCTGGACCAGGGAAAGAGAGCTCCCTGTCCCCTGTGGGCCCCTGCTACAAATTTGCTTGCAGTCAGCATCTACAAGTGTGATACTGTGCAATAACTACTGCACAGTTAATCTAGTACCTGTATTTACAAATACTAATTAATTGTGTAGTAGCCTAATTTACTTCATAGTAAATGTCCCATTTGTGTAGACTGTGATGCTTTACTGCACAATAGATTAGTCTACTGTGCAGTAAAGTGTCTCATGTACAAACACTTTAGGAGGCAAGTACAATACTGGAGCAGGTCACACAGAGAGGTTGTGGAGTCTCCACCCTTGGAGGTTTTTATGCCCCGGCTAGACAAAGCCTTGGCTGGGATGATCTAGTTGG
>NW_017729029.1:60838673-60845758 GCF_001723915.1 Gavialis gangeticus
AGGTCCCTTCCAACCTTAATTTTCTATGATTCTATGATTTGGAGTTCTGCAAAACCTTGGTATTCTTTCCCCCAAAGTTTTAAGGGAACCTTTTTAAAATGTGAAAGTCATTTTGCCTCCTAATTTTAACCATAGAGTTTTGAGTGAAAATGAAATGGCACACGTAAAAGGGGAAAACTTTTTTTTAAGTCTGCAAAGCAGCCTGCAAACTAGTGTGGTACCTGCAATTTTACGATGTTAAGTCTTGCTACATTTTCTGTGGGAGTCAATAGAGTAAATAATGATCTCAAAAGAATTTATAATTATAGGACAATCCAGCAAAGCTGCTGGTTGCCCTCAGCTCCTAAAGTAACCAGCTCCACTAGAATGAACCTTATGGTGCCATTTCTTTCCCAAAGGTCTGATCTTTCATCCACATTCAGTGGCAAGACTCTCGTTAAATTCAATAACATTATCAGATAAAGATCTTTTAAAATCCCTCTTATAGACAGATGCAAGATGTCACATTAGATTGGGGCTCCAGTTACTATGAAGCATTTTTCCCCCCACTCTATTTATGAGCCTTTAAGATAAATCATTAACTATAGAAATAGATTCAGTATGCTGGACTAGATTCCAGCCCCTAGTCTACTGGCGGTGTGACATTCCAGCAGTAGGAAATAAATAGCTGGTTGAAGATTTCCCTTTTTGGAGAAATCCCAGGTGGAATATTGCTGATGGCTCTTAGTGTCCCTCTCCCTCCAGTCCTCAGCAGAGTGGGTATGCCATGGCTGTGGGAAGGAAAAAGAGGGTGGTTTAAGAGTCTTGCTCCAGCTGTTCTTGGTTCCAGAGCCTGCTGAAGACCTGAGGTTATTGTATAAGATTTTGGGACCTCCAAAATCCCAGATCCATGTCTAAAGCTGGCCTATAACTATGCTCCCTTCTTGTGTCATTCACCTTGGCTGCGGCTACCATTTTATCTTCAGTGTACTTTACCAATCTGTATATGATCAAACTAAGAAAGATGTTCATGTTTGGCACTTCATAATTTAATGCAGATGTTGCTTAACACAGCTGTATTCACAAATGTTAATTACCATGAGGTCAGAGAGAAGTTGTTTAATAACAGAAGTGATTCATGTAAAAAATACAGTCAAGTCATTAAATGTTGTTTTCAAACACTTGGATTTTGAAAAAGATTCTGTTTAAAATTTTCCCAGTGGCTCATCAGTTGTGAATGTCAGACGAAAGGCATATGCCGTAATACTTTTAAAAAAATCACACAGCTATTCTAATATTAAAATCAAGTGAAAATTGTGTATGATGTTATTTGTATTCTAGATTACAATGAAACAACATAAGAAAATCTCATTTTTGGCTTTTTTCTACATACTTATTAGCTATATTTTCAAATAGTGATCTGAAAAGATAGCTGTATTAATTTTGTTTATTGCATGTGCCATATGCTCTTCCATTACACCAATAACACCTTCATGTCAGATTTGTGATATGTTCATGTTCTGAATTTAGAGATATTACATTAATTGTTTGAACAAAAATTAGGGCCTGCCTTACACTGTGAATCATTTTTATGTTTACCAACATTAGAATAAAGAACCGGACATTTTTTCTCTTCTTTTCCTATTTCTTCAAAAGTAGATTATACGTTCAGTAGGAACTTGGGGGTTTTTTTGATACTGGTACAGATTTGTTTTGTCTTTCTGTCCAAAACCCTGTGTTCTCAAAACATGGGAAAAGTCTTACCCAGTTAGAGTTCAGTTTTTCTATATTTGACCAAAACAAACCCTGGGTATTAAAAGAAATGTCAAGACCTTTTGTTGTTTTATGTTCTGACATTACTGACTGTATTGCTTCAGAAAAGAACCAGTTTCAAAGTTGGCAAGAAAACAAATTTAAATATCACTGGAGAAGGTGTTGCCATATTTTTACTTTAAGACAGTTAAAATGAATTTAACATTTTGTTTCTAGATACATGGGACTATATTGCCTTATTATAAGCTGAGGAAATAAAAGGGTGAGTCTGAGATCAGAAAAGTCAAGCCGAGTTAAAAAAAAATTGGTAGTTATTTTGCAGCACATAGAAAATATCAGTAAATATATATTTACAACTTAATTTATTCACTTTGTTACAGCAATTTTTTTGGTTAAAAAATGGTACTAGTTCAAAGACAATGGTGATAGGTTAATATAGTATCTGTACTGTTTAGCTATTATTGAGCTAACAGTTGACTGAAAGTTTTTGTTAACTGGATCATTTATCTTTTTATATGAACTACTTTAATTTTGTTCCTAGGGGTCTTGATTAGACTGTTATGTCATTGAATGGTTATCCAAGTAAATTGGTTTCTTTTCAGTTTTTTTTTTTTCATCCCCCCACTTCCATTTCACTGAAAGAGAGAAATGTGAGACCAATGTAAAAACATCCTAAAAACTGAAGCCTTTTCAGTTTCAAAACTAAAGCTTCCTAAATTTTTCACTTTTTATTAAAAACTGAAAAAGTTTGAAAATCCAAAGTATACATAAACATGTTTTTATTATTTTAAATGCAGGCCACTTCTCATTAAAAATAAATATATGATCAGGTGTCATGAACCAGGTTATAAACAGCTAATTATGAATCTATTGCCTTATTAGGCATACTTATTGTTTATTGATTATATGTTGAAACATCTGCCAGAAATGTGCTTCCTTGTAATGGTTCAAACAAACAAAAAAAAATCATTTTTCTCTCTCTTCCACTTCTACCTTTTCTTTCCTACTCTGTGTTGTTTTGTGCTTCCATGTTACCTTGCATCATTTTTTTTGGCAATACACAGTCAAGCTATATAGCAGTTCTACTAGGATTAATGGCTGGCTGGGATTCTGTAGAAAAAAAACTGTTGTAAAGTACTATTACCATTATGATACCCCTTTTATGTAACCAAAACCAATTATGTATCTAGTTCCCTCATATAATATGCTTCATAAACAATGTAAGGTGGACTATTATTCATTAAGGATGCTGCCTCCATATAGGACATGGCTAGTGAATGAATATGAAATATAACTATCAACTTCATTACTTTTTCCCAGGCCTTAAATTTCTTTCAGAGTTATAATCCCTTCAATTTCCTGCCTATTAATTAATGGATTTTACATAACACTGTTCATCACTGTAATTGCTTTTGATTTTTATTTCTTACTTCATTACTTTCCCAACACAACTGCTGTTCTTCATGCCCTTGTTTCCCCCACAGCAAAATTGATCAGATTTGTAAACCCAGAATCAAGAGCTTTGTTCGTAAGTGAACACATGCAAGACCTCTAGAGCAAGCATATGTCTAAGGATATTTCTGGTAGATACTGGATTGATATCTCTAGACACCAAAGTCCTCTGTCTTCATAACAGCTCTCTGTAATAAGACTGCCAGTTTGTGCTAGGAGTTTTTCTTGTGAGCACTTAGATCGGTGTCTTCAATCCATCTCCATGTTTCACACAGATCAGGGCACTGCTGTTGTGTCTTCAGTCCATCTCCATGTTTCACACAGATCAGGGCACTGCTGTTGTTATGGTACCAAGTTTCATTAACTACCTGCTGAAACCAAAGCTGAATGGCTCTAAGTCCCTTTATTAATAACCCCAGAATCCAGTCATTCCTAATTAAGTGCACTGAAAATGGTTCCTGTTAAATATTTTCAGCATCGTCAGACAAGTGCCAAAAAGAACCATTCAGCCCTGCCTATATTATTCTCACTTTTTTTTATTCTTGTGTCAGTCATGGAAAAAAGTGGTGCTGATTTCCTGAACCATTTCTCTGCAACTCAGGACGGGCAACAGAGATGGCACAGCTGCAATAAAAACTGACATTGTTCAAAGCTCAAGTTCATAGTTCAAATAAAAACAGCTAGGAGACCAAAAACACAAGGATATATAATAATTATCCTTTTAAATTTTAAGAAATCTTTTAAGCTTTCATGAGGCATTTCCACTATGAGCTGAACTTACTGCACTCCCTCCCTCTGTTATAGCTGTCATACCATGAGCTGAAGCTGTTTCAGAAGTCATGGTTACTTGCACTTCTTCAGCAAAGGGTAGATGGAAGTGCCACAAATCTTATGCAGTTACCATTTCTCATCAGAAGTGGATTTAACAGTTCAAGAACTGAATCAGTTTGCACATTTCTAGTTAGGCTATCACAACACTGTTTAGCATCAAAGCTTTTATTTCTGCTGTCTGCCTTTATTTCTGTTTTCCCTTCTATTCCCCACCTTTACAGACTCCATTTCTTCTAACCTATTTTCTGTGCTATTCCTATTTTTTCTGCACCATTAGCACACACTGTATGTTATGTATTCATTTTTACTTGGGTAGCAATCATGCTGTGTCTTATCCAGCTCAAAACTACCTTTTTAAAGTAGTTGGAAAAGGATTCTTTCTAATCAGCAACCTATTCCACTGCCTTAAAAAAGGTGAAGGACAATAGAAAAGATGGGGCAGGAGAAGAACAAAGCAGTTAGATATTCCTGTAGTTCATAAAGCTAAAATCCTTTGAAGGAGAACAAGCATTTGTTAGGGTGAGATGCTTATTAATAATTTCTAAAATTGAGAATTCTTATCTGCAATTTACAAGTATGCTTCTTTAATCATGACGTTATTCTGAAAAAAGGTTAATTATGAAGAACTTTCCTAAATTTTGAAGGAATAGTTAACCCAGTTACTGAAGACCACTCTTTCTTTATCAGAGTTTAGCCTGCAGTGGAAAGAAGACAGCATCACAATGGCCAGATACAGAAGAAGCCAAATACTAGATTTGTGCTCTGAGTTTCAGAGAATGTTCAGTCGCCTTCTGTCACTAGGAGAGAGACAATGACAGAAGTACACGACTTAAAAAGCAGTAATAGTACACCAACTTCACAGACTAACAGTTTAATTTAAGGCTCAGTTATCCAAGGCACCAGGTCCCTTAAAGGCACTTGGTATGGCAGGGTGGTGTCTTAGAGACTGACTGGTTCAGGGAGTCATGAGCTTTCTTGGCACCTACTTTTAAGGATGTACTTTAAAGGGCCTGAGTGCTTCTGGAAGAAAAAAAGGAAATGTAAGTAAAAAAACCTCAGGGCCTGATTATGTGACCTTCAATCACAGTAGTGAGCACTTACGCACAGGAGTTGCCTCACTGACTTCAAAAAAATGTTTCTTGCGAGACAAGTACTCACAGCTGAGAGCAAGGGTTGCATAGTTTAGAGGTTATTTAATGCTGATTGAAGTCAACAGGAGTTATTCCAGCACAAGAGGGTCCCAGGTGTGACAGTAGAACTGTAAATCCTTAATATGTCCTCTGTGGATGAGTTGCATTCAGTGGATTGAATTTAATTGCCTGTGTACATTCAACAAATTTCCTACTCAGTGATGCTCAGCTCAGTGGGGAGAAAGGGGCCTTTTCTCACATTGTGAAAGATCATAGAATCATAGAAAAGTAGGCCTGGAAGGTACCTCCATAAGTCATTTAGTCCAACCCCCCTGCCAGACACAGGATCATCCCTATGCAAACTATCCTAAGTAAATCTATTGTTTGACCTATTGGTAAAATTAAACAATCAATCCTGACACAACTGTAACACCCTAAATTGCCACAAGTAAGGCAGGGGGACAACAGTGGCCAGTGGCCATCCTTCTGCTGTGAGGGTTGTTAAAATATGCTTGAGAGCTCCAAGGAAGAGGGTCACAACCCCCTCTATAGAGGAAGACAACCCCCCTTCCCCACCCTGCATAGTCTGTATCAATCTGACCGTGGGGTAAAATACCTTCCTGATTGCAGATATGAGAATTGGTCTGGCTGTGAGTGGAGAGGCCAAGACCATCTAGCCAAGAACCTCCAGGTTTAAGTCTCAGCAGAAGCAGTCAAATGCCTCAGCCTTGGCTGCAGCCAACATGCAATACTTCAAGGCAAAATGAACCAACTCCCCTAGACGTGTAGCAACAGAGGTGGTGGGAGGGGCTGGGATTTCTTCCTGGCCCCATGTGGCAACCAGCAAACCTTAGAAGCATGAGGAATATCTATAGTAGGGCATATGCTATCTACTCTGAGATCATTCCTGACCAATGTCTGTCCAACCTCTTAATAAGCACCTCCAATGATAGAGAGTCTATAACTTCCCTAGGGAACCTATTCCATTGGTTAACACTGTTCTAACAGGAAAGATGTTTTTTCTGGATATCCAGTCTAAACCTATTTTGCTGTAACTTGAAGATATTGGGCCATGTCCTACTTTCTGCAGCAAGAGACAACAGGTGTTTTCCTTCTTTTATATGGCAGCCTGTTTGAAGACTGCTATCATGTCCCCTCTTAGGCGCCTTTTCTGCAAGTTGAATATACATAACTCCTTTAAGCTCTCCTTGTATGACTTGACTTCCAAGCCCTTTATCATTTTTGTCACCTGCCTCTGGACCCTTTCTAATTTCTCCATGTCCTTTTTAAAATGTGGGGCCCAAAACTACACACAATACCCTATATGTGTTTTAATCAGCACTGAGTAATGAGGCACTATCACCTCCTATGTTTCACATCTATTGATGGAGCCCAAAAATACATTCACCTTTTGTGCAGGTACATTACATAGCAGACTCATATTGAGTCTGTGATCCAGCAAGATTCCCAGACCCTTCTTAATACTGCTGCCATCCAGCCAGGTATCACCCATTTTGCTTTTTTGCTTTTGATTATACTTCCTGAGGTGTAACACCTTATATTTGTCAGCCTTGATTTTCATCCTGTTAGCTTCAGCCAGCTTTTCAAACTGTCAGTATCCTTCTGATTTATACCCCTGTGCTCCACTGTTTGCAGTCCTTGCCAGTTTAGTGTCATCTGCAGATTTGCTCGAGAAGCTGTCTATGTCAGCATCCTAATTGTTAATAAACATGTTGAACAGCAGTAGGCCCAGGACAGATGCCTGTGGGACTCCACTCAAAACATCCTGCCATTCTGCCATGGACCCAATTATAGTTATTATAGATTTCATAGACATTAGGGCTGGAAGGGACCTCAGAAGATCATCAAGTCCAGACCCTGCCCAAAAGGCAGGAAGTCAGCTGGGGTCACAGGATCCCA
>NW_017729029.1:60850758-60853914 GCF_001723915.1 Gavialis gangeticus
AGTCCATTAAGAATGGCCTCTTTAATAAACTTTTATAAGATCTTCCCCAGGATAGAAGTCAGGCTGATGGGCCTATAGTTATCTGGATCCACTTTCCTCCCTTTCTTGAAGATAGGCATCACATTGGCCTTCTTCCAGTCTTCAGGCACTATACCAGAGCACCAGGAGTTTTCAAAGAGCTGTGCCAGAGGCTGGGCTATAATGCTAGCCAGCTCCTTGAGTAGATTGTCAGGGCCGGCTGACTTGAATATATCCAGCCTCTCAAGGTGTTCTTTCACAAGGTCAACATTAATGGAGGGCAGGGGATCTCCCTCACCTGGACCTCCCTGTCGTGTGGTTGGCATGGGCGTCCCATGGGACTGATGAAAGACCAACGCAAAGTACCCATTTAATCCTTCACTTGCAGCTATTGAGCCAGTTGTCTATCCATCTTACAGTAGTTTTGTGTAACCCAAATTTCTTCAATTTTTTTATAAGATCGTATGGGATCTTGTTAAGAGCTTTGGTAAAGTCCAGATACATGTATCCACTGGATTTCCTTCATCAATCCAAGCCTTTTCTCTGTTGAAGAAGATCAAGTGTGTTTGGTATGATCTGTTCTTAGTAAATTCATGCTGTCTTTATTCTTCAGTCCGTCTTCCCATGGTACCATGCCTCTTAACTCCTTGAGTCAGTTGAAATCTGTCCTTTTGGAATCTAGAAATTTAGTTCTGCTAACTGGAGTAGGGAGCTCTAACTTCTGCCACTTAGAGAGGAGGAAACCAGCATTACAGGGCTGCAGTTAGGCAGGCAAACAGACAAGGGCCAGTGCAGAGCCACAGGTAGCCAGAGAAAATTATGGGGAGTTAAAGTGCAGCAGGGGAGAGGGTTAGGGCTGCAGCTCGCTGTTTTAAATCACAGTGCCTGAAGGTTGGCTGAGTATTGGGCTAATAAGAAACCAGTACCCAAGAAAAAGTCCATGTGACTAAAAAGGGTGGAGCCCATCAAACTAAAAGCCTGGCCCCTCAAGCAGAGAGCAGCTTGGCCCTGACTCCCACTGACAGTAGAACTCCTACTGGCCTGGGCTGCAACAGGGAGAATACAGATACCTGGGACAGCTGCAAGAGCCAGCAGCTGCAGGACAAAAGTTTGCCGAGACCAAGGGAGGGAGGTTCGGTAGTGGCTGGCAGAGGACCAGAAGACTAATTGTGCCTGATAGGGGCAGTATGGAAGCCACGGGTAGACTGTCTGGAAAGCACCCTGCAGTAAGAGAGCCCTTCCAGGATCCAGGCCCTGGTGGGGTGTGTAGGGCTAAAACCAAACAGTTTAGAGGTTGGTGATAGCAGCCCTGCAGAGTAAAAGGACCAGAGGCCTAGTTAAAAGGCCAGGGGTTGTCACAAGCTAAGAGCCCCTTGTCTGGGTTAGGGATGCCAAGGAGGCTGGAATAAGCATGTGAGACGGGACAAGGGTCCCAGAGAACAAGCCCAAGCTGGGCTCAGGAGCCAAGGTCTGGGGCAGTGGAGTGTAGAGTCAAGGGCAGGAGGCCAAATCCCAGACAGAGGTTTGAGGTCTGAGGGGTTGAGTGCTGCACTGGTGCCAAGGGCCCCCTCTGAATTTGTATTAGTGAGGCATAGGCCTGGCTATACAGAAGGATGGAGGCCATGAATTCAGCCCTTAAGGCAATTAGCGCTAGAGGGATCAGAGTCCCAGGCCAAGAGACTCTGTATAGTGAGGTCAAAGCCCCAGATCAGGTAGGCCAATTTGGGCCCAAGGGGAAGCAGACAATTAGGGAGAGCACCCAGAGTTCACCAGCATCTGAGGGAAGCCTCCACTCTTTATCATTACTATAAAGACATGGTAGGCAAGGTGGGGGCGTGAGATCCTGAGAGGCCAGAGTATGCGAGTAGAGCAGGATTAAGACAGCCACTAGGGTGCATCAAGGCTGTTCCTAGGGCCTGTTCTGCTACACTGATCTCATGCTTTCCTCAACTTGGAATCATGACTTCTGTCATTCTGTGATTGTTTCCTCCCAGGTTGCCCATCATATATTTCAATAATTCTTCCTGGATCCAGATTCAAAATAGATGACCCCTTGTTGTATCCTCAGCTTTCTGGAACAGAAAGGTATCCTCCCTACAAGTTAGGAGCTGGCTCAATATTTTATGTTTCACTGTATTATTTTTTCCAGAAGATGTCAGATAAATTGAAGTCATTCATCAGTACCATCTTATAAGTCTTGGATACTTTTGACATTTCTTTAAAGAGTGCTTCATCTACTTCTTGAGTTGGTGGCTTATAATAAATACCCACAATTATATTGGTACTGTGTATTTCACCTTTTATCTTCACCCAAATACCTTCTGATCTGCTACCTTCCTCTTCCTGAATCAGGGAAAAAGCCTATGTATTTTTGACATGCAAGGCAATGTCACCACCTTTTCTCCCAACCCTGTCCTGAAGCAGAGTATAGCCTTCAGTACTGTGCATGCTTCTTCATTCTACACAAAAGCCTGCCTGCATAAGTGTAGAGTAAATGCCAGGAACCTGACCTGAAATCTTCTGAAGTCTACTAGCAAATTGCTCATCAAGAATGATTGTGGGGGGGGAGGAATGGGTGGGGGCAGAGATCTGCATCCCGTTCTCCCCCCTTAGGCCGGGGCTGGGGCCAGGGCTACTCCCTGCTTCCCCTCCGCCACTTCAGGCTGGGGCTTGGACCATTCCTCCCCCTCCCCCTGCCACTTCAGGCCAGGGCCAGGGCCACTCCCTGCCTCCCCCCAGCCACTTCAGCAGTCGTGGCAATAGTGGTGTTTGCAGCTGTGGTGAGGCACAGCCACTGGTAACCCTCCCTTGCCTTCCTGTTCCCTTCTCTTCCCTCCCTTTCCTGTTCCCTGCTGCCTCCCCTCCCTGCCAGCTGTTGTTGTGGGGGACACTGGCCCCTGGCTCCAAGGAGCAGACCGGGGGGAGGGGGGCAAGGCCACCTCGCCCACCTGCTCCGTCCCCTCCATTGTGGTGGTGCTCCAGTCCCTGTCATCCCCCTCTGCCTTGAAGGAGCAGGGAAGGGGGGTGAGGCCAGCTCCACCCCCTCCCCTCTGACCCCTCAGTCCTCACTCTCATGGCAGTGTTCCACTGTCTGTCTCTGTCTGTGTAGGGCACTCTGATTAGCTGGCAAGACAGCCA
>NW_017729029.1:60858914-60864849 GCF_001723915.1 Gavialis gangeticus
GCACACCCATCCACCCCCCTCTGCCTTGAAGGAGCAGGGAAGGGGGGTGAGGCCAGCTCCACCCCCTCCCCTCTGACCCCTCAGTCCTCACTCTCATGGCAGTGTTCCACTGTCTGTCTCTGTCTGTGTAGGGCACTCTGATTAGCTGGCAAGACAGCCAATCAGAGCACGAAGAAAGCATTATGGACAGACAGACAGACAGATTAAGGCTTTTATAATATTAGAATGAAAGAACTCCCAGTTCGACAGGCTTCAGAGGATACTCCAAGACCAGCCTTTCCAAAGTATTACAGTGACTAACAATGCGGGTAGGGATGTGCAAAAATGAAGTATATTTTCTACCTATGGGGCCCTTTTACCATCTTTAATTTGTCCTGAGTCTGAGGAATGGTGTGTGCACCCAAAAGCTTGCAGAAAAAGATTTTTTTATTGAGATTTCTTAGTTGGTCTAATAAAAGGTATGATCTCTGAACCAAGAGGTCTAGAGTTTTTCATTTATTAACAATGCAGATGGGAACTGGTAGGATTTTTAAACAGCTTCAGCAGCTTTCAAAAACTGGGCATCTCCTTGTATACATGCCCAGCCTTATGATAGGCATTCACAGGGCATGTGTAACTTTCAGAAAAGGTACTTCAGAAGTGCAGTTGGCCTGGTAGTCAGTCTGTTCTCTTGGGATGGCCAAGACCCAGATTCAAACCTCTGATCTGAGATGAGGACTTGAAATTGTCTCAGGCTTCTCTGGTGAATGCAGTGATCAGTTTAGAACCAGTCCCGATGTTTCAGATGGAGGAGGAGATGGGCCCTCTTGCTTCTAATAGGCTACTGCTGAACGTGCTGTTTTGGGGGAATGAGAGAACCCAGGTTCAAATTTGGCTTTGGAGCTGGGTGCCGACTACATTAGGCAGCTCTGCACAATCTGCCTGTTTCATTTCTGCTTACTTACTCTTCCCCATGCAGAAAGCCTGGCTGCCCAAGTTAGGACTGTGGATTCCACAAGGAGGCAGGGTGTTTAATAGGTTGGTGCTGTGGCACTCTGCCTTGAGCTGCCTCTCTGGGTTTTGCTTTAAGTGCTCAGTGTTAGCACTCTGGCTTTTTGCACTCCTTAAGCAGCACTCAGCATCTTGCAGGAGGGAGACTTAAATGCAGATGCTCTTTGGGGGTCTGCAAAAAAAAAATGGGTTGCGCATCACGCTGGCCTAATAAAATCGGAGACCCCGCAGGTTATGATTTTCAGATCTTACAAGGGGGCTCTTGTCCCTTATGGGGGGAGGGGGCTCAACCCCCCCACCCCTTGATCTTCCCTGTAATTCTAACCCTGGATGCCCTAGAATAAAGAATGTCTTCTTACACACATAGCAGGGTTGTGAGGCTTTTTGTTTGCTTGGGGTTTTTTTTTTATTTTTGGGGGTTTTTTTCTTTTGCAGTCTGCTGAAGTCAGTCATCACTTCCAAGAAAGAATCAAGCCTTTGGAACTCTGGCTTACTAAAGTATGTTAAAGAGCTGCAGTTAGAAAAAACTGATAGTGAGCAATCATCAGGACCAGCCATTAGTGCGCCAGAAAATTTGTAGAACATAGTACCCTTCAGAGCCAGCTGCTCAGTGCTACATAGCATATGCTGGGCAGAGTTTTTGCCTGCCCACCACCCAGCAGTTCTCATTCTCCCAAGCTTGCATCATGAGAGAAAGCTAGTGGTTCAGTGCTGCTCTCTGAGTATACCTATTCATCTTAGCAGGATGGGCCTCAGGATGTAACTGGCTGGATATCACTGGTGCAGTAGGCTACTTTCAGTTGGGATCTGGAATTTTAATTTGGAGTTGTTGTTTTTCCCCCCCATGGCAAAAATGATTTTTTTTCCATACAATATAATTGCATTTTAGCTTCCCCACATACTATTTTTAGTATTATTTAGTAAAGCTTTCCCACGTGCAGTTTTATAGAACTGCTGTGAAAAGGCCTACTGTGGTGTTATATGAGGTAGTTTAAATTGCTGTAATGGTGCTTGTTGGTCCTCTGAAGACAAGGCCCAGTGCCCCTTTAAGCAATTATCTCTGTTGTTGCACCTTTTACAGCAAGATAGTAGATACATAGCGGAAGCCAAAGGAGCGGTAAGGTGGCAGTGAATTGCTGTACTATGATAATTATACTTACAGCAAGTGCTGCCTTAAGCAATCACTTTAAATTATTCCTATGTGACTTTACTGTTAGTTCAGTCTGTATTAAGGGCCTGATCTGTTAACTTCAACTCATTGTGGAAAGATTTCCATAAGCTTCAAGGGCTTCTAGATCATGCTGTAACAGGATGATCTTCCACACGATCAACCTATTAAAACTGGTGAGATATAGATAGCAGACATCTTATAGCAGCTAACTACCAATTCAGGAAAGGGACCAAATGCTTCAGTGCACTGAAGTTTGCCTTATAGCAAATGAATTGCTGATTTGAATAACAGCTTGTCAGATGTTCAGACAGAATCTCTTTAAAACAAATAATAACCCCAAGCCTAACTGTTCTGGACTATGGTACTCAAATGACAATTATACTGTTTTCCATTTATGTAGGGCTTTTCATCTCCATGGATTAAAATAAATCAAAAACAAAACTCCAATGTGGTGTTATGTTTAATACATAGTTTCAATTTTAAGTTTATGAAAACTTATATACTATTTACAGTGAATATTTTTGGGTACAAACTCTTGTGATATCAACAAGTATTGCTTTTTTTTCCTTGAAATTCAGTAACCCTCCCTGGTTTTTTTCTACTATATTTCTGTGAGTGACCTGCTATGTGATTTTGTCCTTTAGAAGTTACTTTAAAGAATTGTTTGACTGGGGCCAAAGATGTGAATCTTATCCTGGGTAATGTTGTGTCAATCAGTGTTTTACCTGAGTAAAGACTGTTAGACAAAGCCCTAGAAGGCTGTGTCAATGACTGGGATTTTTTTTTCCTTCTGAAGAAATGGGTAAAACCATCTTGACTCTGTCATGGTTTATTTGGCTTTTGATTTTTCTCATTTTTCTGCTGGGCCATTGTGAAGTGCAATAGTTTTCATGTTCTTCCTAATTTATATAAAAACACCAATACCAATACCAGTATTGACTGATATCTTGGCTTTACTTAAACGAATGGAAGTAACCCTGTTAATTTCAATAGATACAGTATATCATCTACTAAATCTAATGCAGAGTGATTGCTGGAAGATAAGACTCATGTCCAACTGCTGTAACTATAGAAATGTAGGCCCAAATTATATTTCTATTTACACACCTAAATAATTGTTATGCAACTGCACAATTTCAGCTTTTGGCACTTAAGCAAAGTTTGCAATTCAGCTCTGGACACTTGAGTATGCGGACACCTGCTAAGCTTGCGTAGAAGGGCTGTGGTATGGCTGGGCAGGCAAGCAGTGGCATACACTGCCTCAGGTATACATACAAGGCCTGGTTAAATCCAGAAATTGTAGCTGGATAAAAGCCCATGACTTGCAGTGGAGGAGGGCTGGGCAGGGAAAGAAACGGAAACTGTGAAGTGCCAGAAACTGCAAGTATTTGGGCATTTAAGTGCATAAGTAAAATAGGACTTAGCCTGTAGTCCGAGCATGTGTAATATTTTCACAGACATGTTTTGATCTATACAGTGGACTAGATTTCCATTTGGAATAGCTCCATTGGGAGAACTTGCTGTAGTATCTATTATAAATGAAAAAAAACTACAAACAAAGCCTTATACTGCAAGCACTTGCTCATGTGAATGTCACCCATTTATTTTCAGTAGGACTAGCTGCAAGAATAAGAATGGCTTGCGTAAGAAAGAATTCACAGGATCAAGCCAGGGGTATTATTTTGACACCACATTTTGAAGTGTCCAGCTTCCAAAATTAACCAAACAATAAAAAGGCAAAAATAACAGTGAAAGCAGCATAAGGAGTAAGTTTCTAGCCACCAGTTTTCAAAAGAAGACTGATAGTTAAGTAGCAGCTACAGAACTTTATTTTATAGATAACTCCGAAGGCATCTTGAGGTGGAAAACATACCTGGGAAACAGCCCAACCGAATTTTTAATATTCTCTCACAGTGAACACAGAACACATAGGAAGGGAAGGCTGATGGCAATGGTATTTGATTGGCAGCTCCTCTGGACACTTCTACAGAGACACTTATTTACAACAGAGCTGGAATCTCTTATTATTCTGGCCTAGCATAAATTCAGTGGATCTGTCTGACAACCCATAGCAAACTCCTTTTTCAGTCTTTTTGTAAGGCATTGCAGAATACATTTATACAGTCCAAAGTATAATCTGTGCAATTCACTATGAAAGCTGCACTTTGTGATAATTTAGGCTGATGGTTACAGATGCCATTTTCAATCATTGATAAGTTTACAGATGGTTTGCGAAAAAAAATTGTACTGGCATACTTTAAATTGAATTCCTTTTGTGGGCTTTTTGCACTCTAATAATGGTGCCATATTAGTTGAGTAAAATAATAATAAATTATTTCTTCTGGAGTTGAATACAGTAATACCACAATAAAGTCATTATAAAGAGCAATTAAAGATTATTAATAAAGAAAGATCAATAGCTGTATTATGGAGTTGCAGATATTATTCATGTTAGCTTAATATTTTTATTATAAATTGCATTTTCAGGCATCACTAATTCATCTGTAAAAATCTGTTTTAGGATAACACTTGGCAGATAAAGTCTTAGCATTGGAATACAATTTTGTTTATGGAATTGAGTATAATTTTTAAAGGTAAATAACTTCCTTTTGGGGCTCAGTTCTGTACTTCTCTCACAATCTTAAATCCAACCCCCTCCCCCACCCCTTCCTGGCAACATAAATTCCCCAATTCAAAAAAAGAGCTTAAATGTAATGCATATTCCCATTCCTACTTGGAATAACACCAGTACATTTTAAACAGCTGTCCTGAATGGAGACGTCCTGAATGGAGACGTTTGGTCCTGAGGTATACAGTATCACCAGCCCCAAGTGTTTGAAATTCTGGGCCTGTCCCCCCCACCAAACTAGATAAGCCAGATCATTGTCTTCAAAGATCATAAGATTAGTATTACAGTAAATTATATTTTTGAATTTGCTACCTAGTTTTTTAGCTTTCAAGTCACATTTGGGGCACATTTTTAGCTTCTCTCTCACAACATGAAGGCTTGAGACCTATTTGAAATATTAAAGTTAGATTTCACCTGCAACCTCCCCATACTAACATTCAGTGCTTTAGCACAAACAAACATTACAAATTGAGAGATTTCTGATTAAGTTATGAAGACTGGCAGCACTGAATATGTATTCTTCAAAACCATTGATATATTTCAACTTTTTTAAATGGTAAAAACTGGGAGTATGACATAACCCTTTGATAAGAATGTGCACAGAAGAAAACAACATTGGTAGGTCATTATTTCTCATGGTGCAGCTTTGCAGCATATTGTTGTAATACATTTTTATTTATTACTCTTTAGAATACAAGTGTTAGTTGTCACACTGAGGTAAGTCATGGCCTTGGGTGTCTGGGCAGGAGAGTACAGAGGTATATGGTGGGTCATGCCTATATGGTAAACTTACTGTCTGGCAGCAGCCTCCTCACACACACTGCACTGTTCCTTAGGGCTGCCTTCTAGACTGGAAATGGAGTAGCTGCATCCCTGAAGCATTTAAGTAGGCCAGCTACCACTGCTGAGTGACAATGCCAATTAAACTGCCTCCCTGCTAGTTAGTCCACATGAAGTTTTACATGGATATGTTACAAAGGAAGCTTATAAGAAGTGGAAACTTGCACAAAAACTAGGGAGTGGTATAAGAGCATTGCTTGGACATGCAGGGATGAAGTGAGGAAGGCCAAAGTATAACTGGAGTTGTAGCTAGCAAGGGATATCAAGGGTAACAAGAAGGGTTTCTACAAGTATGTCAGTAGCAA
>NW_017729029.1:60864897-60866557 GCF_001723915.1 Gavialis gangeticus
CCTTGTGACAGAGGATGCAGAAAAGGCTGAAGTGCTCAACGCCTTCTTCTCCTCAGTCTTTACAGGCAAGATCAGCTCCCAAACTACTGCACTGGGCAGCACAGTTTGGGGGGGATATGATAATCCAACTGTGGTGAAAAAACAGGTTAAGGACTATTTAGAAAAGTTGGATATATACAAGTCCATGGGGCCAGATCGGATGAACCCAAGGATGCTGAGGAAGTTGGCTGATGTGATTGCAGAGCCACTAGCCATCATATTTGGAATCTCATGATCAGGAGAGGTCCCAGATGATTGGAAAAGGAAAAACATAGTCCCCATATTTAGGAAGGGGAAAAATGAGGATCCAGGGAACTACAGACCAGTCAGTCTAACCTCAGTTGGCAGAAAAATCATGGCGCAGATCCTCAAGGGATCCATTTCTAAGCACCTGGAGGAGAAGAAGGTGACTAGGAGCACTCAGAATGGATTCACCCAGGACAAGTCATACCTGACCAACCTGATTGCCTTCTATGATGAGATGATTGGCTCTGTGGACATGGGGGAACCAGTGGATGCGGTATACTTTGATTTTAGCAAGGCTTTTGATACGGTTTCCCAGAACACTCTTGCAGGCAAGCTACGGAAGTATGAGCTAGATGAATGGACTCTAAGGTAGAAAGCAAGCCAGCTGGAGCATCAGGCTCAGAGAGCAGTAATCAATGGCTTGATTTCTAGTTGTCAGCCAATATCGAGTAGAGTGCCCCAGGGGTCAGTCCTAGGCCTGGCTTTGTTCAATGTCTTCATCAAAGACCTGGAAGATGGAAGTGCACCCTCAGCAAGTTTGCAGATGACACCAAGCTGGAGGTGTAGTAGATACACTGGAGGGTAGGGTTAGGATTCAGAGTGACCTAGACAAATTGGAGGATTGGGCCAAAAGAAATTTCCTGAGGTTCAACAAGGACAAGTGCAAAATCCTGCACTTAGGACAAAACAATCCCATGCACCAGTTCAGGCTGGGGGCTGCTTGGCTGGGTAGCAGCTCTGCAGAAAAGGACCTGGGCTTACAGTGGACAGGAAGCTGAATATGAGCCAGCAGTGTGTTCTTGTTGCCAAGAAGGCTAATAGCATACTGGTCTGTATTGGTAGGTGTGTTGCCAGCAGGTCAAGGGAAGTGATTATGCCCCTCTATTCTGGACTGGTGAGGCCACATCTGGAGTACTGTGTTCAGTTTTGGGCCCCCCACTATAGAAAGGTGTGGACAAATTGGAGAGAGTCCAGTGGAGGGCAACACAAATGGTGAGGGGGCTGGGGCACATGACTTAAGAGAAGAGGCTGAGGGAACTGGGCTTATGTAGTCTAGAGAAGGGAAGACTAAGAAGGGATTTAATAGCAGCCTTCAACTACCTGAAAAGGGGTTTGAAAGAGGATGGAGCTAGACTGTTCTCAGTGGTGGCAGATGACAGAACAAGGAGCAATGGTCTCAAGTTGCAGCAAGGAAAGTTTAGGTTATATATTAGGAAGAATTTTCTCACTAGGAGGGTAGTAAAACACTGAACCAGGTTACCCACAGGGGTTGGTAAAAGCTCCATCCTTGGAGCTTTTTAGACCTAACCAGACAAAGCTTTGGCTGGCATGATCTACTTGGGGATGGTTCTGCTTTAAGCAGGGGGTAAGATTA
>NW_017729029.1:60871557-60889184 GCF_001723915.1 Gavialis gangeticus
ACTAGATGATGTCCTGAGGTCCCTTCCAACCCTAATTTTCTATGCTACTATGATTCTGTGATTCCCTGTCTCCAGGGAAGGCTGCAGTTTAGAAGGCTCTGTAGCCAAGTAAAGGGTTGTCCAAGTGCTTCTCCACCTTTTGTAAATTTTTTGAGGAATTATGCTTGTGCTTTGAAATGTTTGGAGTATGTGGTTGGTGAGAGCACCCTGTGAGAGGAATCACAGATTCAGTCTGTTTCCTAAAATCATAACAGTTTTTGTACTTGGTGGCCACAGTAACTTTCAGCACATGGAAGATTTTTGTTTTTCTCTCATTCTCCATCCTCTACCATTTGCTGCACCAGAGCTCACCTGCTATCATTCCCATCTGACCTCATTAAGCCATTAACATATTAGAATCCATTAGTGTATAAAAGCTTAGTTCTGAGTGTTTGGTCTCCTACTGTTGAGTATGTATATCAGTCAGGATCTTAGGGGATTGCACAATTATTATTTGGTAAAGTAGTCCCAGCTGTACACCAAATCAAGAATCACACCTTTACTGTGCCACCCACACAGCTGGGTTTACCACCCTACTTCAACCAGGATTAGCCAAGTCAGGTCCATGACTCTTGGGTCCCATCCCAACTGAACCTCTCCAGCTAGTTTCCCTAGCACACTCAGAGGTGGGGTATACCTTATTTTTATACCATGGTTTTCAGAGGATTAAATTAGGTTGCCTTCAAACCCCTCCATAACCTGACTCATGCTGGGAACAGGGAGAGGCATCTAAAATATACCCAAAGGGTATTGCTCCTCTCCATTCTCCTAACACTGTTCCCATAAACCCTTTCCCTCACAGTTGCCCCAAACTCATCTTCCCCAGCCTTCCACATTCCTCTATCCATTATTTAACTGCTCTATCCAGCATTCCTATGCATAACTATTTTTTAAAAATATTTTGACATCTTCTTTTATATTTGTATTATATTTCACCAAAATAAAATACCTGTTCAAAATAGGCAATTTGTTACAAAGTGCCATTAAGAAACAGATTTAAACTAACACTCTCCCTGTTGAGATCAACTACATGGCCCCATAAACCTTTGGCTTTACAGAAACTACCAGGCAAGAAAGACGTTTTTATCTATTCTGTTTGCATATGTACTATGTTAGTCTATTTTGTGAGTGATTTAGGCTCACAGCCATATAGTGCCACCTGTTTTTGTGAATACTGCTTTTAATATGTCTTACCCAGTTGGTAGTGTGCATTATGTACCGGCTTCAGTAAATGTCAAGCTGCTGAGATGATTTGGGGCCTGAGCAGAGCTATGGTTTAAATTCCAAGTCCATGCTAAGTAAATGTCACTGGAATTCATCTACATTAGAAAAAGTGTTTTTCCCCAGGGTTGTCTTTTGCGAATCCTTGACTCAAATGACCCCAAATTTGGGAAAATAGCCCTATTTTTCACCCTTGGGTGCCCACTATGTCAGGGCAATCCAAATGATTTTTATAGCACCTTTGAACAGTCATGGGTTCTCAATCTAAACTATAGCAGAACTGCTGCTATAATAGGGAGGTGACATATTTATCCAAAAGTTGTGGGATGGTACTGATGAGAGACTTCAGTTTTCCAGACATCTGCTAAAAGAACAGTTCAGCCAAACATAAAAGTCAAATGGGGTCCTAACTTGTATGGAGGATGACTTGCTGTTCCAGAAGGTTAAGGATACAGTTAAGGGATCATTTTTGTTAGATTTTCACCTGACTAATAGGGAAGAACTGGCAGAGGATGTGAAGTGATGAAGAACTTGGGAGGAAGCAATCATGATATTCTAGATTGACAGATGGGGAAAGCATAAACAGCAAAACTAGACACTAAATTAGTTTAGTGGATTTCAACAGATTCAAGGAATGTATAGGCATGGTGCAATGGGAAGACAGACTGAAGAATAAAGGTGCCCAGGAAGGCTGGGAGCCTCTAAAGGGCACAGTATTGGAAGCCCAACAAGAAACTCTTCTGGCAATATGGAAGCATATGGAAAAAGACCAATGGGGCTGCACAAGAATCTTCTAAAATGCCTCAAACGTAAAAAGAAAGTATACAGGCAATGGAAGAATGGACAGGTGACCAAGCAAGTGTACCAGGAAATAGCAAGAATCTGCAGGGACAAAATCAAGAAGGGAAAGATAAAGAATGAGCTGCACCTGGCAAGGAGGTTAAGGACAACAAGGAGTGGTTGTATAAGTATGTTGGTCAGCAAAGAAGGAACAAGGAAGCTGTGGGTCCTCTGTTAACAAGCCAGTAACTATAAATGGATACATGTCAGAATGGTAGATTTTGCATGGAGTCCCACAGGGGTCTGTTTTGGTCCCAATGCTGTACAACATGCCTGTTAATGATATGGATGCTGGCATAGAAAGCTTCTTGAATAAATATGTAGGTGATATGAAACTGGGAAGGATTGGAGGATGGGAGCACAATTTGGAAGGATCCTGACAGATTGAAAAGCTGGGCTGGAGCTGCCAGGATGAAGCTGAATGCTGGCAAATGCAAGGTTGTACGCCTCCAGAAGTATAATAAAAAAACAGATAGAAGATGGGTGACACCTAGCATCATGGAGAAGAATCTGGAAGTGCTAGTACTTCACAGACTCAATATGAATCTGCAGTGTGATGCAACTGCACAAAAGGCAAATATGATTTTGGAATACATTAATGGAAGCATTAGGTGCAAGATACTGGTTAAGCCTCGTCTAGAGCGTTTGTGCAATTTTGGACTCCACATTTTAAAAAAGACACGGAGAAGTTAGAGAGGCCCCAGAGTCAGGTGAAAAAAGTGATAAAGGGGTTGGAAGACATGTCATAGGAAGAGAGGTTGAAGGAGTTAGGCAAGTTCAGCTTTTAGAGAAGGCACCTAAGAGGGGACATGAATGTAGTCTTCAAATACTTGAAGGGCTGCCATAAAGGAGTGGGAAAACACCTGTTCTGTCTTGCTGCAGAAAGTAGGACATGGCCCAATGGTTTGAAGTTGCAGCCAAAGAGGTTTAGATTGGATATCAGGAAAAAAACATCTTCTCTGACAGAACAGTAAGGCAGTGGAATAGACTACCTAGAGAAGTTGTGGACTTTCAATCACCGGAACTATTCAAGAGGAGGTTGGACAGCCACTGCTCAGAAATAACCAAGGCATAGGTGGGGAATACTATGGGTGTTTTCCAGGTTTCCAGGCTTTGTTGGGGCTGGGAGGGAATTCCACCTTCATTCTGTATGTGTCAGGTTTTTTTTAAGTCTTCTTCAGAGGTATTGGATGTTGGCTGAGTCAAGGCTGAGGATTTTGACTGGAGTGTGGTAATGCCCCTGCTGTGATTAAAACCTAGATCTTCCTGGCTAGAAGGTCTTGCCTCGCCACTCTCCACTCAGGGTCCAATTGCCATATTTGGGGTTGGGAAGGAATTTTACCTTATGATCAGATTGGTGTGGACAGTGGGAGATTTTGCCTTCCTCTGTAGTAGGGGCATGGCCCTCTACCTGAGATCTCTTGACCCTATATTAATCTTTCACACAAGCCTGTGGCAGATTAGTTTATGTCTTGTGTGTGTCAGGGTTGATGGTAGTTTTACTAAGAGGTTAGAGTATGGGTTTATATAGGGTGGTTTGGATAGGGTGGTCTTGCCTCATGCAGGGGTTTGGAGTAGATGTCCTCTGGAGGTCCCTCCCAGCCCGACTTATCTACAATTCTATGATTTGATTCTATAGACTCAGGTAAGTCAGGCTCGATTCAAGCAAAAGAAAACCAAATCTAACAGCAGAAAGGAAATTACTGACTTGGGTTTTTAATATTGCTATTATATATAGGGACATACAGATGTTAAATTATCTGCAAAGAAAATTGCCATGCATTAATTCAGATCCCAGCTCCTCACAGAGAACCAGTCTGTCAGAAGGGGGGGGGGGTTGATTAAATGTTTGCTTTTCCTAATCTCCAGCATGAAAAAAAATTGCTTCTGTGCATCAACCTTTTACTGCAATGTAACACATTTCCAAACAACATGATTTGACACGCTTCTCCCTTGTACTGTGACACAACAAATGGACGTTAAAATTGAAGCCCAATAATTGTCTGGTTATGGTCTGATACCTGATGAATATAAATGACTGGCTGTAAACACCTTTCAAAGCACTTGGAAAGAAAACAAACTAAGAATACATATAAAAGAGTATGGAGTATACAATCCTTCAAAGGGAAAGTAATCCTAACCAAATGTAAAGCACTGGAGCAACTTTATATTGATACTGAGTTCTTGCTGGTGATGGCTGCCCCAAGAAACTTAAGGTCTCTCTACAGCTTGAACCTCATTAGCTATAGTCATGCTCAGCTGTATCTATCTGATGGGCCATGTTTGAAAAAAGTTGTATAATGAAGGTAGGAAACACAGGGTGTATCTACATGAGATATTTACAGTGGAGTAACCTAATTAGTTCTGCATTAAAGTCTTGGCATCTACACATGTAGCCCTATTCGGCCACAGTAAACTAACTCTTCCTTAGGACAAGTACTGTCCTATGGGGGCATTCTTTAGTGCACAGCACCAAATGTGTAGAAGCTGATGTGATTGGCGGGGGCACAAGACTGCTTCAATGTAGGAGATGCCTGCTGGCTAGCACCATACTGGAGCACCCTCATGCCCTAGCCAGCCCCTCTGCAACATGGTGAGCTGTGTCAGAGCAAGCCCAGGCTGTGGTCCCTGGCACATGTGTAAACACAGCACCCAGGAGCAATAATCTCTGCTGTGTTATGCATCAGAGTTTATTGCATCACCTTAATTTCACATGTAGACACATCCACAAAGTGCTAGTAAGAAAGCGATCTCTCTTTTCTGGCCCTAGGCAAAGATGTGTGCTGAGGTAAACACTAAAAGCTATACCTTTTTTGGAAGGACTGCCTCTGCAGTCTTGGTGCCCGTTCAGACTAAGAGAACAGTTGTGTGGACCAACTTTTGATCCAATAAAAATATGACCTCACCTTTCCTTTGTATTCTTTTCCATTAATAAGCTAGGGGGCTCTGGATATATTATTCAGTTTACAGTCAAAGCAAAAACAAATATAACTTTATTGGAATGTGCATTAATTTGCTATATCACATATTAGGTATTAAAAACCACAAAAGACTAGGCAAAAATACTCAAAATATGTCATTTCTCTAGTCCTGTAGTCATTAGAATTAAATGTATATCTCTCTCAGATTCTTAAAAGAAAATCAGGACTTGTTGTGCATCCAATGTTTCACTGAAATTTATTTCCACACCTGAGCAAATGTTTCTACATCAGAGTTAATGTTTTTAGCTAGAGTTAAAAACAGTCTGTAGGGCTGTGAAATAAGAGAGACATTACTGGAAGCAGTGAACAGACAGCAGAATTGAAGAAGAATAGTTTGTTTAGTGAACCATTAAGACCATTAAAAAAGCAGAGGCCCTTTACACTTGTGGAATGAAGAGTTTAGCAGGGATCATGTACAAAAATATGATAATGAGCCATAAGTCAAGTGTTTCCCTCACCACTGCCTGAGGAGAAATGCTGTTGCTACTGCTTGGCAGTTGATTTTAAACTTTGGGTAGACCAGAAATCAAACGGGGTGCAACTGCACCAATACAGCCCCCCTTGGAGTCTTAAGGCTTTATTTTCCTCTCTCCAAACATAGCCAGATATTTCTTCTTGTTAAAGATTCTGGGTAATGTCTTCCAAGACCCTTCCTTTCATGAAAAGTACTGTAATGAGGACTGCCACTAGATTTTCCCACTAGTGCAGCTTGGGCATCTATTCCAGCTGCAGTAAGAGAAAGTTTCAAATGGGTGGAACACTATGCGAAGCACTAGCCTGCTTTCTTTCTTCCAGTGCTATTCACAGTTTTCCCCAATCAGACTCTGTAATGCAAAATTTTCAAACAGCTTTGGAAGCAGAGTTAGTTTCCTTCCCAGGCACTATTTGTCTCCTTGACAGAATCAGGTTTCTTCTTGCTTGTTCTCCTTCTAGTCCAATGAATCTTTCCATCTTAGCTGCCTAGTAGCCTGGCTTGAATAGGAAGGTGTTGTCACTTATTCCTTGCCTGTATTAGGATACTGCCCTATGAGGTTAGGGACCAGATTTCAAATCTCCTTGGTAAAGGTAAACCAAGGACTGCCTCTGGTTTAGGGGTAATGCAGTCTCGGTTTCCATTCAGACTGTAAGAGAAGAGTTGCGTAGACCAACTTTTGATCCAATAAAAATATGACCTCACCCTACCAATTCTGATTCTCAGATATCCTTGGATCATAACAGCTACAACAGCAACAGCATGCTACACTCAAACCATCATATTTTTCATATTATTTCAATTGTTCAAATCCTTGCATAAAACTTTACCTTGATTACAAACCTGCTCTTTGAAATTAATGATATACCCAGCAAATAAAGCATAACTCAAGTTGTGTAAGGCCATCAGAATGTGCCCTTTGGTGTCTTGGGGTTCACATAGAGGCAAATTCTGAGCCCCTTCCTTACACTGAAGAGTATCTGAAGAGTCTCTTATGGATTAATATTGATCTTAATAATTGGTCTTTACCATAATTAAGCTTTGTCATGGATAGCATATGGTTGTTGTGGGAAAGAGGCTTGACACTATGCTAAACCTCTACCTAATGCAGCAGACGTCTCCAAGCACACCTGTGTGAAACTTCTCGGGGCTGGTGTAGCTAAAGCACTGCCCACTGCCTGCCCCTTACTCTCCATACTGATCCGTAGGTGAAGAGGGCTGTGGGGGTTGACCATGTAATCTCTCCAATGGTGGCTGCTCTGCAAAGGGGAGGAAAGGAGGCACCTTATATCCTAAATTTTTCTTATGCAGCTGTATGAGCCAGGTCATGATCTGGCCCTCTCCGAGTGAAAATATCAGCACATGGCCCATAAAGTCAGTCAGCTATAAATAAAACTTGTCTATGGTGCTGCCTTGTTGATCCCATCCCTTCCAATCGGCATGTCTCTCATTTGTTTTTCTTCACTTCACACTATAGTTAAAGAAAAGATTGAAAGCTATTTAAGATGGTATACTCAAATCTTTTTTTTAGTTTGCTGAGACTTGTATTTTTCCTAACTCCATTGGAAAAAATGACACTATCAAAACAAACAAAAACAAAACCTGTCATCGATAATTACAGCTGAGTTCATCTAGTTAAAAAATATCCTTCATTGTTTACTGCCTGCTGAGATGCAATCAGAATTAAATTACTCTGAAGTCACTACTTTAAGATTGAAGAAAGGAGAGTGAAAACTTATTTTCCCAGCTATAAAAGGCTATGCAAATTCATAAACTGTATCCTACCATCGTCACAGGCAGAGGGCAAAGCTTTTGAACAGGGTGTGTCATAGTTAGACATTTCTTTTTTAGAAAAGCACAATTAACTACTAGTGTCCTGAAAGCCACTACTTACCTGAAACCACTACCTAAAAATGCATAGAAAATCTGCTCAGCTGGCTCTGTGTTATTCCAAGCATAGGACCTCTGAAGCCATTTTAGATTGGTATTAGCATAGGGAACACTACCTGTTTTATAAGATCAGCCCTGTTTCATGTAGAAGTGATGTTTAGCCACCTCTATGGCATCACCTTCATCTGCTATGTTATAAGTCCTCTACAATCATTTATTAGTGGCTGGGGCAAGGGACATAGGGAAGGAGCAGTCAGGGTGGTGGGATGACATAAAACAAGCATCACAAACACTGGGGGGAATCCCCAGGAGGGTTAAATGGCCAAAGACCCCAAGCTTGTGCTATATGGCCTGAAAACCTTGTTGCAGAAATCTTCATCCTGGTCTCCAGAGCCAGCTGCTAGTTCAGGAAGTCTTGACATCTCAAATATTCTCTGAAAACCAGGTGTTAGAGGTACAGAGCATCAGAAAAATTTTGAATGGATGTCCCTGGCTTGCATATTTCAGAAGAACCATATAATTTTGTTACCCTTTGTGCATCTAAATGGCAATTTTTCAGGTGCATAAGAGGTCTTCTGTTTTTTGGTCTAATAAAAGATATCAGATTCATGCAAAGAACCTTTTCTGCCTAAGAGGTCTTTTAGAACATATGCACAGTTTGTGATTATACTGTCTGTGCAGTGCAGACACATAAGAAAATGTATATATGCTGAGCATGCTCAGTAGGTTATGCACTGGCCAGATGGAAAGCTATGTATACAGAGCAAGTGTCTGTATGTAAGTCACAACATTGTAGAAGTCCCTGACTGGGGGTGGGGAGGAGCTTCCTCCCATGCTTTAGTCCCAGTATCTGAGTGATTAGAGTAATGAGAGAGTAGCCCAGGAAGCAGGAGACCAGCTGGGTTCTAGGACTCCTGCATCTAGATAGTTTGAGGTTGTGTTTCTTTGACTTCCTAACACAGTGCTTTAACCAGCACAGCACAGGTTAGGCATTAGCCACTGCCTTATCTAGCCCTTCTTGAGAAATTGGCCTATCTGGTCAGCCAAGACATGGAGCTATAAGGAGCTAGGAGGAAGCTAGTGAGCTAACGTATCTGTGAGTCAATGAGATGGCTGCTGTTCTGGAAGAGACCAATTTTAGGCTGGACCCTTGTTCCCAGTGGGCAGAAACTTTCCCACTGCTTTCTGCCCATTTTATCCAATGGCTATAAAAAGCAATAGCAGCCCATTTTATCCTATGGCTAGCTCAGCTTCAAGAGGAGGGCTGGAGAGGGTTTTGTATCTGTAATGTGGCATTAAGGCACCAGTTCTGCTGAGTTCCATAGGAAAAAGGCATGGAATGAAACACTTCTAAATGTGTCATCTGTATTAAACAGATGACTTTCTCTTTGTGTGTAACTAGTGAGCTTTGCTTTCTGATATGTTTTGTACAAGCTGAAAAGTAGCATAGTCAGCAAGAGCAATATTATCCTGGACCCAAATACTAAAAATATAGTTGAACCTAATTAACTACAAAGTGAAGGGATTGGAAGAGCATGGAAGAGTAAATTTGAGCTGGGAGATTTCAGAAACTTCTGAGAGCAGCAGCCTCAAACAGCTGCTGCTTAGAGGGGGTAGTGGTGCTTTACCTGGGAGTTTGATAGGGAATTGCTATGTACAGTTTGTAACCATCTCTGTTTGAGGAATTGGGACTTGCGTATGTTAATTCAGGTACATTGAGTTAAATCAGTGAGTGGAGAGGAATTTACCAGGCACCAGCTGCTCCATGATCATGATAACTGTTTTATGTGTCTGCCCCATCTCACAGGAAATGGAAACCAAATTGTCGTTAATATATATATATAGGGGGCTATGATTATATTATTCAGTTTACAGTCAAAGCAAAATCAAATATAACTTTATTGGAATGTGCATTAATTTGCTATATCATATATTAGGTATCTATTCGTTAATGTGTGTGTGTGTGTGTGTGTGTGTGTGTGTGTGTGTATAATCTCCCCATTAAGAAGTAAACTACTGTTTAAGCTGTTGCTTACCACAGAACAGAAACAGACATTTGAAATAGTAGACATGGAGTAGCTGATGCACAGTAAATCCTGCTTTTAGTTTAATATATTTTGATTATCTGTCCACACCCAAATAGTTTATGCAAAGAAAACACTCCTGACTCTGTGGGCACATCTACACATGGTGTGTTAAGGCACATTAACCATGTTTAAGGTGCATTAAGGGCATGGGTCTACATGTGAGTACCCTTAATGCACCTTAAAAAATGGCGATTTTAGGTTAATTGCACCTAAATTTAATATCTGCATAAAGCAGGTATCAGATTTAGGCACAATTAGTTAAGGCCGCTTAACCCACATGTGGGTGCCTTAAGGCACCTTAATGCTATGTGACTGAATGGGCCAGAGCTGAGCTTGTGGGGCCTGTGAGGCCACTAGGCACCAAGAAGAAGACGCGGCAGGTACTGCTTTACAAGGTGCAGACACTAGAGCTCTAGCAGCGGTTCTGGCAGCAGTGGTCCCTGTCAGTGTGTGGTAAGTTGGCAGAGGGGGCAGGAGCTCCTGTCAAAGCACAAGGGAAAGGCCCCTCCACAACCCCATGCAGGCGAAGTTGGCAGTGCAGAGCAGGCAGGGCCTTTGCTACTGGCTTGTCTGTGCCTCTCCCTTGGGGTGGGTTTGCTCTGGCCGAGTAATGCAGCCCTGAAGGGGCTGGATGCCTTCCTGCCCATGGGATTCGGGGACCCTTAGAAGCCCATGCTGGGGCTCCCACCTGGGACAGTAGGCAGTCATAGTCATGTAGGGTGAAAGTATAGCCCCCAGCACAGCTCTCTCTGCTCCACCCACCTCTGTCCTGGGCAAGAACCCAGCCTCAGTGCCGGACACTGCGGGTGGGAGAGGAACTCATTTTGGACAGCCTCAGCATGGGCTTCTAAGGGTGTCTGAATCCCACGCTGGCAGCAAGGTACCCTGCCCCTGCAAGACTGCATTGCCTGGCCAGCAAACCTGCCCTGAGGGAGAGGTGAAGGAGAGCTGCTAGCAAAGGCTCTGCCTGCACTGTGCTGCCCCCTCTGCAGGGGGGGCCTTTTCCTTGTGCTTTGATAGAAGCCCGTGCCTTCAGCCCCCTCTGCCAATTTACTGCACACTGACAGGGACCACTGCTGCTGGAACTGCTGCTACAATTCCAGTCTGACTTGCAGAACATTACCCAATGCATCTTCTTCTTGGTGGCACCCAGCAGCAGCATGGGGCCCTGTGGACTTCACTCTGGAGCACTGTCATCCAACACTGGGGAGGTAGAAACACGGGGAGGGGATTAGAGCCAGAGTCGGAGCCGGAGCTGGGGCCAGGCTGACTGCATCTGTGAGGGCTGGAAGCTCCTACCCTTCAGCTGGCACTGGGCTGCACCACCTAGCTATGCTGCCATGGGCTTCCAGAGGCTGTCCAGGGTGCTGACCAGGGCAGGCTGCCCAGCAAGCTGCATTAAGGCCCTTTAAGGTGTCCACATCTTGATGCACACCTAAATTGCCTTAATGTACCATAGGCTAAGGTGCATTAAATTTAAGTGCACATAAATTCACATATAGACATGCCTTGTATCACCAATTTTAACTCCAAAAGAAACTAGCAAATTTCCTACCAGGTGACAGCATTTGCTCTATTTTAGCAAAGGTATAATAATATATCCAAAGGATAACAATAGGTGTACCTACAGTGTATCAACACATAGATTATTTGATAGGCACCACTATAGTAAGCACTTTATGTAGAGAAGTATATAAAACCCAAAATATTTCTTGAGCACAGTTCTAGGACCAACAGATCTTACACTTTAATGATATAATCCTCCTCTATTGAAATCAATGGCAGCTTTGCTCTTTGATTTCAGTGGGAGCAGGATATGGCCTTTTACTCCCATTTCTTTCATTGGGAGCTGATATTGCTGAGTAACACTTGGCACTTCAAGGAGCCATCATGACTTCAGAACTATGGCATTCACAATATCAGTTGACTCAAAAAACCCACAAATATATGTTTTGCAATAAATGTGCCTTAGTTTATGTTTTCTCTGAAGTTTTACAATGTGTAGCGATGCCTTGGCCTGAAAATACAGAAGTGGCATGAACAACGTGTGCCCATGGCAGCTGGTGGGGCATGGCAGTAGCAGGAGCGTGGCTGCGGTAAGCAAGAGTTCCTGCAGATGCTGCCAGCACTGCACTGGGGGGTGCCATGGACCACCCACAGACGCCGCCAGTGGTTTCGGTGCCGGGGTGGTGAGCAGTGACCGCCTGCGGTGCTGCTGACAATGTTGGTGGTGCCTTTTCATAGGGGGTGCACTGCCACACTCAGGGGGTGCACATGCACCCGCATGCACCCCTATGCGTCGCCCCTGAGAAGTGGTATAGTCATCTTTGTTCAGACCCCTCACCCACTCCTGCAAGTACAGAGCTCAGGCACAATCATGTTTATGATTTTTAAGCTAACAAGGGTTCCTTAGATGGATTATTTCTGTTTATGTATCAGATGCCCTACATACTTCACACCTTGACATGTATTTATAAGATCTAAGGAAATGATGTAACTTACTGAAGCAAGTATTTTGGTAATGAATCAAACCCTTTGATATGTAGTATTCACTGGTATTTCTGACTCACTCCTTGACATGGATGTTACTTGCTGAATAGTCAGAAATAATACTTATTTGAGAAACTGTCATGTGTGCACTTTGAAAAGACTTTAATGGATTTAAAACTTTGTGATGGGGATTTTTTAAAGAAAGCTAAAAATCTAGATACCTATCTTTTGTTAGATTTCAGTAAATGATGGGCCACATATTTCTTCATGCATTTTACATAACCCCATCTTGTAGGTTTGGATATAGCAATCATCCTCCATAAAAGACAATATTTAACAGCACAATAAAATATGTTTGGATTTTGTAGAAGAAATAATTATTACATAGGGCATCCATTTGATATCACTGTTTTATTTGCTTTGACAAGTAAATTCAATTAGTGAATTGATTTTTCACATAACATACAATCTCATTATGAAGTTTTGAGGTGGTAGCAAACCAACAAAATTATAAAAGAAACAGTCCAAATTTCTGTTACTAACATTAATTGTTCTTCCACTAAAAAGAAACTAAGATATTTGCACTGTGTAGAATATGACCAATAAAACAGAGTCCCGGTGGTTAGTTTGACAAAATGAGGTTATAAGGGAACAGTGTGGCAAAATCATTCCTGAAATAGTGATAGGACAGTGGCAAAAGCTCACACCCACTCACCTTCATCACTTCTGTTCTGACACTGAGCACGACATATTTTGAGCTCTGAGAGAGGTTTGATAGGAATCTTTGGAGAAGAAATGTCCCAGGCAAATGCCCTGAAGGGAGGGCAGTGGTTGGATCAGGGGGTGACAAAAGATATGGGGTTTAGTAGGAACAAGAGAGAAGAGGCAGGAGTGAGATGGGTGCACAGACAGAACTTGAGGGGTAGGCAATTCGGAGGAATAGCTGCAGGATGGGCCAGGGTCATGACTGGGGGAAGAGAATCAAAAGCATTACACATGCTTCCCTATTGAAGCTGGAATCAGGGCTGATGCAACTGGCCATAGAGCACAGGTGGCCACCTGGGATAGAGAATTGGAGGGAGTGGCAAAGACAGTGTGCACACACCTTGCACTTGAAGTGAGCAGGGCAGCCGCAGCAGTGCTTAGCTGCTGCTCTGGGGCCCTGTCTGGTGTCTGTTCTTGCTAGATCCCAAGTATGTTACAAGTGAGGGCAGCAATGTTTTGCTCACCTGGGGTGGCAAAAATCCTTGCACAGGTCCTAGTTGAATCCATTTTTGGTAAACTTTGTGTGTCCTCCTATCCTCTCTGTACAGGAAAGTTAACAAAATGACTAGCAGGCTTCTGCTGCTACAAGTATGTCCATTAGTTCAAGTGTTAGTGGCCTGTGCTGTGAAAATTAAGATCCCAGGTATATTATTAATCATCAGTTTGGGGCTCCAAAAAAGGTCCATGCATTGAATTGATTGTTCTTTCAAAGTTTAGGTCGTTCAGGCTTTTTAAAAAACCCTTATGACATATGGAGAATGACTGGCTAGGTTGCAGCACTGAACAGAAGGACATGGGAGTTATGGTGCATCAGAAACTAAATATGAGCCAACAGTGTGCTCTTGGTGCAAAAAAATGCCAACAGCATCCTGGGTTGTATTAACAGGAGTATCACTTGCAAATCAAGGGAAGTGATTCTTCCACTCCATTCAGCACTGGTGAGGCCTCACTCAGCATAATGTGTCCAGTTTTGGGCCCCACACTTCAAGGACCTGGACAGTTTAGAAAGGGTCCAGCACAGAGCAACAAAAGTGGTCAGGGGCCTGGAAGACAAGATTTCTGAGGAAAGGCTGAAAGAATGAAGGTTATGTAGCCTGGAGAAGAGAAGACTGAGGGGTATGTGATAAGTGTTCAGATACTGGAAGGGTGATTATAGGGAAGATGGAAATAGGCTTTTTTCTGTGGCTGTAGGGGAGAGGACTAGGAACTTTCTGACTATGAGGATGGTCAGGCATTGGAACAGGCTACCTAGAGAAGCTGTGGACTCTCCATCTTCAGAAACTGTCCAAAGCAGGTTAGACAGGCACTTGCCTTAGTCAGGGGTGATCCTGCCTTGAGCAGGAGGCTGGACTAGATGAACCTTCCAGCACTCCTTTCTATGATCCTGTGAATATATTAAACAATAATATGAGAACAGTAAGATTACAGTAAAGTCAGACATTCAAACGATAGAAAATACCAGAATTTGCCCATGTAATACACAAAATGGACAGTACTTCAGAACTGCAGAAAAAGGAAGAAGGGTTTTCTGGGGAAGGCCACATCAATCTACTGCGAGGGGGAACTCGTGCCTTGGTGAACAAGTCATAGAAACCAATTTTCACAGTTGGATTCTACATGTTTCTCACTCCTGAGTCTCCTGCAAGAGGCTTATTGAGTTTGATTGCAGAATTTGTGAGTGCAAAGGACTGTAACTGAGGCCAATGGAAGCTTCACTCTCAAGACACACAGTGCTACATAATACTAAGTACTTTGAAAAGTCAGGCCCCTTACTTTTCAAAATAGCCACCCAAAATTAGTGGGCACATTTGCCAGTTTTGCCTTTAACATCTGTCCCTCAGAGTTTGTCTGCCTGAGGAAACGGAGTAGAATAACTCCCCTCCATCTGGACACTGTTCCAGAATAAAAGTCAC
Organism: Gavialis gangeticus; assembly: GCF_001723915.1. NCBI lineage: Eukaryota > Metazoa > Chordata > Crocodylia > Gavialidae > Gavialis > Gavialis gangeticus. The sequence goes on from NW_017729029.1 coordinate 60,886,256, forward strand.
TTTTATTTTGAAATAATTAGCCTGAAAACAGACAAAGTATTTTAGAAAAAGGTGGCATATACTCAGAAATAGCATGTCCATACAGGGAGCTTTTCTGCCATAGCTATTTCAGTCAGTTTTCCCAACTATCAAGGGATATTACCTCACGTCACAGGTGTGTTTAAATTTGTTAATGTTTGTTAGACACAAAGGCTCAGCTCCTCAAAGCTATTTAGACAACTGAAATCAATGGGACCTAGGAACAAAAATATCTTTAAGGATACTGGAGGATACTGAGATAAAAACACCATAAAAAGCTCGTGAAGATAAGTATAATTCTGTCCACAGTTTGGCCAGTGTTCATTTGGTACTGAAGAAAGAATTCAGTACTGAAGTACCAAAAAGTTAACCATTCACTGAGTACATCCACCTTGAACACTGAGGCTAAGTACAGAGAGTCAAAAAGCCCAAGGCTGAATTTATTTAATCTTTGCAGGTTATTCTAAACTGCATAGATTAAACTGACACACAAGTGAACAGACATTGACTTTTGAGTCCAGAAATGCAGCCACATTTCTGCAGTGGCTCAGGCCAGAAGTCAGAAAGGCACTAGAGCATGGCTCCCTGCTCTGCTGCAACAGACGGGTTAGGCCAAGTCTAGCCTGCCCACCCTGTAAGGGGTGTGTGAGCATGTTCTTCTTCTAGAGCACACAACAAGATGTTTTAGCTTTGTCTTCCCTCATTTCGATGTCAATCTCTCCTGCCACGACTTTGATGGGAGTAAATAAAAGGGAGACACCACATGAGAGGAGTGCTCCCTTAGTTTTAATAACGAGCATCAGCAATGCCCACTCACAAGAAGTGTAACTTGGCTAGCCACCAGCTGTAGGTCCCTCAGCCGGATCTCCCTACAAGTTCCCGATTCCTTATCAGTCCCACAATTAACACTCACCAGGTGGGCATTTGCAAGACCACCATGCTTATCAATTCACAGCAACAGAGTCCTTGTCATGGATCTGGAGGGAGCTGCAATCATTCGGCTGAATCAGCAATTCATCTTCCAATGGGCCAGATGCCTCACACTCACTGCTTCAAGAAGAAATTCTTGGCAAATCTCTGTCTCATCGCCTGTGCCTCCACACAGGCTATTTGCTGTCTCTGGCATCTAAAGTCTCAGTTCCTCTTCCCCTTTCAGGGAAATGCTGATTACACCCACAGTCCTTTATACAATGTTTCCACCCAGCTGTTGTCAATCTCTGGTTGTCCCTGGCCAGCCAGGAAGACTTAATTAGCAATTAAGCCTTTTGTTATCTCAATCTGATTGACCACCTCATCACTGTCAGCAAGTAACGGACACTTCACCCAAGTCCATAGTGGGTATTTAGCATCCTGGATGGGCGAACAGTCAATATGTTGCCCAGTTCCACGAGTCCGACAGAAAGTTCTCAACAAAATGGGTGCTTTTCACGAACATTCCCATAACAGGGGCAGTGTCTCCCTGTTACAGGGGCGTTTGTGGGGGAGGTACAAAGCATTCTGGGATGCTGGGGGACTGTGAGTTAATGTGAATATGGAGGGGATCTGGGAGAGAAGTTCAATAAACCAAATTAATCTAAATCAACTAAGTCTGATACTACATCCATCCAGGTTTATCTTAAACAAGTTTCAGCCATTTTGAAAGCAGTTTATGTGCACTGAACCTCTGTAGTGTTACAGATTTGAACTGGTTTCTGATCACTTATACCAGTTCATGAGTAATTTCTGTCCCTGGCCTGATCCACTGGCCTCTTGCGGAAAAATAGCATGTGACTGTTAATGAAGCCTGTATCACCATGCATCCATACAAAGGGGTTTGAATTAAATTATGCAGGAAACCTTAATTCTGACATTTCCTAACCTTTGAGTGTCTGACCTTACAGCCTTAATGTTCTTTGAGTAGGGTATTTTTATATATTAAAGATTCTACACTGTGAGAGAAGCAGATCTGAAAACAAAGCATTTACTTCTGCAGCTGCTCAGTGTGTGGAACTTCAGCTGAATTTAATCATCCTGGGTGCACCTACAAGTGCAATTAGCATATACTAATAAGCTCTGGTGCAGTTTGCACTTGAGTTTATTGCTCCTGGGCACAGTATTTACGTGTGGACCTGGGACCACAGCATATTGAACCAGGGTGGAGCAGCCTGTCAGTCCAGGCCTGCTCCACCCTGGCTCAATGTGCTGTGGAGGGGCTGGCTGGGTCATGAGGGTGCTACAGTGTGGGGGTTGCTGGCAGGCAGCCCCTGCACTGTAGCACCCTTGTTTCTTAACCAGCTCCAGTCACTGTCTACGCATGCATTTTGGTGAATGTAACTACTCCACTGCAGGATAGTACTTGTCCTGGGCAGTACTGTCCTACAGCACAGTTAATAGATTGCACCCTAATACAGTTGCATGTGTGGATAATGACACTTTGCTGTAGAGCTAATTAGTCAGTTCCACAGTAAAGTGTATGTGTAGATGCACTCACTCAGTGGACAAACAGGCAATAGAATCAACCAGAGCCAGTCTTAGGGGTGGGTGATGTGGGTGACCACCCAGGATGCATGGTCAGGGGGGCACCAAACACACATGCACACACGTGGGTAAGCAGCCCATTCTCAGAGTAGCACTCTCCTCCCACCCTGCCTTGTCTTGCCTTGGCTGATTCCCACCCCACCCCACCCCAGCCTTCCCCCCATCTCCAGCCACTGCTCAGGGGTAGCTGGGCAGCGTGGTGCCTGCTCTAGTCTGCCCACCTTACTCCCTCATAGGAACAGTGGTGACTGCCTGCCTGCCTGGTGCACCATACCACTCTGCCTCCTCACTGGACTATGCACCATGCCCCTGCCTGCCTACCTCTGCCTATGCCTGCAGCAGTACCACTGGTCTGGGATATGGAGGTGAGGGTGCCAATATACAAGTTCGCCCA
>NW_017729029.1:60889414-60895009 GCF_001723915.1 Gavialis gangeticus
CAATTACTGAATTTTGGCAAGCCATGGAGGGCCGCATGATAGGTAGCCAGGGGCAGATAAATATTAATTTTCTAAATTTTTTAGAGGCCCCATGGGCTGGATGGAATGGCCTGGCGGGGCGCATCTGGGCTGCATTTTGCCCAACCCTAGTCTTGAAAGTCTGTTAGAGTTGCTATTAGCAATTTTGAAATGATACTTACACATGTCTAACAGTTGCACCTTTTGCTACCTGATTGTAGTATCTCTATAGCCTTCTAAGGCAGATATATTGCACTTGCATGCATATACAGCAAAAGTTATTTCCTATTTTGACATCTACATATATATATGTAATATATATATATTGAGAGAGAGCGCGAACTGGATCTATTGTACTGAATCTAATGCAAGAGGGAGCAAGAAAGAATGATAGTTATAAATGTATTCTGAAATGTCTACCATATCATAAATTTAAATGATTAGACACAAATCTTAAGTCTGATCTACAGTCTTGAAAATCTCATTATGGACATCTTATGAACAAAGACTGCCAGCTGTGTGATGGTTTAGTGATTCAAACAAATTCATCTCTGCAGTAACTCTATTCATTTTTGTAAAACTGCACCAGTATTGAATATGAGCTGTTGTGTATACAAAGAAACCAGTAATGGTAAGCTACCAAATTCATTTGGTAATAATCTTGTGGAACTGAATCTAATGCAAAAGGGAGGCCCATTGATTTTCATAAACCACAAGCCCTGAAACATGAGGTTCTCCATTTAGCCATGCAATAAGAATGAGTACTAAGAATGGGCAATAGCTATTACTTGCTATTAGTATTTTGAACCTGATATTCACATGTCTATTAGTTGTGAGTTTTAGTATGTGAGTTAGCCATAAGTTAGTTGCGTAATTATACACTGATAGTATGTGCTTTTTGTTACTGGTGAATATTTAAATTAACAACTGAACATGCTTTGATTTTTAAAGTAATGTTTCAAATAATTAGTTGGAAATATCCACTTTGTTGTGCTCTGAATTCCTCATTAAATTACCTCTCTCTTTGTTCCTATAAACCTTATGAATCATTTGTATTTAAAACACTCTTTTAAATTGCTTTCTTCCATCTTTTTTGCTTCCCATTAACATTCAAACCTTAACTCTTTTAAAAAATATTACTCACTCCTTTTTAATTAGTATAAAAGCCAGTGAAATCTCTCAAAACAAAAAAATCAATAAATGCATAACATAATTGGAAAGATTTTATGTAAAACTTGTAAAAACAAATCTATTTTTACAGCAGAACTGTCCTAAGCAGTAAACTAGGGGCAGGCCTGGGTGTGAATATGTCCCAGCCACACTGGGCAGCCTGAGGGAAAGAGTCATGAGGCCAGAAGGAAAGGGAGGAAGGCACTGCTCTTGCAGGTTTTGGCTTCTTTTCATGGCTGTTTACACATTTTACCTGTTAACTATATTAGCTTTAGCCAAATACATACTGATGTAAATCTGGAGTAAAACCATTGTAAATAATGGTACTATTCTAGATTACACATTAATAACAGAGGGTGGGCTTGGGCTGGTTGAGCTGGATTGATGACAGTGAGAGGGGACTTGTCTACAGGAGACAGGATGATCTGAAAATAAATGGATCATGTGTCATTAGTATGTCTACCCCAACTTTCTTTGTAAATTGGATGTGTGGTCACCTGTCACAAGCAAAGTGTAATTATAGGAGAGAGCTGACACAGGAGTCAGTAGGCTTGTGTCCTATAAGGTTGGGAGGGCTAGTGACTGAGGACTGGAGAACTCGGAACATTGTACACCCATGGGCTTTCTTTTTCTGAAAGGAAAGAAAGAGACTTAGGAGGGGATTATGACTAACAGTCCACCAGGCCATGGGTGCTCGGATTTTGAAAAGAGGAATGCAGATGGTGTGGTACATCATCACGTTAAACACAACACATTTTTTCTTCCACTAAAAAGAAACCAGAAGTTTCTTTTTTCCTTTCCTTCCTTTCCTTTCCTTTAATAAGTTAAGGCCTTGGATATATTATACATAGGAGGCTATGGATATATTTTTCAGTTTATAGTCAAATAAAAAACGAATATCACTTTATTGGAATGTGCATTAATTTGCTATATCATATATTCGGTATTAAAAATCCACAAAAGACTAGGCAAAAATACTAAAAAGGTATTGTTTCTCTAGTCCTGTAGTCATTAGAATTAAATGTATATCTGTCTCAGATTCTTAAAACAAAATCAAGCCTTGCTGAGGATCTTGCCAGTGCATTCAATGCTTCACTGAAATTTATTTCCACACCTGACTCAATATTTCCATGCCGGAATTAATGTTTTTAGCTAGAGTTAAAAACAGTCTGTAGGGCTGTAAAATAGGAGCTACATTACCAGAAGCAGCTAACAGACTGCTTAAGGCTTTGTTTTCCTCTCTCCAAACATAGCCAGGCATTCCTAGCTGTTAAGGATTCTGGGTAATATTTTCCACAACCCTCCCCTACATGAAAAATACTGTACTGAGGACTGCCACTAGATTTTCCCACTAGTGCAGCTTGGGCATCTATTCCAGCTGCAGTAGGAGAAAGTTTCAAATGGGTGGAACACTATGCGAAGCACTAGCCTGCTTTCTTTCTTCCAGTGCTATTCACAGTTTTCCCCAATCAGACTCTGTAATGCAAAATTTTCAAACAGCTTTGGAAGCAGAGTTAGTTTCCTTCCCAGGCACTATCTGTCTGCTTGACAGTCAGGTTTCTTCTTGCTTGTTCTCATTCTGGTCCAATGAATTTTTCCATCTTAGCTGCCTAGTAGCCTGGCTTCAACAGGGAGGTGCTGTCATTTATTCCTTGCCTGTGGTCTAGTGATTAGGATACTGTCCTGTGAGGTGAGAGATTTGATTTCAAATCCCCTTGGGAGCAGTAAACCAAAGTCCTTCATGTCCTAAGCACCTGCCTTACAAACAAAGCTATTGCAACATCACCCCATCACATCAAACACTTGGTACCAATGGTTTTCTGTTGACTAATTTCTGGGGGTTTACACAGCACCTCCACAGCCAAATTGAATTGTTACGGGTCATACATGGAGTTGGACATCTTAGAGCCACAATTAATTTCTTCCTAGCGTGAACAGAGCACAGTCACGTAGGGTGAAAGTATAGACAAAGAAAATAGTGAGATTCAAATCATTACATGCAGTGGAGCAGAATTACTTCAATGCCTAAAAACTGTGAACTGACACTTAGGTGCCTTTAGTGGCAAAGTAACAACTTGCCATAGTCTCCAGGTAGGCAGAACTCTTGGGTAGATGTTATAAAATACTATGCTTGATTTGGGAGAGATGCTTAAGTGAGCCACATCTACCAAGCTTTCATCCTAGAACTCTTCACGGTTGCTGCCTTACCCAATGTGTTCATAGCTATAGTTCATTGTTTTAGTTTGCCTTCAGTGCAAGAGCCTCATTTGTAAGGTTCAGGTAGCTCATTTATTGAATGTATGGTGATGACTCATCTTCTGTTGTGATCTAGATCAGGACCTGCAATATTTATAGGTTGTAAACCCAGGGACTCAGGAGGAAAAGTGTTCAGTATCATTTGGTAGCCAGAGTTTGGCAGCATATTTCATGCTCAATAATAGTAGTCTTATGCAATATTAATGCTCTCTGCCATTAGTGCTATAGTTATGATGTGTTTATAGCCAAGTGGTGGGCTTTGTAGAGCCTACCACTGCAGCAACCTAGTAGACAACAATAAGTTCTCTTGTTTGCAGGAAAACCTTTCGATGTGCATGGGTTGCTCCTGAAAACTGCTACTTCTCTTTATCGGAGGAATACAGTGAAAGGAACAATCAGCTTGAGTTGATTGAAAAAGTCACTAAAGCACTGTGGGAATAAGAAATGGCAGTAGGCCTATTGCATACATGAACATATATCTATTGTACGCACAAGGGCATGTCTTATTCTAAAACAATCATTGACAGTGAAGAACACCATGGACTCTGTTTGGTGGTCTGTATTTCTCAATTATTTCTCATCTCTGAGCAGCCTGAAACAGGTCAATTACTAAGTTGTTTTATCCAGTGTCTGTTTCTTCTGACCATGATATTGGCAGTTCCTTAACTAAAAAACATATTTGAGGATATTCTATACTTATAAGTTTACAGTACCCATTGAACAGCACCCTCATCTCTGCATTGGTGGAAGAATAGTGAGTATCGGGAGAAAGGTTCTAAATCCACGCATCCTTCCCTTTGAACTCTCTCTTGTTCTTCCATTTTCTATAATTTCACAGACAGGAAATAGACTTGCTCCTTCTCCCATGTTTTTGTCATGTACACAATTCTTTGTTAACATCAGTGCATAGTCTTTCCCCCTAGACCTCTCAGGCGCTTCAGGTTTCTTTGTGACCTCTGGCAGGGCAGGGCTGTCACAACCCCCTCACCAAGTTAAAGAGTTGCACTCTCTTGGCTGTACCTGCGGGCAGCAGAGTCCTATAAAGCCCCGAGTGACTGAAGAGGAAGATCCCAGCTCGGCAGTTTGAGGCTACTTTAGTTAGGGACTCGCCTTGACTTGGGCTCAGGCTCTGTTGTCATTTTTAAGTAAAAGGCAAGGAAGATTTGCACCTTAATGTAGCACAAGCTTTCATGGACTGAAGTTTTGTGAATGTCCTTTCCTAGAGTTTGATGAAATGAGTTTCAGCCCAGCAAAACTTGTTACATATATATAATATATAGCTGGTTAGGTCAAACCCAGAGTTGTAGATGGGATAGAAAAGCACTGGCTAACACTAATAATGAGCAGAGAGATGTGGTTAGCTGTGTTAGTCTCAAGTCAAGTAGAAGGCAGGGTAGATGGACTAACCAAAGCAGATACAGAGAGGGAGGGAGAGACAGTAGATTTGCCCCTTATAGACTAACCAAAGTAGATAAATACATATAGGTGCGTGTGTGAGTATGCGTATAGACACACACACCTATCCACATGTCTATATGTATATATGTAATATGTGTATATCTATCTATATACACACACCCAGGACTGTCCCAGGGGGCAGGGGGTTGAATCGGGCCGACTGCCCCAGGTGCCGTGCTGTGGTGGGTCCTGCAGAGCCAGGCGGAGCGGCCGCAGCGACTCTGCGCTGCCACCGGCTTCACATCTGGCTGCTCCGCACCCCTGTCCACCACTGAACCTGCCACTGGCTTCTTTGTGTCCGGGGTGGAACAGGCTGATTTGCCCCAGGCCCCGCTCTGGTCATCTCTGCACACACCTACCTATATGTAGATAGGTACATATCTACCCCTGAGATAGATAGATGTGTGTGTATATATGGGCTTAGATCTCTCTCTCTAAGCCCATATATACATACACATCTATCTATGTATCTATCTCATCTCGCTGTAGTCCCTGTGCCCACCCTGCCCTCTACTCCGCTTCGCCGGGGCCCGGCTGGACAGGGCTGCGTAGCCGGGCGGGCGGCAGGTCGGCGCCCCTCACAAGGCAGCGCCGCGCTCGCGGGCCGGTGCAAGGAGGTGGGGGTGGGGGCGAGGCCGAGGCCGACCCCCCCCAGCAGAGCGCAGGGGCTCGCGGCTGCCTGGGGCGCCCCGC
>NW_017729029.1:60895277-60908855 GCF_001723915.1 Gavialis gangeticus
CCCGCTCCGCCCTCAGCACCGACCCGCTGCAAACCCTCCGGCTGGGGAGAGCTGCCGCCTCTCCTCCGGGCAGCCCAGGGGCAGGAAGCGGGGCAGGGCAGGGAGACCACCCCACGGGCTCAGACGGGGTGCTCCGTGGTACCCGCCTCGGGTCAGACCAGGAGGTAGGCGCTTTCTGCGTGTAGCACCTGGGGAGAGTCTGCTTCATCACCAGCCCCCCCCTCCCCCCCATAGCAACCTAGCCAGTCTACACGTTCATTAACGGGCATTAAATTTAGTACCTCTATTGTGAGGTATTAGAAAAAGGCGCATCCGCGTGTCTTAAAGCACCTTAGATAAACAGCAGGTTTTTTGTGAGGCTTCAATGTGCAGTAAAGTAGGCTAATGCACATTTAAGTGCATGGGCGACTGGTGCCTCTTGGGGGGGCACTTGTCCCCCCAGCGACCAGGGGCGCAGCCAATTGCACCAACCCCGAAGTGCCAGCGGTGCTTGTGCTGGAGCCCCCACTCCCTGGCTGGTGCTCTCGGGGGGCACTAGTGCTCCCACCTGCACCCCCTGCACGTTGCCTAAGCGGGGGATGCTAGCTGTCAGGGGGTGCTCATGCCCCCCCCCCCCCCGTCGCCACTGTTAAAGTGCATGTGCAGAGGCATCCCTAGAACCTGTCCCGTTGATCTCCTTCATTATCCCAGCAGACTCTCTTCCCTGCTTGAGTTGCAGGGCTTTAAAACCTACCTGCATTTGCTTGAAAGTAGCAAACTCAAAGCAGTGGTGAAGGGAAAGAAGTGGATGAAGGCTGGCATGGAACATTTCAGGCTACTTAAAGTGGTGTGTGTGGGGGTGGGGGGAATGGTGGGGAAAAGAAAGAAAGAAATAGGGGCAGGGCAATAAAGGAAGACAAATAATTTGAGACTCAAGGGTCAGGAAGGAATTTTACCTGTGGTCAGATTCGTACAGACTGTGGGGGGTTTTGCCATCTTTTGTAGCAGGGGTGTGCTCTACCCAGGGCCTTTTGAGTGTATATTGACAACATTTTATAGAAGGAAGACATTGGCAGCCATGGTTCTTCTGCTTTAGCGGCGGCAGGTTAGGGTGTCAGTCTCTGTTGTATTAGGGTTGATGGTAGTCTTATGTAAAGTTTGAATCAGTGGTGGGCAAAATATGGCCCACGGGGGCCTGTGGTAGGTTCCATGGCCCTGCCCGGTGCAGGGGGCAGCCCAGGCTTTGGTAGGTCATGCTGCCTCCGGGCACACAGCAGGGCTGGGGAAGCACCGGGGGGCAGGGTAGAGGGGGTGCTGACTTGGCCTGGCGCAGGGTATGGGGATGGGTGCTTATCTGGCCTGTGACAGCTCACCAAAACTCCCTAAGTGGCCTTCCATCCTAAATAATGCCCACCTCTTGTTTAGATGATGGTTTATATGGGATGGTTTGGATAAGGATGACCCTGCTTTAGGTAGGGGGTTGGACTAGATGACCTCTGGAGGTTCCTTCCAGCCCTACTTCTCTGTGACTCTGTGATGCAGTGATTTGAGACTGATGAGTCCCACCAGCCTCCCCCCAAAGTCTGGCCAATTTCTTATTAAGCAAAGAGCAGAAATCCTGCAACTCCCACCCCTCTCCCCCTCCCCCATAAGAATTTTCTTCTGTGATACATATTCTATCTACCCCTGTTCCCCAGTGTACAGTCTGAGATTTTGTGGAGACTGAGAGTATTGGATTTCTTTCAAATCTCCAGTCTAATAGCATCCACAAATAGTTCTCAGCTATAGGGATATTATTGGAAGGAAAGGGCAGATACAGCAGAGTTCTGAAGTTTTACACAGCCTTATCTTTGCAAATTATACAATATATCATTTACATTTGACTAATATTATGCTAATTAGAATCCGAATCCTGCCATGGTTGTTCAGACAAGTAGTTGCTCTGAAGTTGTGGAACTGATCCCATTAAAAAGGATTTTAGGATGAACCCCTATGAACAGCTGTCTGAAGTGTCACATATATCAGGCTTAAACCTACTTTTGTTGTACAGTAAATTTAGGCTAAATAAAAGGCATAGCACAGTTCCTACTGGCTTAGCTAGCCCTCTAGCTACTTTTCAGCTCGTGTAGTCAAGAACTGCTTTTGAACCCCAAGGGTCTCCATTTAAATTCTGTCTGTGATACTGAGTGGTATGCATGCTTAGTGCAGGGCCAAGTCATCTGTTAGGGGAAGGATTGTAGAGAACAGTAGTTGAACGTCTACTTGACCAGCCACAAGATGCAGCAACACATATAAAGACAATCCAGCTAATATAGTAAATCACATCTAAGACATACTTTTATATGTAAAGGAGGGGAAAAAGTCTATGCTGTAGTGAATCCACTAAAGAAAATCAGTGTGAAATCACAGGCATTAAGGGATAGATTGTGTCATTAGGCAGCCCTTTGCTCAAGGCCACTGGTGTAACCCCTGGAAGCAAGGAAGCACAATTCTCTCCCTGCTTCCCCTTTGCTTTGGAAGGTTTGTATTTGAAGACGGGAAGAGCTGGCTTCTACAGGGCATGTCTGTCATGGAAACAAATAGTGATACCTGCACTTCTACCAGTAACAAGTGATGGCACTGAATGGTACTTCAGTTGTCCTGCTCAGTGTATTGCAGGGTAGAACCGAAACTGGCCATTTCTTACTCATCATTCCTGGCAGACTCTGAAAGCAGGTGCACAGTTCCTACTTACTGTTCCAGCTAAGGTCTAGTCATCTCATCTGGGTGCTGGCTTAGAAGGGGTACCAGTATAGTCCTCTCCCACAAGGAGTCTGCCATGGTAGACACAGTCCTGCGCAGCTTGACTGTAGGAGCCAGGCAGACACAACCCCATGTGTATCTGGGTGGGAATGTGTGTTGAAACATAGGCAACTGGTAGGGGGGCTGCAGGGGGGGACATGTGCCCCCCCTGACAGGGCTGCCCCCACTGCCGGTGGCGGCATCTGAGGGCGCTCAATGTGCCCCCCTCAATAGGGCTGTCCCTGCTGCTGGCAGATGCTCGCCAACTCCGCCCCTGCTGCTGCCGGCAGCTTCTGCGGTTGCACCCCCAGACCCAGGAGGCACCAGTCACCCATGTGTTGAATGATTCCCCCCACAGAGGCTTTGCCTTGCGGGGCATAGTTCTGCATTCCGGGGAGGGGGGAGGGGGAGCAAATGGGGCATCAGGAGTAACCATGGGCTAGTCTGCATTGCTTCCTGTCTCACAGTAGGAGCAGCTTGAGTCCACACTGATACAGCAGCAGTGGTAGTAGCTGCTGCCCAAGTCGAGGAGAGCCAGGGCAAGTAAAACTCTCCTTCCCTCCCCTCCCCTCCCCTTCCCCACCTGTTCTCCAGTGGTCAGCATAATTTCCTCCCCATTTACCTCTCCTCTGGGTGCTGAAATTGCTTACTATCTATGCTTCTGTTACTCCAAGTTACAAATTAGCAGTTACATTCTTGAAATATAGTGCTTCAATTTATGCTTAGTTATAAGTCCATTGTCCATATAAGTACAAGTCCATACAACTGCATAGCTGTGACTGAACATAATTTTGGTTAGAATGTACGGGGAAGGAACCAAAGTATGATTCTGATATCAGTGGAACATCAGTGCTCAATAGGAGCAGGGTCTGACTGACTATTCTCTTTCATTGTGATCAGAAAAAAGCCCCTGGCTGGTAACTTCCATGGAGAGAAACACTGAGATTTTGCAGACATTCTACAATACATATTACTTATAGTTCAGTTTTAATTGTTTCTTGTTTTCATTTCAATGTTAATGGATTATATAGTTTAGTGGAGCTCACCATAAGGCCTGCTCTGGGCCCCAAAGTGACTGGATCTGGCACATGGCATGGAGCATCAGTGGCAAGCAGGTCCACCCGGTGCATTTCCTTCTCTACCCTACATCCTTCTGCTGATTCGACTTCACAACCCTCCCTTCACTCTTCCTTTCCCCACCCCTGCAGCAGGTGCTGTTTACTCTCTCCCTCCCCTCCCTTCGGTAGGCAGACAGTGCTACCAGAGGTAAGGTCTTTTCCTCTCCCTCCCCACCTTCTCTTCCTCTGACACTGGCAGCCACCTGCATCCCCTGTCTCTTCCTCTCCTACCACCACCAGAGGGGTGGTGGCCCACAGTGAGACCTGTTCTTAATCACCTGGCCTGCTGCTCTAAGAGGCTGAGCTCTGTTGCTGTAACTAATCCAGATAATTACTATTCTTTCTACTCTCTTGGCTTTTTTATTATAGTGTGCAGTTTATTATAGTGCAGTTGTGACACTAGCTTTCTTGAACAAAAGCTTCTGGAGTTAGTCCAGCTAGGATAGATTAGCATAGAGGTATGATAATATATGATGAAATATAATAACGTACAACTAAAACCTGAATTTCAGAAATACTTTTGGGAAACACTTGTCATTCTTTCTGTTAGTGAGAGTGTAGAAACTCACTGTGCTGCTATTCAGCTGTAGAGTGTCATTTATTCACATGTAGAATTCTTGTGGGTATTAATGAAAGTTTTGTGCAGAAGTCACTAGAAATTTTGGGCATTTATTTTTAACAAAGAATGCATTGCCTAGCTGGATCTGAATCTTTTTGCAGTTTTTAAGGTGCCACTGTCCTTAAAATGTATTTGAAACCTGTCCCATTTTTTTCAGCCAGATAAAGATTTCATATTCATAGGAGTGAGAAAGTTTGAACATATGGGAAAAGATCTTATTTTAATTCTGAAATATTCTAGGACATAGGATAAAGGAGGGCAGAATTATAATTTTAGGTATAAGGAAATAGCATTTGCTGTCTTGGAGTAGATCACTGACCTGACTATTGTGGTCTCATATCTTGTCTCTAACAATGACCAATGCCTGCAGGTTCAGAGAAGGGCATAATCTCTAAACAGTTCATCTGATAGAGCAGTACTATAATCTTGGGGAAACACCTTCCTTAATTCTTCTCTCTAATGATATTTGTACTATAAAGCATGAGAAGTAATGGCCTTTTTGCTCCTAAACTAGCTATTGTATTATTTTAGACTAGACTATGTTAGCAACCACAAAATCTCATAGCTAATTTTAAGTATTTTCATCTGTACAGTTCCAATAAATTCTGTATGTACAACCTTCAGTTTACTCTTCTTTCCTATACATTCTTGATTTTTTCAGAAACAGCTGTACTGTTTAGTGCAGCTTGCTGCAAGCATGGGACCAATGGGGACACTGGGTGAAGAAAACCAGACAGATGACGTGAAAATGGAGCTCTTCACTAGGCTGTATGTGCCAAGACTCACCACACCCCTAAGTGAGCTGGCATCTGACCCCAAACCAGAACTGAAAGACAGCACCATGTTGGTTGAAGTGCAAATCATACTCATCTTTGCTTATTGCTCTATCATCCTACTGGGGGTGATCGGCAACTCCCTGGTGATCCATGTGGTTATCAAGTTCAAAAGCATGCGGACTGTGACTAACTTCTTCATTGCCAACCTGGCTGTAGCTGATCTGCTGGTGAATACACTGTGCCTGCCCTTTACCTTAGTTTACACACTATTAGGAGAATGGAAACTGGGGCCCCAACTGTGCCACCTGGTGCCTTATGCCCAAGGTCTTGCAGTACATGTGTCTACTGTCACTTTGACTGTGATTGCCTTGGATCGGCATCGCTGTATAGTCTATCATTTAGAGAGCAAAATCTCTAAGCGGATCAGCTTCCTGATCATTGGGGTCACTTGGGCTGTCAGTGCCCTCTTAGCCAGTCCCCTGGCCATCTTCCGTGAGTATTTTCTGATTGAGCTCATTCCTGGTTTTGAAATTGTGGTCTGCTCTGAAAAGTGGCCTGATGAGGGTCAGCTGAACTATGGCACCATCTACAGTGTCTCCATGCTCCTTATACAATATGTTTTGCCTTTGGCAATCATTTGTTATGCCTACATACGCATTTGGACCAAACTAAAGAATCATGTAAGCCCTGCGGCTGGGAATGACCAGTATCACCAACGGCGGCGAAAAACCACCAAGATGCTGGTGTGTGTGGTGGTGGTATTTGCTGTAAGCTGGCTACCCTTTCACACTTTCCAGCTGGTCAGTGATATTGATAGCAAGGTGTTAAATCTAAAAGAATACAAACTGATCTATACAGTGTTTCATGTCATTGCCATGTGCTCGACTTTTGCTAACCCCCTTCTCTATGGCTGGATGAATAACAACTACAGGACGGCCTTTCTCACAGCATTCCAGTGTGAGCAGCGGCTGGACTCCATTCATCCTGAAGTACCAACAGCAATTAAAGTCAAGAAGAACCTTGAAGTAAAAAAGAGTCATTGCACTGGAGGCCCTTTCACACAACCTACCAATGTCTAAGAAGTCAGGTTTAAAAGAGGAAATGAATGCACTATGGACATAGAGATAAATCCATTCTGCCGATGCATTGTTAATGTGTAGTTTGTAATCTTATAAGGTGGAAGAAAACTGGCAACTAACATAAAGCATCTGTTGTATGATTCCAGTGGAGTTGGTTTGCTGTCAACTATATAAAATAACGCAACTCCAAAGAAAGAAGAGAGACATTGTTCATGGCTGTCTGTGTTGCGATTAAAGGAATTTTTCCTTTTGTTCTAAGTCAGTCATGAGAGAGGCAGAGAAGGTGTGTGTTATTCTTGCCTCAAGGAAGCAGTTTTTTCCTAGGGAGTGTCAAACCTGGAAGCTGGCTGAGTAGAAATTGTAAGTCTGGCAAAGAGAGAAAAGGGAGTCCTTTAGAAGACCATGGCACACTTTAAGAGGAAGGCTGGGAATTGCTGTTGAAGCTCATGCTTACTGTCTCTTCTCCATTTCAACCGCTTTGCAAAAAAGAGGGTTATCTTAGAGAATGTACCACTATTTTTTACTTGTATTTAAGTAATTCAAATAGGGATTTTCTAGAGGGAGCTTAAAAATGGAGTCTAAGATGAGAAAGGTGAAGTTTCTATGTAAATTATAATCCAGTCACACGGCATAATAAATACTTCCTTATAACTAAATAAGGGTAAGATGAAGAGAAAATTTTAAATCTGGGACCTGATCCCAGGGCTGGCCCTAGGGAAAATGGTCCCCTAGGCAAACTTGTATTTTGGCTCCCCCTGAGTCAGTGGCACTGCTACAGGCAGAGGCAGGTGGGCAGGGATGCAGGGTGTAGTCCAGTGGGGAGGTGGAGCAGCATTTTACCAGGCAGATGGGTGGGCAGGCACTGCTGCTGCTGTGCAGGAGCAAGGCAAGCAGACTGGAGCAGGGGGCTCCCTGCTCGCATGTGCCTGGCTTGTCTCCTGCGCAGTGGCTGGAGATGGCGGGCAGGCTGGGCTGGGCACCATTCCTCCTGCCTGGGGTGGGGATTGGCCAGGGTGGGGGAAGAGTGCTGCTATAAGCGTTGTCTGCTCATGCGTGTGTGTGCATGTGTGGTGTGTCTGTGTGTGTGTACTGCCCACGTAGCCCACCCATAAGGCCAGCCTTGCCTGATCCTGCATTCACAGTGCACACAGATGTTTCATTCTGCATTAGAAATAGCTAAATAGACCAATGCTTTCAGGTGACATTTTTGGGCATGTAGTGAATGCAGGCTTGGGTCTTCTGTGAACACTTTTTAAATTGAGGGAGCTGTTCATGTTTGGTTTTTCAGGCACTGCTGAAGCTTCTAAAGTATTATTACCTCTACAGGCTTTGAATTGTTCCTGCTTTATTCTGCAATAATAAAGTGGGAGAGAATTTGAAACTTTAGGAAGGCTGCTATGATAATGTGCTTTCCAGTGTTTGCGGTTTTGTCTTGCACGTTTTGTCGTGAAGCTTTTTCCATTTTCACACTCTTAAGATTAGAAACAAAGTGTAATCTAGTACCAGTATCCTCAGTTTGCATATATTAACCAATTAACTCTGCATGTTGTAGTTAATAGTTACATTTCTTTTGCTCAGGTATAAAACTTTAAACTGTATTGTACACAGCAAAGTGCAACTCTTCTGTGTCTTTGTTTAGCTTCTTTGAACTCATTAAAGTTAAAGAGATCAAGATAATTTAACCACTGTTTTTTCCAAGCTGCCTTTTTAACTTGCTGTAAAAATGTCTGTGATAGTTTTCACTTCTCATACATATTTTCTGTAGATAAATGTTAATTACCCTATCTTTCAGTGTCTCCTAAATTGTTGGTGTTTTTTCTTACAGAAAAAACTGCTTTAGTGTTAGATTGCTGTTACAAAACTGACCCTTACCAAATGGAGAGCAGTGTTTGTATGTATAATATCATACAATATTAGAAAGAAAGAATGAAAGAAAGAAGGTATGCTGTTGTCATCCCTTCTCATGCCATTAAGACTTCTAGCTTCACTGAGAGAAGATAGGAGGGAAGAAAGAGAACATTAATTGGTGTTTACTCAAAGATATGTATCTTTGAAAATTAAGGTAGATTAATTCACTACCATGTGACTTCATGTCCATAAATGAAATTTTGTCTCAATTACAATAGGAAGCAATGTGAAAGATAAAATAATTTAGGATGATTTGCTGGGAGAGCTTACTGAAGTTTCAAGGTTATGCTATATGTGGTATCAGTTTGATTCATTTGGTATGTGAACACTTCATCAAAAGTACATTGAAATGCTTATCCTTATTTTTTTTTAAAATAGCCTTCTTTCTACACAATGCAATCCACTTGTACCATCAAGTGCGTAAGTGGGGATCTTTTGCTGTTAACCAATCCTGTTCTGAGCCTTGTCTTTAATTTGCTCAAGTTGTTAAGGTCTCTACTTCAGTTCCTAAATGCTGGAAAGGTTTGCTCTTTCTGCAAGTATGTGATCCACAAGGGGATAAGTTGCAGCCCCCCTAGTTCCCTCCTGGCCACCACTCCCCACATTACTCCAGTCTCCCTTCCCTAGCTTCTGCTTTCTGTCAGGGGGCAGAGCACTTCAGGGCAGTTTGTGGAGCTGAGAATGAGGCTGGGGATGTGTAGGCCTGCAGTACAGGGCGGGATGTGGGTGTGCTCACACAGGCACATGATGCTGCAGGAAGGGGCACCTGCACAGTGCAGCAGTGGAGGAGGGTGTCCATGCAATGTGTAGCCTGCATGCCTGTGGTTTACCTTAGTGCTGCCTGTTGGGTGTACAGGCCTGTTGATACTGTCCATGGGGCGTGCAGCCCCTGGCCACTTAGAAGTTGGACAGCCCTGCTTGCTATGCTGTGCTGCTCCAGATCAGCTGCCTGCTGAACTGGAACCAACGTAGCCACATGTGCCCAGCCCTCTGGTTGAGCTCCTTGCTACTACTGACAGTTTCTGCTTTAGGAGGCAACCAATGCAGAATAGTTCAGCATGTTTGAAGACACAGTGCCTGGTCTGCTTGACTGTAGTGTGGTATTTAGACAGATCAATTCTAAAGTACCTGTTACCGTGTTGTGTTAAAGCTAAAATTGTAGACCTGTTTTTTCTTTTCACTAAGGCTGCTTTATATCAACCTGGCAATACAAAGATGCTTTAAATCAACTATAAATGATGTATTAGTCAATTTTATCTTTGCCATTGCCAAAGAAGTTTAAAGTGGCCTTTGTGTAAATAAGAATCCAAAGCACAATGATCTGTTTGCCATGGGCAAGAACAGTTTACATCATAAGTCCAGTCCTTTACACCTTGTGCGCCTGAAACTCTCACCTATGTCGTTTTAAGTCTATGAGGACGGCAAGACCAAAGTTACCTGTTTTTGTTGGTTCTGGTAGTTCCATATGTGTAGATCCAGCTGCATCTGCCAAATATGATAACTGTTTATCCTGTATGCTTATCTAAGCTTATGCAGTTCATGTTGTGTTTATATATATGCTTCATTCTTGCTAAATGCAGAAAGAGGATTTTACTTTTTCAGATTTTACTTTTTCAGGCAGGTCATTGTTACACTGTATAGTTTTGCAAAAAATATAGGGCTGTATAAGTACCAGTATACTGGCATTCATTCACCATTGCCCTGTGCCTTGGTTAGTCATATACAGTATAGAGAAATGCCAAATACAGCCAATAGGAAATGTTGAAAAAGGAAATGCATCTGAAATCCCATCTTTTTCCCAGATTTCTGCAACTTCTTTCCCCTGGAGTTAGGCACCTATGTTAGATCAAGACTTTCAGCATCCAGCATATAAGTTATCCTTTCTCCCCACCCATGTCTGACTAAAAACCCCAACTTCGATAAGTGGAATTTTTAGATAACTGGCACCCCCCTTACCCCACTCATGCTGCATAGCAAAGCTTTTACTGTATATAGGTGACCATCTCACTCCTTGTTTAAGGAAGAACTAGAGAAGGAGAAGGTGGTCAAGACCAGGGGCAGTCAGTTTCCAGCCTTGTAAATTTTCAAGACCAGGTTAGACAGACATTAGGCTGGGATGGTTTAGTCAGGGATGATTTTGCCTTGAGCAGGGGGCTGGATGAGATGACCTCATGAGGTCCCTTCTACCATTATTTTCCTATGATCCTATGATATCTCTTGCACAAAAGTGCAATGAAGCAATGCACATATTAGATTATAATTAGATTAGTAAATAAAAAAATATAGTATCTACATTGTAACTATGAGACCTGAAAAAGAACTACTGAATTTAGGGGTTTGTATAATCCATTCATTGCTTTACAGTCCAAAATTTCATTACTTTTGCCATGTAAATCCAGGTAATATCACCAAGGGATGGATCCCTGAGAGACTTACATGGTGTTGTAGATGTAAATGACAATGAACAATAAGAGGACTGTTTTTTGCCAAACAAATGACAGATTCCTTGCCTCAGGAAGCTAGGAGAAAGATGCATTAAACTCATGCAAGCACAAAACTGTTGAAGACAGGTGTCATGCTTTAAGTATTGGCATGTATATGTATAGTAAATAGTGATGCAACATTTAACTACCTGAAGGGTGGTTCCAAAGAGGATGGAGCTAGACTGTTCTCAGTGATGGCAGACAACAGAACAAGAACCAATGGTCTCAAGTTGCAGCAAGGAAAGTTTAGGTTAGATATTAGGAAAAACTTTCTCACTAGGAGGGTAGTGAAACACTGGAACAGGTTACCCAGAGAGGTTGTGGAATCTCCACGTTTGGAAGTTTTTAAGACCTAGCTAGACAAAGCCTTGGCTGGGATGATCTAGTTGGGGATGGTCCTTTTTTAAGCGGGGCTTTGGACTAGGTCACCTCCTGTGGTCCCTTCCAACCCTAGTTTTCTATGATTCTGTGATATTCCACCCTCTTTTAAAAGTGATTTTAAACAGAGTTTTATACAAAGGGAAAATGAAATGGGTGGCATAACGGGTAAGTAGTTAATGAAGCTACTGTCTGGAAAACCACTGGCTCATCTCTGGGAAATGAAAGAGCAGGTGGAGATAGGAATAGTTGCTCTAGAAAGGGGAAAAAGAGGGCACTACACATAGGGATAAGAAAGAACGGGATGACATAGCTCTTTTAGCTTGACTCAGGGAATTTTCCTCTTCATTAAGTGTAGCTGGTGAGTCAAATAAACCCAATTCAAAATGGATCAAGAGGAATTAAGGTAAAATTAAGGTACAGACAAACTCCATGCAGAAATGAAAATCCTGCCCTAAGTGCTTGGAAAAAAAATTCAGTGACTGCTTCAGTCGTATTGAAATAAAGTACAGCTCATCTTCACAAACTTCCAACCCTCCATTCCATCCAGAATTCAGCATACACAGACAGCTTGTTATTGGCAATGCATCTGAAGCAGCTTATGTGTTATTAATTTCTGTAAGTACTTGGAATGGATACTGCACACATGCAGCTGATACACTATTTTCAGAAAAAATGGTGTGTAAGCGAAAACCTTCCCCTTCTCAGATTACACTGCCTTTTTAAGATCATTAAGTACCTTTACAGTATACTTGAGGGTATAATTTGGAGACTGTGAGATTGCATTACTGTAAATGAGGGCACAATTTGATTTAATAGATTTCATAGACATTAGGGTTGGAAGGGACCTCGGAAGATCATTGAATCCAGCCCCGCCCAAAGGGCAGGAAGTCAGCTGGGGTCATAGAATCCCAGCAAGATAAGTATCCAATTTGCTCTTGAAGGTGTTCAATGTAGGTGCTTGAACCACCTCCGATGGCAGGCTGTTCCAGACCTTGGGGGCTCGGACAGTAAAGAAATTCTTCCTTATGTGCAGTCTGAAATGGTCTTGCAGTAGTTTATGACCGTTCAACCTCGTCATCCCTTGGGGCGCTCTGGTGAACAAACGTTCCCCCAGATACTGGTGGTCACTCCTGGTAAACTTATAGGTGGCCATCAGATCACCCCTGAGCCTGCGCTTTTCCAGGCTAAAGAGCCCCATGGCTCTCAGCCTATCATCGTAAGGTCTGTTTTCCTGACCTCTGATCATACGCGTGGCTCTTCTCTGGACTCTCTCAAGCTTCTCCACGTCCTTTTTGAATTGTGGAGCCCAAAACTGGACGCAGTACTCCAGCTGCGGCTTCACCAAGGCTGAGTACAAGGGGAGAATGATGTCCCAGGATTTGCTTGAGAAGAATCTATGGATGCAAGCCAGCGCTTTGGTTGCTTTACTAGCCGCAGCATCACTTTTTTTTGGTAAAATCAGATTATTCTTCTGGCATTTCCTTTTGTTTGTGTATTCTTATATCTATGTATCTCGACATATGGGTACAGATTTCTTATATTTGCGTTTGCTTTTATAGTAAACCTGTTATCCATAGTTTTTTATAAATTACTACTGTCTGTGGTAAGTGTGATTTCAGAGTCTTTGCCCATACAGACAGGCCTTTTCCAAGGAAGAGGGGGTCTATTGTTTCTGGGCACAAGGGTGGATTTGCACTGAATTTGAAGGATTATTATTACTGATGCTGCGACCTGAGAAGCATGGACCTGATTTAGCTGTCAGGCCTGAAGTTGCATTTACAAGACTGGAGGTTACAATAAGCTGTTTCTTATTTGTAAACTGAGCAAATCTCAGGTACACAATAAACAAAGAATGGTACATGGTCTCTTCTAGGCACTGTCCCTTTCAACAGAAGACTCCACTCTTTACACATGAAAGAGGATGTAATGATTGTTCAAAACATAGTCACCTCAGCAAACCTGTATGAAGGAAGAGAATTCTGGGATACTTCTATTTAGTACTCCCCTCCTCATAATACAAGTAAATGTACTCTGGGGGCCTGGGTCAAAATGAATGGTTGCAGTGGGCTTTGGATCCAGTCTCTTAAATTTAACGGAGGGTATGATGATGAATTGGCTAGCATGGCTAGTATGTCTCGGTGTACCAGAGTTGGCATACATGATTCCATGTCTGCTCCTCACTAACTTTTGTCTGAAGGTTAGTGCCATGGGCAGATTTAGGATTTTGTAAAGGGCAGGTGCAGGAGCAGCATCTGGTACCCCTAGGGAGTGGAAGGTCTCAGTTCGCTCCTTCTCCATCCCAGCAACCAGGACAGGCTGAACATGCCACAGGAGCAACAGCCATGGACTTTTAAGTCCTCAAGTCAGGTAAGAATCCTGTCCTTGCTCTCAGAGCCTTCTCCCTTTCCCTCCATGCTCAGCTGCATGTCTTCTCCCCTCCCCCCCAACTAAATT
>NW_017729029.1:60913855-60917036 GCF_001723915.1 Gavialis gangeticus
TCTGCTCCTCACTAACTTTTGTCTGAAGGTTAGTGCCATGGGCAGATTTAGGATTTTGTAAAGGGCAGGTGCAGGAGCAGCATCTGGTACCCCTAGGGAGTGGAAGGTCTCAGTTCGCTCCTTCTCCATCCCAGCAACCAGGACAGGCTGAACATGCCACAGGAGCAACAGCCATGGACTTTTAAGTCCTCAAGTCAGGTAAGAATCCTGTCCTTGCTCTCAGAGCCTTCTCCCTTTCCCTCCATGCTCAGCTGCATGTCTTCTCCCCTCCCATACCATTTGCCCCTTCCCTGCCTGCTGCTGCTGCTGCTGCTGTTCCCGGCTGAGCCTGGCTCCCTTCCATCAGCAACGGTGGTGAAATAGGAGTGGACGGGAGGGGATGTGCAAATGAACATGGAGGGGAAGGGAAAAGGGGAAAGCTTACCCTAGTTGGCAATTTAATTAAAGTCCCCACTGCTGTTCCTGCAGCATGGTCTGAGAGGGTGGCATGACCGTGCCATGATGCCCCCTCTAGATCTGCCCCGGTCTGAAGATGGAACAAGATACACCCTTTCAAGAGTTAGTACTGATCATTGTTGAAAAAGTCCTGAACAGCAAGCTTGAACAAATTGCTTCAAGTTCTCAGTCCCTTGAAGCTTGTACAAGCATTTACACCTAAGCAAGAGCAAACATCAACTTTCAGCGTTTCAAATTTTATGGTATGTCACACCCATTTTGATAAGTAAAAATGACTCTGCAAAGTGTAAGGTAGTAGAGTCCAGTTAATGACCCAGAATCAGGTCCTTTTATATATTCTCTTTTGTGATGTTTGATGTACTGTACCAAATATCATGTTCTGTGTCACAGCTCTTGTTTACCCTAAGACATTTACATGACAAAAATGAGAACAGGTTAACTAAATAATCCATGGCAACAACTGCCTGTCTCAAAGGGGGAATCACTGTATGCAACATAATATTTTAGAATACTTATATTTTTGTCATTGCTGCTTGTAGTACAGCATACAGCACAGGACCATTATCACTTCCTATGCTTGTATAAGGTCTTTTCCCTATGGATCCACACTGTGGGGTCATTTCTGGCTGTTCCAATTAGCTATACGCTAGGAAGAATGAAGAGAGAAGGCACTACTACCATGGCAATGCCTGGAGGCATTACATGTCAAATAGTCATGAGTGGTCACTGATTTTGGATGCCTCCAGATATATGTAAACAACAGAGTGCAGTGCAGTGTAGAGACAGTTAATTTAGCTTTAAACAAGCACTCCAAACTCTCGTGCAGTTCAGGCTGGAGAACACAGCTCCTGGGTGCAGCATTTACATGTGCATCCAGGCCTGCAGCAGTTAGAGCTGGGTGGAGCAGTTTGAGGTTGGCAGCAGGCGTGGGAGGTCGACCCTGGGCTCTGGGTGGTGGTAGAAGGTGGTGGAGGGGCTGGGTGGGGCACAAGAGTGCTGAAACTATGGAGCTGTCTGGCTGACCCCCTAGCCTGCTGCCAGCCCAGGCTGCAGTGGTTAGAATTGGAACAGAGCAGTTATGGGCTGGCAAGGAGCTTGGGGGGTCGGCCATATGGCTCCGCAGTTTTGGCACTCTCATGTCCCAGCCAGCTGCTCTGAGGCCCTCTGCTACCACCCAGAGCCCAGGGCTGACCCCTGAAAGCCTGCTGCCAGCCTGGGACTGCAGCAGTTTGAGCAGTTAGTTCCAGGCTGGCAGGGGGCATAGGGGTCAGCTCCGCGTGGCAACAGAGAGCAGCAGAGAGGCTGGCTGAGGCATGAGGTTCTGAGTCCTGCTCGACAGGTTCCCTCCTCCCAGCTGGCAGGGCTGATCGTGCTGACTAGGTGCAAATTGCGCCCAGCAGTCATTGTCTACACGTGCATTTAATCACACATGTTTACAAGACTGTAGGATAGTATATGGCACCGACAGTACTATCCTATAATGGACTAAATTAATTTACTGTACCCTAATTCTGGTGCATGTGTAGATGGTAACACTTTACTGCTGAGCTAATTAGTCAACTCCGCAGTAAAGCACGTGTAGATATGCCCTCTGAGAAGTGGCAGGGTGAATCAAACCTGTGCAGAGTTCTGTGCTGCTACAACTTGGTTGGTTTTGGTACTTGGCTACTTTCTTTATGGCTAATGCAGATGTGTCTACACTATACAGTGATCTGCAGGGTAGAGACATCCTCAGTTTTTGGGCACCTTCTCAGGGGCACCTGGGTTGTTTACAGTTGGGCATTTGAAATTGAGGCATCCAACTTCAGAGACTGTGTTAAAGAACATTTTGTGATTATGCACTACTGAAATGTGGTTAATTGCAGGACAGTTGCATCTGTTCCTTCTTGAAGGAAGCCTGTTTTATCTTCATTCCTCTCTTGTCTTTGTTTTTTGCTTGGGAGGAGTAAAGATATTCTGTCATTCAAAGCTAGTATCACACTTCAGCCTGTCAGCTTTTAAAATGTTTGTTCTGTCTCCAAATCTGGAGGCTGAGGGGAGACCTCAGTCTGGATTGTGAGCTACATTCTCATCAGTAGACTTCACACTGTCATCTTTCCCACTCCGTTTGCACAATAATAAGTAAATACAAGTATTATTTTGTTTAAAGTCAGGGGAATGAGGCAGGGAGTAAAGCAAGCTATAGAAAGCTACATGGTGAGTCAGGAGCAGAGCCAGATTAAAATGGGGACTTTCAGATATCCAGCTCTGCAAAACTATCCTAACCACCTACTTCTATATCTATCTTGGACTACTCAAGGCTGGTAGTCCTTGGATTACTCAAGGCCTCATGCTACCCCTCTCCCTGCTCTGTGTCTGGCCTTATGCCCCCTGCCCCCCCAACCCATGTCCAGCTTTGTGCCCCTGAACCCCCTGCCCTATGCTGCCACCGCTCCGCATCTGACTGCACTCCACCTCCCCCCGCCCCCCACTCCACGTCTGGCCCCATTAGCCCTGACCTTCTGCCACCTATGGTTCTTATTGAACCTCATGAGATTTCTTTTAGTCCAATCCTCCAATTTGTTGAGGTCTGTCTCAATCCTAGCCCTATCCTCCAGTGTATCTACAACTCCCGCCCAAATTGGTGTCATCTACAAACTTGCTGAGGGCGCCTAAGCAATACACTTATACTCCACCCTAGTTGTTTGTCCAAGTTTCCACTTCTTGTAAGCTTTCTTTTTGTGTT
>NW_017729029.1:60922036-60924714 GCF_001723915.1 Gavialis gangeticus
TTCTGCTGGAGCCATGCCCTGCCCATTCTTGACAGGCATTTTTGACGCAGCACTGGCTGGATCCATGGCCCTCAAGGAGCCATTCCCCCCAAGAGCATTACAGACAGACACAGAGACAGACAGACTAAGCCCTATATATATATATAGAATGAAATGAGATATATCTTATATGAATGAAATAAGATATATCTATATCTGCCTTATTCATTTGTCTATAAAGGTGCATATCTACCCTACCTTCTGACTGACTTCAGAGTAACACAGCTAACTACCTCTCTCTGCTCAGGGCTAAAGAAGACATTCTTCTCAACATCCTTTTTGTGGGTCTTGGCTTTGTTTTTCATACCTCTCTGCTTTCCCCTTAACCTGTTTCATTCATTTGGCAAGCAAAATGTTTATGCTATCAACATTTTTAGTATCATTTACATAGAAGTTATGTTCTTTCTCATCCAATTCACTGTCCCTCTCTATGGATTGTCATGAATAGTCTATTCTGCAATCCTTCCCTCACACTCTGTGGCAACAAAAGCCTCTACTCTCCTGGAGGAGTTATTCTGCTTCAGCTGAGTTGAGTAAGACTTCTGCTACCACCGGGCAGTTGACAGAAACCTCGTGTAGAAACTAATGCACCTTCACCTGCTGGTGTCTTAACCAGAATTCATTTCACACTCTGGCTGAGCACAGCTGCTAAGCAGAGGTGCCAGAAGTGCATGGGTGTACATGCACACTGGTTGGCTTGACAATTGCAGCTGCTGGCTCCTGCTAGAACTCCCTGCCACAAGGTCAGGTATATTTTCTTTTTACAGGGGAGATCAGCTTTACACATATGGAATGGCTGAGTTATTCATGACAGAGAGCAAGAAACCTAAACTCCCTTGCCTCTGCCATTTATTAGTACTCTTGTCGAGGCACTAAAGGGCATGCTTTTTCCAGCTGTTGGTTCAGTTGGCTTCACTTCACTTTTTCCCATTGAGAAGGTATTTATAGGAAAAATCTGGATCCCAGAGCTTCCATAAGTTGCAGTCACTGGAGCATCAAGCTAGGTTTTCCTATCCTCTTTGTTCACCTCTTCTTCTTTCCACTCTGTTTGCCTGCTTTATAAATCCAGGCAATATCTTTTGGTAGTTTCTGTTGTCCACAAAAAAGAAGGCAGATTTTGGCAATCTCGTCATTGTTATCTCAAGCAGATGAGCTAAGTATTTCCTGGTACTCAATGGGAGTTCATTTGAAATTGTGAAGGCCAAGAACAAATTGAGGGTCATTTCAGCAATGTGAGGACCTGCCATTGCTTGTACAGTAGTACAAAGGCTTTTCTTGCATTCATGCATTTTGCTTAGATTTAGAATAGCACAGCCACATGTTGAGTATTTGGAAATTAGAACATAAAACTGGGTTGTAAAAATAAAGCATCAATATGGATGCCGTTAGAGATAATTATTTTATCAGATATAAGAGGTGATAAAAAAAAGTTTTCATACCTAAGATTAAAGGGATGCTGTATAATGAAAGCAGATTTAGTTTTCAATAACGCTTTGAAGTTTTGTTTTTGAATTAAAACACAAATTACTTTGATCTGATTTCAATTTAGTTAGGATTTTTTGTTCCGGTAATGCACAGCACAAAAGCATAGCTTTACAGGATTAATTTATTAAAACCAGCAGTTTTCTCCTATGTGATAGCCATGAGACGTTTAGTAACAGAGATTTTAGGGAAACAAACAGTGTTTGCAGAAACGTCATTTTAAGTTGAGGAATAATATTGTAGAAAAGAATTGGGATCCTAAAACTATACGAAATATCTATATATATCCATGATATATTACTGGCGATTAGGTGTGTTTGCCACATTTCACACCAGCATGTTTAAACTTTATGATTCTCTTGTTTCTTCAGGCTGCAGGTCCAGTGAAGGATTGCTTATCACAGAATTTGAAAATATCACTAAGCCATCTGTCTAGTGCTTCCTGACTACTACTACCAAGTTATGCTCTGAACATATAATTATTTTCATCCAGAGAGCTCAAAGCTCTTTACGAAGGTGGATGAGCACTATACTCCTCATTTTACAAGTGGGAACATGAAAAAACAAATAAGTACAGTGACCTGTCCAAGATCACACAGAAATCCAGTAGCAGATGTAGAGCTAGAGGTATATGTTCTGACACAGCTTGCCGATCTAACAGGAGGCCAAAAGGAATAACAAACAGGAATTTTAAGGACTCTGAATATTTATGCTCTACTTCCCTACACTGCCAGGCTGATTCATTAATATTATTAACCTACACTGAAGGAGCAACTACAGGCCCATTGGGTTAGGAACTATACACATGCATAAGAAAAGTGATTTTTGCTCCAAAAGAACTTAAAATGTCAGTGTACAAGCCACCTGGTTCATACAACAGGTAGACACGAGGAGCACATGGATATACATAAGACCATGCTGGTTATCATGATAAGCAGGGGTAGAGATGCCTAACTGATTAAAAGTCCTCTCCTTAGCTGACTGGTAGAGCATCAGCCAGCAGGGGAGTATAGCTTTTGGCTTCCCTTACTGAGATCCCAACTGAGTCATCTTAAAAGAAATAATTACAATAACAACAAGTACTACAGATGAAGAAAAGGGTTAGTTTGTATTACAGCAAGGCTCAGTACATTCAGTGAGTTTGATTTCTTTATGGT
>NW_017729029.1:60929714-60933352 GCF_001723915.1 Gavialis gangeticus
CTGAGTCATCTTAAAAGAAATAATTACAATAACAACAAGTACTACAGATGAAGAAAAGGGTTAGTTTGTATTACAGCAAGGCTCAGTACATTCAGTGAGTTTGATTTCTTTATGGTTGTAATTTCACGGTTAGCGCACCTAAAATCAAAAGGTGTGAGAAGACAGGAAAAGAACTTATTATATTCAAGTATTTCATTTTTATTTGCTTTTTTAGTTCTAATGAAAGGGGGGAATGCTGTTAGCCAAATTTTGTTTATAATTGACTTAAAAAAAGAATGCCGGACCTCTTTTAAAAGCAGGCTGGAAGAACATACTAAAAGGATTTTCACAGGTCCATAATTTGTATTCATAACTGGTCCCCTAACAATTCTGAAGCAGATTTTTTTAGGGGTGGTGATATAATCTTTCATAAGAGGTAGACATTTTTATTCTCAAATTAGCTAGTTAACAGTGTTACCAGCTGTGTGACATAAACTAGTGTTTCCCCTTCTGGGCAGGCAGATAACTAAGATCAGGGAAAGTAATGTCCTCTGCACAACTTCATATTTATCACCACTCTTATTCTTGACTGCCTGCAACACCTGTTCATAGTCTCTGGGAGGAGTACATGAGACAACCAAAGCTCCTTCCAGGCCCCTCTTTCTATTTATTCTTGTATAGTAGGACACAGCACTAACAGTCTATAAAACCCAGCCCATCCTTTATTCTTATTGCTTAGTTTATTACTTCTCTGAAATAGAAATGGCTGCTTCTAGTTATTCTCTATATTTCTATGGGATTTGATGTACAGGATCTCTTTTCTGCTGCCCTGGTGTTATGTAGGAGGTCCCAGCCCTTAGCAGCATGGCTAAAGACTACTTACTGTGATTTAAATATAAAGAGAATTCCTATCTCAGGCTCCAGTCCCTCCAACAATTGTTTAAAATAGCAATCTATGCAAGAGAATAATGACTCAGCCACATAGCAAAGAACACACAGGAGCATATGTGCTAGCATTGTAAAGGGAGGAGGAGAGAACTGTCTTGCCTCCAGTTATGTCCCTGGAAAGATACTGAATTTTGGCTATGAAAAGCCATTTTTATTTATTTTTATTTATTCATTAAAGCCTGCTTCATGGATTCTTATTACTGCCTTTTGGGGTTTAAAGCTGTTCATCACACTCTAGGATCTGTTGTCCCCAGCAGAGATTATTAGCCATTCAAATACCCTTGCCTTCTTGTGATGTTGATGATGCTGATTGTAACATAGTGGGATTGATAAAAAGGTGGATTCTGTTTCCTTACATCTCTATCCCTCACCCCAACTTGCCATGAAGATCCTAAAGTCTCCTAGTGACAGTTGTCAATGAAGTGTTTTGGAGCACTATATCTTTGCAAATCTGAAACAGATGACATTTAAACAGCAGGAAACAGCAACCAGTGTAAAGACCTACAACTCTGTCACAGCAGTGTTTCCCATTTAAAGTACATTTAAAGCAGACTCATAAAAAGAAGGCTATTAAAATGAAGAGGTCATAGAAAAGTCACCTTTCAATTTGTAATGTATTTATATTGATAAGGTCAGTTTAGATACCTCACTTGGTCTTGTCTACTGAAATCTGGCTGTTCCAAAATCATAGTTAGCTGGAGGCAAAAGGATGCTAAGGGGGAAGCCATTAGGACTAATTCTTCAAAAAAGGTTGACTAAAAGTGCACTTAGAAAGATTGTATCTATATTAATTGTTCAAATAATCCTTATTTTTGTAGATGCATATGAATATATGCTATATAAAACAAATCCTTAGATGGATGAATCATGGCTTCTGTGAACAACTAGAGGTAGATTTTCAAAATTATCCAAGGGATTTAGGAAACCCAACACTGACTTTTAACAGGATGTCTCCTCTTAAATCTCTTACCTGCTTTTGAATATTCCTTTGTAAGGATCTTTAGTTCTTTATATACATTTTCTTCTCTCTCAGTCTACCATCCCATTGTTTCAGTGAAGGATCAGATGGGACCCTTTCCACTGGTCTCAGCCAGTGCAGAAGAATTAAATCTTGAGATCCCGTATAGCTCCAAGGAATCCTTTGATCAAATTGTACTTATTCTGTGACTCTATATCAATTCAAAATTCATCCAAATGCCACTCAGGCAAGCACTTTCATGATTTAAAAAATATTGAACATGGGTGTATATTAACACCCACTGATGATGGGATAAACTCACAGAGCAGCACTCTTATTGCCTCTAGTGAGAGCTGAGGATGTTTCAAGCATCAGAGAGCTGGGCCCAGAGGCAGGAGATCTAGAAATAAAAACTGAAAGTTTAATTGTCAGACCTAAAAGGAGAACAAAAAACTAAACAAGGTGAATAGGCTATTTAGATCTTGGAAATTTCATTTGATTTGTAATTGTTTAGGGTGTCAATACATTAATTTTTGCCATAGATGAACTTAAGAGTGACAGCATCCCATAATATATTATTACTACATGATTGCTGGAATGGTAAAAGGTCAGCTGGTCTATAAAGGCACAGATGTGTTCAGATACCTTATGATCTTGGAAGCACACATTACACGGGCAATTCAGTCAGCTCTGTGCATTCTAGCACCCAGCAACTCAGGAGCACTTCAATTCTTATGTACTTTGGCAAGTATTTTGTTCAGATGAGCAATATGCAATGCAGAATTCTTCAGGTTAGCACTGGGTTGTGACTCCTGACAGAACCTCTTTCACAAGTGTTACGAAAGTTGCATGCCTGTGAAATGGCACCACACAAAATATTCCTGAAAGAATAATATATAAACTCAGCTTTATATCTTTTTCTTATTGTTTGTTATCTTTGCTCATCATATAAAAAATTGGAAGTTGTCCTCGAAAGACTTGGCTCTCAGCTTAGGTTAGGAGATGCCTATTTGTTTTTGGAAGCCACAAAATAATAAAGGAGATGAAAATGGAGAGGAAAAGTCATACACAGCTAAATGTATCTGAGGAAAATCCTAAACAAGAGAATAGAGATAGAATGCTTCTAATTTATTTATCAATTTATATAATGAGGTCAGGTTGTAGGTACATCACTTTATAAAACGCATAAAGGCATAGATTTACTTTTTTCAGAATGGAGAAAATTATCTCTCTCACATCGATTTCTAGAGTCTCAGCTACTGTAAATCAGATCAGTGTGTCTCAATGTTTTTAATAGCATTCTAGTAGTCTCTGTCAACAGACAGATTTCAGAAACCATTACTCCTCCATGTAAGTTTGTTATATGGCACCAGTCACCAAAGTTAGGTAAGAGAAATACTTATGTGTGCAAATATTCAGTTACATATACAAAAATAAAGATTATTTGCATAATGACTTTACATTTAAAAAATTGCAAGTGAATTTAGCTCAAGCCCAGGCCACTTGCTAGTTGCACAGGGAGCTACATCACTATAGTTTATAAACTATTCAAGCACCTCTGAGGCATGTTTCATCCTGGTGATTGGCCCTGAACAGCAGTTAGTATAGCTATAACAGCAATCCCTTTATAGACAAAGTGATCATTTTCAAGCCTTGTCTCAAGTAGGAGTTTGTCTTCATAGAATCATAGAAGCAGGGTCGGAAGGGACATTTATAGATCTTCAAGTCCGACCCACTGCCTGGGCAGGAGAAA